>NW_006399756.1:32330229-32334762 GCF_000299155.1 Elephantulus edwardii
TTCCAAGCTTTTCTTTAATGAAGTTTATAGTCCTTGATTTTAGTCTTAGGTCCATGATCCACTTTGAGTTGGTTTTTGTGTATGGAGTGAAGTGTGGGCCTTGCTTGAGTTTTCAGGGGACCTGTTCTTATGGAAGATCAACAGAATGCAAATGAGCAAGCAAAGCATAAAATTCTGAAAAAAAGTCATTATCAAATCTCTGATAGTATAATTATGATAATGATTCTTGTCTAACAAAGTAATTTGTTTTAATTCAGCATCATTGAGACATGGAGAAATACTCCACCCACAGGGATAGATACTGCATAAATGGCAAATAACATGAATATATACTTCTATCCCAGGGAGAGTGTATTGAGTTGGGAACAATGATTATACAATCTATACCAGTGTTATACAGAGAGTATTTATTCTAATTTTTACAACAATATTGTAAAATTAAAACTGTTAAAGTTTTCCCATTGACAAATAAGGAAACTGGTATCAAAGAGAATAAAAACCCTCACCTCCTCCAAAATTTCTTATCAGCATTGTCTTTAAGAGTTTTTCTTGGACAGGAAAAACCATGTGTTGACCATGTTCTAGCTTTTAAAGGCGATCATGTGGAAGAGAGAGAGATAAGATTAGTCTTATGTGTCATCTACATGTAGTAATAGAATAGTAGGTAAAGGGATCAAAAGGAGATAAATGTTGAAGAAAACAGTTGGAGGAAACTTTTTAGGAGAGAAAACTTCTCTGAGACATATATTTCAAGCAGATAGCAAAATGACTGCTCAGCATGAATATTGAAGAGAAAAGTTCAATATTATATGGAGAGTTAGAGTAGTTTGACAGAGGGCTGAAAGTTTAATAATCTTCCCAGACCAGAAATTCTGTGAACTATAAAAATTTAAATCATTATAGAAGAATATATTCACCCACAGTTAAGCTTTGCTAGTAGTAATAAAGAATAATTTTTATATCTTCAAAGTGGCTAGCGGTCTTTGTTGGCCATTAGGTGCCATTGAGTAAATCTCTGACTCATGGTGACCCTATGAACAACAGAAAAAACTAAGCGAATGGCAACCTCAAAAAAAAGCAGGAGTGGCAGTACTAATCTCTGATACAATAGAGTTCAGAGTGAAAACCACTGTGAAAGATAAGGAAAAGCATTGCATACTAATTAAAGGCACAATAGATCAAGAAGACATAACTTCGGTCAACATTTATGCACCAAATGTTAGACCTGCAAAATATATAAGACAACAGTTAACAGAATTGAAGAAAAAAATAGCACCACAGTAGTAGTAGGAGATTTCAAAAACTCCTAATCCACGCTGCTAACCCACAGGCAGGTAGTTCTAATCCTCTACATCCTCCAAAGGAGAAAGATGAACAGTCGCCTCTTATGTGACTGAAAACCTCTGTGCCTTTGAAAACCCACATCAGGGTCAGCTGTGAGTCATTTCCGACTCCACAGCACATAAAAATGATAATCAAAATGGGCAGTCAGTTGATCACATTGTCCCTGTAAATGACAGCTCATACAAAACCACATTTTGGTTCCTACTTGTTGAAACAAAAGAGTGAAAAACTTATCTTTAAAATTAAGACTTAGAGATAGTAGTGTGGGGCATCTTTTACCTAAATTATAAAAGAGTATCATTCACTTCCTAATGACAAGAAAAATCTAGATTAAAAAAAAAAAGAAAAATTTTTTTGAAGGTAGCAGTTAGCTGAAGTTGCAAGAAAACCATCTGACTTAGAATCTAAAGAAAGACAAGTGTGTCCAAGAAAGATATTTCTTACTAGTGGCATAATACAGTAAGAAAAGAAGAGAAAATTAGTTCAAATACATTTTTACAACAAAATGCTAAGTGTTGAATATGGGACTAGCATGCATAGAAACTCTAGGAGCTTCAGACACAAGGAGTGTTCTGTTCATACTGACTTGTTTTTCTTCTCCTGGAACCTGCCTTGGTGCTCACAAAAAAGATTGGAATGGATGGGGTACTCACTGAAGAATGTCTCTCTTGATGGTATAGGTTTGGAAGACTAGCTACTGCTGCAGGAAAGGTACAAATTTCAGCTGGGCCTTTTTGTCTGGAACAAATGCTCAGGTTTCTTAGGACAGAGCAGCAAACTCTTTTCCTACAGTTACAGATATACTGACAGGTAGAAAATGTGACTGAGTCCGTAGAAAAGAAGCTCTAGTGTTGGTGTAGTCTACAGGGAGTTGCACTACTAACTCAAAAGCTGCACTACCCATGGAGAATGATTGTATGCAACAACGTGAATGAAGAATAGTGTGAAATACAATGTATATGAATTTTTGTAAGCAAACCAATTAAAAAAAAACAAAAAAAAAGCTATCTTGTTCTTGCAGTTGCAATCT
Organism: Elephantulus edwardii; assembly: GCF_000299155.1. Taxonomy (NCBI): domain Eukaryota; kingdom Metazoa; phylum Chordata; class Mammalia; order Macroscelidea; family Macroscelididae; genus Elephantulus; species Elephantulus edwardii. The sequence continues at coordinate 32,332,604 of NW_006399756.1, forward strand.
ACCAGCAGCTCTGTAGGAGAAAATTGGACCATCTGCTTTATCATTAGAAATCTGTTGGATGATCAATTATCAGTTGATTTCCAGATTCCCACTGATGGGCAATTAATTGGGGTTTTTTTCTCTGTATATTTAAGGGAAGAACTCTGGTGGTCTAATCCATAGAGAATTGTGCAGTTAACCCAAAGGCCAACCCACTGTAGCAGTTCATATCTACCAGCATCTTCGCAAGAGAAAGATGGGAAATCTCCTCCCATGCCAAAATTCACAGCCTGCAAGAATCCACCAGAGGGTCAGCTATCAGTCAGTTACAATTACAACTCAATGGCAGTGACTTGATGGTATATTTAATGAGCTCTGGTGGTAGTGTACTGCTAACCAGAAGTTCAGCAATTCCTGTAGCCTTAGAAACCCAATGGAAGGACACCATGAGTCAGACTAGACTCAATGGCAATGGGCTTTCTTATACCCTTTCCTTGTATATAGTTATACATACAACTTTGTTTTGTCATCTTGAATTCTAGAAAGTCAGTTTTACTCAATTTATGTATGCATCCTAAAGGTTGTGATAGGATATTATATCTAGATCTAGATATATAAAACCTTTCTTTTTAATTTTGTATACTACAAATATTTTAATATATGGGATTATCTATCAGTTCTCTTGACATTTTTTATTGTTTCTTGGGCATGTGAAAGTAGGACATTTAAAAGGAAAATGGAAAAGAGAGCATGCCTTTTAATTGTAGCTTTGATGTACAATATTGACTATACCATGAACTGCCAAAATTACAGATGATATCTGTCCTCAAAGATTCACAACTTTTTACATACACTTGTTATCAAAAGAAGCCTAATAACTGGAAAAGTTCCTAGGAAAGTCAACAAAAAAGAAAAAGACTCTAAGTGAGATTGTTTGATACAGTCAGTGGAACATTGGGTGTAAGCAGTGCAAAGATCACAAGTATGGCAAAGGATTGGACAGGATTTTTCTGTTGGATGCAGGAGTTGGTACCTACTGGACAGTTCTTTGCTACTTCTCAAAGTAAATATATATGAGGATGTATAATAGTTTTACTTAAATTTATCTATACTGTATCAATAACATATCTACATTTATACTCTTTGGGAGTGCTTTCAGTTTTACAGTGCATTTTTCTTTCCCATGCTCCTTTATTTCTCAGTCTATGTTTATGGAAAGACTAAATATTACAACAGTTATCCAATCCTGTCATGTACTACTTGTGTGTTTTTGTTTTACATGCAAACTCTATGACCACCTTTGTGTTATTACATCATTTCAGTATATTGTAAATATTTATTAGCTCTTTAAAAGTCAAATCTCTTCTAGATTTAATCTGTTTCATTTCTCAGCTGCATTCCTCAGAAGCTTCATCTTGATTTTGTTCATTTGCATCTTTATTCTTGTTTCCAAGAGGCACAGTTGAATTTTATAGAGAATAGAACAAGTCAAACATTGTTAGTATGAGTTTGTATAATTTATAGATTCACTGATGTGGACCCAGAAAAGTGACCTGCCCAACATTTACCTGTTTCTTAAATGCCTTAGAGTACAAAGTTGTTCCTACCATGAAATCCTTCCTATTAGTAGATAACAATACTTCAGAAGTTATAGGGTAAAGTAGGGAAGACTGAATCTAGTACCTCTGATAGTAGTGAACATATTATTTCAACCACAGACTGAGGGAGCTATTTTATCAAAGATTTGTACAAACTTAACTTTTTAAAATAAATTAAAATTGTTTTCCTTTGCAATATTTCATAATCATCCCTGATTTCAGTCTTACTCTTATCTTGACCCGTATCTCATAAGTATTAATAGCATTATTAGAAGAAGTAAGAAGAATAAACCATTAATATGATCTACCTAATCATTCTGGAAACTTTGCCCTTGCAGGATTTACCTAGTAATCCTACCTTGATCTTGGGTGGTTTTGAGATATTCTGAAAAATATACTTTCTTAGGGAAGTGAATTGACTGGAAAAGATCGATATTTGTTCCCATTCCAAAGAAAGGTGACCCAACAGAGTGTGGAAATTATCGAACAGTATCATTGATATCACATGCAAGCAAGATTCTGCTGAAAATGATCTCAAAACGTTTGGAACAATATGTCAACAGAGAACTGCCAGATGTGCAG
>NW_006399756.1:32335797-32346772 GCF_000299155.1 Elephantulus edwardii
ACCTTTGGTGAGATGGATCGATTCTGTGACTGGAGCAGTGGGAATAAGTGTGTTTGAGATGGCTGGGTTGGCACAGGATAGAACAGCATTTAGAACTCTTGTACATAGGGTCGCTATGAGTCGCAAGCGACTTGATGGCACATAACAACAACAACAACAACAACAGGGAAGTGAAAAGGATCCAGATCCTTCCATTCTCTTGGTACCAGGGACGCTAAGGAATAAAGAAAAAAATACATGTAAATCCTATGTATCAATACAAGTCCCTGCATGATATAAATGGTTAATGTGCTTGCTGCTAAACTAAGGTTTGGAGGGTCAAGTGCACCCAAAAGTGCTTCAGAAGAAAGGCCCATTGATCTGTTTTACAAAAAAAAACCCCAAAACAAAAAGCCATTGTAACTTCTGTGGTCCACAATTCTACTATGACACTAATAAGGTCACCATTAGTCAGAATTGACTTGATGGCAGTGGGTGATAAATCAGCTAAGTTAACATCTCCAAAAATATGTGCAGTGAAATAGTAACCCTGTAAGATTCTTCAAAAACAAGCCAAGTAATCATGAGGCATACTATAAATTATATTCTCCTGGAAATGCTCAATGCTTGTTTGCCTTGAGAAATCCTGTAGTGAGAAACTTTAATTTTTTTCTTTAATCTTTTCTCAAATTTTTTAGCCACAAAAATTCTCCCCTATACAATAGCTTTAATGTTCTGCAAAAAGTAATAGCAAATACTACATTTTGGAAAATAACACATTGTGCACAAAATAAAGGCAGGCAAAACAGTCTAGAACATAGAGAACTGTATAACTATATGGCCTTTTCTAATATGACAAAAAATGGACTTTGAAGATGCAAATAAATTAAGAAAACTGAGATGGGGAGATTACCACGGATTATCTGTGTGGGTCTTAAAACATAGATGATTAGATGATAGATAGATAGATAGATAGATAGATAGATAGATAGATAAAAGATAGATAGATAGATAGATAGATAGATAGATAGATAGATAGATAAAGAGAGGGGGGAGGAGAGATAGTGAAAGATAGTATGCTGTTGCTATTAGGTGCCATGTAGTCGAAACCAACAGCTCATAGTTGATTCTCCAGCAGCTTTTCAGAGGCTATGAATCTCACAGGAGGAAATTGCCTGTTTCTTCCATGGAGCAACTGGTGTATTCAAACTGTTTGCTTTTGGGTTGACTGTAACTCCTCACCATTAGGCCACCAGAACTTTCTGTATACTGTTTATACATTAACACACACAGACACACACAGACACACACACACACACACACACACACACACACACACACACCACACAGAGGGGAGCTCTGTCTCAGTGGCGTAATCCTTAGGAAGTTACACTGTGATAACACAAAGGTCATACCTTTCTGCTGATTCGAATCCACTAGCTATTCCATAGGAGGAAGGTGTTGCTGTCTCCTCTCATGGAATTCACAGCTTCTCAAAATCAACTGAAAGGGTAGATATGACAGACTAAATAGCAATGAATTTGAGGGTTTTTAAAGGTTGATTAAACATTTATAGAGACTTCTTGGGTTTAGAGCATAGAGTTACCACTTTTTTAAAGTTCTCTGACCTTTAGAAGACAGAAGCCTTCATTTATTTGTAAAGAAGGGGATAATAATAATGTCTTTCTCATGGTTTGGTGAAGCCCTGTGTGCTATAATAAGCGGATAATGTTGACCATGAAGACTAGTCTATAATAAAACTTATTGTTATAAACCACAGTCAATCCCTGAAAGCATCTGGTTGTTGTTTTTTTTCAATTTTAAGTACAAGTTTCTTATCTGAAATCAGGATGTTTGGCACTGACTTTTCAATCATTTATTGAGTGGTTTGCAGTGTTGCTTTAGACACTTAGGAATAATTTCTTTATCTTTTATTTAATTAATATTAGGGAATTTTGGATTGCTTTTAAATAAAATATTATACTGTGGCAAAAATAACAAATGTAATGATCAATATTCTTCACTTTTATGCCTTTTCTGCTTTTCAAATTAAAATTATAGTTAATTAAGCTTTAATATACAAAACTTAATTTATATATAATTCCTTTTAAAAAATAAAGACCTGCCAGATCCTGCAGCCTTCTAAAATACCTTTTAGGAATTTTCTAAATTTCAACTAGAAAAAAACAAATACTAAAACTTCCTTTTTAATGACATCAAAATAAGGACTATAATTTTTTTTTTAGGAAATGAAGAAGTATCATTCTGAAGGATTGTTCCCTGGTATCTGTAAATCTATAGAAGAGAAATTATTCTACTGTATTGCTGAATTTATTGGACTCTTAAAAATTTGAAGATAAGGAAGTTTTCCATTTAAACATTATTAAATGATTTTCTGTTCTTATAGAATGCTTTACTCAGAAAAACACATTAAAATGAATCATTATTGCTTAACAAATGGCTATTAATATTTTCAAAATAAACAAGCTTTCCTAAGATTTAAAACTAAATAAAGAACCCAACAAAACCTGACTCATAGCTGACCCTCCAGCTGATTTTCTGAGGCTGTAAGTAGCATAGACATAGATTGTCCATCTTTTCTTTTTTTTTTTGGAGCTTCTGGTTTTTTTCAAACTGCCAGAGAGACTCCACCTGTGGGTTAGCAGCGCGACTCCTTCAAGAGACAGCACCAGAGCTCCCCTCTTAAGATATCCTAAAAACAGACGAGGTACTAAGCTACATTCTTTATGCTGAGAAATTTGGAAGATAACTATCTGGCCAACTGTCTGGAAGATTACCATATTTGTTCCCATTCCAAAAAGGGTAAATCCCCAGAATGCAGAAGTTATTTAATAACATAATTAATGCTTACACAAGTAAAATCTTGCTGTAGATTTTTCAGAAAGGCTGGAGCAGTACATTACCCTAGAGCTGCCAGAAATTTAAGCTGTATTCAGAAGAGGAACATTGTTGCTGATGTCACATGGATCTTGGCTGAAAGCAGAGAATCCTGAGGAGATACTTACTTGCGTTTTATTGATATGCAAACACATTTGACTTTGTGGAGCATAGTCTAAAATCAGGAAAGGTGTGCATCAGGGCTGTAAAAATTTCTCCATACCTATTCAATCTGTATGCAAAACAAGTAATTATAGAAGCCAGACTGTATGAAGAAGAATGTGATGTCAGGATCAGAAGACGATTCATCAGCAACCTGCTTTTGCAGATGACAACTTTGTTTGCAGAAGACATAAGCATTTACTGAAGATTAGAATATAGCCGTTGAACCAATAGGCCACAAACATGATAGAGAAAAGATGAAGTCATCAGTGACTTTATTTTGCTTGGACCTACAATCAATACTCATAGCAAAAACAGTCAAGAAAGTAGAAGATAATTAATGTTGGGAACGATATGGTGAGATAGGAACTCATAGATTATTAGTAAGATTGTAAAATGGTACTCTGCAAGGCAGTTTGGCATTTCCTCAAAAAGCTGAGCATAGAAATTCCATATGTCCCAGCTGTTCCACTGCTTGGAATAAACCCTGAGAATATGAGAACTGAGACACAAACAGAAACTTGTACACCGACGTTCATAGCAGCATTATTCACCATAGCAAGAACATGGAAACAGCTCAGATGCCCAACCACGATGGAATGGATTGGGAAATTATGGTATATTCACACAATGAAATACTATGCAACATGCAGGAGAAATGAATTTGTAAATTACTACCTAACACAGGAGGAACTGGAGAGCATTATGTTAAGTGAACTCAGTCTCATGAAGAAAAATGCTGTATAAGACCACTATTGTAGAACGAGTATGAAGATCCAAGGAGGGGGGGTGTGCTTAATCCTAGGGTCACACAGTTTGATAGGTGGAGGGAAGGATGGGTAAAGGAAAGGAGAAAGATCCAGTGTGAAAAACAATGTATGTGAACTTTATGAACTTTGTATGTAAATCACTATAAAATGGGGAGTGGCGGAGTGGGAAACAAACAAAAAATTAGAAGATGTGTTGCATTGGGAAGATCTCTTGTTAAGGACCTCTCCAAAATGCTAAAGAGCAAAGCTGAGCTGGATCCAAGACATGGCATTTTCAGTTGCTTCCTATGCATCTGAAAGTTGGCCCATGAATAAGGAAAACTAACTAATTATCTACCTTGATTGTAGTGTTGGAGAAGAGTACTGAATATCTCATGGATAATCAAAAGAACAACAAATCTGCTTGAAACAAAGTAATACTAGGTTTTTCCTTAGAGACAAGAATGGTGAAACTTTGTCTCTTATACTTTGGGCATATTATCATGATGAGCCAGTCTTGGGGGGGGAACCCCACATTATTCTGGGAAAGCTAGAGGATCAACAAAAGAGAGGGTGACTCTCAATAAGATGAATTGACACACTGATTGTAACAATGGGCTGGAGCATATTGGACCTCATGAAGATGGTGCAGGATAGGGCCAAGTTGCAATCTGGTTTTCATAGGCTCATTGTGAGTCATAGTCAAATTGATGGTACCTAACAATAACAGCAAAGTACATTGCTTTCCCCTAGTAGTTCTGGCAGCTTACTTGTAAGGAGTTGTGCTTCCAACCCAACAGCAGGGAATTTGAATGCAGCATCTCCTTTTCCTCTCCTTCGCTAACTCCCCATCTTTCCAAGCATGATGTCCCTCTCTAGTGAATTGTCTCACCTAGCTACATATTCAGAGTATAAAAGACAAACCTTCACCATCTTTGCCTTCAAGGAGCATTGGAGTTGCATCTTCTTTAAGACGTATCTGTTTGTTGTCTTGACAGTCCACAGGATGGATATTCAGTAATATTCTCCAGCACCACAACTCAAAGACATCAATTCTTCTTCTGCATCCTCTTCATTATATAGCTCTCTGAAGTGTAGATGGTGATTTAGAAGACTATGGCCTGACTTAGGGGCACCTTAGTCTTCAAACTGACATTATTGCTCTTCAGCATTCTGAAGAGGTCCCTGACATCAGACTTGCCCAATGCAATACGTCTCTGATTTCCTGACTGTTGGTACAAAGGGTGTTGGTTGTTGATCCAAAGAACATGAAATCGTTGACAGCTTCAGTCCTTTCTCCATTTATCAAAATGTTGACTGTTGATCCTGATTCCCATTAGACAAAAATGAATTTGAGAGTTTGAGAGCAGAGCCTATATCATCCTCTGTCACTTCCTCCTATGTATGTGTGTATGTATTAGTATAGTTTCATACAAGGAACTCTGCTGGAGCAATAGTTAAATGTTCAGATACTGACTATAAATCAGAGACTCTGCAGGAATAAAAGTCAAAGTCATTGCCATCAAGTCAGAACTGACTCATAGTAGGCCCTCCAGTGGGTTTTCTGAAGCTGTAAATCATACAGGAGAAGATTGCACATAGTTCTTCTTTGGGGCCACTAGTGAATTTGAACCACCAGAGAGAGAGGTTGCCACCTTTGGGTTAACAGCACTAATCTTTACAGTCAATGCCACCAGAGTTCCTTCTGTGGGAGTAAGAGCTGGTGTAATTATACTCTGTCCTGTAGGTTTATATTAAGCTAGAATTGATTTTATGGCACAACAGGTTTAAATATAAAAGACATTTATTTACCCTCTGTCATATCCCTAAAATAATGGATCTTTAGAGTTATTTTATTTCCAGAATGTTGTTGTTGTTATGTGCCAGCAATCTGAACCAATTCATGGCTGACCTTCCAGTGAGTTTTCAGAGGTTCCAAATCACACAGGAGAAGGTTGACTGCCTCTCTTCAGCAGTGCATCAGGTGGATTTGAACCATGTGTCTTTATTGGCAGAGCCGCTTAGAAAAGTCATGAGCTGGGCTTGACAAACAAAGAAATGTTGATGTGTCATGGCTAACATTACAAAGAAACAAACAGAAAAAACCCCAAATTACAGCCTTCTCTGTGTGAGAAGTACATTTAACAGTTGGCAGTTGAATTTCTTCTAAGTGAACCTTGAAACAATTCTTTCTCTGCTTGATTTCACAGTAAACCATTTCTTGTAAAAGAATCATCAACTCATAAAATAGTCATTTTGATGCAAAGTGTGCATGAAACCTGTGATGTCACTAATGAAAGCAGCCTACAGGAAATGGAGAGACAGAGTGGAGGATAGTCAAGAAATATTCATTTTGAAAATCTTATTTTTACCTTTAACTTACAATAAAAGAAAAGAGGACTTTTTCTTGTTATATATCTCTAGATTATTTTGGTTAATAGAAACATTTAGCTATTTAGATGTCCAAGTCCTTGATATTTTTTTGGTTAGAGAAAAGATAATGGTGAAAATGGAGAGATTAGTAATATTCTCCTTTACTTGTTTAGCACTTTAAAATGTACAGAGCAATTCCATATGTCTCAGGAAGCTCAAGAAACTGTGCTGAAATCCTGAGGATATAAGGTTTGAATCCACCAGTTAGTCCAAAGGAGAAAGATGGGCAATTTACTCCCAAGCAGTTCACTGCCTCTGAAAACCCACTGGTGGGTCAGCTGTGGATCACTTCCAACTCGATGGTACACAACACACAAACATGCAACACAACATGTTTGGAGACCTTTATTTTCATTTTACAGATGAAATAACTATGATTCAGGGTGGATATATGACTTACACAACGTCACAGGATTAGTAAGAAGTAGAACTGGACCATCTCTTCTTAACTGTCCTGGTGTCCTGTTTTTTTTGTTGAGAATCTTTAATGCATATATACATACATTATTTGGAATTACGTGTGTCAAGTAACTCATTCCTAACTGACCTTTTACGTGGGTTCTCAGAGACTGTTAATTACATGGGAGGAGATTGCCCATCTTTTTTTCCTGAATTGCTCCTGGCAGATTTGTACCAGCTGCCTTTGGGTTGGCAGTGCAACCCTTTAATCCACCAGGCACCCAGAGCTCCCCTATATGTATTTATGTGTGGGGAGGTTGGTGGTGTCATATATCTGTATCTGTATATCTCTATCTCTATCTTCCTCTATCTCTGTCTCTGTGTCTATCTCTATCTCTATTTCTCTCTCTATATCCCTATTTTTTTTCCAGTTTCATGTTTATAGATTATTTGATGCTTAGGACTTGATTACTACATGCAGGTGGGACTTACGAGAGGGATAAAACTTTTACTCTTTCTTGGTTATTTCACTCTAAACCAGTAACCTGGCCATATTAAGCATTTTTCCTAAAGATAATGTGAAAAGAATAGGAACTAAAAAGAGGAAGAGATGATAGGGAGAAGAGAGCATAAAAAGGAGAAGTAAAAAAAAAAAATCAGAATGAGTAATAAATACCAGTAGTTCTGGTTGTTTTAGTTGGGGTTCCCCCCCTTCCCTCTCCACTGTCAATATAAAAGAAATGACTTTGAAAGCTGGGATTATAACGCAAATTCTAAGCAACTCTGTTTGTGGAAGTACCTTGCATCTCTGAAAATGGATTGAACTGATTACCTGAATGACTTATTTGGCTACCAAGAGGGAAATCGTCTTCCTTTTGTTTGTGTTTGCTTTAAAAGCCCTTTGCCAAAGCTCAGAACTCTTAGAAATTTTATTGTTTCACCTCTTTTAGCTGTGAGAATAAAACGGCTCATCTTTCCAGAAAATGCCTATTACATAAGGATTTATTAATGACAAGGATATTTCTGCAAATGTCTCTCTGATTTTTATTTGTAACTACTCAGATAGTAGCTTTTGCCATTTGTATTTAATTTACATTTTAAAGTTTTTGTTTTTTGTTTCTTTTTGAGCTCAGCCGACAGCATATAGCTTGCAGAGGGCCCTGAAACTGTGTAAACAAACAAATAAACAAATAAATAAATAAATAAATAACCCAATGTAGGAGACTTTTCAGCTCTTGTTCAGGGTCTAGTGTAATGTAGATGGAAATACTCATTTTGCTTTTCCTGATTTCTTGCTTCAGTTTGTAGATTATTAGAAAAAGATACAGGGTTAAAAATTTTGAAAAAAAACTTTTATTTAAAGATCAGTTATTTGAATGTAAATGAAGGTGGAAATGGCTATTATTGGAACCCAGTCTTACTATTTGTAAACTCAGTTGACATGGAGTCAAAATAGATCTTGTGTTTTCAGTATTTTCTAGTCTCCCCTTCTCTCTCTCTTTCCCTACTTTCCTTGCACCCTATTGACTTGTCTCTATTTGCCACCATCTATTTCTCAAGACAAAGTGTTGTTGTTATATGCCGTCGAGTCACCTGCAACTCATAGTGGCCCTATGTACAACAGCCCTATTCTGTGCCAATCTTATTGTCTCTGACACACCTAACCCCATTACCCAGTCACTGAATCAATCCATCTCATAAAGGATCTTCCTCTCCTGTGCTGTTCCTCCACTCTCCCAAGCATGGCGTCCCTCTCCAAGGACTGGTCCCTTCTTGCAACATGTTCAAAGTATGTCAGACGAAGCTTCAGAATCCTTGCCTCCAAGGAGCAACCTGGTTTAAGCCTTGCCAGGATGAGCCTGTTCATTCTCTTCGCAGGCCATGATATATTCAATACTCTTCTCCATCACCACAGACGTAGTGAAGGAGATATAATACCCACACTGGTTTTGCCTGGGTGTATCTCTACTGTTCTGATTAGACTCTGTAGTGAAAATGACATTGATTGTTCTTGGCCTGACCACATAGAGAAGTTAACTTGGAGCTTGTTTCAACAGAATTATAGTAAAAATTGTTTTGCACTTTGACTAAAATAACCCCAAGAAGCTAACAGCCTATCTATGTTTTGAGGGGAGTGTAGGATTAAGTACCTTCTTAAAGAAACAACAAATGCTGGCAAGGTTGCAGAGAAACTGGAACCCTTATTCACTGTTGGTGGGAGTGTAAAATGGCCCTTTCTCAAAAAGTTGCAAATAGAAATACCATTTGACCCAGCAATTCCTCTACTGGGAATATACCCTAAAGAAACCATAACTACTGCCACCCAAGCAGATATATGCACACCCATATTTATTGCGGCTCTGTTCACAATAGCAAAGAGTTGGAAACAACCTAAGTGCCCATCAACAAACGAATGGATAGAAAAGTTGTGGTATATTCACACAATGGAATACTATGCTACATTGAAAAACAAGGAACTCATGCAATATTATTCAAAATGTGTGACCCTGGAGGACATTATGCCGAGTGAAGTATTTTAGTCACAAAAGAACAAATAGTGCATAGTGCTACTGTTGTAGAATGGGAGACTGGCATCAGGATTGGGGTGAGACAGAAATATTGGATAAATTACATATACAGCATTGAAACAGATGAAGGAGAGAACAGTTTAAAAGTTATGTATATGATTAGGTATTATGGTTATGACAAGAGTCTAGAATGAAGGTTGCATAGTGGAGTGTACTTGAGTGAACTGTGGGGGTGGGCAGGGAGAAAAATGTAACAGTGAATGAATGGAAATTCAGAATCTCTGTAAATGTTCATTAAAATTAATAAAATAATTTTTTTTTAAAAAAGAACCTCTCTTGGTGCAAAGTAATCTTAAAAAAAAGATTCAAATGATGCAAAATGAGGAAGAAATAACAGAGGAGAGGTTTGGTCCGTCTGAGAGGCACATGATCCTTTCCAGAAGAAGAGCAAAAGGATCCAGGAAGAAGCTACAGAAAAGGCATGAGTTAATTATGGGGCGTATTTTCTTGCGGAATAGCTTTTCAGATTTGGGTTACAGCAAAATGGAAAACCTTTGTCTCTAGCAAGAAGTTAAGGACAAGTGGGTAAGGAGAGACATTAGAACATTCCGGAGAGAGATGACAACAATCATAGCACAAATTTAATTCAAAGGTTTCCCTCTGTCATCATACTTTTTGAGATTTCATTTCCATAAATTTTATAAAATGTCTAGCTCACATGGACATCTGACCTGAGATATCCCAGTAAGCAGGGGTGACTGTTAAAATCCCATTATTTTGTGTACAATAACCTCAAAGTACAAACAGTATACTTTTAGAATTAGCTTCTAATTCGTTCAGCAGTAATAGCTGGATCCTAGTAAGCTCTCGAGCCAAACAAATGGCTCCAACTGGTTACTTTTTCTAACAATGTCTTAACTGTTCTTATTAATTCTTTCTTCAAGTTCTAAGCAGTACTTATTCCTTGCTTTTTATGTATAATTTGCTTTTTAGCAATGTCAAATGTCAAATACACATTTGAAATATACAATCTACTCCAGGTAGTAAGATTTGGTGAATATTTAATCTGGCCCTTAACTTTTTTGTGATGAAACAACCAGTTTCTCTCTACCCTGATTAAAAAAAAGATAAAATTTGCCTTGTTAACTCAGTGGAATTTTTTTTAATGGTTCATTTTGCATCTTGAAATATAGAGCAGTTTACAAGCAGGAGTATGATTGCTAGGTGTTCTAAATTTTAACCTATTGCTCATACTTGATGGCATGTACCAACAACAACAATTTTGTGTATTTACTCTATGAGTAATAATAATGATAGTTTTTCAGATTTAGCCTTTTCTAGGTGCAAAGTACTAGTACAAATATTTCATGTTATGCTCTATATATTTGCATGTATGGCTACATAGACATATACAACAGAATTAGGGCAGTTGCTGTGTCCCCATTGCTGTGGAGTTTTAGAAGGTAAGCCCTAGGCTAAGGGCATGCAGACTGCCTGAATTCACTGTTTCTGTGCTAGGACTTGGTCATCTTTGCCCATTTCCATGGCTTTCAGTATATGTTCTGTTCCAAGACTAACTCTGAACCATATATTTTGGCAGAAGGATAACAATTGCCAGAATATGAGCACTCAGTAAATGGTTTAGGGTTTTGTTGTTTTCCTTGAAAGGCATGTCTTATGTACATTTTCCTGCTTTGATTCTAATATCTTTGGTCTTTCTTAGTCCTTTTGTTTGATTCTTGTTTAGTCTACACTCCCATTTTACTCTCAAAACTTAGTTAATTCCAAGTTAGTTCATTTTAGGCTTAATCTTTTACGGTTTTTTTT
>NW_006399756.1:32348032-32389989 GCF_000299155.1 Elephantulus edwardii
CTTTCCACAGGGGTTGCACCATTTTACACTCCCACCAACAGTGAATCAGGGTTCCAGTTTCTCCACAACCTCGCCAGCATTTGTTGCTTGCTGAGCAAATAATTTTTATGCTAGTTTATTCACAAAATTTAAATATATTTTTTTAGACCAGATTCTTCCAGTTTCTCTCACTCCCCCCCCCACACCCATCAAATTGTACAACCCCATGATTAACCATCCCTGCACATCCTCATCCCTCTGCTTCCACTCTAAGCTCCCCTTGGATCTTCAAACTCATTCTACAGTAATGGTTTTATACAATATTTGTGCTTATGGGACTGAGTTAGTTCCCTCAGCATAACGTTCTCGAGTTTCTCCCAAGTTAGATAATAATTTACAAAATCATTGCTCCTGTGTGCTGCATAGTATTCCATTGTGCGACTGTACCGTAATTTCTCAATCATTTAAATTGTGGTTGGACACCTGGGCTGTTTCTATGTTCTTGCAATGGTGAATAATGCTGCTGTGAACATTGGTGTACAAGCCTCACTTTGGAGCAAATAATTTTATATGGAAAACTCAAGGCTGGTTCCTGTTTTCCACAAACAGTACCATGAACAGACCATCTGGATATTCTAACAAAGTATTAAGGAATAGAATTAAGGAAATTCTGTTCATTTGACAGACTATAATTCTAATATTAAATGGGCAAAATATAGTTGTTGTTGTTGTTGTTGTTGTTAGGTACCGTCAAGTCATAGATGATTCATAGCAACCCTATGAGCAAAAGGCCTGAGCACTGTTTCCGGAGGCAAGCCACTTCAGAAGTGGATGCCGCTCCTGCTTCCAGACTTAGAATATAGTTACACAGATATAAAATAATCCTGAGTATAGATGTATTATATGTATGGAGAATAATATCTCATAGGACAAAGATGTCTTAGAGCAGAGTTGACAAATGCCCATTGTGTAGATGTGTAAGTCATCCCTACAACTTCCCGTTCCTTGCTGTATTGTTGTTGCTGTAGTTAAGTGCCTTCAAGTGGTATCTGATTCCTAGTGATCTCATGCATCTCAGAAAGAATGCTGCCCGTTTTTGTGCCATCCTCATAGTCATTGTATGTATGAACTTATTTTTACAACCATTGTGCTAGGTAATACAGCAGAGGGTCATCATTTTTGTGGCTGATCTACTTTACCAAACATAATGTCCTTCTCCAAGGATTGCTCCTTCCTGATCACACATCTCAAGTACATGAGGTGAAATTTTACCATTCTTGGCTTCCAAAGCACGTTCTGAGTATTGTTGTGGTTAAGTGCCATCGAGTCATAGGCAACTCATAACGACCTGAATTCTTGTATAATTTTCACTGTTTCTCCAAGTTTAGAGAGTTTCTGGAGGCAAGCTATTTTGGAAGTAGATGCCACTCCTACTTCCAAGCTTGTTTTAATCTGGGAGCTCCACCAAATACTGTCTACCATGGGTAACCATTATCGCATTTGACACATCAGTGTCACAGTGTTTAGCATCACAGCAACCACGAGTTATATTCTGAGTATACTTCTTCCAAAATAAATTTGTCTATTCTTCTGGTAGACCATCACACCATCAATATTCATTCTTTGCCAATAGCACCTAAATGTGCTGATTCTTATTTAGACATCCTACTTTATTCGATGACACAACCTTGCTTGCTGAAACTGAGGAGGACCTCATGCACTTGCTGCGAAGGGTCAAGGTCTGCAGCCTTCAGTATGGACTGAGGCTCAACGTCAAGAAGACAAAGATTCTCGCCACTGGACCAATTGGCAGCGTCAGGATGGATGACGAAGAGATTGAGAGTGTTCACAGCTTCACTTTGCTCGGCTCCACAGTCAACACTCTTGGTACCAGCAGTCAGGAAATCAAAAAGCGTATCGCGATGGGAAAGTCTGCCGTTAGGGACCTCTCAAAGGTACTCAGGAGCAACAGTGTCTCTCTGGAGACTAAGGTGCGCCTGATACAGGCCATGGTCTTTGCAATCGCTTGTTATGCATCAGAGAGTTGGACAGTGACTAGGGAGGACAGAAGGAGAGTGGATGCTTTTGAGCTGTGGTGCTGGAGAAGAGTACTGAATGTACCATGGACTGCCAGGAAAACAAACAGATTCATCTTGGAGAGGATTAAACCAAGCTGCTCCTTGGAGGCAAGGATTCTGGGACTTCGTCTGACATTCTTTGGACATGTTGCCAGGAGGGACGGGTCCTTGGAGAGGGACATCATGCTTGGGAGGGTGGAGGGACAGCGCAGGAGGGGAAGACCCTCTATGAGATGGATTGATTCGGTGACTGGGGTAATCGGGATGGGTGTGTCAGAGGCGGTGCGGTTGGCACAGGATAGAGCAGGGTTTAGAGCTGTTGTGCATAGGGTCGCTATGAGTCGGAAACGACTCGATGGCACATAACAAAAACAACAACAACAACTTTATTCCTCTAGGTTGTATAGCCCTGGTGTACAAGTTGCCCTACAGCGGTCACTTGTGGTTGCTGTGAGGTTGAGCACTGTGACACTGATGTGTCAAATGTGTTAATGGTTGGTTACCCATTGCAGACAGAGTGGGGTAGAGCTCCCCGATTAAAATAAGCATGGGAGGAGGAGTGACATCCGCTTCTGTAATAGCTTGCCTCCGGAAACCCTATGAACCTGGAGAGAGGATGAAAAAAGGAACCCAAGCATTTAGGACTCTAATTCCTAGGGTCGCTATAAGTCACCTGTGACTCAACGGCACTTGACAACAACAACAATTTATTGTAAAGTTTTTGTATATATTTGAGATGAATTTAAAAAAAACCCACAAGTTGGGTCTGGTGCACCTTACTCCTCAACACATCATTTTTGCTTATTAATACTTTAAAGAAGTATTTTGAATTGGAGTATTTTTTTCCCACTGAGTTCATACTTTACCTAGGAATCCAGGAAAATATTCCTATCTAATTTTAAAAAGCCAATAGTTATGTTTAGGCTATTGATTAAAGTGATAGGCTTTGCTTTTTTTTTTCTATGTCATCGAGTTGACAACAGCTCATAGTGACCCTATGCATAATAGCTCTGAACCCTGCCCTGTTCTGAGCCAAATCTCACTGCCTCTGACACACTTATCCCCATAACCCCAGTTACTATGTCAATCCATCTCATCCAGGGTCTTCCTCTCCTAGATTGTCTCTCCACTCTTCCAGGTGATATCCTTCTCCAAGGACTAGTTCCTCTTGGCAATATGCCCAACGTATTTGAGACAGAGTTTTAAAATCCTTGTCTCCAAGGGGCAGTTTGGTTTCACCCTCTCCATGACAAACCTGTTTTTTTTCTCTTGGTCATTCTTCTGCACCACCATAACTGATTAGCATAGGACTTTGGACCTGCTCCATTTCCAACCTGGGCTGGTTCACCCCTCCTTAGGCAATCTAGTGCTCACCTGCTCCTGGGAGGTCACCATAATGGTGCTGCATTTAGGGTAGACACCCAATCGGCATAGTGCACTATAGCCCATAACTCCTGGACTCAAGCGATCCTCCAGTCTCAGCAGGTGCTCGACACCATGCCCAGCTACAGTACCATAACTCAAAGGCATCAATTCTTCTTTCATGATTCTTAGGTGTTATCCAAGCTCTCTGATGTGTAGCAATTAATGAGAAGATCATAACCTAGATCTGGCTCACCTTAGTGTCTAGATTGCCACTGTTACTCTTTAGCGATCTAGAGAGTTTCCTAACAGCAGATTTCCCCTTTGCATTTACTCTTTTGATTTCCTGACTTCTGGTGCCAGGGATGTTGATTGTGGAAGCAAGCAAGTTGATATAGTTAACAATCTCAATCTCTTCTTCATCTATCATGGTGCTGCCAGTTGGCCTAATGGTAAGAATCTTTGTTTTCTTGATGTTGAGCTTCAATTCATATTGAAGACTGCAGTCCTTCACCTTCTGCAGCAAATCGTTCAGGTCCTGCTCAGTTTTGGTGCGCAAGATTGTGCCGTCTGCATAACATAGGCTATTGATGAGTCTTCCTCCAATCTTGATGCCACATTCCACCTCAGAAAGTCCAGCCTCCTGCATCATCAGTTCTACATATAAATTGAAAAAGGTATGGAGACAGGTATGCATCCCTGACACACTCCTTTGCTGATTTTGAACCATGCAATGTTTACTTGCTTGGTTCTGACATCTACTTTTTGGTCCAAGTATAGTTTTAATATGAGCACAACCAGGTCTCCTGGGCTTTAGCAGGATAGGACAGAGTTCAGATCTGTTGTTCATAGGGTTTCCATGTGTTGTACTTGACTCAATGACACTTAACAACAATAATAATTATAGTAAAGGAGCCCTAGTGACCTAATGGGTAAGGAGCTGTGTTGCCTCCTAAAAGGCATGAGGTTTGAATCCACCAGCTACTCCTTGGGAGAAAGATGGGCATTCTCCTGCACTTTATTGCCTCTGAAAGCATGCTGGAGAATCAACTATGAGTCAACTCTGACTCAACAGCACATAACAACAATAACATTATGGTTAAGGGAAATTTTGTGGCATAGTGGAAAAGGATTTGTGTTACCAACCCAAAGGCAAGCAGTTCAAGTCCATCTGCTACTCTTTGAAAGAGAGATAGGCAATCTCTTCTTGTGTGATTTACAGTGTAGTTCTGAACCAACGGTATATAACAACAACGTAACAACTTTTATACTTAAAATTAAAGTATTCATCAAATACATTTTGGGAGAAGGCATTTTATCTCTGATTATAAGGAAAGCAAAGGGACATATATTTCACCCCAAAAGAATCTACATAACTATGGAAAAGCCTGAGTCAAATTCTTTTCATTGACTTGACAAAATTTCCATGTCAAATATGGTTATTGAATCTGAAGGCAAATGGCAAATTGAAGACATGACTGCAACAAACTGTAAGGACATGCATAGGCTAACATCATATATCAGTATTCCTCCTCTGTATTTTATAGTTGCTTGCAACTTTCCTGACATCATTCTGAAACTGTAGATATTCAGTCATTGACTTGCACAGAATGGTACTGTAAAATTAATCCTCTGGACTCAACGTTGTGATCCCTAACATTGAAAATAAGATGTCACTATCATGGAATTGTTGCTGCCTTGTGACACTCATTTAAAAGCATTTGCTTACAGAGCTTCATGTTGTCAGTTACTGTCAAATTAATTTCAAAAGATGGTGATTCCATGCAAGGACCATAGAACTGTACCATAGAGCTTTCAAGGCTGTGACCTTTTAGAAGCAGAGCTGGTGCCTCTGGGTGAATTAGAACTGTCAACTTTTTAGTTAATAGCCTAACACTTGTCTCTTTCTACCACTTAAACTCATTGCCATTGAGTTAGAAGCAACTCATAGCTGACCCTCTATTGAGTTTCTGAAGCTCTAATTCACACAGGAGGATATTGCCAATCTTTCTCCCACAGCCATTGGTGGATTAGAATTACCACAAAAGCACAGTTTTTGGATTAGCAGCACAAGTCTGTTGACTACATCAATGAATGAACAGAAATCCAAAATCTCTGTAAATGTTCATTGAAATGAATAATAAAAAAAAACACATAGCCCACTAAAAAAAAATCATTTGCTTATTGTATTTCAGTTCTTTAATTGTTGGCCAAAGTTTTAGTAGGTTTTTTTTTTATTTTTAAGGTTTTATTTGAGATCTTTTTCACTAATAATGAAGTTTTTGGAATTTTGCATCACTTGTTTCTGAAAGAGATCCAACAGATAGGACCCCAGTCCTGCATTTCTTAAGCAAAATTCAAGAAAATGTGTGCAGAAACTATTAGCAAAGCATGCCTCTGTGTTCAGCATACACGCACAGACTAGTGTTATATTATCCAATTCCTTTTAAACTATAAAACCCAAGTTATGGTAAAGAGAAATATAACCCAGTGTAAGAAGTAACATAACACAACCCAAAATCCTTAAAATTAAGAATATTGAATCCTATTCTGGCACTAACTAGCTATCTAACTAGCTTTCTTATTTAAATCCCTTTATCTCCCTGGGCCTCAATACTAGGTATATTATATGGAAAAAATGGGCCTACATTATTGATTCTTGGTCACTGGGGAGAGCAATGAGGTTTTCTCTGGGCATTTTAAAATACACTGGAGTGTCATGTGAATAGTCTTAAAAAGAAAATTCAACATTATAATGCAATATTTTGAAACAGAAATATGTCATTCTCATAAATAAAATTAAAGAAACTAAATATCCACGTAGTCCCTTTGGGTGCGAGGTTAAGTGTTAAAACAGATTAAGAAGCAAAATTGTATTATCTAAGACTTCTCCTACATTTGTTTGACATGTGAGAGTCATGTTAGAATCAGAGTGTGAATCAATGTGAATGTGACAGTTTCTAGCCTCTAGGAACTAATTAGAGGTATTGTTGTTATGTTCCATCGAGTCACCTGCGACTCAGTGACTGACTCTGTACAATAGCTCTGAATCCTGCCCTATTCTAAGCCTGTCTTACATCACACACCTATTCCCATTACCCTAGTTACTGTATCAATCTGTCTCATCCTCATCTGGGGTCTTTCTCTCCTGTACTACCCCTCCACACATCCAAACATGATGTCCTTCTTGGTTTCACTCTCTCCAAAACAGACCTGTTTGTTCTTTTGGAAGTTCATGATGTGTTCAGTACTCTTCTCAAGCACGTATCAAAGGCCGTGATTCTTCTGTTGTCATCCTTAGTCACTGCCAGCTCTCAGATGCATAGCAAATAATTGCGAAAACCATGGCCCAGATCAGGTGCACCTTAGTCTCCAGAATGACATTGTTGCTCCCCAGTCCTCTGGTGAGGTCCCTTGATAGCATATTTTCCTAATGCTACTCATCTTTTTATTTCCTGAATGCTTAGTGCCAAGAGCATTGATTGTGGAGCTGAGCAAGCTCAATATCTTCTCAATTTCTCATGGTGCTAGCAATTTGCCCAGTTTTGAGAATCTTTGTTTTCCTGATGTTGAACTTCAATCCATATTGAAGAGTATAGTCCTTGACCTTCTGCAGCAAGCACTTCAGGTCCTGTTTCATTTTGGTGAGCAAAGTTATGTCATCTGCATAAAGTAGGTTGTTGAAGAGTCTTCCTCCAATCCTGATGCCACATTCCTCCTCATAAGGTCCATCCTCCAGAATGATATGACCCTGCTTATAATTTGAAAAGATATGGAGACAGGCTGTATCTCTGGCACACTCCTTCCCTGATTTTGAACCCTGCAGTGTTTTCTTGCGCTCTTCTGAGGACTGCTTCCTGGTCTGAGTATAGGTTTTGCATGAGCACAGTCAAGTGTTCTTGGATTCCCATTCTCCTCTGTTCTCTTAAGAAACATTGGTTGTGGGTTAAGTACTAACAAAAAGGTCAGCATTTCAAGCTCAACAGCCACTCTGGAGAAGAAGACAAGGCAGTCTGCTCTTGTAAAGATTCACAGGCTTGGAAATTTTATGAGACATTTCTGCTCCATCAGGTAGCTTCACAGTGAGTTAGAATCAAACCAAAACTCACTGCCATTATTAAGTGGATTGTGGCTTATAATGACCTTGTGTCTTTTTTTACTTCAGGGTTTGAGGCTGTAAATATTAATGGGAACAAAATGCTGTTTTTCTCCTGTGCAGCTGTTGGATGGCTTGAGCCACTGACCTTCTAGTAAGAAAGCAACACTTGTCCCTCTATGCCACCAGAGCCCTTGACAAAATGGCAGTGGAGTGCAGTTTGGTTTTTCCAATCTCTTAACTTCAATTTAAAACACTTAAAAAGAAAGCAAATGGACAAAACACCTAAATTTGATTATAAAATTTCAATTATAATTTGTGTTGTTGTTATGTGCCATTGAGTCACCTGTGACTCCTAGCGATCCTATGTACAACAGCCCTAAACCCAGCTCTATCCCTTGCCAGTCTTATATCTTATTGTCTCTGACACACCTATCCCCATGACCCCAGTGACTGAATCAATCCATCTCATCGAGGGTCTTCCTCTCCTGAGCTGTCCCTCCATCCTCCCAAGCATGATGTCCCTCTCCAAGAACTGATCCCGCCTTACAACATTTCCAAAGTATGTCAGATGAAGCTTCAGAATCCTTGCCTCCAAGGAGCAGTCTGGCTTCACCCTCTCCAGGACAAACCTGTTTGTTCTCGCAACAGTCCATGGTATATTCAATACTCTTCTCCAGCACCACAGCTCAAAGGCATCAACTCTCCTTCTATCATCCCTATTCATTGTCCAGCTCTCTGAAGCATAGCTAATAATTGCAAAGACCATGGCCTGTATCAGGCTCACCTTAGTCTCTAGACTGACATCATTGCTCTTCAGTAGTTTGGAAAGGTCTCTGAGAGCAGACTTTCCCAGTGCAATGTGTCTTTTAACTTTCTGGCTGCTGGTACCAAGAATATTGATTGTAGAGCCAAGCAAGCTGAAGCTGTCAACAATCTCAATCTCTTCACCATCTATCATGATGCTGCCTATCGGCCAATCGGTGAGAATCTTTGTTTTCTTGATGTTGAGCTTCAATCCATATTGAAGGCTGCAGTCCTTGACCTTCTGCAGCAGGTGCTTCAGGTCCTCCTCAGTTTCAGCATGCAGGGTTGTGTCGTCTGCATAATGCTAATTGTTGATAAGTCTACCTCCAATCTTGTTGCCACACTTCTCATAGAGCCTGGCTTCCTTGATAATCTGTTCCGTGTATAGATTGAAAAGGTATGGAGATAGAACACATCCTTGACACACACCCTTTCCAATTTTGATCCATGCAGTGTTTCCTTGCTCTGTTCTGATATCTGCCTCCTGGTCCAAGTATAGGTTTCACATAAGCACGATCAAGTGTTCTGGGTTTCCCATTCTTCTCAGAGTCATCCACAGTTTGTTGTGATCCACACAGTCAAGTTCCTTTGCATAGTCAATTAAACACAAATAGGCATTCCTCTGGTACTCTCTGCTTTCAGCCAAGATCCAGCTGACATTAGCTATAATATCCCTAGTGCCATGGCCTCTTCTAAATCCAGCCTGCACTTCAGGCAGTTCTCTGTTGATGTGCTGTTTCGGTCATTTTTGGATAATCTTCAGCAGAATCTTGCTTGCAAGTGATATCAATGATACTGTGCAGTAATTCCCACACTCTGTCAGATCACCTTTCTTTGGCATGGGAAAAAATATAGATCTCTTCCCATCAGTTGGCCAGGTGGTTGTCCTCCAACTTTCTTGCACAACTTGGTGAGCACATCCAGGGCAGCGTCTTTTTGTTGAAATATGTCAATTAGCATGCCATCAATTCTTGGGGCCTTGATTTTTGCCAGTTCTTTCAGAAAGGCTTGAACTTCTTCCTTCATCACCACTGGCTCTTGCTCACACATTGTTTCATGAAATTCTGCTGTGTTCACCAATTCCTTTTGGTATAATGACTGTATATTCTTTACATCTTTTAATGCTTCCTTGATCATTTAATAATCTTAAGTATTGCAACTCGAGATTTTAATTTGTTCTTCAGTTATTGCAGCTTAAGAAATGCTGAGTGAGTTCAGCCCCTTTGATTTTCTGACTCAAGCTCCTTGCACATTTCATAGTAATACTTTACTTTGTCTTCCTGTGCTGCCCTCTGGAATCTTTTCATTTCCTTAATATCTTGATTACTTCCTTTTGCTTTGGCTTCTCGGCGCTAATGTGCAATATTTAGAGTTTCTTCTGACATCTATCTTGGCCTTTTCTTCCTCCTCTGTCTTTGTAATGCCCTTTTGCATTTTTCCTGGATGATACTCTTGATATCCTTCCACAGCTCATCTGGTCTTTGCCCATTAATGTCTAAAGCCTCAAACCTGTTCCTGAAATGGTTTTAAAATTCATATGGGATAGACTCAAGGTCAAATTTTGGTTTCTGTGGACTTGATTTAATTTTCCTCAACTTCATCTTGAACTTGCATATGAGTAATTGGTCTGTTCCACAATCAACACTTGGCCTAGTTTTCACAGCTGATACTGAGCTTCTCCAGTGATTCTTCCCACAGATGTAATCAATCTGATTCCTATGCATACCATCAGGTAAAATCTATGTGTATAGCTTGCGTTTACATTTCTTATAAAATGTATTTGCGAAGAATAAGTCATTGATTGTGCCAAATTCTATCATTCTATCTCTGGTTTAATTTCTGTCATCAAATCCATGTTTTCCAACTGCTGATCCTTCTTCTCTATTCCCAACTTTTGCATTCCAGTCACCCATTAAGATTATAATTTTTAGAAAATAAATTACCAATTGTCGTGGTGGTGCAATGGATAAGTGCTCAACTGCTAACCAAAATGTTGACAGTTTGAAACCACCAGTCACTCCATAGGAAAAAATGTGACAGTCTGCTTATGTAAAGATTTATTACCTTGGTAATTATAACAGGTATTTTTACTCTGTCCTGTCAGGATTATTATGAGGTGGAGTCAATTCCATCATAGTGAATTTAATTTGGATTGGAATATAATAATTGCCATTTTTAAAAAAATTAAGAGCATCCTTTTAATGATACTTTAGATTTTCTGTTTCATAAATCCAAAGAATTAAATGTGAAAGTAAAACATTATCATATTTTAGTAATCTAATCAATGAAAACGATGAGCAATCTCCTCCCATGTGACTAATGGTCTTTGAAACCCATAAAGCCAGCTATGGGTTGGTTCTGACTTCGTGGTATACAACAATGTGGTCAATAAAAGTCATATTTCACTTACATAATTTCATGTTGGTCCTAAACAGAACATTATACTTTTCAAAACACTTTCAGAGAACTAGAACAGTCCAGTGATCCCAGGAGGTAGGGTGGCAGAGTCTTAAACTGTTATCACAAATTTAAACTTTAAGTTGTTTGTGTTTCAAAATTCTGTTCAACATTAGTATAGAGTTTTTTCCATTTTAGAAAATGTTTATTAGTTTCTTAATAAATTAAACATATTTTACCATCAGACCCAGCAACTCCACTCATAAGGATTTACTTAAGAGAAATGAAAATATGTATTTGCAGACTTTTTTTTAATGGTGAGAAAAATTTGTATTTAGAATTAGCCAGCTGGACTCAGTTTAGATGATCCCAATTTTGTTGGCAACATCCAAAGCATGATAGTCAGGAGCAAGTCGAACATAGGATTTCTCCCCATCAGGCCTAATCAAAAGTGTTGACCTTAGCCACATCAATGTCACAAAGCTTCTTTACATCTTAATTTGGTGCTTGTTGGCCTTGACATCCACAATGATCACAAGTGTGTTGTTTGTTATCTTCCATTTTCTTCATGGCTGACTCAGTGGTCAGGGGAAATTTGATGATGGCATAGTTGTCAAGCTTGTTTCTTCTGGGGGTTCTCTTCCGGGGGTATTTGGGCTGCTTTCTTAGTCTCAGCATCTTAGGCCGCCTGAAGGTGGGTGACATGTAGATCTTGTTTTTTTTTTTTTTTTGGCTGTGGATGCCCTTCAGGACTGCCTTGTTGGCCTTTGGTGCCTTTGATTTGGCTTCAGTTTTGGGAGGATAAGGGCTTCCTTCTTTGCTTTCCATGCCATCTTCATAGAAAAAGCAGTATAAACTTTTAAAGTTAGCTTATTTTCTTAATAAATTGTTCAGAGGCAAAACCAAAACATTTCTATTAGCAAATTTATAATAGTGTTATATTGCTCTGCAGAATCAGCCATAATAATAATCCATCTGATGGCGAATAAACTTTAGCTGTAAAGAAAATGTGTAAAGTTATCTTGCTTGATAGGAAACAGAAATCCCACACCACATGCCAGGCCCAAGCCCCTTATTCTGCATCTGTTCAAGGGGAGGGGAAACATTCAGAATGAAAAAGGATTCCTATTGGCTGGGCAACACAACTACTGGTAATTAAAAACTCTGATTCCTCTACTGAGCAGTCCCCAGACAATCAGTAGGAGCCTGTGCTCTAAAGACTCCAGCTGCCTTCAGCCTGCACTGACCCAGTTCCCATTCTTATTTTAGTCCATGACACACCTGTGCACTGACCAGGAGACACTGGAGAGTAGACGGGAAGTCCCTTGTTCAGCCTGCTCCCAACTACATCAGAGGCACACACCAGGTGTGGCTGGAAAGTAATGAGGCTCACTTACAAACAAAACAAGACAACTTGACCAAGAACAGGATTTATGCATCCAATTGAGGATTGTTCCTCAAAGTGGTCACCGTGGAACATGGGAAATGTTGCCATTGCTCATAACAGTTTTAGAATATCTCCAAGAGAGTGGCCTTTAGAGATTATGATCTTTTCAAGAAAATTTGCCCCTTTTCTTTATACACATGCTATTCTTTAAACAAAACGTTATAATTTGCTATCTACATCTGGTGCTCAAAAAACAAGTATATGCAAGACATAGACAGCCATAATATTTCATCTTTTCCTTTCAGATGTTTTTGCTGCCACCAACCACCTGGTACAAGTGTAATAGTAGTTGAGGAACTGATCTTTTAGCTACTCATTCTTTGACACTGCAATATTGCATTGAGTGGAAGGAGGGGAATAAAAGAATGAACTCTTATGTCTTGGCCTTATTTTTCTAACTTAGGCAAATTCATTTTTATTGTATTGTGGTAAATATATATAGCATAATTTGTTGTAGGTGTGTACAACTTATTACATCATTGAGTTATGGAGAACTACACTCATGACAATCTAAAGATGTTCATTTTTACTTATTTTGGTTTTCTAAAAATCTTATCCTTAGTAATATGTACTCCATAAAATGTTGCAGCCATTCATTTTCTCATGTTAGTATTCTCAGATATTCAGCTACAAGTGTTTAGTATTGTGCTTTATAAAGCTAATAAACTACTAGTAAAAGGGAAAAATAACACAAATTAAGTGTTTCACTTAGAATGAGAGAGTTGTGGGAGGAAAGTGCCATCATAAGTCAAATACTACTTGTATAACCATTTTTAAGTATGTGTTGCAATGACATTAATTATATACAGAGAACTTTTCATCATGCAAAATAGTAATTCTGTCCCCATTATGCTATAGCTCCCATTCTCCTCTCATCCTAGGCCTAATACAAGGTTATAGAAAATATTTTATTCTAAGAAATTTAGTATTTCTTTTTAGTTATTGGTATGCTTTGAGTTCATTTTTGTATATGACGTGTTGTAGAGATCCCACTTCATTCTTCTGCAATCATGTTGTCCTAGCAACATTTGTTGAAGAGGCTAACTTTTTCCACTTAGTAGACTTGCCACTCTCATTCTAGTGGGAAAGAACAAATGGCGTTAGATAATCAGGATTTTATTTGCCTTTTCTCACTAGTAAGTAAGTTCGTTACCTAGACGCTTTGGAACAAAGACATTTTGATATCCTTTCTCTAACCTGGGGAAAGAGTTATATTGTACTATGCAAATAGAGCAGTTTAGAGGGAAAGAGATTTTTGTTTGTGTACTTGTTGTTAACTGCTAAATTTTAATCAGAGGTGATGTTATTTTTCTACTTTCAGCAGAGATTGTGGAATGGGAATAACTTTAAGCAGGAAGCAGGATGGGAATTTGAAAACTTTTTATTTCTTTTACCATCAGTCTTTTTGTTATGCTTTAATTTGATTACTGGAATTGTGTAGCATTTCAGAATGTCTTACTAGTCAAACATTATTACCCTAAATCCCAAGACTAAATACAAATAAGTTTTGTATTAGCTGTATCATTGTTTCACTTCATGTTTGAAATAATTGAGAATGATTTCCTTGTTATAGTAGCAACTATTTCTCTTTTATACTCTAACATAAGGTTTTAACTTTGAAGGGATATTACATTCCAATGGATGAAACTTATCATTAACATGATCATAATTAGTGAGGCAGATTATTAGCAAACTGCACCAGAACATATTCAAGTTCAACTAACTGGGAACTTCTAAGAGTAAACTTGTGAAGACGGAAGCCATAAATAGTCATGTGGGAGCATGAAGGCTGCACAGGAGGTTTGCAATATATGTTATGTTGTTGTTGGGTGCTGTCAAGTCAAGCATGATTCATGGTGATCCTATGAACAAAAGATCTGAACCCTTTTATATCCTGCACCATCTTCACACTTCCTGACACACAAGAGCCCATTGCAACAGTGACAGTATCAATCCTGTTGAGTACCAAACTTGGTTGGGGATCTTCCTCTCCTTTGCTGACTCCTCCACCTTTCCCAGCATCGTGTTCTTCTCCATGAAATAACACCTCCTAGCAACACAACCAAAGTATGTGAGGCTAAGCCTCATCATTCTTGCCTCCAAAGAGCACTCCACCTGCACAGACAAAAAAAGAAATAGAAGTAAGACCTTCTGACTACTTACTCTTCCTATCTTTAGATTGCTAATCTTTCTGTACACTAATTTTACTCATTCCAACACCTGTTATTGTTGTTAGATGCTTTTGAGTCAACTCCAGCTTATACTAACATTATGTACAAAAGTTGGAAATCTTGTCCAGACCTGTGACATATTTACATTTTCTGCTGTGTCCATTGTTACAGTCTCTGTGCCCATCCATCTCATTGAGAGCCTTCCTCTCTTTCATTGACCCTCTCCTTTTCAAAATATCATGTACTCTTCTGGGGATTGACCCTTCCTGACAACAAGCCCAAAAGAGGTCTTACCATCTTTGCTGCTAAGAAATACTCTGGTTACATGTCTTTGAAAATAGATTTGTTTGCTCTTTGTGAAGTCTGTGATATATACAATATTCTTTGCCAATACCACAATTTCAAGGTATTAATTCATCTTTGATCTTCTTTATTCATCATATAACTTTCACATGTATATTAATAAACACTTGTGCACCTATCATGTGCCAACTACTTAGGATATAGTACGGGGAGACAAGCCGGCTACTCCTCACCTTCAGGGACTTTTTATTCTTTAGAGAACAACCGTGCTTTTTTGTTGCTGTTTCTATATTCATGAGCATTGTACTTTATAATTATGGAAAAAGCATCCTTTGGAAGAATATATTTGCAACAAGTAACTGTTGTCCCTGTTTGACTCACAGCTACAATTCTGTGGACAAGATTAATTCTGCTACAAATATTAATAATAACTACATATAAATACCAATGAATCATAACAGTACTACTGAGTGAAATAGATAAGTTCTACACGATTATGAACTTAAAACATGAGTTCAAAATAAAGTTGATAACTTTTATTTATAAAACTTAATACAACAAAAACTACTTAAACTATATGCCTCTGGGAGGAAAATGTATATAAGTGTGTCTGTATCTATAACACCAGCCTATATTTAAAACAAAAAAAAACGCACAGGGAATCGTAGACAAAAGATTGGGATAATAGTTATCTTCTTTAGAGTGACTACTGTCAGGGCAGCTGGAAGAAGGCATAAAGAAAAAACACAGAAGCAACAGGTTTATGTTATACTCAGTGTTACAGTTCTTGTTTTGGATATTGTTTTCTTCAGTGTTAATTAATTAAAAAAGAAGGCCATATATAAAGAGTGTGTCATGAACCAAAAATGATTATTAATCAAGTGCTGTTTATATGAGAGAGTTTGGTTTTTTAAATTTTAATTTAGATTTTAACGAATGTTTATAGGAATTTGGATTTCCGTTCATTCATTGTTGCACATTTTTCTTGCCTACTCACCCCCAGTTCACTTTTCTCTTTGAAAAAAAATTCTTTCATTATTGCACCATTTTTCTCCTCTGCAGTTCTCTTTGCTATGAAGCTTTTATTCTGGACTGTTGTCATTAAAATAATACCTAATCATATATTATTCCTTTTGAACAGTTCTTTCCCTCATCTTTTTCAATACAGTGTACCTTCTTTATCCCCTCTTTTCTTAGTTTATCCCAAACCCCCATGTCTTAGTCAAAAAAGGACAAATACTGCATAATGCCACTTTTATAAAAAAGGACTAAGATATTTTCACTCAAATAATGTATTCCATTGTCACCCATTTTGAATAATATCACATGTATTCCTTATTTTTTCAATGCAACATAGTATTCCATTGTGTGAATATACCACAGCTTCTCTATCCATTCATTTGTTGACGGCACTTTTGTTATTTCCATCTCTTTTTTGCTATTGTGAGCAGTGCAGCAGTAAACATAGGTGTACATAAATCTGTTTGGGTGGCAGTTTTGATTTCTTTAGGGTGTATTCCCAGTAGTGGAATTGCTGGGTCAAATGGTATTTCTATTAACAACTTTTTGAAAATGCGCCGTACTGCCTTCCATAGTGGTTGCACCATTTTACACTCCCACCAACGGTTCCAGTTTCTCCACAAACTCACCAGCATTTGTTGTTTGCTGCTCTGTTGAATTTTGCTATTGTTACTGAGGTGATATGATCTTTCATAGTTATTTTGTTCATGAAAGAGTCTTATAAAATTCCATTTAATAAATGATGGGTTAGTGGTAGGGAGTTGTACTGACAACCCAAAGCCTGTAGGTTTAAATTTACCAGTGGTTTTAAAGGAGAAAGTTAGAACCAACCCATAGCTGACTCTTGAGTCAGTTTTCCTAGGAGATTGCCCGTCTTCTATGGAGCAACTGGTAAATTCAAACCACATATCTTTGGGTCGGCAGTGCAACACATTTCCTTTAAGCCATCAGAGTGTCTTCCTGTATGATTTATAACCTCTGAAAATATGTTGGGAGTATAAGCTACAAGTTGATTCCAACTATGGCAAAGAATTTAATAGGTGACAATTCTTTAAATAGTTAAGCATGGATATTGTAACTTTAATTTCTATAGCTCCCAGCAAAACATTCTAATTTCTTTAACTGTTTTCACATCTTATTAAAAAAAAAACCCTCAGTTTATTTTCTTCTGTTTATCCTACATTTCAGATTTGCTTGGGCTTGAAATTTGCTTTTACCCTATCATCTTCCCATTCATTTTGTACTGTGCTGCCTAATTTATGCTCCTATCGTACTTACACCACATAACGTTCTTTCCCTTCAAATATCTAACTATCTTCGAGTAAAGTTCTTTTATTTCAATATCTACAGATAAATTCCTGTAGGCTTCAATATGGATTGAAGCTCAACATCAAGAAAATAAAAATTCTCACTGTTGGGCCGATTAGCATCATCATGATAGACGGTGAAGAGAATGAGATAGTTAACACCTTCAGTTTGTTTGGCTCCACAATAAACACTCTTAGTACAAGCAGCCAGGAAATAAAAAAGACAAATTGTATTGGGAAAGTCTATTAGCAACCTCTCCTGAGTACTAAAGAGCAACAATGGCAGTCTGGAGACTAGGGTGCGCCTGATCCAGGCCATGATCTTCGCAGTTACTTGCTGTGCATTAGAAAGCGGGATAATGACTAGGGATGATAGAAGGAGAATTGATGCCTTTGTGCGGTAGTGCTGCAGAAGAGTATTGAATATACATGGAGTACTAGGAGAACAAACAGGTTCATCCTAGATAGGATGAAACCATGCTGCTCCTTGGAGGCAAGGATTTTGAAGCTTCATCTGACATACTTTGGGCATGTTGCAAGGAGGGAGCAGTCCTTGGAGAGCAACATCATGCTTGGGAGGGTGGAGGGACAGTGCAAGAGAGGAAGACCCTCAATGAGATAGATTGCCTCAGTGACTGGGGCAATGAGATATGGGGAGTCAGAGAGAGAGAGAGGTTAGCTCAGGATAGAGCAGTATTCAAAGGTCTTGTACATAGGGTCGCTATGAGTTACAAGTGGCTCAACACGTAAAAACAAAAACAACAGATAAAGTCCAGACTATTTGCAACTATATCTGCTACTCTTCTCCTTCACTCTGCTATTTAGGCTTATATTTTTCAAAATTATATTTCTAACTCACTGGCTTTGAACTTTTGCTTGAGAAGCTGTCTTTGCTGATACTTTGCATCCTATTTGCAGCCTGAATTGTAACCTGTTAACGTCTCTAGTAAAACACAGAGTTGTGAGTGTGGTTCTGTGTGTTGTGTGTAGCAGATTCAGTAGCAGAATAATGAGAGCCCTGGGCAGGATGGTTGGTATTAGATCTAGTAGAAGTAGGTTCGGGAGTATGAGAGGCACATTTGACCTCATACAAATGAGTTTTGTGCTGTAAATGTTGTAGGTGGGGAATTGTTCCACTTGAGGTGTTAGTGGAGGTCAGATACTACCACCTCATGTTGACACCCACCTCTCTTTTTTATATAATCCAGTGAATCTTCATCTTTCATACTTTGGACAGGTAGCTAGGTGAGGCTATTCCTTGGAAAGGGATATCATGTTTAGAAAGATAGAGGGTCAGTGAAGGAAAGGAAGACCTCCCTGAATGAGATGGATTGACATGATTATTTCATCAATGGGCGCTAGTGTGTCAGAGATGATGAAGATGACACAGATCAGGGCCAGGTTCAGGTTGGCTGTTCAGAGGGTTGCTATGAGTCAAACTTGACTCGATAACACTCAACAACAACAAATACAATTCAGTACAGTTAAACTAAGATTTACTTTTCACTGAAAATGTTTTTATTTCCTGCTCCCTTCCTGATATGGGAAGAGTTTAAGTAAAGAGGAGTTTGTTTTCTGGGAGGAACAATGGGTATTAAAACAGATAACTTGAGTTTAAGTTTACTAGTTGTGGGATCTGAAAAGTCACTGAAATTCTACAAACTTCAATATCATGACCTGCATAAAATAAAATTCATTTAGAGCTTGTCAGAAGGTTTAAATAATAATTTGCTTTTTGAAAATGGTTTGTAAAATGTTATTACAATATATGATATGTAATTGTCATTGTTATGTGCCATTGAGTTGCATGTGACTCATAGTGACCATATATACAACAACTCTTAAACTTGCTCTATGTTGAGCCAAACTTATTGTCTTTGACACACCTAACCCCATTACCCCAGTCACTGAGTCAATCCATCTCATCAAGAGTCTCCCTCTCTTGCACTGTCCATCCACCTTCCCAAGCATGATGTTGCTCTCCAAGGACTGCTTCCTCTTTGCAACATGCCCAAAGTATGTCAGATGGAGCTTCAGAATCCTTGCCTCCAAGGAAAAGCTTGGTTTCACCCTCTCTAGGATGAACCTGTTTGTTCTCCTAGCAGTCCATGGTTATTCAATACTCTTCTCCAGCACCACAACTCAAAGGCATTAATTCTCCTTTTATCATCTTTAGTCATTGTCCAGCTTTCTGATGCATAGCAATTGTGAAGACCATGCCCTGAATTAGGTGCACATATATACAGACTGATATCATTGCTCTTTAGTACTCTGGAGAGGTCTCTGACAGCAGATTTTTCTAATGCAATTTGTCTTTAGATTTTCTGGCTGCTGGTACCAAGAATGTTGATTGTATTAGATGCTCCTATTTTGGTCTATCTACCTCTATATTAAATGCCATCACCTCTCTTAGTAGATAAAGATTTGTGCTGCCAACCCACAGGAATGCAGTTCAAATCAACCAGCTGCTCTGAGGTAGATAGATGGGCAACTTCCTTTTGTGCAATTACAGCCTCAGAAAATCCACTGAGATGTAAGTTATGAGTCAGTTCCTACTTGATAGCGCACAAAACAATTTCCTGCAACTGAAAGTAGGTCAGGCTTCCTTTTTAAAAGTTTTAGTAGCAGTCTCCCTATACTTGGATTGTTGTTAAGTGCCAGTAGAGTTCACTCCAACCTATGGTGACCTTATCAATACATTGTCTGTTCTTGTGCCATCCATAATTATGTTCATCACTGTGTTTGAGTCTGTTGTTGCAGCCATTGTGCACTGTTGCAGCCAGTTTATCTGTACATCTCATTGAGGGTCTTCACTCTGTCACTACCACTCTACCAAATGTGATGTCCTTGAGCAATTGGTCCTTCCTCATGACATCATCAAAGTAAGCAATGAAATATTGCCCCCTTCTAAAACTAACTTGTTCAATTCTTCTGGAAGCCCACAGTATATTCTTCACCAATACCATTACATGAATGTGTTCTTCCATCTTCCTTGTTATGGTTTGTATATGAGTTTCTATGAGTTGAATCGATGGCAGTGGGTCTGACTTAACTGTTTTCATGTTCTGCATGCATATGTCTCTCCCCCTCTCTCATATCTGGTTAAGTCAGAACCAGCTCATAGCTGACTTTCCAGTGGGTTTTCAGAGGCTGTAAATTGCACAGGAGGAGATTTCCCATCTTTCTCTGGAGGATCAACTGGTGGATTGCAACTGCCTGTCTTTGGGTTGGCAGGGCAACTCCTTACCTAGACCATCAGAATCCCTAATGCATGTTTTTTTTTGACTATTCAAATACCATGGCTTAGACCAGGTACAATTCCATCAGCAAAGTGATATGTTTACTTGAGTTACTTCATTTGGGAATCTCTTATTGTAACTACACATGTGCATGTCCTATTATTTCCTATTGAATTGTAATGATCTGGAGTCAGTTGCTCATCATTTTGTCTTTGTACTCTCCTAGAACTTAGCGAGATTCCTCGGCTATCATGGGCAGCATTATTTCATGAATAAAAAAGAAAATGTTAAAATTAATGATTGTAAATGTATAACCCACCTTTATATAATAAATTTCTTTGTCTTATTTTATCTTTTAAGAACAGTATAACTGGTAAGGTTTGGGGGAAAGGTTTTAACAGCAATGTAATGTCAGTTTGGTTACCAGATGCCAATAATATGGGGAAATTGACTCTCCTAACTTATGTATTTAAATTTTCAACTTCAGTGTTATATAATTCTGGACTCTAACCTTTAATTTATTAAGTTTCCGTATTTCAGTTATGGCTAGATGAATGAAGTAAATGATTTTAATATGGGTGATTATCTACATTAGTAAAGACAGTAAAATATGAATTACTTATTTTATTCTGGCTTATTTCTACAGCTTTTTTTTTTACAATTTACCCTAACTTCCTGGAATGTTTAATGATTTTTAATTATGAGCTAGATAATAAATACTTATCCTCTTGTTTCCAGGTGAAGATGGTAAATGGAATGCACATAAATACCCATATGTGCTTACAGGAGAGTTCTGCCTCATAAAAGTTCTACTTAGGGCCCAGGATGCCAGTTATATGAATAAAATGGGAAAAAGTAACCTCCTCACATTTCTTTACATTTGTTTGAACACCTATCACCACTGTGTGCTGTGGGGAGTAAGAAGGAATGAATGAATGAAGACTGCATTCTTCTCTCAACACCTCCCTTCCCCACCTTCATCCTTGCTCAAAAATATACTCACTCTCATCTAGTTGATTCCAACTCTTAAAGTCCTCCATTGGGTTTCCAAGGCTATAAATCTTTACAGAAGGAGATTGTTTATCTTTTTCCCTAGGAGTACCTGGTAGTTTTGAATTATGGGCCTTTCTGTTAGTAGTGCAAGGGTCTGAAAGAGAGATGAGGTTACTTTATAACTCAGTATGTTAATACCTAAAGAATTGAAACATTACTTTGTTTGAAAAGATAGATTAATTTGAGGGACATAGACATAATCTCTCCTCCTTTTAAATATGTGCTTGAAAGGTGTCTTTTCCAGATTAAGTGAATACATCCATCAGTGTGGCACAATTGTTAAACTATCTTGGTAAGCAATCTTGGACTCATCTCTGTCTTCAAAAAGGCTTGAGTGGCACAATAACTTGTTGATTCTAAGAAGGATTTTAAAAAGTTTGATGAATTATTTTAAGTAAAAACTAGTAGAACCACCACTTAGGTCAAACAATATAATTTCCATGGACTCTGCCCTCCCTGCTTAAAAAATAACTCCCTTAACTTCCTTGTATTTCTTTGTATTTTTATCACCAAAATATACATCTCTCAGTACCATAGTTTAGTTTTGTGCATTTAAAAAAAAATCATGTTTTGAACTCTCTTTTATTTCTTCGGTTCTTTCTGTTCCTTACAGCTTGCTTGTCAAAGAATCCAGGGCATTTGACCTATACAGTTTCCCACA
This sequence comes from Elephantulus edwardii, assembly GCF_000299155.1. Lineage (NCBI taxonomy): Eukaryota > Metazoa > Chordata > Mammalia > Macroscelidea > Macroscelididae > Elephantulus > Elephantulus edwardii. The sequence goes on from NW_006399756.1 coordinate 32,369,953, forward strand.
GTCTTTTGAGTTTTGCTGATTGCATACTTATGTTGCAATTCAACATGTTCTTCTGTCCTCTTTATTTCCTGAAAATTGGCAGCTGGACCCAGAAGCTTGATCTGTTCTGTAACGTCTTAGTTTTAGAAGTTTGGTGGTTTTTTTAATATTTGTAAAAAAAGAAATGTTTAAAGATGTTCAATAGCTTTTGTTTATGTAAGTCTTAATTATCAATACTGGCCATTTTAAAAATTAAAACTGAAATTTAAAAATATTTATCTAAGAATTAATTTTAAAATATCAATAAAAAAGTCACTGTATGTTAACATAAACAGAATTGTCTGATCATAAATATATTTTGTAAAACAAAAAGGATGTTTAGTAAGAAGAGTGACATTGTTTTACTTTTTTTTTTTTTTACACATCCTCTTAATGCCTATTTTAATAGAAGGCAGCTGTATTATCATATCTGCTTTGGTATTCAATCTGCTGCTGCCTTATGCTGTATCATTTTAAGTCCATGAAGAAAACCTGGCCTCACACAGATATGTAGTTGGAAAAGTAAGGCTCTCATAGATCCGTTGGAAATTTCTTGAAATCCTTAGACAACTCTTGAGAATCTCTGGGCAATCTTCTACATAGTTTGAGTGTTGGGTTTGTTTGCCCCTCCAAGAGGGGCATAGTATCAGATTGAAGTTGTTTTTGTGATAATAGCAGCTATTGAGTCTCAATGCACAGGTGCATCAATTCATTGAAGGTGGCAAAATGGTGAATTGGTTTTTTCTAATTTCATAGTTAGAATGCTTTTATAGGCTTTTCCTCATCTTCTGGTCACCCAGTGGTCATTTATATAAGGGAGGTAGTACAGATTGTTCTCTTAACTCCCCCCCAACAAATAAATTCCTTATAATCTTCCCTTTTAAAAAACCCTATATGGGGGAGCTCTGGTGGTCTAGTGGCAAGGAGCTGCAACTACAATCCCAGAGGCACATGGTTTGAGTCCACCAGATGCTCTGCCGTGGAAGGAGGGACAATCTCCTCCTGTACCAGTCAGATCTGATTTGACGGTACACTCACACAAAAATAATAAAATAAAATAAAAATAAAAAAAAACCCTATATGAAGAGTTTAAATATATTTCCTCAGTTGAAAAATTATTTTAGAAACTTAAGTTGCCTCATCATTAGGTAATTAAGTCTCTCAAAATTCTCTCTTGAGGTCTAAAAAGGTGGGTGATTTTAATCTGTGGCCCTCAGGCCTGGTTTAAATAATTTTTTTTGTCAAACATTCTTCTAAATAGTATAGCACTGGTCTGTGGCATCCACTTCTGAAATGGCTTGCCTCTGGAAACTCTATGAACAGTGCTCAGGCCTTTCGTTCATAGGGTCACTATGAGTTGTCTATGACTCAATGTCACCTAACAACAACAACAATATATGTTAAACATTTAAAATAGTTCCTGACATAATAATCAAGAAATTTTACCTATTAATAATGGTATCATCTCAATAACATTGTCCTAAAACAAATACTTTATGTGTCCCAGGAGTCTGAAACATTCAAGGCTAATTCCTTGAAAGATATTCCTTAGAATCAGCTCAGAGTCAGGGAACAGAGAAGCCTTTGGTGGATGTAGATATGGTCTAAAACATCTAATATACTCTTAAAATTTTACATTGTATTTTCAGGTTAAAGAATAGAGGTTTCTAGAAAGAAAATTAGTGAGTAGTCATAACTTGGTTTTTCCTTCTTCCCTGACAAATCCAGTTCCATTTTTGTCTAAGATGCTCATATATTGTTTGTTGTTTGTAGAACTGGCTGCTTCTTGACTATTTAAGAATGCTTTTAAAAGGTTCCAGAAACTGTTATTTGTTGATAAATCAGAATAATCAGAAAGAAGACTATTAGTAAAACTGTAAAACTAGGAACAAGATTTTATGCAGTGGTGCCAGCTATCATCTCACTTAGGAGCACACATCATAGATTTCAATACTTTTCAGACATCTGCTCTCATAGCCGTATAAAACAGTCGTTCTGTCAGCAAAAGTCCTGGCAAAAGAACTCCATTATTTCAGGAATCACATTCACAGGCCTGGTGCATGTATCCTTTTCTATACTTACAGATATGGAGAAGTCAAATAATATTCTCTTAAAAAATTAGCCCCTGACCTGGTACCTGTTTCTTTACCCCATACGTTTTCATGCCTCTTTCTACATTAGCTAAGTAGCCCTTGATTAATGGTACCTAGGCACTCTTTCTTTTTCCTAATCTAGAAAGAGTAGCCACTTTTAAATCCTTTCCCACGTGGATCATGACCACAAGTTGTCTCTAATCATCTGGTGTAGATTCTTAGCTACCTCACCTAGACTTTCAGAATTTTCCAAGCTGAACTCATTCCTCATGACAATTATCTAAACCCTTAACATTTAAAGATTGAACCCAGATCTTGCAGTTTATTTCAAGCTGTTTGTCAGCTTTCACTTGAACCTAGAAACCATTGTTGTCATTTGAACTCTTTACCATCTGACGATTGAAACCAGACCCCAAGCTGGTCTTCCAAACTTTTTAATGACAAGAGATTGAACCCAGACCTCATTCCTGACATCCAAAACTCTTTACCATTTGAGGATTAAACTCATTCCCAAATATCATCCAAACTCCATGCCATTTGGGGACCAAACTTCAGGTCTTAGGACTTTTATCTAAGTTCTTTGCAGTTTCTAGATTTAACCCATGCTGCTCATATGTTATCAAAGCATTGTATCAACTGGAGATTGACTGCGCATAAGGCGGACAGCCAAGCTCTTTAGCAGTTAGATATTGAACCCAGACCTCACTGAGGATTGTCTTCCAAGTTTTGTGCCAGCTGGATTTCAAACCCAGTCTATGGCTGCCTTCCAATCTCCTTATTGATGAGGGAGAAACAGAGGTCCCTAAACCACTTTAAGTATTCTATGCTGAGGATTCAAACCTATCTATGGTCATTATCCAACCTCTTTACCAGCTGTGGATTGGACTCGGCTGTCAAAAACCAAGCGTAAAGATTGGTTGAAAGCCTATTTATCTTTTTCAGCTGCTAAAGGTCTTGAATGATGATATTAGTAGCTCTGAGGAGCAGTACTTCTCAAAATGTGGTTTCCCACCAGCTGCATCAGAGTCACCTGAGGCTGCTTACTAAAAAGACAGATTTCTGGGCTCCATCCCAGATCTTCTGGCTCAGAATTCTCAGGGGTGTGGCCATGGAATCTGCATTATTTGCAGGCACTCTCACTGATCTCCATGAGCACTAAAACTTGAGAACTGCTACCCTTGAGTAAGGTCTCCCTTATCTGTTGGGGAACAGTCCCAGAACTCCCAGCTGCCATCCAGCTGCTCACCAGCTGGATATAAACTACAGGTTCTTACTAATATACTCTATCAGTGCATTATTTTATTAGCTTGGATGTAGAAGCCAAGTTTTTCGTAACTGCTGTTTAGTTGTGCTAGATTATAGGATGGGGCTCATTCCCTGATTCAGTAAATAGGGGGGAAGGGATCAAAATGAGTGGTAGTGCAGATATAGGACTTTTCCCCCTCGTGCTCTTAGACAGCAACCAATATAGTACATTGCCTTAGGGGCAATGCACCCAGCATGCCTGAACGTAAGTTCTTCAGGGCCACATCCTCCTGTAAATATACACAGGCTAACTCCTTTCCAGCAGAAAAGCAAGTGAGACTCTAAATTTTTTTGCCCACTAAACATCTTCCTGTCCCCTTGTCCCCCTTTCCCATATTGAAAAATCAGAACCTTTACAGTTGTACTGTTTTATAAGGAAATGCAGAGGAGTAGAGAATGAAAACAAACAATCTACATGTTAACATCTGGAGCAGACCAAATTAAGAAATAAGAGCTCATTACTGCAGCAATTACTTACTAAATCTGGGAAACTTAAACTTAAATCTGGGTCGAAATTTTTCAAGCATGCTTTAATATAAAAATAACTTGGGAAAAATATGCATGGACTATTGTGAATCAAATTGAATTTCATGTGCACTATTGAAAATGCATGGCCTTACTTTCCCATTGATTCTAAGGGACAAATCATACTCTCTAGGGCTGAAATGCATGCTTTTGCTTTTGACCAAGGACTGTTAAACTAAAGAGTATTTTAAGCTACAGTTTAAACCATAGTTTTTCACACATGCAAGAGGGTTGGGTTTTTTAGACCTCTTGGTTAAAATTTTCATAAGGTTGAAGGTTCTGTTAAGCCTTTCTATGTCTGCATGAGCCCTTTTCTCATAGATTAGAGTCAGAACCAAGCACAATTCCTGTCAACTCTTCTCCTTCCCACAAAGATAGAACGTCTGAGGCTCAGTATTCTGTCATTGAAACTACTATTTTCAGATTGAAGACTTTATTTCTGAATCATGTGTCCTTTGCTCATTAGGTGGAAGATGGCAGGATGCTGATCTTAAAATAATCCCTTTCTCCCCACTAGGCACTAATACTTAATCTTGTTAGCTTTTGTTTCTTATCCAGTCAGTATCAGATTACCCAAGTAAGCACAAATTCACTTTTTCATATCAAAGATCCTGCTTCTAGATTCATCTGACATCTTTGTCTCTCTTAAGCCCACAGCACGTTCTTACAGAACCAAAGCCTCCTTTCAGATTTTTAAGCTTTGAAAGAGACTGGATACTCAGTAAATTTATTGGATATTCTGCCCCTGCTATGCTTGTCTTCCTCATTTCTTTTCCCTCTTCCTTACTAGCTTTTATTCCTCCCTCTACAATATAATCTCCTTAGAACACGGACTTTATATGTACTGCAGCCTCCTCAGTGTTAACCACATAATATGCAATATTTGTAGACTGTCCAACTGATGGACTGAACAAGTGAATGAAGTGATACATAACAGAAACAAATAAATATTAAAATTATCAATAAATTGGAGAAAAGTTAGAGGTAAAATTTTATAAGTCAAAGTGGTATTGCACTTCTCTAACAGAAAAGTTCTCGGAGATTGGAATGAACTACTAAAGACTTGTCTTAGTCAAGAGGTAAGGGGAGAGGAACTCACGGCTGAGAGTCCTCCTGCCCTGTAGTCCTTATAGCTTTTATTGACAAGTTTTTCATCACATAAGCAGTAAAATATGTTAACTTGACTCCAAGATGTTTTTTACTCTTTCTTACTTGCTGACATTCCCTGTTTCCATAACTACATCTTTATTAGAAGGCAGCTTCAGCAGAAAAATCAAGGTCTTGCAGTCTTAGAGCAAACGGTTTATTGTTTTTAACCTAGGCAGTTCTTGCCTTGGTCAGCTTAACTGCTACAAAGTGGTATTTAAAAATTACTTTGAAAATGCATATTCCTTGGTGGAAGTCCTGTCTTAACAATCTTAAATCATATTAACTTTAACTATATCATAATATATATCATTTTCCCGCTGTTTTCGTTCTCTCTGTGACTGTACTTTTTACAACCATTTACGATTTCATTTTTGTAACCAAATTTAATTCACTTTTCTCTAAGCATCTTTCTTTTTCTGTTGAAAGCTATTACAGTTATGGATAACAAAATGACAATTATTTAACTCACGTGTTTGCAGTTTGGGTAGTGCTTAACCAAGGGAATGTCATCTCTGTTTCATATATCGACCTGGCATTTGCGGATTCACTGCCAATCTGGCTAAGTCTCATCGTTTATAAATTGGTATTAGCACAATGCTTGCTGTTACTGAGAACCTGGAACCTCAGTTTCTCCCCGTAGCTCAGCATAGGCTATTTGTCTTCCTCATGTCATGATGGCTGTGGATTAAGAGTGAGCTTTGCAAGGGGCAAGGAAGTAGTTTGGCTTATCCAATAAGCAAGATAAATACAGGCTTGTGCCTAATTACTAATCATAGTGAACAATTTAACATGGATTTCAATAGTAAAACAAAAATTATTTTAAATTGTTCACTAACTATGAACAAATAACCCATAAATAAACCTTATCAGTAAATAAACCCATATGGTAATCCACTCCAGCTTGGTCCTCCGAACTAGAATTCTGTAGCATTTTGTTAGTCAAGTAGTCACAAAGCCAAGATTCAAGAGTAGTAGGGGAGGCACAGATTCCATCTCTTAAGGAAGGACTCAGAAATTTGGGGCAATGTTTTAAATTCTCACAAAAGTCTACAAGCACTATTACTTCCATTCTCTTTTGTTGCTGCTTTTTAATTTTTTAAAAAAATTGTACACTATAGTTAAATGAATGTTAAAACCTTAGAAAGTGAGTCAAATATGTGTGTTTGCCTCCCATACAATACAGATATTTAAAATACTCCAGAGTAATCTCGTGTATTCATTCGATAAATATTTATTGAGGGTCTACAGTGTACTGTCAGAAATTCAAGCTGGACTCATTAGACGACATAGAATGAGGATTATTACAGCTGACATTTAGATGCATGTTGGCTGAAAGCAAGGAATACCTGAAAGATAGTTACCTATGTTTTTAATGACTGAGCAAAGGCATCCATTAATAGCAAATTATGAATACTATTGTAAAGAGTGAGAATTTCAGAAGATTTAATTGTGTTTATGCACAATGTTTACATAGACCAAGAAGCAACTGTTCAAAAAGAACAAAGAGATTCTCCATGGTTTAAAATCTGGAAAGGCATGCATCAATGTTGTTACCTTTTCTGTACTTAATCAATATCTATAATAAGCAAATAACCTGAGAAGTTGGATTATATGAAGAAGAATGTGGCATCGGGATTGGAGAAAGACTCATTAAAAACCTCTGATATGCATATGACAACACCTTGCTTGCAGAAATTTAAGAGAACTTGAAGTATTTACTAAAGATCAAAGACTATTCCTTCAGTATGAATTGCATTGCAACATAAGAATACAATAATCCTCACAACTTGGCCTCTAAGAAATATGAATATAACTAGAGAAAAGATTGAAGTTATCAAGAATGTTATTTTTCTTACAGCCCTAGTCAATAAGCAGTAGTTAAGAAATAAAGATGTTGCAACTACAGTACCAGAGGTGCACGGTTTGAATCCACCAGATGCTCTGCCGGGGAAGGAGGGGCGATCTCCTCCTGTACCAGTCAGATCTGATTTGATGGTACATGCACACAAAAATAATAAAATTTAAAAGAAAAAAGAAATAAAGATGTATTACGCTGGGCAAATCTGTTGCAAAATATTTTAAAAATGTTACTTTGAGGACTTTAAGGTGTGCTTGACCAAGGCTATAATAATTTTGAACATTTCATATGCATATGAAAATTTGACGATGAATAAGGAATACTAGAGATGAATTGATGATGTTCAATTGTGGTATTGGTTATTATAGAATATATACAATGAATTGTCAAAAGAATGAAATCTTCCTTGGAGGAAGTACAGCCAGAGTTCTCCTTAAAGGCTTGGATGTTGCGATTTCATCATTTTTACTTTGGGCATTATTATCAGAAGGGACCAATCTCTAGAGAACAATATCATGATTGGTAAAACAGAATGTTAGTGGAAAAGAGGAAGTTTCACAAAGATGAACACAGTGAATCTGCTGTAACAGTGGATTCATAGGTAATGGTGATTGTAAGGATGTTGCAAGATTAGACAATGCTTCACTCTGTTGTATACAGGGTCTCTATTAGATAGAATGACACATAACAGTAATCTACTGTTCTTGACACTTTTCTAAACATTGGAATATTGTGGTAAACAAAGCAGATAAGTCTTTTTTGTTCTCCGGAGCATACATTTTAGTGAGGAATAAATGCATGAAAATCAAATGATGATACTGTTGTTGTTATGTGCCATCAAGTTGACTATGACTCATAGTGACCCTATGAACAATGGCTCTGAACCTTGCCCTATCCTGAGCCAACCTCACCATCTCTGACGTACCTGACTCCATGGTCATAGCCACTGCATCAATCCATTTTATCCAGGGACTTCCTCTCATGTGCTCACCTTCAACTTTTCCAAGCATGATGTCCTTCTCCAAGGACTGGGCCCTCCTGACAACATGCCCTAAATATTTGAGACAGTTTCAAAATCCTTGCCTCCAAGGAGAAACTTGGTTTTATCCTCTCCAGAACAGACTTGTTTGTTCTCTTGGCAGCAGTATTCTTCCACTGAAATACAGCTCAAAGGCATAGATTCTTCTTCTCTCATCCTTAGTCATTGTCCATCCATAGTCTTTTCTTCCTCCCTTGTCTTTGTAGTGACCTTTTGCTTTTATCATGGATGATATCCTTGATATCGTTCTGCGACTCATCTGGTCTTCATTCATAGTGTTCAGTGCCTCAAACCTGTTCTTGAGATGGTTTTTAAATTCAAGTGAGATAGACTCAAGGTTATATTTTGGTTTTGGTGGATTTGTTTTTGTTTTCTTCAGCTTTAGATAAAAGGAGAGAAATTACAATGTTAAAATGAGTGAAAATTACTACTGAAACTAAGGACTTGGGACCACAGTTTTTCACCATGTCTTTTTAGTTTAAAAGTAATTCATGTAACAATGAGTTCTTTGAGGGCTGTTCCAATCCGCTTTAGTGGTAGCATCATCATCGGGGATCTGAGTGCTTGCCATTATCTTTACCCTCACTTCATTGTAGCAATTCTAGCTTTACATGTGTCCTTGACTGTGTCTGATGATGAAGCGATAGAGATTTTCTCTTAGATGAAGAAAATCTACTTATTCGTGTGTCATTGGCAAACATTGTATCACATATCTATGTGTAAGCAAATCCTTAGTAATGATAATGAAACCACTATAATGGACTTTGTCCAATTTGAATTCATTTCCTTGGGATGAAGCTTTTACCTTACAAGCTTGGTCTTCTCAAGAAGAGAAATTTACTTCTCAAAAAATAAAATTGGAGTGTTGTTAGCAAAGAAAATTTCAGGTTTTTCTTTAGTAAGTAACTGTTAAACTGAAATCTGAATGTCAGAGGCAAAAAAAGCCTATATCCTTAGATAAGGAAAAGACAACACTTAAGGAGAGAGATAGAAATACGGATGTATTTATGTATGGGAGCACTGGTGGCCTCATGGCAAGAAGCTGCACTGTAATCCCAAAGGCATGCAGTTCAAAACCACCAGCTGCTCCGTGGGAGAAAGATGGGCAGTCTTCTCTCATGCAATTAACTGCCTCTGAAAATCCGCTGTAAGATAAACTATGCAGCTATGGGTCAATTCTAACTCAACAGTACATAACAACAACAACAACAACTATGTGTGTGTGTGTGTGTGTGTGTGTATGTGTTTGTGTATTTTGCATCTTGTTTAATTCTCAAGGCACTTCTTGAATACTTACCTACATTTTCATCCCCTTTTGCTGAATGCTGTTGGCTAAAAGAGTACTGTCACTGTGTCCACTTTCCTCAATTACTTTATACTTATTGCCTAGCTCAGTGCCAAACACAGTAACTTGGACGATGGGGTTTGTGTGCCGAAGTGAGACTGGCTTGAGACAGAAAAGGGTTCAGAGCTGCTGTCAGTGGCATATAAAAACAATAACATACTATGACAGGTTTGGAAGCAGGAGTGGTATCCACTTCCTAAATAACATGCCTCCAGAAACGCTATGAACTTCGATGAATAGCGATAGTTGTAGAGGGGCTTCAAGCCTTTCGTCGCTATGAGTCATGCTCGACTCAAAGGCAATCAACAACAACATTGTCTAGCTCAGTGCCTAACACATAGTAGATGTTCAACATGTTTCTTGTGTGAACAAAAAAGAGAGGAAGGGTTTGAGAGAATTCTTACCCATAAGAAACTTACAGGCCAGTCAAGAAGATAAATAAGCAGATTATTTCAATGAAATATCTAAGTGCTATACTAGAAAGAGATGTTAAAAGGATTTTAAGAGCAGCAAGAACTAACTCTGCCTGAGGGATGTTCTTTGAAACAAAGCAGACTCATAAAGTGTGTTTGATATTCTAGACAATTTCCACCATTTAATTCTGTCTTCAGATGTTCCAACAGAACCGCTAGCTTAAGGGAATCAAATAATTGTAGTATGAGAAGCAGAATGTGACTAAACCTTCCCTCTGGTTTATAGAATTGTAAAAGATTGAAAATGAGATGGACTTCTGAAGTCATTAAAATGTGAACTCTTTCATTTTAAAGATAAGGTAAACAGCATGCCACTTTCTCAAGCCAGTTAGATTTCTGTGATGGCAAGAGACAATAATATTTCGCACATGAAATTTTCAAGTGCCACAGAAAGTAAAAATGAAGAAAACTTATAAAGTTTTATTTACTAATATGTTGGTGAATTAAAACATATATGCATTCAAAGTACACACATCATGAATAAATAGTGAAGTATATTTTTGCAATGAATACATCTGTTTACCACAGCTCAAAAGCATCATTTTTGCTTCCATTATCCCTATCATTGTCTAGTTTTCTGACACAAAGCAATTGAAGACTATGGCCTGAATCAGGTGCACCTTATTCTCCAGACTGACATAGTTGCTCTTCAGTACTTTGGAGAGGTCCGCAACAGCACACTTTCCTAGTGCAATTTGTCCTTTAATTTCCTGGCTGCTGGTACCAAGAATGTTGATTGTGGACCCAAGCAAACTACAGCTGTTAACAATCTCAGTCTCTTCACCATCTATCATGATGCTGCCAATTAGCCCAGTGGTAAGAATCTTTGTTTTCTTGATGTTGAGCTTCAAACCATATTGAAGACTGCAGTCCTTGACCTTTTGCAGCAAGCACTTCAGGTCCTCCTCAAGTTCAGCAAGCAGGGTTGTGTCATCTGCATAACACAGATTGTTGATGAGTCTTCCTCCAACATGATGGCACATTTCTCCTCATAGAGCCCAGCCACCCAGATAATCTGTTCTTCATATAGATTGAAAAGGTATGGAGGTAGGACACATCCCCGGTGTACACTCTTCCCAATTTTGAAACATGCAAATTTGAAACATTCTTTACTCTGTTCTAACAAGGAGTATTGAATATACTGTGGACTGGTAGGAGAACAAACAGGTTCATCCTAGAGAGGGTGAGACCAGGCTGCTTCTTGGAGGCAAGGATTCTGAAGCTTCATCTGACATATTTTGGACATGTTGCAAGGAGGGGCCAGTCCTTGGAGAGGGACATTATGCTTTGGAGGGTGAAGGGACAGCACAAGAGAGGAAGACCCTTGAGATGGATTGATTCAGTGACTGGGGTAATGGGAGTAGGTGTGTCAGAGACAATAAGATTGGCAGGGGATAGAGCAGGGTTTAGGGCCGTTGTACACAAGGTCACTGTGAGTTGCAGACAACTTGACAGCACATAAAAACACCACCTCAGATCAGGAAGTAAATCATCAGTAGCAGTAAGAAGTTTCTGTCATGCTCACTTGCATACACTATTGGACTTTTACCATCCTAAAGATGACCTCTGCTCAGATATTACGTGTGCTAAATTAGTTTTGCCCACTTAAAAAAAATCTGTATGTGATATTAGAATTATACTCTTCTTCTCTTGAACATTGGTCTTGTGAAATATATGCAAGTTATTCCATGTAATTTGTTCATTATCATTACCATATACTAATGTTTAAATATTCCACATTCATTCATCTTTTTTATTTTTTATTAATATTTGAATTCTTGCTACTTTTGGCTAATAGTACTTCTGGACAAGAAGGTATAATGGAATTTTTGTTTGTTTTTAAAATATATGCTCACTGTTAGAAGTTAAATTCCTTGGTCATAGTGTAGTATTGACTTTTCAATAGAAAGACCAGTTTTCCAAAGTAGTTGCCCAATTAACATTCCTACTGGTTCTGTTATTATACTTGCTCACCAGTGTTTCATATGTACACTCTTCAATTTTAGCCATTCTCATGTATATGCAGTGAGTAGTATCTCATCACATAATCCTCATGCTTAATAAAATTAAGCAGCTTTTCTAGTATTTATTAGCTATCGTATAGTCTTCTCATAGAGAGAGACCAGTTGGCCTAGTGGACCTAAAGTGATGCTACCAAGCCAAAGATGGGTGACTCTAATCCATGGCCCTCGGGCCTATTTTTAATTGTTTTTGGTTAAACATTTTTCTAGGTCATATATAGCCCTGGTGTGTCCACTTGCCATACAGAGGTAACTTGTGGTTGCTGTGAAGCTGAACACTGTAACACTGATGTGCCAAAAGTCATAACAGTTACCCATGGTGGACAGTGTTTGGTGGAGCTCCCCAATTAAAACAAGCTTGGAAGCAGGAGTGGCATCCACTTCCATAAATAGCTTGCCTCCCGAAACCCTATGAACCTGGAGAAAGGATGAAAGTCATTCAGTGTGGAGGACTTTCATTCATAGGGTCTCTATGAGTCGCCTATGACTCGACTTCACTTAACAACAACAGCAACAACATAGTTTTCTAGTGCCTACTTAATCTATCCATCCCTACTTAATCTATCCATCCCTATTGCTTCTTTTTTCTTATTAAATAGGAGTTCTGTCTTTACATATTTGGTAAATGATCCCCCTCTGTTCATTTTATGCACTATATCTTCACTCACTTTATACATTTCTTTTTTACTGGCTTAATATTGTCCTTTCATAAAAATCAATCTTCAATTTTATGATAGTACAAGTTGTGAATCTTTTTTCCTTTCTGGTGTTGTGTGTGCATTTGAGTCAAAACCTACTCATAGCTGACCCTCCAGCAGATTTTCAGAGGCAATGAATTGCACAGGAGGAGATGGCCCATTCTTCCCCACTTTTTATTTTAATATGCATTCATTGTTGCTTCTCGGTTTCTTATGGGAACGTCTATCCATCCAAACAAATCTAATGTCTTTGAGTGAATTCTGCCTTATAGAGACTCTAGAGGACAAAGTAGAATATCCTTGCAGGGATCCCTGGGGGAAGATGAAGTCAGAATGCTCCTTAGAAGTGTGAGTTCTCAAAAGATGGGTTGGCATAGTAGCTGCAACAGTGAGCTAAAGCACAACAGCAGTTGTGAGGATGGTACAAGCTTGGGCAGCATTTGTTATGTTGTACATAAGGTAACTCATGATAGGAGCCAATTGAAGACATCTAACAACACCTCCAATAAGTCTCTGTGGAAGCAGGCTGCCACATTTTCTCCTACAGGATGGCTGATGGATTAAAATACCAGCCCTCAGTTAGTAGCCAACTGATTTAATCACTGTTCCACCAAACTTACTTAGAACATGCATGATATGAAGACTGAGGAAAGGCTTAGTAAGTCAGCAAGCACCCTGCCTTTTTTCTTTCTTTTTCATCTGATAATGTTGTTCATTTATTATTATTATCTGAGCACAATTATTGAGATAAAATATTATGTTTATATAGTTGTGTTGTTAAGTGCTGTTGAGTCACGGGTGACTCATAGTGACCCTATGAACGAAAGTCCTGGACACCTGTATAGCTTTCGTCCTTTCTCCAGGTTCATAGGGTTTCCAGAGGCAAGCTATTATGGAAGTGGATGCCACTCCTGCCTCCAAGCTTGTTTTACTCGGGGAGCTCCACCAAACACTCTCCACCATGGAAGGAAAGAAAAAATGTCAGAAAGGACTTAACAAACCTTGGTCACTATTATCATTATTCAAGTGGTTTTGGGCTTAGTTGAATGGTAGCTTGAAATCTGATTCAGGGAGGGCCTACTACCAACATGACTGTCTCCTAATTACTGTAGATTTGTTAAGGATTAATGTCAGAAAGAGACGTTCTCCTAGTTTTGTTCTTCATGAGTTTCTTCTTGACTTTTTATGTTACCATATGAGTTTTAGAATTAATCAATTTCTACAAAATACTTGCACATACTTTAAGAATGCAGTACATCTATAAATCAGTTAGAAAGAATTGCTGTTGATTGTTCTAATTCTGTGACATTATATATTACTTCATTTATTTCTTATTTTCAACAGTATTTCATAGTGTTCTACATAGATATCCCACATATTTTTATATAATTTATGACTGTTTTGTTTTATGTCTATCAAGCTGTTGAAAATAGCATATTTTCAGTTTCATTTTCCAATTGCTTATTAATAAAATATAGAAATATAATGCACTTTTTGGTATAATGACCCTACCTAATGGGTAGGGAGTTGTACTGCGAACCCAAAGACATTTGCAATTTGAATCCACCAGGTGCTCTGAGGGAGAAAGCTGGACTATGTTCTTTCCTGAGATTTACAGCCCAAGTAAACATCTAGAGTCAATTATGAGTTGTTCCAATTCAATAGCAATGAGTTGAGTTTAATTTTAATCTATTCAGGAGCTCTGGTGGTTTAGTCAGTAGGAAATGTCATTATTAACCCCAAAATGAACCCTCTTCAATAGTTTGAATCCACTAGTGACTATGAGAGGGAATTCTGATGACTTTGTGGTAAAGAGTTGTACTGCCAACCCAAAGAAGCATGGTTCAAATCCACCAGTAGCTCTGCTTAAAAAACAAAGATGAACGTTTTCCTTCTGTGTGATTTACAGCCTCTGAAAATCCACTGGAGAGTCAGCTAGGAGTCAGTTCCAACACAAAGGTACATAACAAGAATCCATTCTAAAGATTTATCTGCAGATTTAAAAAGTTTATCTTGGATATACAATCATGCTTCCTATGAATAATGATGGTTTTATCACTCTTTTCATTCCTTATATTTTTATTTTTAATTCTTGATTTATGTTCTGGGCATAATCCAACTTCTTTATTTCATTACCAATCTCAGGGAGAAAATGTTCACTTTTCTCTTTGTTACTTGCTATAGGTTTTTTTATATACTCTATATTAAGGATGTTTAGTTTAATCCTGTTTTGCTGAGGATTTAATCATAAATAAGTATGGAGTTTTATCTCATAATTTTGGTACATCTATTTGTTAAGATTATCATAATATTTTTCTCATTATATGAAATTTACTTGCACTCATTTTTTAATGTTGTATGAATTTGGGATTCCTGGAATAAGCTCAGTTTGGTTTGGTAAGTTGTGATCCTTTTATATTCATTGATGTAAATTATTTTTGCTAACATTTTTAGAACTTTTACATCTATGCTTATAGAAAAATCAGAAGTATATTCTTCTTTCTTTATTGTAATGCCTTCTTTCAATTTTAATATCAAAATTATTATTCTAGCCTAATGGAATGAATTTCCCTCATGTTTTAGTTTTTTGAAATAATTCAAGATTTGTATTATTAATTCCTTCAATCAGTGGAAAAGAATTTACAAGGAATTGTGTGAATTCTTTAACGTAAAGATTGGATTTTAAAGAGATCTTAAACTACTTATATTTCTGTTTCTTTTTGTGTCAAATTTCGTTAAGTAGATTTTCAAATTAGAGTATGTTCATTTCTTTTATGATTTTAGATCTTTTGAAATATGTTAATTTGCTTATCATCTTATTACTAAAAAAAGTCATACTTATAAACCACTTTTAATCCCTGATGTGTTATTTTGTGTATCATTGAGTTGGAACCAATCCATAACTGACCCTCCAGCGAGTTTTCAGAGTTAGTAATTGCTCTTCCTTCTCCATTCTGGTGGATTTGAACCCCATGCCTTAGGAATTGCAACACAGCTTCTTACCACTAGGCCACTAGAGCTCTCATCAGACTGATCCCTAATACTATTATTTGTACATTCTCTCATTTTTCCTTGTTCACACTTGCCAAGGCTTTGTCAATATTATTAATCTCTTCAAAGAATTTACTTTGTCTTACTTTTTTTTGCTATTTTATGTTTGTTTTTTGTTTGATGATTAATGCTTTCTATTTACTATTTCCTTCATTGTACTTCTCAGTAGCAAACGTTTTATCCTTTTTCTAATGTACTGAAATGGAGACTTGGATAGGTTTTTTTAGGTATTCTTCTAGGTAGTACTTTGAACTTTTTTTATATGCTTTCATTTTACAGTTTTTTAATTTAAGGTATTTTCTAATTTTTCCTTTCACTTATTCATACCTCTACTGTGGGTACTTAGAAATATGTTAATACATTTCTAGTTTGGTTATTTTAAACTTACTTTTTGCTTAATTCACTGTAGAAAATGCACTCAATAGTGCTTAAAATTTGTTGAGACTTGCCTTGTAGTCCATTATATGCTGTATTCTTGTGACTAGTATGTGTTTTGCTCTTCATAGTTCTATAAATATTAACTATGTAAAGTTTGTTGACAATGTTGTTCTGATGTTATATATCCCTATTTTTTTAAGAAAAATCTTCTTAATTTCTGATGGTTACTGTCAAAATCAATTACAGTTAAGATGATTCTAACTCATATTGATCCTGTAGGACAGAGTAGAATAGTCCCATAAATGTTTCAAGACTGTAGTCTTTACAGAAGTCACATATATTTTTCAACACCTGGCTGAGTGATTTTGAATTTTCAAAATTTGATTAACAGCTAAATTCTTAACCACATACCACTGTTGTTGTTATACACCATCTAGTCGCTTGTGATTCATAACGACCCTATGTACAACATACAACAGTTTGTACTCTAGCTTGAGCCAACCTCATTTGTCTCTGACACATCTACCACCGTTACCCAGTTACTGAGTCATTGTTTCTCATCCAGGGTCTTCCTCTCTTGTGCTGTCCCTCAAACCTTCCAAGCATGATGTCCTTCTCCAAGGACTGATCTCTTTTTACACCATGCCCAGATTATGTCAGACAAAGCTTCAAAATCCTTGCCTCCAAGGATCAGCCTGGTTTAACTCTCTCTAGAATGAATCAGTTTGTTCTCCTAGCAGTTCATGGTATATTCAATATTCTTCTCCAGCATCACAATTAAAAAATAAAACATCAGTCAGTTCTTCTTCTATCATCCTTGTTCATTGTCCAGCTCTCTGATGCGTAGCAAGTAATTGACCATGGGCTGGATCAATAGTATCTTAGTCTCTATATGTACATCATTGTTCTTCAGTACTCTTTAGAGGTCCCTGACAACAAATTTTCCTAGTGCAATTAATCTTTTGATATCCTGGCTGATGATACCCAAAGTGTTGATTGTGGAACTAAACAAACTGAAGCTGTTAACAGTCTCTCTCTTCACCATCCATCATGATGCTGCCAGTGGTCTCAGTGGTGAGAATCTTGGTTTCCTTGCTGATGAGCATCAATATATATTGAAGGCTGCAGTTCTTCGTTATCTGCAGGAAATGCCTCAGGTCTTCCTCAGTTTTGTCAATCAAGGTTGTTTCATTTTGTTGAACATGTCCAGGACAACATATCTTTGTTGAAATATGTCAATTGGTATGCCATCCATTTTGGGATCCATCTAACATTAGCTACAATATCTCTAGTACCACAACCCCTTCTAAACCCAGCCTGCACTTTAGGCAGTTCTCTGTTGATGTGCTGTTTCAGTTGTTTTGGATAATCTTCAGCAGAATCTTGTTTGCATGTCATTTCAATGATATTGTTTGATAATATCCACACGCTGTTGGATCATCTTTCTTTAGAATGGGAACAAATATCTCTTCCAGTCAGTTGGTCAAGTGGTTGTCCTCCACTAGACTTTGTTAAAATCTCTCATTTGATTTGTGAACTTGATTATGTATGCTGTTAGGTCTGCTGACTGTTACTTTTTATCTTTCAAGACTATGTTTTCAAGAGCATGAAAATTTATGATTGTATCTTATTGTTGGATTTACTTTTTAAAAAATTTACTTTTAATCATGACTTATTTTTAAAATTATCTATATTCACTCCCTATTGTTTCTACAGCAAATTACCACAAAGTTAGCATCTTAAAATTTGGCATATTTATTATTTTATACTTCTGGAGAGCAGAAATCCCAGGGCTTCCCTCCTTCTGGAGGTCCTAGGATTAAATCTGTTTTATTACTCTTTTCATCTTCCATTATTCATGTACAACTTTTACTTTCTTGCTTCATCTTCAAGCCAGAAGTACAACATTTTAAAATATCTCTGTTCCTCTGCTTTCTTTGTCTGTCATATCACATTGCCTTCTAACTCTGACTCCTCCTGCATACCTATTGTGGATATCCTTGAGATTTCATCAAGCCCACCTACATAATCCTGGATGATCTATCTCAAGATTCTTAATTTGATCAAATCTTTGAATCTTATGTTGCCATGTAAATAACATTTATAAATTCCAGAAATTCAGAATTTAACATCTTTGATGGGTGTTGTGTCATCAAGTCAGAACAAACTCATAGCTGACCCAATAACAGGTTTTCAGAGACTATATGGGAGGAGACTGCCCATATTTCTCCTGCAGAGCAGCTGGTGGATTGACAATGCAAACCAAATGGAGCTGGGATGGCCTAGTGGCAAAAAGCTGTGCTGCAATCCCTAAGGTGCAGGATTTGAATTCACCAAATGCTCAGCTGGAGAAGAAAGGGAAATCTCCTCCTGTCCCAGGCAGATCCAGTTCGATGGTGCACAACAAGAACAGCAGCGCATACCTCACCACTAGGTCACTAAGGTTCATCTTTGATGGGAAAAATGGATAATTTAGTTTGATATCGACAAGCATACCTCAGTTTATTTTACTTTTTGAGTCGTGCATTTTGTCTATTTGCGTCTAGTTTTTGTTTTTTTTCTTAACAAATTAAATGCTTTTGGCAACTATGCATTCGATAAGTCTTATCATGACCATTTTCTCAACATTTGTTCATTTTTGGCCTCTCTTAATTTTTTTACGATATAGTATTTCAAGAGTTTCCATCTTATTGCAAAATTCACCTGACTCATTTTCTCATGACATTCACTTTATAGCAATTAATATGCACTATCTCTGAGGTATAACTGTAACTCATCTTAATTTTAATTTTCATTGGTTGATAGGAAGAATGTAGGTATACACAACTTTCTTTGGTTAGTGTTTATATGTTATTGTTATTATGCGCCATTGAGCTAAAACCTACTAAGAGCTGACCCTCGGTAGATTTTTTTAGAAGCAGTAAATTGCACCAGAGAAATTGCCCATCTTTCTCCCATGGAGTAACTGGTGAATTCTGACTGTATGTCTTTGGGTTTATAGAATAAATACCATCAAGCTACCAGAGCTCCCTAGTGTTTATATATTAGTTTTCCCATCTTTTAATTTTTACCCGTTTTCTATATTTAGATTTAAAGTTTGTCTCATTTTAATAATATATGATGAATTTTAAAATTTTGGTTTTTTAATAGTGATTAGGCTGTGAGAGTTGTGTTTTGCATTACCCTTGGGATCTTGGTCTAAACTGCCTAATCAGAGCTCTGAGCATAGAACAGTTCCTGCTAACGGAGTCTGAGAACATCTCCCTGTGTTCTAATTTCATCTTTCTTCTCAGGAAGATGAAAAATCCTTTTCCATATGGGTACATAGTCTGCTTACATGTATAACCAACCCCATTTCATATTAGTTCCTGCCACAAGAAGAGTGCATACCTTCTTTGCAACTGAGATAGTTCATTCAGCCTAGTGGGCTGCAGAATCACCCATGTTGTGTAGTGTATTATTAATTCATTGTTTTTCAGTGCTGTGTAGTATTCCATTATGTGAATATACCATAGTTTTTCTATCCATTTGTTTGTTAATGGGCATTTGGGTTGCTTCCATCTCTTTGCTATTGTAAAACACACAGCAATAAACATGGGTGTGCATATATCTGTTTGGATGGCAGTTATGATTTCCTTGGGGTATATTTCCAGTCAGCATATTTTAAGCTCAAGGAACTGAAGAACAAATTCAAACCTCAAGTTGCTATGATCAAGGATGCTTTGTCGTTGTTGTTGTTGTTATGTGCCGTCGAGTCATTTGTGACTCATAGCGACCCTATGCGCAACAGCCCTAAACCCTGCTCTATCCTGCGCCAACCGCACCGCCGCCGACACACCCATCCCGATTACCCCAGTCACCAAATCAATCCATCTCATAGAGGGTCTTTCCCACCTGCACTGTTCCTCCACCCTCCCAAGCATGATGTCCCTCTCCAAGGACCCGTCCCTCCTGGCAACGTGTCCAGAGTATGTCAGATGAAGCAACAGAATCCTTGCCTCCAAGGAGTAGCTTGGTTTAATCCTCTCCAAGATGAATCTGTTTGTTTTCCTGGCAGTCCATGGTACATTCAGTACTCTTCTCC
>NW_006399756.1:32394584-32424021 GCF_000299155.1 Elephantulus edwardii
TTGCAGACCACCAACTCTTCATCAGGTGTGGAGTGAGATCCTCTGGCCATGGAGGTTTGGTATCTGCTATTAATGTTGATATAACTCTGTCTTTTCTATATCTGAGAAAAGTGTTATTAACTAATAGTGCCTCAGAATTTGGCTCAACTCTTTCCACTTTATGTAATTACTTATATATTGAATTTTTAATTGAAAACAAACTGCACTGCCATTTAGTTGCTTCTGACCCATGCCAAACCTCCATTGGTTTCCCAAGGCTGTAAATCTTAATGGAGAAACAATTGAGTGTATAGTTATACCATATTTCTTTTCTAAACATCTTTCTTTTACATATTTTTAGGTTTTTCTTCTTAACTTGAATTTTAAATTTTATACTTTTATCATTTTGCCTTCCTCTCTACAAGTTGGTTTAAAAATGCTTCTATGTAATTTTTAGCGATTATCCTTGAGATTATATAATATGTTCTTGATTTTTTAGTTTACAAATTAGGACTTTTACCACTTACTGTTGTTGATGTTATGTGCCATCGAGTTGGAATTAATTCAGTGATATTTAGAAGAGTTAAATTGCATGGGAGGAGATTGCCCATCTTTCTCCCATCTAATTCCATGGTGGATTTGAACCATGTGCCTTTGGTCTTAGAGCACGACTCCTTACCAATAAGCCACCTGAGTTTCCTTTACCACTTACTAGACAATGCAATGACCATGAAATGCTTTAAATTCATTTGTCCACTTAACATCTTTTGTGCTGTTGTTAACAATATATTTTAATTCTTTATTTATCCTAAACCTACAATAAATTACTATTCCCCCCCCCTTGGATACTCATTTAGGTTTACCCCCATAATGGTATTTTCCTCCATATCTCATTCATTCTTTCATTTTTATGTTCTATCTAGCATAATTTTTTTTATACTGGTTTACTTGCAAAGTTTGTATACATTGTTTTTTACACCAGATCTTTTCCTTTTCTTTAACCTACCCCTCCCTCCACCAATCAAATTGTGCGACTTTATGATTAATCCCTCCGCCCCCACCCATCCTCGCCCTTCTGCTCCCATCTTCCCCACTCCCTTTAGATCGTCGTGCACATTTTACTAATTATCTGTTTCTACAATAATGGCCTTTTACAGCATTTGTCCTTACGGGCCTGGGTTAGTTCACCTAGCATAATGCTCTCCAGTCCCTCCCAAGTTAGGTAGTGAGTTATAAAATCATTCATTGCTCCTGTGTGCTGTGTAGTATTCCATTGTGTGAGTATACCACAATTTCTCAAACTATTGTATTCCATTATTCATAGCAGCATCATTTACCATCACAAGAACATGGAAACAGCCCAAATGTCTAGCATAATTTTTTTAATGAAAAAAGTAAAGTACACATGATTTTAGTTTTTTCCTTTAACCGTTATATTTTGCTCTTATTATTGAAGGATATTTTTGCTCCAGTGGTGAGAATTTTTGTTTTCTTAATGTTGAGCTGTAATCCATATTGAAGGCTGTAGTGGGTTGTTGGTTTTTAATCTTTGAGGGGGATATATTTATCCACCTTCATGCAAACCCCTTACCTCAGGTTTTCCTTTTCTTTGCAGAGTCAATAAATCACAAATAGACATCCTTCTGGTATTCTTTGCTTTTAGCTAAAACCCATCTGAAATCAGCAGTGATATCCTTGGTATTATATCCTCTTACAAATTTAGCCTGTATTTCTGGAAGTTCTATCTACTATTGATGTACTATTCTAGCTCTTTTTAAAATAATCTTCAACAAGATTTTATTTGCATGTGATCCTTTTTTATATATTTGTTATTAATTTTAATGAAAGTTTACAAAAACTTTGGATTTCCATTAATTCATTGTTGCACTTTTCTCCCTGCCCAACCTCCTCCTACCTCCAGTTCACTCTTCTCTTTGAAAAATAAAAGAAAAATTCTTTCATTGTTATACAGTCCCTACCCCCAAGTCCACTCCACTATGCAGCCTTTGTTCTGGACTCCTGTCGTGACAATAATATCTAGTCATATATCCCTTTTAAACAGTTCTCTCCCTCAGCTGTTTCAATGAAATGTACATAATTTATCCCATCTTTCTCAGTCTCCCCCCAACCCTGATGCCAGTCCCATTTTACAACAGTTGCACTATTTAGTATTTGTTCTTTTGTGACTGAGATACTTCATTCAGCATAATGTCCTCCAAGGTCACCCATTTTTGAATAATATTACATGAATTCCTTGTTTTTCAATGCCTTGTGTAGTATCCCATTGTGTGAATATACCACAGCTTCTCTATGTATTTGTTTGTTAATGGGCACCTGGGTTGTTTTGAACTCTTTGTTATTGTGAACAAAGCCATGATAAACATGGGTGTGCATATATCTGCTTGGGTGACAGTTATGGTCTCTTTGGGGTTTATTCCCAGTAGTGGAATTACTGGGTCAAATGGTATCTCTATTTGCAACTTTTTGAGAAAACACCATACTGTCTTCCACAGTGGTTGCACCATTTTACACTTCCACCAACAGTGAATAAGGGGTCCAGTTTCTCCACAACGTCACCAGCATTTGTTGCTTGCTGTTCTGTTAAATTTTTCTATTCTTACTGGGGTGAGATGATATCTCATAGTTGTTTTGATTTGCATCTCTCTTAGAGCTAGGGATTTTGAAAATTTCTTCATGTGCTTATTAGCCATCTCAATGTCTTCTTTCGTGAAGTGTCTGTTCATATCCTGTACCTATTTTTCAACTGGATTATTTACCTTTATCTTGTTGTGGTGCTCAAGTATTTCATAAATTCTGGATATAAGTCCCTTTTCTGATATATCATTACCAAATACTTTTTTCCGGTCTGTGGCTTCCCTTTTTACCCTGTTGGAGAAGTTATTGGATGTGCATAAGGATTTGATTCTTAGAAGGTCCCATTTATCTACTTTATCCTCTTCTGGTTGTAGATTTTGCAGGATGCTTGGAAGACTGTTTATGTTGAAAATTAAGACTTCTAGAGTTCTTCCAAGCTTTTCTTTAATGAAGTTTAGAGTCCTTGCTTTTAGTCCTAGGTCCATGATCCACCTTGAGTTGGTTTTTGTGTATGGAATGAGGTGGATCTTGCTTTAGTTTTCTACAAATAGTTTTCCAATTTGGCCAACACCATTTGCTAAAAAGGCTGTCATTTCCCCACTTAACTGATTTCATCTCCTTGTCAAAAGTCAGTTGACCTTAGGTAGATGGCCTGATTTCTGATTCTCAATTCTATTCCATTGATCTATGTTTCTGTCATTGTACCAGTACCATGCTGTCTTGACCACCACAGCAGTGTAGTAGGATTTGAAATCAGGGAGTGAGATGCCTCCTACCTTGTTTCTATTTTTCAGGAGTGCTTTGCTTATTCGGGGCTTCTTTCCATTCCGAATTAAACTGGAGATTACCTTTTCCATCTTGTTGAAGAATGAGATTGGTGTTTGTATTGGGATTATTTTCATGTGATCTTAATGATACTGTTCAGTAATTTCCATAATCTGTTGAATCACTGTTTTTGAGAATGGCAACAAATATGGATCTCTTATTTGGCCAGATAGCTGTTCTCTAAATTTTCTGGCAGAGCCTAGTGATAAATCTAGGGCTGCATCTTTTCATTGAAACATTCAAATTGGTATCCCATCAATTCTTGGGACTTTAATTTTTGCTAATGTCTTCACTGCAGCTTTAACACCTTCCTTCATTACCATTGTTTCTTGATCATATGCTATTTCCTGAAATAGTTCTTTAACTTCCAATTCTTTTTGGTACAGCAACTCAGTATGTTCCATCTTCTTTTGAAGAAATTGACTATATTTTCTCAAACTAGAAGCATTTTTATTATAGTTCTATGAAGCTGCAGAAAACAGCACTGAGTTTCTCAGTCTATTTCTCAGCTCAGTTCCTCAGCAGCTTAAGCTGCTGTTTTCTACTTGACAATTTAGTTTCTTGGCTCTGTACCACATGTGAAGTAGTAAATACTTTGAAAGAAAATCCATTTATGAAACTTTGGCTAACCTCAGTAAGGTACCCTTCTTTCATTGACATTCCTCTTGGGTCCTGACCATCTTGGTAATTGCCCAGTGCCTTCAAACTCCTTTTAAAAAATCCAATTTTTGTGGTTATTCCCAGCTGCAAGATTGGTCTAATACAAAATATCTGTTCATAGCCAGGAAGGAAATCTCTGAGTTGTTTTTACATTTATGAGCCAGAAATGTGTAACATAACAACAAATTATGTTTGGAGATGAAGAGGAAG
The DNA here is from genome assembly GCF_000299155.1 of Elephantulus edwardii. Taxonomy (NCBI): domain Eukaryota; kingdom Metazoa; phylum Chordata; class Mammalia; order Macroscelidea; family Macroscelididae; genus Elephantulus; species Elephantulus edwardii. The sequence continues at coordinate 32,398,854 of NW_006399756.1, forward strand.
AGGCAGAAATGTTATTAAAAAGTCATGCAATAATAATTATTTTGCTGGAGACTCCCCATTGCTGGATAGAAATGCTTGCCATAATTGAATATATCTTTGCTGCTTTCAGTCTGAGCCATAACAATAGGTAAAGTTGCCCAAATGAGCATCACATCATAAATTTCTTTTTGGTATGTCTTACCTTAATGTGTTCCTCAGTTGTTTATTTTTCTGTTTATAATATTTTAGTAAATGTGATCTTTTTCTTCTGGTAGGCAGCCATATGGACCCACCACTGTGTTTCACTTTTAGCTACTTAGAAAAATGATTGCCTGTTTCTTTTAAGAAACTTGAAATTGAGTTTTACATAGAGTATTCTTATAAATGCTAATAGCAACAAACAAAAGTTTTATGGAAACACAGTAATTTGGAGTATATGGAATAAACTTAAAAAAAGTGTCTATTTAAATAAAGATAACTAATACAATTGATTTAATTTTAATTATTTTAAGTTATCTATTATTTATTAAGTTATCTATTATTTCTAAATGTTTAGAGTTGTGCCGCTAGCTCAGAAGCATATGGTTCAAGTCCACCAGCTGCTTTGCCAGAGAAAGATGTACAGTCTCCTCCTCCAGAGGATGTGATTTACATCCTATGAAAACCCATGAGAGGGTCAGCTATAAGTTGGTTCTGATTTGATGGTACATAACAACATATGTACTTCCTACACAGATAGAGATTTGAACCTCATATATAGATATGGAGAGAATTAGGGAGACCTGATGGCCTACCTGGTAAAATCCTATGCTGCAGTCCTGAAGGCAAGCAGTTCGAGTTCACCAGCTTCTCTGTTGGAGAGGTGTACACAGTCTCCACTGTGATTTACTGCCTCTGAAAACCCGCTGTAAGTTCAACTGTGAGTTGATTCCAATTTGATGTCACACAACAACATAGGTAGAGATAGAAATATATCGATATTAACCTCTCAGTAATCCTGAGAAGAATTTTCCAGTTAAAAATAAATTCTTTCACTTTCGCTAACACATATCTATCTGTTCTTTGGGCCATCCATGGGATATTCAGTACTCTTCTTCAACACCACAACTCAAATGCTTCAGTTTTTCTTCTGTCAACCTTATTCATTGTCCAGCTCTCAGATACATAACAGGTGATTGGAAAGACTATGGCCTGAATCAGGCACATCTTAGTCTTTAGAGTGGTCTTATTACTTTTCAGGATGTTAGAGAGATTCTTGACAGCAGCTTTATCCATGCTATATGCGGTTAGGGAACTTTCCAAAATACTCAAGAGCAACAGTGTCTCTCTGGAGACTAAGGTCTGCCTGATACAGGCCATGGTTTTTGCTATCACTTGTTATGCATCAGAGAGTTGGACAATGACTAGGGAGGATAGAAGGAGAATTGACGCCTTTGAGCTGTGGTGCTGGAGAAGAGTATTGAATGTACCATGGACTGCCAGGAAAATAAACAGATTCATCGTAGAGAGGATTAAACCAGGCTGCTCCTTGGAGGCAAGGATTCCGGGGCTTCGTCTGACATACTTTGGACATGTTATAAGGAGAGACAGGTCTTTAGAGAGGGACATCATGCTGGGTAGAGTGGAGGGACAGCGCAGGAGGGGAAGACCCTCTATGAGGTGGATTGATTCAGTGACTGGGGTACTCTGGATGGGTGTGTCAGAGGCAATGAGATTGGCACAGGATAGAGCACTGTTTAGGGCTGTTGTACATGGGGTCGCTATGAGTCGCAAACGACTCGATGGCACATAACAACAAACAACAACATATGTCTCCTGATCTCCAGACTGCTGGTACCAAGAGTTCTGACTGTCGGAATCATTGGAAATTCCAATCTTTTCTTCATCTAGCGTAATGTTGGCTATTGGTCTAGTATTGAGGATTTTTGTCTTCTTGATGTTGAGATGTAATCAATATTGAAGGCTGATCTGAAGCAAGACTTCAAGATCTCCTTACCTTTAGCAAGCAAGGCTGTGTCATTTGCATCATGCAGGTTGTTGATGAGCCTTGCTCCAGTCCTGATGCCATACTGTTCTTCATGAAGTCCAGCTTTTCAGACGATTTGCTCAGCACAATGATTGAATAGTTATGGAGAGAGGATATAGCCACGATGCACGCCTTTCCTTATTTTAAACCATGCAGTATGTCCTTGCTTTGTTTTACCAATAGCTTCTAGGTCTAGGTGTAGATTTCATATAAGCACAATTAAGTATTCTGGAATTCTCAATCCTCTAAATAGATGGCTCTAATTGTCCTGAAATTATTAAGGAAAAATTATTTAATAATTTTAAACCTCCCAACAAATATTAGTCTCTACTCAAATTGCTTGATTGTCAAATTCTAACAAATATAGAAGTATTAATACCAATTCTTCAAGAAAAAAAGTTATATAAGTACCATGTTGCATCACAAAATGGAGAATGGATCTACTATTACTTAACTGCTAGATTATATTATTACAATACATAGTTGGAAAAGAACATCATTATACTACTGCCACCCCACTGAGAACCATTATACAGCCACATTGACACATAATCTAAACTATCACAATCAGTGTTAGTCTTGCCTTGCACTTTGCTGTTTGCTACAGCCAATAAGCATCGCTAATATACAAAATAATAGGATAACAAAATTACTTTTATTATTGTCTTAAATGCCAACCGTAGGATAATGAGATAATAAGTGAGGGGTAGTTGTTTATAATAAGGATAATTCATCACAGTCAACTGGAGTTTATCCTGGGAATATTAGGCAGAGTCTATATTTGAGAAACAATCAATGCTCTAAAAACTGAAGAAGAAAACATTATTTTATCATGTCAAGAAATTTAAAAAAAACATTTTACAAAATTAAAATCCACTTATAAAAATCCAGCAAACTATGAATACAAGACAATTTTTATCAAAGAGTATCTACAAAAAGTATCATCATACTTAATGGTAGAAGTCTGAATGTTTTCCCCTGGTAGAAAAAGGCACAGATGTTAGTTTTCATGCTTCCTATATGTCATAGCAATAAGACAAAGATACAAAAAAGAAATATAATACATCTAAATTGGGAAGGCAAGGATGAAACTTTTTTCAGATATAGCATGATATTTTGCTTAGGAAATTCCAAAGAATCTACAAAAATTATGAGTTTTGTCAAATCTGAAGATATAATGTAAATATTTTTAAAATTGTCTTTCTATAGCCTAACAATAAAAAATAGAAATTGTAAATTTGTTGTTGTTGTTTCCTTATGCCATTAAGCCAACTATGACTCATAGAAACTGTATGTAAAACAGATTGAAACTTTGCCTTATCCTGTGTCATCCATGACCTCCAGCATCCTTAAGCATTTCAGTCACTATGTCATCTTTCTTTCTTTCTCTTACCCTTTACCTTCCTCAGCATGATATCATTTTCCAAGAACTAGCCCCTTCTGGAAACATGTCCAATATTATGTGAGTACAAGATGATCTGCATGGTTTAAAATCAGAAAATATGTACATTAAAGTTTTATCTTTTCACTAATTTACTCTGTATGCTAAGGAAATAATCCAAGAATCTAGACTAGATGCAAAAATATCTGACATCAAGTTTGGAGGATCATTCATCAACAAACAGCATTATGTAGATCAAACAATTTTGTTTGCTGAAAGTGAATAGAACTTGAAGCACTTACTGCAGAAGATCAAAGATTATAGTCTTCAGTATTAATTGCATCTTAATGTAAAGAAAATAACAATCTATACAATTGGACCAATAAACAACATCATGATAAATGGAGAAAAGATTGAGCTTGTCATTTTACTTGGATCCACAATAAACACTATGGAAGAATCAGTAAGAAAATTGAATGAATTATTGAATTGGGCAGAGCACTAAAGAGCATGGTTGTCACATTAAGGACTAAGGTCTGCTTGACCCAAGCTAGGACATTTTTACTTCCTTCATATATATATATATATATATATATATATATATATATATATGAAAGTTGCACAATGATTAAGGAAGATAGAACAGTTGATACCTTTGAGTTGTGGTGTTGATGAAGAATAAGGACTATTCTATCAACTGCCAAAAGAATAAAGAAATCTATTTCAAAGAATTATAGCCAGAGTTCTCTGTAACAGCAGAACTAATGAGACTCGGTCTTACTTACTTTGAGAATGTTTTAAGGAGGAGCCAGTCCCTGAGGGGCATATAGTGCTCGGCAAAGTGAAGGGCCAATGTGAGATGAAGATCCTCATTGAGATGGATTCACAATGATAACTGCAAAATGGTCTGAAGTTTCTGAAGATGACACAGGATTGAGCATTGTTTCATTCTGTACATAGGATTCCTATGAGTTGGAATCTACTTGATAGTACATACAACTAATTATTAACTTACTTCATAAACACAACAACTAATTATTCCAAAACTTTTTATTCTACCTTTGGTGAAATAATGTCTTTGATCCTCGACACTACCTTCCTACTAATATGTATTGAGTTGTAGCCTCCAAAGGAAGGCTGTGAACATTAGGCCTCACTCATTAAATTCTTCCTTTACTCTACAGTGCTTATTAAGCACCAAGTCTTTACACAGCATTGTAGAAAATTGAGGAGACAATGAATAGGCAAATAATTGATAAATCAGTAAAATATATTTCAAATTACTTTTGACACAACTGCATCATTATAAATTGTGACGTGTCTTGTGAAGAAATAGTTGACTATTATGACATTGATAATTGGGAAGTTTGACCTAGCTTGGGTTCTGAAGAGTGGCATTAGGGGCTTCAGGATAAGTGTCTAAATAGATAGAATAGCATATGAAAAGATCCAGGGCATTGACAAGAAGTCACTGTATTTGAGGTATAGAAATGATAAAGAAGTTCTAAGTGCATTGGCGAGATTAGCAAAGGCTAGGTTATATAATAGTCTTTGAATGAGGAAACCCTTGAAAATATTGGAGCAGGAATTTGGTAAATTGAAGACTAATATATTATCTATGTGCTCATGCATTATAGCTTTATTTTGGGACCTTCTTTGTATAAGGAACTAGCAGAGTGTTGAGGATATAGCAATAATGAAGCCAAACATAGATTTATGGTGAAGCTTTATACCGGTCCTTGTGAGTATTAATAGTGAGACAGGAAAACCATGTTGCAATCAGAATGCATTTCTGCATAAGCATGTCTGGTAAATCATCTAAAATCCACTGCTATCAAGTTGGTTCTAACTCATAGGGACCCTCCATTGTTTCCTGAGGCTATAAATGTTTATCATTCATATACATATGTTTCATGCATGTTGTTGTTGTGTGCCATTGAGTTGCTTGCGACTCATATTGACCCTATATACATCATCCCTAAACTCTGCTCTGCCCTGTGCCAATCGCACTGTCTCTGATACACTCATCCCGATTACCCCAGTCACTGAATCAATCCATCTCATATAGGGTCTTCCCCTCCTGCTCTGTCCATCCACCCTCAAGCATGAGGTCCCTCTCCAAGGACCTGTCCCTCCTTACAACATGTCCAAAGTATGTTAGACGGAGCCTCAGAATCCTTGCCTCCAAGGAGCTGCCCAGTTTAACCCGCCCCAGGATGGATCTGTTTGTTTTCCTAGCAGTCCACGGTACCCTCAATACTCTTCTCCAGCACCACAGCTCAAAGGCATCAATTCTCCTTCTATCCTGTGTTTTATATAATTTTTCCTTTACATTATATTTCATTCATGTATGTTGTGGAGTTTCCACAATTATCTTACCAATAAATCCATTTGTGAAAGTGTATAAGCCAGCAACTTCATGCCTCATACCCTAATATCCTCCTTTTACATAGCCAATTTCTGATTTGCCCATCCCTATCAAACCAGTACTAAGTGAACAAGCATATTGCTTTTGCTGAAGAATCCTCTGTTCAATTTGGAAACTTTGAGAATCTTTATGCAGTGGTTACTGGATTTGAACCACTAACTTTTGGAGTCAGCAGCCAGGCACACTATGCATTATATCACCTTAAAAATGTCAATAATCTGTTGTAATTTGTTTTCTGATTACAAATGAATATTCATATTTATATATAATTTTTAATTGTAATTATATATTTATTTCAAAAATACTTTAATGAAAGTTTTAGACAACATCTGGATCCATCCCTGGTTGCAGTTCTCCTACTGTTTAACTGGGAAGACAGATAAATATACAATATGGTTAAATGCTTGACAGTTGAAAGATTGGCAGTTAATACCCTCCATCCACTCTGTGGGGGAAAGATATGGCAGTCTGTTTCTGTAAAGATGCATAGGCTTGAAGATTAGATCTTCTCTCTTGGAGGACTAGATCTCTCTTGGAGAACTAGATTTAGTTCTACTAGATCCTAAATGGTCTACTATGACAACAGGTATGACAGTTCTACTAGATCTCTACTAGATCTAGTTCCACTGGATCCTAAATGGTCACTATGGCAACACGTATGACAGATCCCATGATAGAGGAATGCACGTAACCCAACCTTCATGTGGATGGAGGTAATGAAAGACAGGGAATCAGGGACTTGAACGTTACAAGTTTTATTAAGTACAACAGAAAGGAGAGATCCGTTAGATCCGTTAGTAAATATAGGGAAGTAGAAGTGTCTTTTGCCAAGCAGAAAGTTAGTAGCTATTTGTTGCCATGGAAATACACATCAACTCTGGTCATGATTTTAAAAGAAAATCATGAATTTGGACTAGACTAAAGGGTAAGAAAATATTTTACAGTTTTTCTCCATCTGTTCTGCCTATAGCAAGTAAAGATCAAAGAATGAAATAAACCTTGCCAAGAAGTAACAGAAGGCAAAGCCAGATAAGGTTGGTAGGAAAAGCACTTAATTAAAGTCAATACCTTGAGAAAATAAGTCAGATAAATGGATTTCACCTTTAATATATAGTATTCTTTGAAGTATAGATGCACACGAGGAACATTTCTTAGTATTTATATTCATAAGAATATAAGCTTTCATGTCTCTCTGGCACTAACAATTTTAGTTGCCAGTATTGGTTTATTTTTTTAATTTACAGATGCTATTTGTAAAACCCAGAATCTTTTTGCAGTATATAGAATAAGACATGTTCCTCTTTGCTTATCTTTCCTATCCCAGCATGTGCTATTAGTTTGCTAATTCTCTTTCTAGACCTTTTTTCCTGCTGACATACAAATATATACACTTCTAAAGACACAAACACACAAATAACTTTACACCAGGACTATATTATTTATAAATTATCAATAGGACTATACTATTTATAAAATTTGAACTTGATCTTTTTTAATACCTTTTTCTATTAATACATATCGATAAAATTTTATTTCAAGGGGCTTCATTATTTATATTGCCTTAATTTTTTAAAATGTAAATGTTTAGGCTAATTTTAAAAAATTCACCCAAAACCAATCAAATTCAACAATTAAAATCTCATTTCATCTATCTACCCACTGTCCTATGCACTAATAGGCATTAAGGTTGTGTCGTATGTTTTTATTAAGCAAAATGTTATATATTGTGAATATGTTTGCATACTTACTTTCAAAACTTTGACGCCTAAAGCACTGAAGAGAGTAAATGTCAAAGAGAGTTTATCTGATGGAAGAGTCATTTGAGTAAGATGTCAGATTTGTCCTAGATTGCAAGAGAAAAACTAAGCAGAATACTAAAATCTGGAAATTGACTCTTTTAGATAGCTATGGGCTTGATTTTAATGGAAACCAGTCATTGGAGATAAGTATTCTCAGTTAAGATAAGCTCTAGCTTGCATGGTAAGCTAGTAAACTGGAACTTCAGAGCTATGAAGCTAGGACATTAATTGGAAACTATCAAGACTGGAACTTTATGGCACCTTTGAAGAGCCCTCTAAATGTAATAATAGGAATACAAGGTTTTATATAGAGACTATAAAATTAGGGAAATGTGAGCTGTGTTTGAGAGGGCCCAGATTGCACTTAGATTTTGTTGGTGTGATTTCTCTGAATATTATCAGATGTTTGCATTATTCAGACCTCATTATAAAATAACATGCTTTGCTAATAAAGAGACCTTTATTTCTTTATTTCTTCTGGCTTAGAAAAAGCACTTGTGTCTTTTTTTATTTTTATTTTTATTTTTTTTATTTTTCTTTTTAAAATTTTTGTTATGGTGATAGTAATATATGTCAATTCAACAATCTCTACCTATATGATTCAGTGATGTTGGTTGATTATATTCTTCAAGTTGTGCAACTGTGCTCACTATTTTTTCCTAGAATTTTTCACCATCATTAACATAAAACCAGTGCCTTTTAGCAAAATCTTTTTAAACTCTCACAAATGTTAGTTAAAGGGCTACCGAGGCATGACTCTCAGTTCCTAAGAATGCTAAAGCATTCTGGGTCTTGATTAAACATTGTATACTGAAAACTATATCTGATAGATCACACGAGCTATTGGGTTAATTAGAATATAAGCTTGAATAAAACACAGCACATGAAAGAGATGTATCTAAGAAAGAATAATTCTCTTGGCTTTCAATTGAGTGGAGGTGATGAGATTTTTGGGTTGGTTTTTTTAAATGGAACAATAATGCTCAAATTTAAAATCAAATGACCCAGAGGGCAATGGTGTCATATATGTCAACCAAATTTCTAGGAAGGAAAAAAGATCTTAGGAGCTTGAGGGATAGTGCTGAATTTAAATTTTAATATGATCCTTTGGAGATTTAGAAAATGCTTGGCATTAAAGGATTGTTAAATGGAGATGTAAGGGGTTTTTTTCTGGTATTTTGTTTGTTTGTTTTCCCCCAGCCCTCAAATCTGAGATGTAGGTTTTAAAAAAATTAATATAAAGGTGTAGGTTGTAGTCACATAAATGAATTATCTGTTGGAACTCCTCAGAGAGCATGAGGCAAAAGAGTAAGGCTGTCTCCACACTAAGTGTGCTAAAGGATAAAGTGAGGCTAAGAGGACCTAGTCAAGGAGAAGACAGCTGAATCAGAGCAGTGACTTAGGAGAGGAGTTGGTACTTTCCCATGTTCTCTACAGTCATTCAGTCATTAAAAGGAAGCCAAATGTGTTTTGATATGCTCACCAATAAATATACTTAAGTGCTTTAATAAGGTGAGACACTCTTGACTGAGGCCACTATTGTTGTCGTGTGCCATCGAGTCACCTGCGACTCATAGTGACATCAAGTACAAAACCCCTAAACCCTGCTCTATCCTGTGTGAATTCGATTGGCTCTGACATACCTACCCCCATTGCCCCAGTTACTAAATCAATCCATCTCATCAAGGGTCTTCCTCTCTTGCACTGTCCTTTCACCCTCCCAAGCATGACATCCCTCTCCAAGGACTGGTCCATGCTCAAAGTATGTCAGATGAAGCTTCAAAATCCTTGCTTCCAAGGTGCAGCCTTGTCTCACTATCTCTAGGACAAACCCGATTGTTCTCCTAGTAGTCCGCGGTATAGTCAGTAGTCTTCTCCAGCACCATAGCTCAAAGGCATCAATTCTCCTTCTATCATCTGTAGTCATTGTCCAGCTCTCTGATGCATAGCAAGTGATTGCAAAGACCATGACCTGTATCAGGTGCACCTTAGTCTCCACACTGACATAGTTGCTCTTCAGTACTTTGGAGAGGTCTCTGACAGCAGACTTTCCCAATGCAGTAACTCTTTTAATTTCCTGCCTACTGGTGCCAAGAGTGTTGATTGTGGAGCCAAGCAAACTAAAGCTGTTTACAGTCTTAATCTCTTAAACCATCCAACATGATGCTGTCAATCGGCCCAGTGGTGAGAATCTTTCTTTTCTTGATGTTGAGCTTTAATCCATATTGAAGGCTGCAGTCCTTGACCTTCTGCAGCAAGCGCTTTGGGTCCTCCTCAGTTTCAGCAAGCAGGGTTGTGTCATCTGCATAATGCAGAATGTTGATGAGTCTTCCTCCAATCCTGATGCCACATTCCTCTTTATACAGTCCCAGCCTCCCGGATAATATGTTCTACACATAGATTGAAAAGGTATGGAGGCTACTGTCGTTTACTTAAATTGTTTTTATTATCAAATATCCCTACCACTATAAAGAAGCCTTATTATGGCTTCATGGCAAGTAGCTGCACTGAAATCCCAAAGGTACGTGGTTCAAATCCACCAGATGCTCCATGGGAGAAGGATAGGCATTCAATTAACTGCCTCTAAAAAACCCACTGGAGGGTAAGCTATGTATCGATTCTAACTCTGTGGTAAGGAACAACAACAACAACATTATTATATTAGAAACTTGATTGGCTTATATTTCCCACCTACATAAGGTACAAAGGGAAAATTAAGAAATGCCATGGAAACACTCTAAATAAAACATCATAATTATCATATACATAAAATAGAATCCACTGAGTTTCCAGCACACCTTCAGTAACAATAGTCATTTTATATGAATGTTTAGGTCAAATGAGCTAATGCTTATGGAGTTCCCACATCCTTTAAACTTCAAAACAACTTTGAGCAAAAGAGGTTTTTACTGAGAAGAAAACTGAATTTGAGGGCAAAAAGGAAGTTGTATGTCAGATTATTTTCGGAGGTGTTAGATGTCTAATATGATATATACAATTCTTATAGTAATTGAGTGGAGAAGTGAAGACTATATAGATATTTAGATGATACAAGAATGCCAGAATTTTAATAAATTATTAAAGCCTACTGATGGTAACATAGGTGTTCATTATATTATATTCTGTTTACTTATGCTTGAAATTTTCCATAGTCAAAACGACTTTAAAAGATTCCTTAAAGACAAATTTAAGAATACATTCACGTATACTGAAGCATGAGAATTTGGTTTTATTGTTACATGCTGTTGAGGTGACTACAACTCAGAGCGACCCTTTGAACAGCAGATCAAACACTTGCCCTATCCTATACCATCCTCATGATCTCCAGACTGTTCACGCATTGGGACAGGATAATTTTGCTGTTGTATAACCTCTATTTTATAGTCTATTTACTTAGTGTCTATATTAAATATTTTTCAGAAAGCATTTTTGCATTGAATATATCACATCTTTATAAGGTAAATCTTGTTCCCTTTTTTAAAATTGTTAAAAATTTTATACTGGTTTACTTACAAAGTTCATAAAATTCATATACACTGTTTTTCACATCAGATCTTTCCCCTTCCCTTTACCCACACCTCCCTTCACACATCAAATTGTATAACCTTATGATTAAGCCCCCCACTCCAATCCTCATATTCACTCTACAATAATGGTCTTATATAGTATTTATGAGACTGAGTTAGTTCACTTAGTATAATGCTCTCCAGTCCCTCCCATGTGCAGTAGTTCCCTTATTTATAGAGAGCTGAGGTGACCTGTCTATGACCTCATAGAAAGAAATATGAGGCAGAGATAGATTCCAAGTACAGACTTTTTTTTTTACACCAACTCCAGTTTTCTGTTCTCTATATTTCCTGGTGGTGTAATTTAGATAGTGATGTTTGCATGGAGCTTCTATTAGCATTCTGAGACTCTGAGCCTAAACAATAACATCCTCATGTTTCTGGAAAACCAGGGTTATGCACCTTAGCACTGGAAAAACCCATTCCAGATGGGAATGGAAAAAACAGTGTTACATAACCATTTTATAGGAAGAGAGTTCTGGTGACCTAGTAGTAAGGAGTTGTGCTGTCAACTCAAAGGCAGACAGTTCAAATCCACCAGCCTTTCCTCCCACGTAATTTACTGCCTCTGAAAATCCTCTGGAGGGTCAGCTGTTAGATGATTCTTACTCAGCAGCAGTGAGTCAATCAGTATATTGGAGACAAGGGAGCTCTGGTGGCATAGTTCATATGGAGTTGTGATCCTAACCCAAAGGTGGCAGCTTTCTGACAGTTCACATCTCTGAGGGAGAAACGCAGCTTTCTGACAGTTCCACATATCTGATGGAGAGAGATGGGTAGTCTCCTCCTGTGCAATTTATAGCCTCTCAAAAACTGTTGGAGGGTTAGCTCTGAATCAGTTCTGACTCAGTGGCAGTGAAGGAGAGTTAAAGAAGACAGGGTTGTATGGGCTTTCCGGTCTGTCTCAGCGAAGGAAGGTTTTTAAGAAATATTTGTAGAGTAGGTTAGGGGCATCTTTGGAGGCAAAAATGATAAAGCTTCACATCACATATTTCAGGCATGTTGCTACAAGGAGCTACTCCTTGGAGAGGGACATGATGCTCAGAAAGGCAGGGGGTAAGCAAAGGACTGGAAGACCCTGAACCAGGTGAATTGACAGTGACTGCAGCAATGGCCTCTAGTGTGTCAGGAAATGTGAGGATGGCGCAGGATAGAACAGGGTTCAGATCTGTTTTTCATGGGGTCGGTTTGGGTCGTACTTGACTTGAAGACACCTAACAACAACAAGAACAACAGGTTAGGGGCATGAAGAAGAGTTCATGTTTATTCAGCACTTTTAGAAAGGAAAGGTGAGATTATTTTAGAAAAAGTGAAATTATGCAGATAAGCAGGTGCACACAGCTATGCTTCAAGATTGTTTCTTATTAGTTAACCTATTTCATCATTACAGGGAATGTTTAATAAGTGTCCTTCTTTTCAGGATGGCATCTCTTTGGTTAGTTCTTAGTCATCACAGGACATGTTGGCTCTCTTCTGGAAGTTCATACAGGGGTCACTGATACTGCACCTGAAAGCCCTTAGCAGAATTAAAGGTCTTTAAGAGAGAACACAAATAGATATTTTCTCCCGGTATTGTCTGCTTTCAACCAGGATCTGTATGACATCAGCAATGATATTCCAAGTGCCACACCTCTTCTAAACCAAGATTGAACTTCTGGAAGTTCCCCATCAATGTACTGTTCCAGCCTTTTTTAAAAAAAAAATCTTTAGCAATATTGTTATTGTATGTTATATTAATGATATTGTTCAACAATTTACACATTATGTTGAGACACTTTTCTTGGGAATTGGAATAAACAGAGATCTCTTCTAATCAGTAGGCCAGGCAGCTTCAAATTTCCTAGTGTAGACTGGTGAGTATGTCCTGAGTTGCCTCTGTTAGCTGGAACATGTCAGTCAGTATCCCATCTATTCCTGGGGCCTTATTTTTTGCCAGTGACTTCAACACAGCATGAACTTCATCCCTTGTTAGCATTGGCTCTTGTTTGTATGGTATTTTCTGAAATATCTTCAGTGTCAACCAGTTCTTTTTGGTTAAGTGATTCTGTGTATTATTTCCATCTTCTTTTGTTGCTTCCTGGATGATTCAGTGTTTTGCCCATTACACCTCTCAGTATTGCAACTCAAGGCTTGAATTTGTTCTTCAGTTCTTTCATCTTGAGAAATGCCAAGCAAATTCTTCCTTTTTCACTCTGTGACTCCAATTCTTTACATGTTTTGTTGTAATACTTTGCTTTATCTTCTCAAGATGCCTTTTGAAATCTTCTATTCAGCTCTTTTACTTAAGCATATTTTTCCTTTGTTTTGGCTTCTTGACACTTGAACATAATTTTCATAGTTTCTTCTAACATCTATTTTGGGTTTTTTTAGTCTTCTATCTTTATAATGACTTTCTGCTTTCTTCATGTATGATATCATTGCTTTATGCTCTACTGACTATGCAAAGGCATTTGACTATGTGGATCACAACAGACTATGGCTAACATTGAGAAGAATGGGGATCCCATAACACTTAATTGTGCTTGTGTAAAATCTGTTCCTGTATCAAAAAGCTTTTGCCTGAACAGAGCAAGGCAACACAGCATGGTTTAAAATAAGGAAGGGTATGCATCAGGGCCGAGTCCTTTCTTCATACCTCTTCAATCTGTATGCTGAGCAAATAATTCCTGAAGCTGGACTCTATGAAGAATAATGTACATCAGGATTTGAGGAAGACTCATCAACAACTTGAGTTAAGCAGATGACACACATCGCTTGCTGGAAAGTGAGGAGGACCTGAAATACTTGCTACAGAAAATCAAAGCCTTCAATGTCAAGAAAGCAAAGGTCCTTACTCCTGGGTCAGTAAACAACATCATGATAGATTGAGACAAGATTGAAATTGTCAAATATCTCATCTTTCTTGGTTTCACAGTCAAAATTCTTGGTACCAGTAACTGGAATCAGGAGACGTTTTGCTGTGGCCAAGTCAGCAATGATGTTAGTTTGAAGACTAAGGTGATCCTAATTTAGGAAATGGGGTTCTTTTCAATTACTTGCTATGCATCTGAGAGCTGGACAGTAAATAAAGATGTCAGAATAAGAATTGATACCTTTGAGTTGTGGACCTAGAGAAGAGTGCTAAATATCTCATGAGCTACCAAAAGACCAAACAGATATGTCTTGGAAAGTGTTATTATTATTGTGATTTTAGTGAAGTTTACAAAGCAAATTGGTTTTGCATTCACACACATTTTTGTTTGTTGTTGTTGCATTTTTGTTTAGAGAATTAATTACCTCATTTTTCCAACTTCTTCCTTTCAATCTTAATTTCCATCAATCCTCCTGTTTTACCCCTTCCTGCTTTCTGGGCTTTATCCTTGGGCAAATGTTGCTCTTTTAAATGTACATAGTTGGCTAATCTAAGGAATGAGCACCCTCTGAGTATAATTGATCTCCTTATAGCTGTCATTGTTGAACTGGAAGTTGAGCCACAGAGATGAGTTTTGTTCTAGGTGTGAAGAGTGGCAAAGTGGCAAAGAGCTATAGTCACTTAGATCCCTTTAGTTTCGTTGTTGTTGTTGTTGTTGTTAAGTGCCATCAAGTTGCAGGCAACTCATAGTGACCCTATGAACGTAAGTCCTGGACACCTCCTGTATAACTTTTGTCCTTTCTACAGGTTCATAGGGTTTCAAGAGGCAAGCTATTGTGGAAGTGGATGCCACTTCTGCTTCCAGGCTTGTTTTAATTGGGGAGCTTCACCAAACATTGTCCACCATGGATAACCATTCTCGCATTTGACTCATCAGTGCCACAGTGTTTGGGTTAGTCTCTATAGGACCTGTAAATCGGAACTTTTTCTGGTTTTTTTGGTCGTTCATGGGATGTTCATTGCTCTTCTCATAGCTCAAAGGTATAAATTCTTCTTCTGTCATTCTTACTCATTGTCCAACTCTCAGTTGCATAGCAAGTAATCAGAAAGACTGTGGTCTGAATCAAGCACACCATAGTCCTCAAATTGATATCATTACTCTTCAATGATTTGGAGAGGTCCCTAACTGCACATTTTCCAAGTGCAATGCATTTCCTTATTTCCTGTCTGCTGTTAAGATGAAGTTGTTGACATCTTTTATCTCTTCTCCATCCATCATGATCTTGCCTATCAGTCCAGTGGTAAGAATCTTTGTTTTCTTGACACTGAGATGCACTCCACACTGAACGCTGCTGCATTCCTTGATCTTCTGTAACAAGTGCTTTAAGTCCTCCTCACTTTCAGCAAGCAAGGGATCAAAATGGATGTCAGAAGAGACTCCAAAAAGTTGCACTAGATTGTTGAGAAGCCAAAATAAAAGAAAAACATGCTGAAGTAAAAGAGCTGAGCAGAAGATTTCAAAGGGCAGCTTTGGAGGACAAAGTAAATATTTTAATGGAATGTACAGAGAGCTTGACTTGGGGAATAAAAAGGGAAGAACTTGCTCTGCATTTCTTAAGCTGAGAGAACAGAAAACCAAATTTAAGCCTAAAGTTGTAGTACTGAAAAATACTATGGCTAATATATTGAATGACCCAGAAATTATCAAAAGAAGATGGAGAGAATACTCAGTATCACTGTATCAAAAAGAACTGATTAACACTGAAAAATTTTGGTAAGTACCATATGAATAGGAGCTGGTGGTAATGAAGGAGGAAGTGGAAACTACATTGAAGGCATTGGCAAAAATAAAGCCCCAGAAATCAATGGCATACCAGTTTACTTGTTTCCATTTAACAGATGCAGCCTTGGATGCGCTCACCAGGCTACGCCAGGAAATTTGGAGGACAGCTGTCTGACCAATGAATTGGAAGAAATCCATATTTGTTCCCATTCCCAAGAAAGATTATCCAACTGAATGTGGAAACTAATGAATAATATCATTGATATCACATGCAAGCAAAATACTGCCAAAGATCATTCAAAAATGACTAGAACCGCACATAGATAGGAAACTGCCAGAAGTTCAAGCAAGATGGCATGACACCAGGAACAAAATTTTTAATGTCAGATGGATCCTGGCTGAAAGTAAAAAATACCAGGAGAATTTTTATTTGTGCTTTACTGATTATAAAAAGGCATTTGACTGTGTGGATCGTAACAAGTTATTGCTGACATTGAGAAGATTGGGAGTCCGGGAGCATTTAATTGTACTCATGTGAAACCTAAACCAGGAGGCTGTTGTGTGAATAGAGGAGGGGAACTTGCATGGTTTAAAATGAAGAGAATATGCCAGTATTGTATTCTCTCTACTTACCTGTTTAATCTGTATGCTGAGCAAATTATTCGAGAAACTGGACTCTCTGCGGTGTAATACTGCATCAGGATTGGAAGAAGATTCATCAATAACCTGTGTTATGATCTAGTTGACTGGTTGAATTATTTATGACCTTCAACTTATTCTAATTCCTTATATTTTCTATATGGATTTTGGACTGTATTTTTACTTTCCATTTTTCCTAGTGGCAACATTTCCATCCATATTTTCCTCTTCCAGCTACAATACTTTTCTTGTTTGTTATTTGCTTTTGGAGAGAGTTTTTAACAAAATAAATTACACTGCAATTGGAGGAAAGTAATTTTTAGAGATGCTTATGATTGCCCCTGGGTGTCTAAATCAATTTCAATTTCATAAATGCTCAACAATTCCTTGTCCTATTGTCTACACGAAAGTAATTTATTCATATACCTAAATGTCAATCTCTTTTCTTTAAACTGTAGATTTCTGTTGACAATAACAAGTTATCTTTATTTGCTGGAAATTGGCAAACATGTCTGTTTCCATTATCTTTGAGATTTTTCCAAGTCTATATTTGAAGTTTTAGACAAAGAAAGAAAGTCATCTGTTTTAGGCTAGATTCTCTAGAGAAGCAAAACCAATGAAGAATATACAGAAATTGAAGATCCCACCACCACACCCCCTGCATAACCCCCAACAAGGAAATGGCTCCTGCCATTGTATAGACAGGCAAGTCCTTAATCCATGAATCAGGTATGAGACTGGAGGTTTTTCCTCATTTGGGTGGTTACAAGGGTCAATAAACCCCAAGCTGACACATCAGATGTTATGCTGTTGGCTCACAGAACTTCAGAAGCTGACAGAACCCATAATCTATAAATCAGACTTCTGGCTCATATCTCAAGAACAAGGGTGGGAGGCTGATGAGTTAGATGCAGGAACAAGAGAGAGTGAAATTTGCCAAACTATCTACAAGATGACACAATCCTTCTTGCTAAAACTGAGGAGGACCTGAAGCACCTGCTGCAGAGTGTCAAGGACTGCAGCCTCCAATATGGATTGAGGCTCAGTGCCAAGAAGACAAATATTCTCACCACTGGACCAATTGGCAGCATCAGGATGGATGGTGAAGAGATTGAGATTGTTCATAGCTTTAGTTTGCTTGGCTCCACAGTCAAAACTCTTGGCACCAGTAGCCAGGAAATTAAAAAACGTATTACAGTGGGAAAGTGTGCTGTTAGGGACCTCTCCAAAGTACTGAAGAGCAGTGGTGTCTCTCTGGAGACTAAGGTGCGTCTGATACAGGCCATGGTCTTCGCAATCACTTGTTATGCATCAGAGAGTTGGACAATGACCAAGGAGGATAGAAAGAGAATTGATGCCTTTGAGCTGTGGTGCTGGAGAAGAGTATTGAGAGTACCATGGACTGCTAGGAAAACAAACAGATTTATCCTGGAAAGGGTTAAGCCAGGTGGCTCCTTGGCGGCAAGGATTCTGAGGCTCCGTCTAACATACTTTGAACATGTTGTGAGGAGAGACCGGTCCTTGGAGAAGGAAATCATGCTTGGGAGGGTGGAGGGACAGCATAGGAGGGGAAGGCCCTCTATGAGGTGGATTGATTCAGTGACTGGGATAATCAGGATGGGAGTGTCAGAGACAATGCGATTGGCACAGGACAGAGCAGAGTTTAGGGCTGTTGTACATAGGGTCGCTATGAGTCACAAGCGACTCGATGGCAACATAACAACAACAACAAATCTACAAGATGTAGTCTATAACCCTGAGGAAACTCCCCTTTCAGTTGATTAACTGAATTCAAATCAGATAAGTAAAAGGAAGATTATTTAATAATATCTGCCAAACCACTGAGAATCATGGCCTAGTCAAGCTGATATATAACCTTAACCATCACATCATCTTATATGTGTATTTAATTTCTAGAAATTACCATATATTACCTCTATTTCCAGAATATGTTTGCTTTCTGAAGCATAGCAAAATACACACTGTTTAAAATCCCTTTTCCTCTAATAATGGGACAAACTATGTGGCTTCTGATATGCCACACTGAAAGGATAACCTTTTTATACCTGCGTAAACAGAATCACATCCCAAGTAAATATCACGCAAATCCAGATTGAAGGATATAATCCAAAATAAATGGCTAATATGTTTTAAAAGTGCTGTTGCTATTAAAGAAAAACTGAAAAATAGTTCCAGATTAAAGATGACTAAAGAGGCTTCTTGAAAATTAAAAACAAAGCGTGACCTTTTGGCTGTATCAATGAAATGTCTATGAAGAATATTTTTGAGACAATTAGTATAATCTGAGTAAAGTCTATAAATTGTTATTGTTAGGTGCCATCAAGTTGACTACAATTAATAGCAACTGTAGAAACAACCAATCAAAAACTTTAGCTTTCCTGCACCATCCTCTCTATTTCCCATGCTTAAACTCATTATTGCAGTCAATGCAGTTTGTTAAGGGTCTTCCTCTCTTTCTATTACCGTTTCTACTTTTCTAAGCATGATGCATTTTTCCAAGGACTTTCATCTCCTTACAACATTCCCACAGCATGTGAGATGGATTTACACTATCCTTGCCTCCGAGGAGCACCCTCATTGAACTTGCTAGTATATTTAATACTCTTCACCAACACAACAGTTCAAAGGCATCAGTTCTTTTCATTATCTTATTTATTGCCTTGCACTACCCTCAGATTTCTTCTTCTTTCCTATTTAAAGTGTAGTGTCATGCAAACAGTAGTCTAACCTACTCTCATGACTCTTGTTGTGTACCGCCGAATTGGAACTGACCCATCACTGACTCTCCAGCAGGTTTTCAGAGGCAGTTAATCACACAGGAGGAGACTGCTCATCCTTCTCCCATGGAGCAGCTGGTGGCCTCCAACTGTGTGCCTTCCAGAGGCTCCCTATGACGTCATAGAAACTCATAGAATTACAAACTCATAGATTTCTAATAGAATACTGGTACATAGCAGGCGTTTGGTAATAGTTGTTACATAGATTAAGGCATTTATATTTGTACAAAGACTAGAGATGAATAGCAAAATAAATCAGTTGTAGGGAATGATAACTGGAAACTTTATTTTACTCCATCATCCAGTAGATTTTTTTGTCATTATATAATTTCTAAAATTACATTTCTTCTACATGTATGCTAATTTAAAAATATTTGACTTTTTAATATATTTGTAAATTATAAAAATATAGCATTAACATATTATGTCATTTTAACTCCGTAAAAATTTAGATACTGAACTAAAATGACTTTGGTGACTTTAGCCGTGATTGACTGGTTATTTCTTACCGAGAGTAAATCCCAGAAGGAATGGATTATGGCATAAAGATTAGGGAGAATAGAATTTCTAAACTAATTAGTGTGACTGATAAGGAAGAATATCTGCAATCCAAACTACCCTGGACTGTTCATGGTACGTTAGCTATGTCCCTGATGGAGAGGTGGGGTCTTTAGGGGGTGAAGTAAAGGATTTGCACACTTGAAGAACAGCCTCTCACCCCTACCCCATGGCCTGAGGGCCCATCCTAATGAAAAATTTCACATTCCAAGTTATTTTTTTGTCTGTGAAGTGAGCATGTCATTATTACTTTGCCACATTATAAGAAGTGCTGGGGAAGAGCTAAAGCATACATTTGTTTCATAAAGGCACCCACTAAGTAACAACATCCCTCATTTCATCTTCCTCTGACCTTTTCAAAGTCTTCCTTTAAAGCTGTTCTCTTTGAGGCTGTATTTGCGCCATATTAAATGTCTCTGTGAGTAAATTCTTTGGGTAAAGGCCAGTCTTCATGGTGTTCAGCTAATGCAAAACTTTGGAGCTATCTAGAAATGACAGGTCTCCTTTGTATAGTTAGTTGGAGAAATAACCACCACTGTGACCCCTGGGTGGCAGGAGCCATTTTTTTGGTAGGAATTCGTATGGAGCTGGGCTTCATTAGACTCCTTTAAATGGATAAAAATACCAACCACACTTCGCAGACATGTTTTTAGGCACTTGTAAGTTCAAAATGCTCTTTATTCTTTCCAACTCACTAAGAAGGCAGCTCCCCATGGAGGCCTAGCCACAAAGCAAGTTTGAAGTTTTCTTTTGTTTTGCTTATATGAAGTTATTGGTGAACTAGTTATAGAGCCTCCTCCAGTCTTTTTCCCTATATTTTGAGTCAGGGAGGTAAAGAGAAAGAACAAAGTTAAAGTTGTCTTCATTTTACTCTTTGGGTCTAAAAAGACAAAAGATAAATTTGCTGACATTTCTAAAACTACAAATACAAATAAGGAGCCCTGGTGGGTAATGTTTAGTCATGTTGGGCTGCTAACTGCAAGGACCAGTGGTTCAAAACAACCAGCTGCTCAGTAGGAGAAAGATAGTTAGTCACCTCCCAGAAGATTTATAGCTACAGAATCTCAATGGAGGGTCACGAAAGGTGGAAAACTTTTCCCTGACAGTGGATTTGGTTTTGGGTTTTTTATACAAATCCAAGCACTGATACTATTTTTCATTTTGATGAGGGAAAAGAGAGAGAAGCTGAGAAAGGAATAAATAGCTAAATATTGGACTTGTTTGCTAAAAGGACAGGTTGTATTGTTGGAACTGTATTCTACCAGAAGTGCCTACCCATTTGAAACTACCCATTGCCAATGAGTTTATTCTGACATAACAAGCTTGTCGATCATAGTATAACACTGAGTTTTTAAGGCTATAGTCTTTATGAAAACAGAATACTGGTATCTGGGTGGGAACCACTTTTTTTTAGTAGATGAGCACTTAATTTCCTTTAGCCACTCAGGCTCCTTTCCAGAAATTACAATCTCAGGATTTTACCCCAACAATAGTAAAGTAATTTATAAGTTTCTCTTTTTCATTTCAGCTCAAAGTTTTGCCAAATAGTTTTGCAAAAAACATAGATGATAATGAGCATATTTTTTCATGATATTCTGGAGACAGGTAACTTGTAGCTGTCTGAAGCAGCAAGTAAAATAGTCACAAAGGGCCATTTCAAAGAGTCATTGTCAGTTCATGCATGCTACATAATAAGTGGAAAACTTAAACGAAAATCAATGGCAGGAAGAATAATTTAAAAAAAAAAGGAAAAAAAAAGAATAATTTAGTAGAATGAATGTGGAATTAACCAAGAGAAACCTTCTGTCTGTGGTACTCTTTTGCCAAGCTGAGCTAAGTTAAGCAAATCTGTGATTTCCCTGGGCCTCAGTTTGAGCACTCAGTGAACAGCATAATATGAAAAAATAAGTATGAAATTATTTTTATTTTATTTTTTTTTCAATGTGTATTAAGTCATTTATTTCTCAAGATGTGCACACTCAAGTATTAAGTTGGCCAGGACAACTCATGGCTCCTAGGTATGTACAGGTCCTTTGACAGCTGGGGTTACAACTTCATAGCTAGTGTACCACACACACAAGATAAAATAGGAAGCCTAAAACCCCCAAGCCACTCCAAGGGAAACTGAGGGAAGAAGGGAGTTGGGGGTGTAATGCAGCATCCGTTGGGGGGGGGGAATCAATGCACAAGGAGGGAAGAACACAGAGGGATGGAAGTCAAGCTCGCATCGATCTTCATCAATTGCAGTGTTTGTGTGGAGGATCAGGGGATTGAGTTCAACAGGTCCTTCAGGAAGCTCTCTGGATCATTGATTTCTGATAAAAGGCCAGCTGCGTCGAGGAACTCTGAGAAGGTCTCCACTGGCATGAACTCCTCCTGGAAGGTTTTCAGAGCTTTGTCAGCAGCTTCATAGATGGGCATGTCGTTGTGGCGGATGTATTCAGCTAGAGAGCAGGACCAAATAAATGCTACAATATTAAGTATTAGAGTGGTTATGTACTTAAGTAGAAGTGACAGTAACACAACTGATTTGTTTCATAGGGCTTTTTTGTTTTATTTTGTTTTCCGTGAAACAGATTTCTATATAAACAGGTCTTTTGATCCAATAGGATTCCTTATAAGGAAAAAGTCCACCTGGATTCCTCCCCCCCCCCCTTTTACAACAGATACTCTAAACATAGTCTATAATTATCCTCGAACAAGTTTGTCCTGGAGAGGGTGAAGCCAGGCTGCTCCTTGGAGACTTTGGGCATGTTGCAAGGCAGGATCAGTCCTTGGAGAGGGACGTCATTCTTGGGAGGGTGGAAGAACAGCGCAGGAGAGGAAGACAATGAGATGGATTGATTCAGTCACTGGGGTAAATGGGAGTAGGCGTGTCGGAAACAATAAGATTGGCAAGGGATAGAGCAGGGTTTAGGGCTGTTTTATATAAGGTCGCTGGCCCGTAACAACAACAACATGAATTTCTCAACACGGTATAAGTCCTCAATACCAGCCAACCTAGATTCTTAATATTCCCCTTCTTTCAGTATACCTCATTTCCCCAAAGGTCCTCAATTAGTATTTTTTGGTTAAACCCAACAGGTGGTTTTTTTTTTTTTGCACATGTATTTTGTGTTTTATACAATCATTGGTATACATAATATTTTTTAAAATTGAATTGCTATTGCTCTATGCCTATTATCATCCCATCTTTTCAAACTCCCATTAAACCTTTCCCATTACTTCACTCCCTCCACCTGCTAACCTCTGTTATTCCAGTGATTTCCCCGCTTCTTCAACAGATTTCTCCCCCAAGACTTTGGACTCTCTTTCATTGCTGTTAGGTCAGAACGGACTCAGAGCCGATCCTCCATTAGGTTTCCGAGGCTATAAATCTCATAAGAGGAGATTGCTCATCTCTTTTCCGTGAAGCAACTGGTGGATTCAAAGTACCAGAGAGATCTGTCCTTTGGGTTCGCAGTACAACTTCCTACAGACTACACCACCAAAACTTGGATTTTTTATGGGTTATCTGCAGTTATATGACATTTATTCCCTCCTCTGGTTTCTAATGTTCTTCCTCCATATCAGTTCCAGCATTCATGATATCCATGTATTGTAAAGGGTTAAACAATGATAAATTGTGGAGAGATAGCAGCCTGAAACACAATGCTATAGGTAAGTTGTGAAACAAAAGATATTCTCTATGCTGTATGGCAGTAAAAGAATTTGACAAAGTTTATTGATAGAAAATTAGAAAAAAGAGGAACTATGAGTGCCATCTTGTGGCAAAGCATGCCCTACCACATCTAGTTTGACTTCCTTCACTTCTCATCCCCAAATGTTTTAATTTTTCAGTGTCCTCTCTCTGTGCCATTTCACATGTAAAGCTGCTTTTTTTTACCATTCTTGGCCCCTGGATTCTGAGTCATTGCATTCTCTTTATCTTAATTTTCTATAGTTCAACATTTTATTACTTTATTTTGAAATTTCTTACTTTCTTGGATGTCTTTATCATTATTTTCTCTTGATTCTTGGATAAGTCAGCTCCATGGCGTTCTAACTCTTTGGACAGTTTGACCACTCTCTTAATAGTAGCTGCTCTACTTTGAGACTGAGCCCTTAGAATAGGTACCAGGGAATGCTGGACACTCAGTTTAATCTGAATTTCAATTAAACAATGGATAATTATTAGCATAAGTACATCACAAATAGTAATTAATACACATTTATGTTTAAAATTATTTATTGCCTATCTGAAATGGAAATTTAACTGTGAGTATTTTATTTATATTTGCTAAATCTGGATAATTTAGCTAAATAAAAAAATCCCCACAACTGGACCAATAAACAACGTCATGATAAACAGAAAAGATTTAAGTTGTCAAGAATTTCATTTTACTTGGCTCCACAATCAACACTTATGGAACCAGTCAAAAAATTATTTTTCCTTGGACAAATATTCTGTAGAAAATGTCTTTAAAGAAAGTCTATAAAAGTATTAAAAAGTACAGATGGTACTTTGAAGATCAAGGTGCATTTGACTGAACCTGTGGTGTTTCCTGTAGGCTGTGCATATAAAGAAGGAAGACAAAAGAAGAGTTTCTATCTTTGAATTACAATACTGGTGGAGATTGTTGACTATTCCATGATCTGCCAGAAGAATGAGCAAATCTGTCTCAAAAGAGTTAAAGCTAATATGTTCCTTAGAAGCAAGGATGGTAGAATTTCTTTTCATGTGTTCTGGACATGCTATAAAGATAGACCAGGTTCTGAAGAAACATCATGTTTGGTAAAGATCCAGGAAAAAACCAGAAGAATCTTCAGTGAGATGGATTGGCACCATGGCTGCAACAATGAGCTCAAAAACATAGCAACTGTGAGAATGATGTCAAAACAGACAGTATTATAGTGGGTCGTGAGCAGGGTAGATATGACTCAAAACTAATTCAACAGCACTTAAGAACAGCGCAGCAATAAATTTGGCAACCCTAATGTTTAGCCTTCTCTTCTTTCTCCCTTTGTGGTAGATAGAAGATGTACTACTCAGATTTCACTTCAAAGAAGTACTTGCTACCCAGCTGGGAAGAGTGAGGTCAGTTGAAATGCAAAACATGCTATTTTAGTTTTCTAATTCTGAGTCTTTGCACATTACATTATAATACTTTGTATTCTAAAATCCCATTTGGAATCATCAGTCCAACATTCTTCATATTTTCCCCCCATTTGTTTCATTTTCTCTACATTACAGAGCAAGTTTCAGAGTCTCTTTTTGATACCTGTATTAGTCTTTTCTGTCTTGTCTTTTTGTTTGTTTTTTTAGCTTTTTAAAAAAGTTTATAGACTTTGGATTTCCATTCATTGATTTTTGCACTTTT
>NW_006399756.1:32426697-32439289 GCF_000299155.1 Elephantulus edwardii
TTATTATTATTTTAATGAGCATTTACAGAGATTTTGGATTTCCAGTCATTCATTGCTGCACTTCTCTCCCCCCTCCCCCCGCAGTTTGCTCCTCTCTTTCAAAAGTAATTGAACTTGATTTTTAGGACTTAGATTTCTCCCGAAAGCAGTAAAACCTCTTCTATGCTAGGATTGACATTTTCTTGTAATTTCTCTGGAGCATTGCCATGAATTCATGGGCACTGAGAGCAGAGAGGACATTTAGAGAACATTTGATTTAACTCCCTCCTTTTACTAAAGAAGGTATTCTCGTGGCCTATTGGGTAGGGAATTACACTGCCAACCCAAAGGCAGATGCTTCAAGTCTACCAGCTTCTGTACAGGAGAAAGATGGGCAGTTGTCTCGTGTGCAATTTACAACTTCAGGAACCTGTTGGAAGACTACTGTGGGTTGGAACTGGCTTGACAGCAGTGGAATAGCCAAATGGTTGATCCTTAAGATTTAAGCCTCGTAAACTGGATAATACAGGTCTGCTTTGTCCTCTAGGGTTCCTGTGATTGGAGTGAACTTAATGGTTATGGGTTTGTTTGTGTTTTGTTTGTTTTGAAGGGATTTATTAATAAGTAAGCTGAAATTCAACATGAAAAAGGGATTTGTCCAAGCAGTCAACCTAGATGTGTAGTATATTTATTTACATTAGGCATGCTTGTGGAATGAAGAATACTATTTCTCTTGATTTAAATCATCACCAAGAATTTTTTCTGGTATGAGAAAAATATGTGCATTCAAGGAAATGTAAGTAGTTGAATATGACTGCAGTACAGAGAGTAAAAGGGTATGTGTCAAGAGAAGAAGAAAGAGAAAGGACAGAAAAGATTCTCCTAAAAAACTTACAGGTTGATATGTTATGTAACAAGGATTTTATCAAGGTTTGATGTGATTTTATTTTTTTCTTTGAAATGTTTTGTTCCATCGGGAAGGGAAAAATTATAATATAGAGGACATATAGCAAACTAATAATGTTATCAGAAGAAATACGGATTAACCCAACATCTTTTTAAAGTTTTGCAAGTTTACTCTTTGATCATCTCTACTATATCATAATAATATACTTAATGGATTTAACAGCTATGAAAACTCTAGAATAAATTCTATTATGTGTCTTCTCAATTTTCTCCTCTCTAACATTATGCTGTTTCTCATTTTGTTATTATAGATCTTCAGGAAGGATTTTTATCTTGCTGTATTATATTCCTGTGTGTATTTTCGAGAAAGGCTGACTTGAATTCCATTGGCCTCTTGAACTGTCTAGAAACCAGTTGCTGCTGAGTCCAGTCCAAGTCATGATGATCTCAAGTATGTCAGTGTGGAACCGTGCACTGCAGTGATTCAGTGGCAGCTTCTTTTTGGAAATAGATCTGCAGACCTTTCTTTCTAGATTCCTTTTGGGTGGATTTGACATCCACCTTTTTAGTTAGTAGCTGAGCATGTTAAGTAACTTTACTGTTCAGGGATTCTTTTTAAAAATAAATTCAGTAAGAAGTTACTGACTGAAGAAAGGGAGCCAGAAATCAGGCAGCCAGTTCTTTTATGTTACAAAACCAACTCAAGTTTCTCTGAATTTTTTTTTTTAAGTTTTGGCGGTCAAATAAATTGAATTAGCAGTCAAAGAACTAGGAAGCCATTTCTCTATATAACTTCTAGGTTTTATGATCTCTTGTGTTATTATACTATGTAGGGATTAAGCCTGCCCTAAGTACCCAAAGATGAGAGTAAATGACTGGTTATTCAACTTTAGTGGCATCCCTGACATTTATTAAATCTCCTGGATACTTAAGTTACACAACTGAAGAAAAAAAAAATCAAACTCCAAACCACAATAAGATAACATTTCACTAAGATTGAGATAGCTGAAATGTAAACAAACAAATACACAAATCCCCCAAACAAACCAAAAAACTAAACCAAATGTTGGCAAAACTATGGGGAATTATGCACTTTTTTCCCTGCTCAACCTCCCCCCAGTTCACTCTTCTCTTTGAAAAGCAGAAGAAAAATTTTTTTATTTTTATACAATCCCCCACCCAAGTCCACCTCCAATATGCAGCCTTTGTTATGGACTCCTGTCATAACAATAATACCTAATCATATATCCCCTTTTAAACTGTTCTTTCCCTCATCTGTTTCAATGCAGTATGCATAATTTATCACATCTTTCTCAGTCTCTCCACAATCCAAACGTCAATTCCGTTTTACAACAGTGGCACTATGCGGTATTTGTCCTTTTGTGTCTGAGATATTTCACTCAGCATAATGTCCCCCAGGGTCACCCAATTTAAATAATATTTCATTAATTCCTTGTTTTTCAATGCAGCATAGTATTCCTTTGTGTGAATATACCACAGCTTCTCTATCCACTTGTTTGTTGATGGGCACTTAGGTTGTTTCCAACTCTTTGTTATTGTGAACAAAGCCACGATAAACATGGTGTGCATATACCTGCTTGGGTGGCGGTTATGTTTTCTTTATGGTATATTCCCAATAGTGAAGTTGCTAGGTCAAATGATATTTCTATTTGCAACTTTTTGAGAAAGCGCTGTACTGCCTTCCATAGTGGCTGCACCATTTTACATTCCCACCAGCAGTGTATAAGGGTTCCAGTTTCTTCACAACCTCACCAGCATTTGTTGTTTGCTGTTCTGTTAAATTTTGCTACTCTAACAGAGGTGAGATAACATCTCATAGTTGTTTCTATTTGGATCTCTTTTAGAGCTAGGGAGTTTCAACATTTGTTTACCTTCTGAATGTCTTCTTTGGTGAAGTGTCTATTCATATCCTGTGCCCATTTTCCAGTTGGGTTGTTTACCTTTATCTTGTGGTGCTCGAGTATTTTATAAATTCTAGGTATAAGTCCCTTATCTCACATGTCATTACCAAGTATTTTTTCCCAGTCTGTGGCTTCCCTTTTTACCCTGTTGCAGAAGTTTTTGGAAACCTACCTGTCTTTTTCACTTCAACATTTTATATTAAAAAATATAACCTAAAAGAAAGTTAAAAAGATTAGATGTATCCCTTGCTTTTTGTCACATTTGCTTTCTCTACATATACAACCTGTCTATCCGCATTTTATTTTAATTAATCATTTGAAAATAAGTTGCCGCTATCATGATGTTTGACCCTAAATATCTTACTAAGAATTTTGTCTAATCACAATATCTTTATCACATCAAGGATAACTAACATTCATTGTTACAATATAATTTGATATAAAACTTGTTTCCTAATTTTCCAGTTATCCTAGTAATAGCCAAGATTATTGTTCCCAACTCCACCTTCCAATTCCAGATTCAACAAGGATTATGCCTTCACATAGTTCTCTTGCTTCCTTAGTCCTCATTAGTCTAGAAGAGTTTCCCTGATGATGGTTTGTCTTTTATTACACTGACATTTGGGGAAAGTCTAGGCCAATTTTCTTGTAGAATGTACCTAAATCTGGATTTGTCTGATTGTTTCCTTATGGTTAAATCAGTTTAAATATGTTTGACAAGAATATTATATAGGTAATATCTTTTCTAGAAAGCTCCCTGGCTGCTCTATTAAGAAGGGATTGAAGAGTGCTAAGTGGAGTTCTGGTGGTGGAGTCCGTGGTAAGTTGTGCTGCTAGCCGAAAGGCTGGCTCCAGCTGGCCATGTATACCTGCAGCTCATGAGGAGAAAGAAAGGCAGTCTCCTCCCATTATTATTTGCTGCCTTGAAAACCTGGTGGAAGGTCACTTAGGATCAACACAGACTTGATATCAGTGAGTTTGAAACAAAATTCTATAGATATTCCTTATAAGATAAATAAGATAATGGCCTGAATTAGGGAAGTGATGGTGAGGTCTGAGGAAAGGCAAATGTAAGTTTAGACCACGGACTTGGTGACCAGCTTTGGTTATGGTGCTTCTGTGTAGTTCTTCCATGTAGACGATAAAGAACTTAGGAAAATTTCACCAGGGTGACTGATAAAAGATACTGTCTTTGGAGAAGCTATTCCTTGGAAAGGAACATCGTGCTTAGAAAGATGGAGGATCAGCAAGAGGAAGATCCTCAAAAAGTAGGACAGATACAGTGAGCGCAGCAATGGGCTCAAGTGTGCCAAAGTTGAAGAGGCTTGATGCAGGGTTGGACAGGGCTCAGGTCTGTTCATTGGGTTTCCATGAGTTGTAATCAGTGACACCTAACAACAATAATAACAAAGATTTACATATACTAGCATGACTGATAAGTTTATTTTTCACATGGACAGTTTAAAATGTCTGTGGGCCATTCACACAGACAGGATTGGTCTAGAGCTCAGGAGAAGAAACATGGGCTAAGGGGTTAAATTTGGAACTGAAATTTAGGTAATTTCATATATAGATGACAGGAAAAGCCATGGTGATGAATGAGATTGCCTAGAGAAAGACTATATAGGCGGAAGAGATAAAACATTCTTAGTTAAGATTTAATTTAACTTTTAATTTAATGTAACTTTTAGTCTGGTAGTTTTTCCTTATATAGTCGCTTAGTTTTTCCAGACTTTAAAGTTCTAAGACTGTTCCATTGCTCTGCTCTTTAATCACCATCGAAACTTGGAAATGTTCGGCCTTACCTGCATTTGCCCAAGTAGACTCAATAGTTAAGAGCACTGACCTCATAATCCTAATGATCCGCATATTATCCAGGACCTCTTAGATCGGTATATAGGGAATTTCACCATCCCACATCCTCCAACACCTTACACAAGACTGCCAGACCTTTCCCATTGTTCCTGGGTTCAATCTCAGAACATGCTAAGGCACTTTATGCAAATCAACCAAACACAATAAAGATGACTGTACATCACCTGTACATGTGCATATGTGTATTTCTACAATCTGGGTTGCGATTCTGCTCCGGAATAGTTCCAGATGGCCTAGCAGGAGAAGAAAAGGATATTCTGTTAGCTCTTTTCAGTGTATGCTTTGGCTTTATAAAATGTGCCTGCAGTGTTTCTGTAATGTGGAGAGTCAGGAGCCAATCATTCCTCCCCATTTCTCCAACTAATCTTTTGCATGCTGTTCACAGGTGGAGGAGGCCTATGTCACCGATACACTAGTGAGTGTTTTGACACTTGTGGGTTCTATTACCAAAACCTTTCCCATTACTGACATGCGTAGAGTTATGTCAGAGGAAAGTCTAAAGAAATTTGTATTCAAGGAACTCAAAGGAGAGGATGAAGGTATTTGGGGCAGTGGAAAAGGAAAAGGAAAAGCCTAAATACTTCTTGTAGGGAAAGGGAATTCTTAGCCCATGGGGGAGGCTGAGTGTTCAGCTGCCAATACTTGCTACTTAAGGACTGCTATTTTCCAGATCTCAGTTCAAGGAAGGCAACACCTGATTTCATTTAAAACTGCAGCATCTGCCCTGCTGCTTTCCCCTACCCAGCCCCAGGCCTTCCCTTCCAGAACCATAAAGGCCAAAGGAAAGAAGGATGCAATTATCAGGTAATTGGGGGTTGAGTTAGTGGAAACCTCTCCAGAGCCTCCACCAGAGTTCTGTGGAGCTTGTGCAGCCGGCTTGGGTTTTCCCCAAATACATGGTACACACTATCAATGTAGTCAAGTGCCAAAATGCAAGAGAGAGCAGATAGCTGATACAATCTCAAAAACATACTAAGTTTTGGTCCTTGTCTGTCCATCTGTGTGTTTTTAACAACTGTGCCACTTCACTTCTGCTTTTCTGACTTACAGATGCTGTTTGATACGTGGAATATATGGGAATTTTATGTTAGACATTATACCGAACGCTAAAGGAGTGTTGGGCATTGACAATTATTTTGTACTTTTCTTTTCTGGTCTTTCCTTTATTAAAGGCTTGTAGTGCTTCTATGCTCTTTAGAAATGTAAAAGAGAGTATGGCTATATGTATAAACACATAAGTATGCAAATTTAGAAACATTTAAAATATATGCATAGGAAACTGGTAGCCTAGTGGCATGAAGCTGCACTGCAATCTATAAGGCATGTGGTTCGAGGCCAACAGCAGCTTAGTGGGAGAAAGATGGGCAGTCTCTTCCTGTGTGATTACCTGCCTGTGAAAACCCACTGGAGGGTCAGCTATGGGTCATTTCCAACTCTATGGTACTCAACAACAATTTTATATATACACACACACACATACATATATACACATATATTATAAGTATATATACACACACATACATATATCTTTTTACCCAAAATAGGATACAAATGTCAAAAATATTTTCATTGTATAAATCATATATACTTTATATTGTGCATATATATATTTTATTACTATAACTTATGGAATCCTGGGACATAGAATGTCAGGATGAAAACTCAGAGTTTGATGATTTGAGTCCACTAGAGGATTTGCAGAAAAAAGATGGGCAGTCTTCTCTCATAAGTACTTACAGAAACCTGATAGTGGTCACTATGTGCTGGGCTTGACTTGACATCAGTGAGATTATATATGTTGATTTATATGAAATACTCTGGTATGTAAACTATTTTATATATATATATTGCAGTCTTACATTTTTCATTTAGCAATAATTAACATTTTTCTCTATTGAGTTGTTTGTAATGCCTTTTTTAAATTATAACTTGTAAATTAGTTTAACTCTTCCCTATCCCATTGTTATAGAGTGATATTAAGAAAAATCCCAAAATAACAACAAAACTCAAATAAAATGGCTATAATTTTCTGCCTCGATTCTTATATGTGTAGAAACTCAGACTCAATAAGAAGAAAATTCTTACTCCCCTTACTTCCACTTCCCCTCCTACCAAATTATGAATATAAACAGCTTAGTATTTTCTTACAACAAAATGAGCTATGCACATGTCCTCTGTGTGTGTGTGTGTGTGTGTGAGAGAGAGAGAGAGAGAGAGAGAGAGAGAGTGCGAGAGCGAGAGAGCATACAAGAGCAAGGCAGAAGAAATCACAATGTAAAAACAATGGTAAAAATTTTGGTCATGGCTTTTAATCATTTTTTCAAAACTTAATATATCCTGACAGTCTTTTCATATAAGTGATACAGATATGCCTTGTTCTTCTAAAAATATTTTGTATTAAATTATTTTTGGCCTTACAGAGAAGCTTACAGTTTTATAAATATATATTCTATATATAGTTCATAAACTGTAAACCACTGCCATCTAATCTATTCTGATGCAGGACAGCTCTCCATTGGTTTCTAAGCCAATATATCTCTTTGAGAAGACAGACGCAGCCCATCTTTCTCTTGTTGCTGCTGACATTTTTATTAACAACCCACGGTGTAATGTACCACACCAAACAAAGTTTCTATATCATTCATAGAATTTCCTTAAAGCTTTCTTCCTACTTCTTCTAATGTGAACATTTGACATAACTTTAGTTGTTGCTAAGCACCATAATGCCATCTACAACACATAGTAAGCCTAAGACCAACTGGTCAGAACCTTGCCCCATCCTCACAAGTATCTGCCGTGTTACTGCCCGTTGTCACCATGTCAGTCCATCTTGTTGAGGACCTTCCTCACATTTTAGGCCTTTTCCAGTACGATGTCATTTCTCAAACATTTAGCCTTTCTGACAAAATGCCCAAAATATGCGAGACAAAGTTTCAATATCCTTGCCTCTAAGGAGCACCCTGATTGAATTTCCTCAAGATGAATTTATTTGTGCTTTTTGAAGTTTATGGAATATTCAGTACTTTTCACCAACATCATGATTCAAAGATGATTGAAGTCAAGTAATTAACATTGAATCAGTGTTATTAGCCAATCTAATGACCTTATTTGGATTTAGTCGGGTCCCGACCATTGCCCTTTTTCATGGTCCAGGATCCTTCATTAAATTTGTCATGTCAGGTTGTTATGTTTCCTTCAGCCTGTGACAGTTCCTCATTCTTTCATTCTCTTTTACATCATTGATGCTTTCATTCTATTTCACAACTCTGACAATTATTTATAGAATGTCCTTGAAATTCGGTGGCCTAATGTTTTCTCATGACTAAATTGAGGTTTTGCATTTTTGGCAAGAATACTTCAGAAGCAAGCCTTTCTTAGGGCTTCAAACCATAGGATATAATATCACTGTTTTATAACTTCTAAAGTTAACGTTGGCCACAGAGTTAAATTTTTCTGTCAAGTTTTTTCTCAATAAAGTTACTGTTTTTCCCATTGCAATTCATGAATATATTGTGGGGAAGAGACTCCAGGACTATACAAATATATGTGTCATCCTACTTGATGCACTAATTATAGCTACAGTAATAACTATGGTTTAGTTGTTGTTGTGTACTGTCGAGTTGGAACCGACCCACTGGCCTTCCAGCAAGTTTTCTGAGGCACTAAACCTCACTTGAGGAGATTGTGCATCTTTCTCTCATGGAGCAGCTCATGGACTCAATTTGCATACCTTAGTGATGCTAGCACAGTTCTTTACCACTAAACTACCAGAGATCTCTGTAGAGTAGTAGTTACCTAATGATGATTCCTTATGTCCTTTGTTTATTCTAAACTAATTAACTAATGTGTTGTAAGGATGGACAGTCTCCTCCGGTGAGATTTACTGCCTCTGGAAATCTTCTGGAGGGTCAACTCTGAGTGGTTCCAACTTTGACAGTATGATTTCCTTTATGCAGTTATTAAGTATCCTATGGGGAAATACTCTAAATTTATTTTATTCTGTGCATACGTAATCCTGTGCTATCAATGTTGTAGCTTTTGCCACTGGGGGTTGTTCTTTGTTGTCCTTTAGGTCATTTCAGCATTTCTCCATCATTTACTGAGCATGGCTTTACTTTCTGGTGTCACCTCACTTTCTGGTATCACAAAGTGGCCTACTTTGCCTCACATTTTCTCCATCCTATGCCTGGAATCAGCTGTTTCTCTAAGAAGCTTTGATTTCTTCCTTCAGGATTACTAATTTGATGTCTGAGTGCTAGGGGTGCTCATTTCTACACATTATAAAATGTGTATGTGTATTAATTAACACTTACCTAACTTCTTTCCTTTCTAAGGTGTCATCTCTGCCTGTGACATTGCTGTTTGACAGTTGATTTAGCAAGTTCCCATTTAATAAACATTTGTATTGTTTTCAGATATTGGCCACTAAAATATTACTACAGTTATGATATTTCTAAATTTTGGAGAACTTTTATTACTATAAAGCTATTATGTGTAGGAAAACATGTTTAGCTTGCTTGCTTGTAGTCAGTTTGCTCAGTCTAAGGGAAGCTGCATCTTGTATTCTGATAGATATTTCTCATTTGTTCTCTAGGTACATTATATGCAGGTTTAAACTCTAGTTTCTTAAGGGCACATTTCTTCAAAGTCGTTCTATCCCCTTATGAATGTCATTGTCTTCTACTCTTCTGTCACCAGTTTAGACAGGACACACACGTTCTGCTCTATTCACTGGCACTCAGTTTTCTCTTTAATCTAGTTAAATTGATTAATGCAACGGTCTCTAGAACCGTCTTTTGATAGTGTTATAATTTTTATTCATAGACATTTCCCAAATCTCATTTTCCTTCTACAGCCTAAGTCAAATTACAGATATTTATGTTGATTTCTTTACAACCTAGTTAAGGTTTCATTGCCATGACTAAACTGGAGATATTTCTCTGCTTATTAAAATTAGCTCTCAGCCTAAAGATATCTTCACTCTTTCTAAAATGGCTATATTTTCCTCCTAGGCAATTTTCAAACTGTTCTCTCTTAATAGCTACAATCAAAATGCCTCACTTCTTAGTGGTTGTGCTCACTAATTCTAATAGTTCACCGATAAAAGTGGCTTCTATCTCAGAATTAAAAGAGGCAGAGTTGGTTCAGAGTTCACCTCATTCTACTTTTACTGTCACATTTCTTTTCTGGATTTTAACAGAAATTCTCTGATCTTGTAGCCTTTATGGCATAGTCTTCTATCTTGCCAGCATTTTTCACTTCTAACTGAACACTTAAAGCACTTAAATAATGCACTTGAGTGTATTATTTGAATGCATTTAACAACATGAAGTGATAGACACAAGCTAAGGGAAACTTGCTATACTGATAATGATAATTGAGATTGGATAGTTAAAGTGCAGACAGATTGTAAGTGGCATTGAATAGGCCTAAATAACACCTTTACAAACCTGACGTTTATTAAGGCTTATTGTGCACCAAACACTAACTGGAGGCTAAATCAGCAGACAGTGCCCTCTTCTTTGCAAATGCTTCTATATACCTTTATAAGGGAGTCTAGCTGAACAGAGATAGCATAATTTGGCTGTTGACTGTAACTGGAACAGATAAAAAGCTAGGAAAAACCATGAAAAGGAGCCCCTATAACTCTGCCTTATTGGTAAGGAATTGTGCTGCCAACACAAAGGTACATGGTTCAAATCCACCAACTGCTTCATGGGTAAAAGATGGGCAGTCTCCTTCCATGTGATTTCCTGCCCCTGAATACCTGCTGGACAGGTTGGTTGTGGGTCGGTTCTGATTGGATGGTATACAACAACTTACCTCTGCTTTAGGGAGCTCTGGTAGCTTAGTTGCCCTGCCAACTGAAAGATATGCCTTTTGAATTCACCAGCTACTGAAATTCTAAATTCAGATGTTCCGTTTTTAGAGTAAAAAGCTGAGAGAACAATAACAGAACCTGGGAAAATATGCTTTTCGGAGAGAAGATAGGGAGTTTTAATATAGTTCAAGTTCCATCAAATGCTGAGTAACTCTTTGACCATGTTTAAGCAAGTGTCACACAGAAAATGTAATTTATTTGATAACCCAGATAATATTCTTTCCCAGTTGACAAATGGGACTATAATACCCCTTTGTGACTAGTTCTTTCATTAGCAATTTTCATATGAAAGAAAAACTTTCTCTGAGAATTGTAGGGACTTGGGTTCATGGCCCATAACCTATAGCTCTTTGAAAACAGTACTTGTGACTCTAGATGAGAAAATCAGTACTAGATGAAATAGTGTTGTTGTTAGTTGCCATTGAGGCAGCACCAACCCATGGTGAGCCCAAGTAGAATAGAACAAAACCTGCCCAGTCTTTTGTGCTATCTTCATGACATTTTACATATTTGAGCCCACTGTTGGTCCATCTCATTAGATGTTTCCCCCCTTTTTTTTCTTGTTTATTCTTTACTGAGGGAAATTATGCCCTTCTTTAGCAATGAGTCTTTTTAAAGACATGTCCAAAGAAACAAGACAAATCTCACCATGCTTGCTTCTAAAGAGCATCCTACTTATATTTATTTTAGGGTTCATTTGTCCATTGGTCTTGAAGTCCATGGTATATTCAATATATTTTGTCAACATCACAGTTCAAATGTCTCAGTTAGTTCCAGAAGGGGAAATTGGTGCTAGATGCAATCTGTCCGTTACCATTCCCAACAACCCTGTATTGTACAATGAGATAGTCCCATAGGGTTTGCAAGCCTATAATATTTATGAAAGTTAATTACCATATCTTTCTTCTATGCAGTGGCTGGTGGATTTAGACTGTTGATTTTTAGTTAGCAAACAAGCGCTGGGTGTGAGAGAGTAATCCTATCTTATTCTAACTATGAACATGTAAGAATAGGAATAGATTAAATAATATTAATAACAATGTAAAGACTATACATACTTGAGAAAAGCTGAACTAATATTTTGGTGTAAGTCCTTTGCCATCAGCTACTACTAACCCCCAACTGAGATGTAATGGAAAGAGGACTATTTAAAATTAAGTTACAGAGAAACTTTAATGGCTTGTCTTGGTGGAACGTTGGGAAACAAAATTGGATACTGAAATCACTCATAAAGTGACAATGTAATCTCCAGGGAATACTTATGGACTTAGAATTTCTAGGAAAGAGTAGTTTATAGGTGACCATCAGATTAGAAAATGAGTATGGAGCATAGCTTGAAGCTTTGATCTACACATTTCCATAGCACTTTACACAAGTTTCAAACTCAGCCTCATTGCCACTGGGTAAGTCCTGACTCATGGTTGCTTCTATTTGAAGCCTGTGCATTGCACAAGGAGACTATTCATCTTTCTCCTGTGGAGCTACTGGTGGATTTGAAGTGCCAAAGAAGAACAACCTTTGTCTTAGCAATGCACTTCACAATGCACTATGCCACCAGAGCTTCTTTATTCAACATTGCCATTTGGCTCTATAAATGAAGGTAGTTATTATTGTGATACTAAATGTTATCAAGTCAACTATGACTCATATGGACTCTGCCAACAACAGATCTGAACTTTACATTTTCCTGTGCCATCCTCAGCATCTCTCATATGCTTGACCTCATTGTTACAGTAACTGTCAATTTATTTTATTATCACTCTTCCTCTCTTTCTCTGACCCTCTACATTTCCTAGCATGATACCTCTTTTCAAGAACTGACCCCTCTGGATAACAAGCCAGAGGTATATGAGATGAAGTTGGGGCAGGGAAAATAAACACATTAAGAACATATAGTTTATGTTGTTGTTGTTGTTATGTGCCATCGAGTCGTTTCCGACTCATAGCGACCCTACGCACAACAGCCCTAAACCCTGCTCTATCCTGCAGGATAATAAAAACTAATCGGGGGGAGGGGGAAGCAGCAGGC
>NW_006399756.1:32439389-32441330 GCF_000299155.1 Elephantulus edwardii
AGTAAAAGAAAAAATTCTTTCATTGTTTTACAATCCCTCCCCGCAGGTCCACTCAACTATACAGCCTTCACTCTGGACTCCTGTCATCACAAAAATACCTAATAATTTTCCCTCTTAAACAGTTTTCTCCCTCATCTGTTTCAATGCAGTATACACTATTGAACCCATCCTTCTCTGTCTCCTCCCAAACTCGAGGTCAATCCTGCTTTACAACAATGGCACCATGCAGTATTTCTTGTCTTTTTAATGAGTTTTTGCTTTCACAACATGCAGTGTTCTTAAAGAAACTCTGGTGGCCTGTAAGAAACTCTGCTGCAGTCCCGAAGGCATGAGGTTAGAATCCACAGCTGCTCCACGGGAGAAGGATACAGTCTCCTCCTATGCAATACACTGCCTCTTAAAACCCACTGCAAAGTCAGCTATGAGTCAGTTCTGACTCAAAGCAAAACAACAGCAACCGAATATGATGTCCTTGAAGCTAAAGAAAATGAAAACAAGTCCCTGAGAGTCAAAATGCCATCTTGAGTATATTCCACCTGAATTTAGGTATTACCTCGAAAAATAAATAAGATTAGACACTAAGAACCAAATATCAGGTGCCAAGACAAGCAGTTAACTTACAGGCTCAGAAACCTGTTGGAGAATCGTTATGAGTTGGAACTGACGACAGCAGTGGGCTAACCAATTGGTTGATAGGTAAGATTTAAGCCTAGGATGAATAAACAGATGCATCATAGAGTCTTTTTAAAAGATCCTTATTAGTTGGTTCCCCGGTCCCCAACAGCTACAAACACATTTAAAGGGAAAAATAATAATACACATCCATTTTCTAATTCCCATGATAATCCATTATCAGTGCTTAAATGGGTAGAGCAGAGCCCATGGCGTAAGCACATCAGCTTTCCCTGCTACTACTACTTTACTGAGTTCTCCTATGGAATAAAGGGAAAAAATTAAAGGATAGATATTATCTCTTCTTATTTGTGCTTTCAGTGTTGGGTAAGTTAAATAATATTGGAGGACAACTTTCTCTCCTTTTTTTTTCCAAGCGTTTTGCACCTTATTTTAGATTTTTCAAGTTACAAAAGTAATATATATAGTAACAAATAAGACAATACAAAGAGGTTTCAGTAAAACAACTGCTTCTATTCCTCTTTCCAGCCAAGGTAATCTATATCAACACACCTTGGTTGTTGTATCCATCCATACTTTCTATTAATATAAAGATAAACACACATATAAATATGTACATGTGCATATAAACATAGGCGTTTATAAGAAATAATATTAAATAGAATAATAAACATTATCTTTCAATTTTGTTCTTTTAGTTAATAAAATACTATGAATACCTGTTGTCAACCTGGGACAAAGAAATAGCCAGACAAGGACACCAAGAATGGAGAAAAGAACAGCATAAAAGGCAGGGTTGATTCTATGCCTCTTTAGTGTCTCTTTCAATGGGAAGAGGAACTCTGAGTCTTTCGGAAGAACAAAAAGAAAGATTTGATGATTTCAGGCATTAATCTTCACCAGAGCTTTAAGTAATCTCTCTCTTTACGTAAGTGATGAAGAAAGATGAGGCCTTAAGCAACTCTTCTCCTCATTACCTGCATTTGTATTAGTGCATGGACATGATATCACGTGGATTCTATGCCATTTTTCCTGGTTACTAAAGTAGGAGCTGAAGCTGATGCTGCAACTTAAAATTAATCTCTCTTTACACCTGTTTTACTATGTTATTTAAATTTTCCTTTATAATTTGATGTAAATCTCAAAATGATACATTTTAGATATCAGTGAAGGCCATTAAACATGATATGATTTAGAACTTGATTTTTTTCTTACCTTTTCAACATGTATGCAGAGCAGATTATC
Organism: Elephantulus edwardii; assembly: GCF_000299155.1. Taxonomy (NCBI): domain Eukaryota; kingdom Metazoa; phylum Chordata; class Mammalia; order Macroscelidea; family Macroscelididae; genus Elephantulus; species Elephantulus edwardii. Next base: position 32,441,268 of record NW_006399756.1, read on the forward strand.
TGAGAGGCTGGGCTCTATGAGGAGAATTGTGGCATCAGGATTGGTGGAAGATCTATTAACAAT
>NW_006399756.1:32441430-32456392 GCF_000299155.1 Elephantulus edwardii
TTGTATCTTAAGCTTTCTTGGCTTCTGTGATTCCAAAAACGTCGACTGCTGACATTTTTCTTTTGACCAGTGTCTCTTAAGTTTAGTTGTACTGTCTCCAAGGGAAGTTGACGTGTCCTGTAGAACTCTTGTGTAGATTATGTTTTCCTTTGAGGGCCCGCCGGGTTTTGCTGGGTCTGACCTGGAAGACGCCTCCTTTTGCTGGGTCTGACCTGGAAGACGCCTCCTTTTACTGTTATCCGAGGTGACCTATTTGTTCTCCTGGTGGTCCGATGCCGCGTTCCAGCCCCGCCAGCGGGATTTGTGCAGCTCGATGCTTCTTTATTCTGGTAACGGCAGCCGGTTTGTACACAATTATAATTTATGATTAATAACAGACTGCTATAAAGTGTATTGCATTTAAAGTTTGCGTTCATAGTCACAAAAGCATTGACTATAATGTGAGACTCATGAAAACATTTTGCAACTTCAGTAGTTCATGAGATCTTGAGATTGAGGAGAAAGAACATTGTCTGCCTTTATAAATTGGATTGTGTAGCAGTTAACACTATATTGAGTGTGTAATGTTGTATTTGCCTTAAGTATTCCTTTAATGTATCTTGTAACAGTGCTTTCAAAGTGCAAATCTATGCAAGTGCTGGTGATGCATCCTTTTCCAGGGAATAGTCCCTCCTGGATACATGCCCAAAGTATGAGAGACAGAACTTCAACATTCTTGCCTCCAAGGAGTAGCCTGTTTGTTCTCTTGGCAGTCCACAATATGTACAACACACTTCTCCAGCATTACAAACTCAAAGGCATCAATTTGTTTAAATGATCAAAAGCAAGATAATATGTCTGTTAGGTTTACTTTAGTGTAAGAATTGGCTAAAATTTATTTCAATGATTTAAAAGGTGTATGTGCAGCAAGTGAAGGTGATTGTTCAGTTTGTGTGAATAGGGGTTGCTTCAATCATTTAAAAGTGAGAGTACATTTATGTAATATTAAAGTACAAAATGAAGCAGTAAATGTTGGTATTACAAGTGATTTTCTTAAAAATGTTGAAAAAAAAATATTGGGAAGGGAGGTTATTTGCCAGACCAAATATTTAATGTAGAGGAACTTTGCTTATTTTGGAGAGGAAAAATAAGCTTGAAATTATCATTTCAAAAGAAGGGGTGGGGGAAGTACCAGGGCATAAGGCATGTAAGGATGTGTTAGTATTTGGAGGTAATGCGTCTGAGGATTTTGAGTTCACACCTTAGTGCTGCTCCCTAAATCTGAGGGCACTTCATTCAGGCACATCTTCACTTTATTGGGAAGTAACATGCAAAGGCTAGCAATTGCCACCTTTGAAATTTGGTTCTTAAATCATTTTGCTCCTATGGGTGAATATTATGTCTTGACCAAGAGAATTCTTTTCAAGATCCTTTTTAAAGTTGACAGTATCCTCTGACAGCTAAGCACTTTAGATAACACCACTATCAAGAGCCTTTTTTTTTATACCCCAACACCACATGGATACTTCAGCCAATAGATCAGGGAGCTATTGTCTCCTTTAAGGCTTACTGTTTGTGGCAGACCTCCTCACAAGCAGTCAAGGCCACTCAAGATGATGTGATGAGCTTAAGGGAATTCAGGAAGGAGTGTGACATAATACCATCTCTCTGTCTGCAGTAGAGTGCCACTTTAAAAAATTTACTTTTACTATTACTATATTGTAATTACACATACACTCAACACTCTGGGCACTCTTGATGTATTACAATGGGAAAGTTTGCTGTTAGGGATCTCTCCAAAGTACTCTGGAGACTAAGGTGCGTCTGATACAGGCCATGGTCTTTGTAATCACTTTCTATGCATCAGAGAGTTGGACAATGACTATGAAGGAGAGACAGAGGATTGATGCCTTTGAGCTGTGGTGCTAGAGAAGAGTAATGAATTTACCATGGACTGCTAATAAAACAAACAGGTTTATCCTAGAGAGGGTTAAACCAGGCTGCTCCTTGAAGGCAAAGATTCTGAACCTTCATCTGACATACTTTAGACATGTTGCAAGAAGGGACCAGTCTTTGGAGAAAGATGTCATGCTTGGGAGGGTGGAGGGACAGCACAGGAGGGGAAGGCCCTCGCCTTCTATGAGGTGGATTGATTCAACGGCTGGGATAATCAGGGTGGGTGTGTCAGATACAGTGAGATTTGCACAGAATAGAGCAGGGTTTAGGGTTGTTGTACATAGGGTCACTATGAGTTGCAGGCAACTCGTCGGCATATAACAACAACAACAACATATTGTAATTATTATGTACATTATTAATATGTCTGTGATGTTTCTATGTATATGAAAATGTTTAATGTGTTTTATATGCAGAGAAAGGTAAAATACATACTACATATGAAGACAAACCTTTGTTGAACTGACACTATGTAAGAATTGTTTGTGCTTTTGTGGGACCTACAAATTGTGTTTAGAGACAGATTTAGAAACTGATCTTGTCCATAATCCAAGGACTGCCTATTAAAAAAAAAAGTAAGATGAGAACCTGTAAAGCTAGTATTAGAGATAATCAGAACCCTTTGACTCTTAGGAGAAAGTGTGTGGAGGGACTATCAGGATAGAAAAACATTTGGAGGGTATTGCCAGCTGTAAATCAGATGATTGCTATGAAAGATACTCTTTCTAACATTTTCAGTATATTACTTCCTACCTCCCCGACTTCTAAAAATGTTTTACTAATGCGAATTTGTGTCTTCAGTTGCTATCTTTCCCTTTAACTCCAACTTTTATATTCTACACACTCACATTTTCTACTTCTATGTTCAACATATCCAAAGCCAAAAATCTAATTTTGCCTTTACCTCTACTCTCTTCTTAGTCCTCCACATTTTCTTTTCTAAATGCCAACTTTATCCTTTTGTTCAAGTAAAAACTCTTAATTTTACCTCAAGTCCTCTTCTTGAGTCTCCCCCATATATCACATCTGCTGTCAGCATATCTTGTCAGCTCTGTATTTCAGACATCCCCAGAAACTCACCACTCTAGCATCTCACTGCCTCCGCCGGGTCAAAGCTGCTATGGCCCCTTTGCCTGAATGGTTGCTGGAGCTTCCTAACAGGTTTCCTTATTTTAACCCTTGCTTTCTCTCAGCTTCCAGTCTTTTTCATTTAAGCAATTAGAATGATGTTTTTAAAAGGTGAAAATGGGTCATATTCAAAATCAATAAATGATTCCTGTGTCCTTGGTGTAAAAACCAATGATAAGATCAATACAGTCTGGCCCTCCTACTGTTGCTCCATGGTCCTTCTCCCACGGCTATACTGACCTCTTTTTTGTCTGTTTTGCTCTTGACATTTATCGAGCCCATTGTTGTCTTGGCCCTTTGTCCTTATTGTATGCTGTTGTTAGGTGCCATAGATTTGAGTCATCTAAGGAATGACTCATAGCAGACCCTGTGAATAATGGATCTGAACCTTGCACTATCCCTGCACCATCATCATCTGATATACTTGATTCCATTGTTACAGTCAACATGTCCATCCATCTCCTTGAAGGTCTTCCTAACAACATGCCCTTACTGTATACTCTGCCTGAAATTCTTTCCTTTGTTATCGCCTTGACTTACTGCCTCACCTCCCTCAGGGATCTTCTCAAATGCTATCTTTCAGTGAGGCTTATTTAAAATGAAATACCTTATTGTTACTATCCATCCTCTACTCTCCATTACCTTTCCTGTCAAGTCTTATCACAAACACACTCCATGTAAATTCCTTGAACCTAGGTAGTGATACCTACCTTATATTTAAAAAGAGCTCTGGACTGCTAACCAAATATCAGCCATTTGAATCCATTGCAACTCCCCTCTAATGTCAAGTGGACAGAGTTCAGATCTTTTGTTCACAGGGTCACAATGGGTTGGGTTGTACTCCACTCAGTGGCACCTAAAAACAAGAAGAAGAAGCAACTCCAGGAGAGAAGGGAAGAGGACACAATCTCTTCCCAATAAGATTGACGGCCTTGGAAATCCAGCAGAGTCACTGTGGTCTGGATTGACACTATGGCTGTGGATTTGTTTTGTTTTTTGGGTTTGTTGGTGGTTTTGTGGTTTTTGTTTTGGTCTATGTACTGTTACGGTCTTGTTGTTGTTGTTGTTTTGTGTCATGGAATCAGAATCAACTCATAGCTGTGATCCTCCAGAGGATTTTTCAGAGAGAATAAACCGCACAGGAAAAGATTGCCTGCCCTTGCCCTGCTCCCACGGAGCAGTTGGTACTTTGCAATGCAGCTTCATTCCACAGCCCCTTCTCCCTAAGTTCAGCACAGGTTTATTTATAACAGCCAAAACCAAAAACAACTTAAATATCCATTAATAGATAAATGGACTAACAAATTGTGGCATGTACATAGAACAGCCTACTCAGCAATTAAGAATCACATGAGCAGTGCCACACAATCTCAAATCTCTATGCAGTACATGAAGAAAATCAGGGTATAGGAGGGAGTGCCAGCATCTTAAGTTTTCAGTCATAGAAACTTCTAGAAAATAAAAACTAATCGGGGGGAGGGGGAAGCAGCAGGCAGTTGCCTAGAGGAAGACAAGAAAAGGGAGGTTCCCAGAACGCCTGAAAAATCATAGTGCTGACGGGTGTGTTCATTATCATGCTTAGGAAGGTTTCACACATTTTATACTTACACCGAAATGAACAGTTATAATGGCATCCTTTATAAAGAGATCAAAATTAAAAATTGAAGGTAAAAAAAATGATCTCCCTCAGAAAACCAGGCCAGGCATCTCTCCTGACCTGTGTCCACCTTCCTCACACCTGGGAAGGACAACCTTGCAACAGAGGTGGCAAAGAGCATTCACACCGGAGAAAGGCCTTATGATTATCCTGAGTGTAGGCACTCCTTCAGCTGCTGGTTCAATTTCATTGAACACCAAAAGGTTGTGGCGAGTATGGTAAGTCCTCCAGCCGAAGCTCCATCCTCAGCACCAGAGGTTTCACATCGAAGAGAGGCCTTATGAGTGCGGGGAGTGTGGCAAAGCCTACTGCTGCTCTGCAGCCTCATCCAACACCAGAGGGTTCACACAGGGCAGAGATCCTATGAGAGCAGCGATTGTGGGAAGCCCTTCATCCCGAACTCCACACGCACTTGGCTCCGGAGAGTCCTTACAGGAGAGTTCGACAGAGATTTCAATGAGGAGTACACCGACGAGTTTTCTGAGGAATTCTTCTTGGAAAATGCACGATGAGTGCTGTGAAGAAGCACATCCTTCAGCCAGTTCTCTAATATCATCTCCAAGAATTTCACACCAGAAAGAGGGCTTATGAGTGTAGCAAATGTGGGAAAGCCTTCAGCTCCAGGAAGTGCACCAGGAAAAAGATTTCAGCCCTTCAGGGAATGTGCTATCTCATTCATCATTGCTATGATAGACTTCAGAGAGCATGAAGGTGAACCCTCTATGTCTAAAACCCACTGTGGGGAAACCCCTATGAGTTTCTGGTGCCAGAACCTCCCAGGACCGGCACCATACTATGTAACTTGCCTAGGCTCTTGCCAAAATCTACAGCTTCTTAACACTATGTCCCCAGAGCTACCAGGGACCATATATTCGTTGTGTAATAATTTTTTAAATAAATTCATAAATCCTGCCCAAAATTCTAGTTGCCCAGTTGTTAAGATTAATGGATTTCCTATGCTTTGGTACATGGGTGGTTTTTCGTTTATTTTGCTTTTAAAATGCCGAGTCTTCTAAAAACAAAGGGGAATAGTCACTTCTTGGTCAAAGGTCCAAATACAACAGCTACTTTGCAGTACAAAGATGAGGCAGTCTGCTTCCTTTAAGATTCACAGTGTCGTAAACCCAGGGGAGGGGTCACCATAAGGCAAAATCAATCGACAAAAGTGGCTTTGGCTTTTTGGTAACACTTTTCCTAAGGAATCCTGGTGGGATAGTAAATACTTGATCATCGGTTACACTCTTTAGCCATTTCACAGGAGAAAGCTGTGACCGCCCCCTTCCATGCAGGTTGCAGCCTTGGAAACCCTTGGAGGCAGTTCTCCTGTGTCTGTGCGTCACTGTGTGCTAGTGGTGCGTTTGATCTGGTTTATCACTTTCTTCCTAATTTAAAACTCAAATTAGCTTCCTTTAAAGAACTGCCTTTTTGGCAAAAATAGCATTTGTGGATATGACTATTCTTTCTTAAGCCTATCTCTGATACTGTGAAAGGCTAAGCTACGCCTTAGGTAGATGGATTGATTTTTAAGAAATTCAATGGTGTACTGTGCATACTGGGCTGCTAACTGAAAGGTCTGAGATTTGAATAAGCATGCTTCTCCACAGGAGGAAGATGAGATAATCTCCTTAGTAAAAATAGAATCAACTCAAGGTTAGTGGATTTGTTTGCTGATTTATTTCATTTTTAAGTGATTTTGTTTAAGAATTTACTTTTAGAACTAGTTATCTCCATATTGAGAGAATTTCCCATATTTCCTTTACATGTATTAGAAAAATTCATATATAATAACAGAATATAAAATCTGTGATTTCATGATTCGATTGGCTTAAGTAAAAAAATGAAAAGATGACTTGGGAAAGCCTACTGTCAGGGACCTCTCCAGAGTACTGAAGTCAGTATAGACTGATACTGATATCAGTATAGAGACTAAGGTGTGTCTGATCCAGGCCATGGCCTTCATAATTACTTGCCATGCATCATAAAGCTGGACAATGACTAAGAATAATAGATGAAGAATCAATACCTTTAAGTTGAACATACCATGAACTACTAAGAGAACAAACAGATCCATTGGCTGCTCCTTGGAGGCACTGAGATACTTTGGGCATGTTGCAAGGAGGGACTAGTCAGCCCTTGGAGAGCGACATCATGCTTGGAAGGATGGAGGGACAGTGCTATTCAGTGAGATGGATTGATTCAGTAACTGGGGTGATGAGGGCAGGTGTGTCAGAGACGGTGTATTTGGCTAAAGAGAGAACAGGTTTCAGAGCTGTCGTCCATAGGGTCACTATGAGTTGGAATGACTTATGACACATAACAGAAATGACAGCAAGACAAACCAAAAATCATTTATGAAATCCAACAGTATCAATGTAAAAAAAAAGCATGACACAAAACCAGCATATCTCTGATAGTTCTTTAGTGACTATTTTGCTTCTTTTCCCACCATAGAACTTTAGTAAGTCTAATGCACTAGAGTTGATTCCTTTTTTCTATAAATCCTCATTTAATTTCTTACCTCACTCTAAATCTTTAAACTTGCCCTTTCTCTCAGTTTCTTTGAAAATCTACTCTCATTTTCCAATACCTCCTTATACTGTGTTCATCTGTGTTCCTTAAACTATTTTGGGATTCTTCTTCTATGTTCTTCACTGCATTAATTCCTTTCTTTTTCATTCTTCCTGACCCTTATAGTTGGAAATTTTTAACTCTTTAAAAAATAATGTTTTGAATTTTTGTTGTTGTTGCAACCATGCCTTTTTAGGCACTGTGAGTGAAATTGTGGGGATGGGGAGGGACATGAGGTAATAATGGATTTTGATTGACTTAGTGGAACACTTAATGTCTCAAGGAGTCTGTGGTGATAGTTGAAACCCATTTCTTCAGATTCATACAGACCTGCACCACATTTCCACTAAACCCAGAGGTGGGAAATGTAGGTGGGCACTATATGTCCCAGTGGCCATGGAAAGGCTAAAGGTTTGCCCTCAAACAATTTCCTACATTCTGTCCTTCAGAAGCATCAGTAACTTTTAAGGCATTAATTATCAACATCTAGAGAGGTACTCTCAAAACGATACTTTCTTACAACCTCCTCAAGCTCCAGCTCCTCATCTTCAACTGCCTGCTAGAAACTGCCCCTGAGAATGACATTCATATGCAATGTCAAGGCAACTTAAATAAAGTACATAGGGACATTGGCACCCTCTGGTGGACAGAGTAAATAGTTACCTCGGTAAGTATTTGCTTTTTTTGAGACCCTGGAGGATAGGGATCAACACACTGACTATAGTAATGGGCTCCATATATCATGGATTATGAGGATAGCACAGGAGAGGGCAGGGTTCAGATCCGTTGTTCACAGTATCACTAGGAGCCACAGTCAGCTTGATAGAACCTAACAACAACAATTTTTTGATGAAACCTAACAATAGATGTCCCAAGGGAGATTACATGGTCAACTATTAAATCATATATTCAAATGTTGTTGTTGTTGTGTACTGTCAAGTCAGAATTGATTCATGGTTGACCCTCCAGTGGTTTTTGAGAGGCAGTAAATTGCTTGGGAGGAGGTTGCCTATCTTTCTCCCACTGAGAAGTTGGTGGATTCGAAACGCATGTCTTTGGAATGGCAGCACAGCTACTTACCACTAGGCTCCAGAGCACCAACTATGACTTATAGCAATCCTGCGAATGGCAGATCTGAACCTTGTCCTATTTATATTCAAATAAATATTTCTTTTCTAATAAACTCCACAGTATGCCTCCCAAATCATCTCTTTCAATTTCTTAGCAAACTACTTCTTAACAGTAAGATGGAGGGAGAGGAAGGAAAATGTGCATTAGTGAATGAATGAAAACCCAACCTTTCTGTAAAGTTTCATCAAAATTATGACAAAATAAAACAGAAAGAGTTGGACTGTGAAAACTCTTCAGCTTCACTAAAAGCAGAAAATTTATCTGGGTGCTGTGAAGGATATGATGAAATATGGTCCCATCTTCAAGGCATTTAACAATTTAACTGAGAAAACAAGTCATGCACAGTGAAACAAGAGACGTCACAAAGAGTTAGTTGCCAGTGTCATTGAATATTGTTACCCAGAGTTGCTGTAGGAAAATTAGAGATATTGCTGTGCTCAGGAATCATTTCATAGAAGAGGCAGGACTTAAATTTAGGGAAGTATTTCCTAAATGCCTAGTGCTCTATCTAGTTCTCATTTCCTGCCCCCTCGTGTTAACAAAGTACATTGGTTTTGTGTCATATTTTCTTTGCATTGATACTGATTAATGTCATAAATAATTTTTAGTTTATATTAAGCTGGTCAAATCCATGAAATCACAAATTTTATATCCTTTTTTAAATTGTGATTTTAATGAAAGTTTACAGAAAAGTTGAATTTTCATTCATTCATTTAATATCCTTTTATGCTATAATTGTTCTAAGACATGTAAAGGAAACATGGGAAATTCTCCCTATATGGAGATAAGTAGTTCTAAAAATAAATCAATAAATAAAATCATTTAAAGATTAAGTCAGTAAACAAATCAGCTGACCTTGCGTTTATTCCCTTTTTACTGAGGAGACTGTCTCATATTCCTCCCTTGGAGAAATGTGCTCATTCTAATCTAGACCTTCCAGTTAGCAACCCAGTATGCACGTTACACCATCGAGTTTCCTAAAAATCAATCCATCTACCTAAGATGTACATTAGTCTTTCACAGTAATTTTTTTATTATACTAGTTTATTTACAAAATTCAAATACATTGTTTTTACACCAGATCCTTCCCATTTCCCTCCAATTGTATAGTAAATTTTGATAAAGAGCTTCCTTTGAATTTTAGTTTAGAAATGAAACTAAAACAGTGTAAATACATATATATCATATATTTAAATATAAGCTATCATTGCATTTATGATTTAAGTATCAAAGGAGCAAAATGCTATTTAACTGAATTTTTAACATTTATTTGGATAAAATAACTTTTCTGATATAGTGCTAAATATTAAGGGAGTTTTAAAAATTTCCTAAGGAAAATCCTAAAAGATAAACATCTTTTAATATTTAAATTATGTTCTTTTACTTACTGTGTTAGCTATCATACTTGTAAATTTGGAGTTTTTACCTCCGTTAATAGATCTCATTCTTCCAGATCCTCATGTTATTGACTTGCCTGTGACTTACGCTGTTATCAAGCATTACTGTGTGCAGTGAAGTCTACCCTGTCCTATAGTAACACTAGAACAGAGTAAAACTGCTAACAGTATTTCCTAGGCAGTAATTAATTTTTGTCTTTGTTTTGTTTTCTTAGATCAATATTTTGGAGTTTAAAAATAAAGTATATTAATTTGCATACAAAATTCATATATGTAGTATTTCACACTTTATAGTGTGTATCATACAATTATTCCCATACGTTGTGTTTTATAAAATTAGCCACCATGATCTATTACCCTGTCCCTGCTGGACCTTTCCCATTTGCTTCACCCTCTCCCTTTGCCCACCACATTCTGTGGCCAAGTGATCACACACACACACACACACACACACACACACTGCCCCACCCCTACCTCCTTGGGCCTTCATGCACATTTTGCTAATTATCTTTCTATTTTTACAATAATAGTCTTATGCAGTATTTGTCCTTTCAGCATAATACTCTCCATTCTCTTCCATGTTGTATAGTATTTTTTCTAAATTGTTGCTCCTGAGTGCTACATGGTATTCCATCATGTGAATGTACCACAATTTCTTAATCCATTCTATTTTAGTAGGACATTTGGGGCATTTCCATGTTCTGATGTTGTGAGTAATGCTGCTATGAACATTGGTGTCCAAATCTCCATTTGTGTCTCTTGTAATATATTTCTAGCAGTGGAATAGTTGGGTCGTATGGAAGGAATTTCTATGTTCAGCTTTTTAAGGAAACATCAAGCTGTGTTCCAGAGTGCTGGTACTATTTTACCATCTCATCAGCAGTGTATAAGAATTGTCATTTCACCACATCCTTTCCAACATTTATGGCTTGCTGTCCTGTTTAACTTTAGGCAGTAATCTTTAAAGAAGCAAGTCACGAGATCCTTTATCTAGAGGAGATTTTTACTTTTACTGATTTCAATAAATCCTGCATCTTTTGCTCAAATTTGCTACTTAGCTTTCTAATCAATTTATTCTGGGTTATGATTGTATTATAGAGATAGATAGCATCATTAATTTGATTAGGTGGGATATAGCTAAATAGAAAGGATGTTTAAGCCAATTGGTCAGTTGAATCATGATTATTTTGGTGTTGGATGACTTTTGTTTTCCTGTGCATCCTCTTAAATCTAGGACAGCCTTCTGAAGATTTTTTTTATATTAAAAGAACCCTTGAAATAATTCTCAAGTCTGAGGAAACACATGGATAAAAATTACTAGATCTGAACCTCATAGGATGTTAGTACATAGTACTCATAGTACATAGTGTACCATGTAGTTGTAATAGTCTATACAGTTCCAGGCTTGAAGAGTGTCAAAGGGCCATAGCCTCAAGGTTTCATTCATCTCTGTCAGACCAGTAAGCCTGATAATTTTTATTGTTTTGGGGTTTTGTTCCATATTTTCTTCTGCTTTATCTAGGACCATCTAGAGAGATCTCTTTCCGAGTAGTCAGCAGTCGTAGCTGAGTGCTGTCTAGTGCTTCTGGTCTCAGGGTCATGGAAGTCATGTGACCCAATAATCTTTTAGACTAATTGTTTTCTTTCCTCTTTGATTTTCTTGTCTCCTTTGCTTCAGGTGAGGTTGGCTGACTTTTAAACTGACTCTTTAAATGATTTCCCTTCCTTCATAAAAGATACCAACTCTTATACAGATGTGTTGTATAGAGAAAAGATATTTCGGTTTTTCTTTTTTTATAAATTTTCTACTAAATTAAAAAAAATATTATTCAAATAGACCTAGCAGTCTTATTACAAATTTTTGTCATTGCAGTGTGGTATGTGGTGTATGCAAATGCACTTACAGAGTATTCTTTCCTCTGTTGAACCACCCCCCACACACACAAATGTTTTTAGGGAATCTTTCTTAAAAAGAAAAATAGTGCAGTGGAATTTATTTTATTACATTAATCCTTTACCCCTCCCCTTTTTTGTGAATTTGAAAACCTCATAAGGGGAACATAGGCTTTTTTTATATTATACATAGTGGTTGAAACCCAAATAAAATATATGGATATGTTAGATTCGAAGGTGATCAACAAAAACAACAGCAATTTAATTAATGTTACTTTCAATGTTAAAATATATTGACAATGTTGAGTAGTAAAGTTACTAAAGCTACAAGTGAAAACAATATGAGTAAACATGTAGCCTAAAATGTAATATATATATATGTATATATATATATATATATGCTTTTTGATATCTTTAATAGACCCAAAATTTTATTAAATATATATAAAATTTTTATTTAAACTAAAAAATAAGTAATTAAATTAGCTTCTTTGACGTGAAACTTTTAACTTCTAACTGTGTAGCTATTCATTTCTGGATTGACTATGAAACAAATTCATATTTTTACTTTCAGCTGAAATGAGAAAGTTTCTGTTGCTACTCTTTATGCTTCTTAAACAAGAAATCTTTTCTCCTACAATATAATGAATTGAAAATGGAAGCAACAGCCCTTTCCTTTCTTCTCTCCTGCTGCCACCGTATTCTGATTTAAATATATTATTAATGGACTTAAGTGATCATGATCATGAACCTACTTCATAGGTCTAAAACATCTGTAACAAAATTGCTCCTAGGGCTGGCTGCTTGATCACTGTACATCATTGTCTTGCGAGATCCCTAAGGACATATGTGGTATCCTAACATTTCCCAGAATCCCAGTTGAGAAACTCTAAACCTCTGAACATAAGTATGAAAAGAACTTTTTTTTCTGTGAACTGCCTAAAATAATATCATCCAAATCTTGGGAATACTGCCTAAAAAGACATGTAAAATCTAGTAAAAAGGAATTAAGTCATGCCAAGTGAGAAGAGCTAGAGTTAAAAGCAGGAGAATCTATGGTAAGTAGGACAGACTGACCAACAAAGAACTCACTGGGGCCTTGAAAACACATCTGGGGAAATTCAGTGAGATTTTGAGGAGTACGTGAAACTGAGAAGAATGATTTGGAGGAAGATGAACCTGGCAAAGTGGGAGAGAATATAGAAGTTGTCGTTGTTATGTGCCGTCAAGTTGCTTGCCACCCATAGCAACCCTATATACAGCAGCTTTGAAGCCTGCCCTATCCTGAGCCAATCTCACGGGTTCCAAAACACCTACCCTCATTACCCCTGATACTGAATCAATTCATCTAATACAAGGTCTTCGTCTCCTGCGCTGCCCCTCCTGCGCTGCTCTCTTCTGAGCTTGATGTCCTCCAAGGATCAGTCCCTCCTGGCCATGTGCCCCAAAGTATGTGAGACAAAATACAGACATCATTGTGATAATTTATGCAAGTATAACTGGACTGTCGTAATAGAAATTAAGGAATGGTGTGACTGTGGGGTATATGATTAATAGAATTGATGGTATTTACCTATGAAACATGATTGTGGTCATTTCCACACAAGAAAATATTAGGAACTAAGATATGAAGAGTTTTGGATGTGCTGCAAGATTGAGCACTTCCCAAGACTTACAGCAAGTCATCTTTTGTGGTCTTGTCCTTTGACATTATTTCCATCATGATATCAAGGACTACAGACCCAATGGGACCAGAGAAAAAGCTAGAAATCTAGCTACTTAGCAGTTTGTTTTTTATAACAAATCTTCAGTCGGAATTAATTGTGAATTTGCAATCTCTTCTTGGAAATGTGTGTGATGCTTTTTAAAGTCACTTTGGAATGCACCCTAAAAGTGATAAAGATAATACCCTTTTAAAAGCCTCTCTTATTCCCTATTAACAGGAGGCCATGGAAAGGCTTTTATAGTAGCTAATAATTTCCTTTTGTTGGAATACTGATTTGAAAGTTACAAGCCTTTCTCTGCTTCTTCCCAGCCAGGTCTCTAGACAAACTTTATAACTTTGCTGATTGCTCTGGACTCCACCTGATATTTGCTCTAAATGCACTGCGTCGTAATCCCAATAACTCCTGGAACAGTTCTAGTGCCTTGAGTCTGTTGAAGTACAGTGCCAGCAAAAAGTACAACATTTCTTGGGAACTGGGTAATGGTAAGTAAGGAAGTTCTTTGCTCTGAATTGACAAGATAATGGGGTTTAAATAAATTGCCTCTGGACATAATCTCAATTAGACCATCTCTCAGGTACTTACCCAGAAAATGTTTAGGGTGTTAGGCCACTGAGTTGACCTGCCAAATGTTTATCATTTAGGCCTATTAGTTAGGGATTTCATGAATTCACATAAAATAATAATATATAAAAAGCTTTTGGTCAAGTGTATGTAGAGACTGCTGCAAAATATATGTGTCTAAGGACTGGGGAGTTTTGTTGGTGGTTTGTTTTTTTTTTTTAGTTTTTATACTAGGAATAAAAATTTGGAAATATAGAATATTAGTTTTCTTATAACTCTCCTCTAGGGATATAGTGTTTCTTTTTAGAAAACTATCCTTAACAAAATTTCTCTGAAGATAATATACTACTTCTAATTGAACAGTCATTATATTATACTACAAAGTAAAAGGGTGCTTTCCAAACAACTCTACCCGCTTCTAAGGGCAGGCCTACCCTGCCACCACTGAGTCATTTCCGACTCTCAGCAACTCTCCAGTAGGTCTCTGAGTCTGTATGTCTTTATAGGATTAGCCTGCCCATTTTTCTCCTATGGAGCAGCTGGTAGATTATAACTACCAACATTTTGTTTAGCAACCACTATGTTACACACTATGCTACTAAGGCTTCTTTGCGAAGGCTTAAACTATTATAATTGGCTATTAATTAGTGTCATATGTGCATAGGTACACCTCAAATATATATTCTCTGAGTCACTTGACTAAGTACACTGTTGTCTGCTGAGTGAAATAAAATTTCTTACCTTAGAAAGTTAGAACCATTAGAAAATGATAATCACAGAAAGGGACAGCCTGGCTTTATTTATTCATTCATTACTCAGTACTAAGCTTTTATTTTGTTTGTGTGGATAAATATATGAATGCATTTGTGTATAGTCATTCATACATCTTGAAGAAAGAAATAAAAGGAAGGGAGGGAGAGAGGGAGGGAGGGAGAAAGAGAAAGGAAGAGGAAAGAGGGAGGGAG
>NW_006399756.1:32457501-32459003 GCF_000299155.1 Elephantulus edwardii
TTTACATTTGCATGCACTTAAGTGAGTCATTTTTTTGGCTAGTGAGAGTTAGAGATGTTTGAATTACATAAATTTCTGATTTTAATTTCTTATTATAGTGACAAGAGCTCTAGTGGCCTAGTAGACAAGGAGTTACACTGTCAATTCAAAAGCAGGTAGTTCGAATCCACTAGCTGCTCCACAGAGGAAAGATGGACAGTCACCTCTCATGTGATTTACAACCTCTGACAACCCACTGGAAGGTCGATTATGAGTTGGTTCCAACTGAACAGTGAGTTGAGTTGTCAGTGAAGAACCATCTTCCCTCACTATAATTCCACTAAATACTACAGTTAGAGAAAATATTTGTAGTATAAACTAGGCTACTAGAGCTTTGTGTGTTACTGAATGAGTCTTCAGTATGACTAAGATTTTCATTGCTTTTGTTGTTCTCACTGAGGTAACATGACTCAATTTACTTTTTAAGGAATGTACTACATAATTATAGTCATTGTCTATTAATTCCTTGAACACTGACTTGTGTTGCTTAAAACAGAATACTATGAAAGAGAATACTTAGATGGTCCAGAAAAATGAAGTACTTTTCCTTCTACACCATGACTTTTAAAACAATAATCAACACTCCTTGGTTGTTTTTTTAACTTTATCTAGTTTGTTGTTGTATTGTTGTGTTCTTCGTAACTGACCCATAATTGACCTTCCAGCTGGTTTTTAGAGGCAGTTAATCACACAGGAAGGGAATGCCCATCTTTCTCCCCCAGAGCAGCTGGTGGATTTGAACATGTGCTTTTGAGATTGAAGTGCGGCTTCTTGACACTAGGCCAGGAGAGCTCCCTTTGTTTGGTGTTCATATTTATTTATTTGGTGTTATTTAGTGTTCATATTTATTGACTGCTTATAACTGTTGTTAACTGTTGTGGATTTGATCCAACTCCTGGTGACGTCAGCCATATAACAGAATAGAGTGTTTCCTGGGCCTGTGCCACCCTCACAAACTTTAGTGTGGCTCTTTGGTATGTTCAGCCCATTGTTGCAGCCACCTTGTTAATTCTTTTCAAATTTTTGTGAAATCTCTACTCTCTAACTCTAGTCTTTTGTGATGACTTGTCCAAAGTAAGCACGAAAAAGTCTTATCATCCTTGTTTGCTTCTAAGGAGCGTTCTGACTGCACTTTCTCGAAAATGGATTTCTTCATTTATCTGGAAGTTCATCTCCCATTCGATAATCTTCAGAGAAATTGCAATGCATGTGTGTTAATTCTACTTCTGTATTCCTATCTCATTGACTGGCTTTCATAAGCATACAAGGGTTTTGAAAGTTAATGACTTGGATCAAGTGCACCTTAGTTGTCAAAATTGCATTTTTGCAAAAAGAGACATCTTTTGCAGTAGATTTTCTATTTTATTGGAGAGAGAGAATAATAATTTTTTTTTAAATCCCTAATTACAACTTACTAGAGCAGATAGAGCATAAAAAAACGTATTGCGATGGGAAAGTCTGTG
>NW_006399756.1:32459473-32461662 GCF_000299155.1 Elephantulus edwardii
AACAGAACAGATAGAGAATCATTAGGACTTGAAAACAACTCACCAGGATATTACCTCTTACAGTATTTTTAAATTCACATTGAGATGTTCAACTTGACATTATTGTTTTCTAACAATAATATATACAGGATAATTATCAGAATTTGTTGTTCTTTTGTACTGTATAGAAAGCATGTTTATTTTTAGTGTTTATGTCTTTGTTGCAGCATGTATCGGTGGTTTATTTCTTTTAAATGCTGAATAATATTCTTATTATGGCATATTACATTTTGCTTTTCCACTCTCCAGATGATGATTATTTGAATCATTTCTGCTTTTATACAATGATAAATAATGCTGCAGTAAACATTCACTTACAAATATCTGTGTGGAAATAACACTTTATCTCTCTTGGGAAATATACCTGGGAAGGGTGGAGTTTATAGGTTCTTTGGTAAATTAATATTTAACATCTTAAGAAACTGCCATATTCTTTTTCAAAGTAGTTATACCATTTTACACATTCACCAGCAATGCATAAGGGGTCTTATTTCTCTATTGGAAAAACATATATCTTTGGCAATATTTATTTTCTCTTTTATTTCAGCTTTTTTTGTGGGTTTAGATATGTATCTTAATATGTTAATCATCTTTTTCATGTGCTTATTATTTATTCATACATCTTCTTTAGGGAAATGCATATTAAAACCTTTTGCTCTTTTAACTGGACTAGCTTCTTACTGGGTTTTAAGAGTTCTTTTCTGTATTCTGAAGAGGAGATTTTTGTAAAACATATAATTTCAAATATTTTATCCCAATATAATAATCTTTTTATTTTCTTAATGCTTTCTTATGAAGTTGAAACATTTTAAATTTTGTTACAGTTTGGTGTCTAATTTTTTTCACTTACAGAATATGCTATTGTTATAGCAGCACCTAATCCAAAATAATAAAAATTTTTCTTTTGTATTTTCCCTTAAAAGTTATACAATTTTGGCGAGCTCTGGTGGCCTGGTGGCGGGGGGCTGCACTGCAATCCAAGAGGTGCACAGTTTGGGTCCACCAGATGCTCTGCTGGAGAAGAGGGAACGGTCTCCTCCTGTACCAGTCAGATCTGATTTGACGGTACACTCACACATACACACACACACACACACACAAATAATAAAATAAACTAAAAAAAAGTTATACAATTTTACTCCTTATATTTTGTTTTGTAATTGGGAAGTCGTCTAATTTTGTTCTTACTTATAAAAAATTGTTTTATTGGTTATCCTGGTATTTTGCACTACCATATAAAGTTTAGAATTAGATTCTTAATTCATACAATAAATCTTATTGTGGTTGGCTGAATTATAGATCAATGTGGGCAGAAATGCCACCTTGACAATTGATATTGTAATCTAATCCATGAAAATGGATTAGTTCCTCTTTTTTTAGTTTCTCTCATTCACTTCTGCAATTTTTTTTCACTGTGTAAGTCTTATGCTTTGCTCTGTTTCTTTTTAAAATTTATTTATATTATCCACTTTTTTTATATCATCCACTTTTATACAATCATTTGTACCATTGTTCCACTCATGTACATTTTGTTCAATACAGTCATTTCTGTACATGGTATTTTATATAAAGACTTACTACTGACCTATTACTATTATATCCTCATCTCCCAAAATTCCCATTGCACTTTAAATATTCCTTCAACTCTGCATACCTTTACTAATCTCTGCTGTCCTAGCGATTACCACTTTCTTCTTCCACTCCCTTTCTCTTACCCTTTTAAACAATTACATTTACTTTGTTCCTATTTGCTAATCACATTAGCTAAGTTGTCTTTGTCTTGATTCTTCCCAGGTTGAGGCTCCCTTGTCCTGGTCCTTGTAGTGTTCTTTGTTTATCCATTCCATTTGAAGCCTTCTCCCCACCCCACCCTTGGTTACCTTTCTATATTCACAGTAGCAGTCTAATGCCGTGTTTATCCTTTTGGGACTGAATTTTTCACTCAACATGACGTTTCCTAGACTCTTTCATGTTGTGCCATACTTTCAATTACTCGCTCATTCTTTAGTGCTGCTTAGTATGCCATTGTGTGAATATACCACAGTTTTTCTGTCCATTTATTTGTAGATGGGCATTTGAGTGGTTTTTATTTTCTTGATATTGTGAATAATGCTACTCTGAACACAGGTGTACATATTTGTGGCTCAGCT
>NW_006399756.1:32467317-32467972 GCF_000299155.1 Elephantulus edwardii
TTTTCTTACCTCATTGAACTGCCTAGAACTTCCAGTTAAAATGTAGAATATCTGTGCCAAGAACTTTGTCTTCTTCTTGATTTTAAGCATTGGGTCTTTCACTATTAAATATAGTATTAGCAAGAGATTTTTCTAAGATGATATTTATCAGGTTGAGGAATTTCCTTTATATTCATATTTGTTGAGAGAGTATTTATTAAGAGTGCATATTGAATTTTTCCTAAATGCTTTTACAGCATCAATTGTTTGGTAATTAGGATAATGATATAAATTTGGTTATTGGGGTAATAATATGATTTTGGTCACTTGTTCTATTAATATCAGATATGTGGTGTTATGATTTGCTTTAGTTGATTTATTTAGCTGCTGTTTATGTTACATCAACATTGCATTCCTACCAGCAATTCCACTTGAACATAGTGTATAATATTTTTATATGTTGCTAGATTAATTTTGTAAATATTCTGTTGGATATTTTAGCAACTATTTTTAAATTATTCTTGTTTTCTTCTGATGTCTTTATTTTTTATATCAGGAGAATGCTGATCACACTGAATGGGTTGGGAAGTGTTTCCTCCACCTTCTTTGAGGTTATTGGTTGTGTTTCCCCTTTATTCCTGACTTTTGGTTGTCATTGACTTACCTATTTTTTTTT
>NW_006399756.1:32468277-32522324 GCF_000299155.1 Elephantulus edwardii
ATGAACTTGTTTGTTCTCTTAGCAGTCCATGGTATATTCAGTACTCTTCTCCAGCACCACATCTCAAAGGCATCAACTCTCTTTCTATCATCCCTAGTCATTTTCCAGCTCTCTGATGCATAACAAGTAATGGCAAAGACCATGGCCTTGATCAGGCACATCTTAGTCTCCAGACTGATATCGTTGCTCCTCAGTATCCTGGAAAGGATTACCAGTGCAATTACTCTTTTCATTTCCTGGCTGCTGGTACCAAGAATGTTGATTGTAGAGCCAAGCAAACTGAAACTGTCAACAATCTCAATCTCTTCACCATCTGTCATGCTGCCAATCAACCCAGTGGTGAGAACGTTTGTTTTCTGGATGTTGAGCTTCAATCCATATTGAAGGCTGCAATCCTTGACCTTCTGCATCAAGCACTTCAAGGTCCTCCTCAATTTCAGCAAGCAGCATTGTGTCATCAGCATAATGCTGATTATTGATGAGTCTACCTCCAATCCTGATGCCACACTTCTCCTCATAAAGCTCAGCCTCCTGGATAATCTGTTCCATGTATAGATTGAAAAGGTATGGAGTAGGACACATCCTTGATACACTCCTTTCCCAATTTTGAACCATGCAGTGTTTCCTTGCTCTGTTCTGACCACTGCCTCCTGGTCCAAAGATAAATTTCACAAAAGCACAATCAAGTGTTCTGGGATTCCCATTCTTCTCAAAGTCAGCCACATTTTGTGTGATCCACAGTCAAATGTGTTTGCATAGTCAATGAAACATAGATAGACATTCCTCTGGTACTTTCTGCTTTCAGCCAAGATCCATCTGACATTAGCTATAATATCCCTAGTGCCACAGCCTCTTCTAAATCCAGCTTGTGCTTCAGGCAGTTCTCTGTTGATGTGCTGTTACAGTCATTTTTGGATGATCTTCAGCAGAATCTTGCTTGCATGTGATATCAATGATATAATTTGATAATTTCCACACTCTTGTCAGATCACCTTTCTTTGGAATGGGAACAAATACAGATCTCTTCCAGTCATTAGGCCAGGTGATTGTCCTTCACATTTCTTGGCACAACTTGGTGAGCACATCAAGAGCAGCATCTTTTTGTTGAAATATGTCAGTCAGTATGCCATCAATTCCCGGGGCCTTGTTTTTTGCCAATTCTTTCAGAGCAGCTTGAACTTCCTCATCACCACAGGCTCTTGCTCATATGTTGTTTCATTAAATTTTTCTGTGTTCACCAATTCCTTTTGGTACAACAACTCTGTATACTCTTTCCATCTTCTTTTAATGCTTAAGCTATAGAATTCCCCCAAGTTAAGCTGCATCCCTTTTTTTTTCTGATGTAGACCAGTACTGCATCTCTTGTTAGGTGAAACATATTAGTATCCCATTGATTTCTGGGGACTTATTTTGTGCCACTGCCTCCAGTGCAGCTTGAACTTCTTCCTTTGTTTACATCTCAGTATCAGGAAAACACAAAATTCCCAAAAATGAGCCAAAAGGCAACATCATAATAGAGGAAAGATTGAAATTGTCAGTAATTTCATCTTACTTGGATACACAATTAGCACCTTTGGTACCAGCAGTCAAGAGACCAGGAGGCATATTGCATTCAGTTCTCTGTCAAGGACCTCTCCAAATTAATGGGGAGCAATGGCATCAGTTTGAAGACTAAGATGCATTTAATTCAGGCCATGGTCTTTTCAATAACTTACTATGCATCTGAGGGCTGGACAATTAATAAAGATGACAAAAGAAGAGTTTATGATGCCTTTGAGCTATAGTGTTGGAGAACAATACTGACTATCCCATGGACTGCCAAAAGAACAAACAGATATAGCCTGAAGAAAGTGCAGCCAGAATACTCCTTGGAGGCAAAGCTGGCAAAGCTTCATCTCACATACTTTGGGCATGTTATAGGTACTTTTTAGAAAGGGATGTAATTCTTGGAAAGATGGAAGGTCATCCAAAGAGGTGAAGACCCTTAATGAGATAGACTGACATAGTTACTTTGGCAATGGGCTTAAGTATGTCAGACATGGTGAAGAGGGATAGGATAGGGTTCAGTTTTGTTGTTCATAAGGTTGCTGTAAGTTTTAATCAACTCAAGGGCACCTAACAACCTGCCTTATCAAGGAGTTATGTTGTCAATCCAAACCCAGAACACACACTTCAAATCAACCAGCTGCTCTATGGGAGAAAGATGGTCAGTCACCTCTGGTGCAATTTGCTGCCTCTAAAAATCTGCTGGGGTGTCAACTATGAGTCATTTCTGTCTCAACGGTACATAGCAATAGAGCATGACTGTCAAATTTCTCAAATATCCCTGTTCCATTTCTTACTTGTCTGCTGATCTATTGTTTGCCCCTTCCAATAGCACAACCTAGAAAGCTGGCCTTCCCTGGTACTTTTATTGTATTTGAAATCAACTTAGCCCCATCAGCAGTATAACTACTGGTTTTCATTACTATTTCTGCCAGTTTTGAGCTACTAAGTTAATGGAAACAGAAGTAAGGGGAACAACAACATTGTTCAAAGTTATTTCACTCAAAATATTTTGCTTTAGTTGAATGTTAAAGTTTTGGGTTTTTTTAAAAAAATTACTACAGTGACCATCTCAATGAAATTCATTCATTATGAATTATCACCTGCAAATCAGTATAATCTACCTTTTAATTAGTAAATCTTTTGAAAAATGAGTGGAATGACAAAATTGTACTACTAATTTGACTTTTTATGATTTTTTTTATTTTTTAAACTTGACTGTTTTATTGGAATGATTACGCAAGCTAAATCAGCTTTTACTCCATTTTAAAGTTATTTTATTCACACTGTTAAGAAAAAGGTACAGATATCTATAAATACGAAAAGATTAGCTGAGCCTTATCCTTCTCAACCCTGACTTACATGTCTGCTTTTAATCTAGAGCCAAATAACTATCGGACTATGCATGGCCGGGCAGTAAATGGTAGCCAGTTGGGAAAGGATTATATCCAGCTGAAGAGCCTGTTGCAGCCCATCCGGATTTACTCCAGAGCCAGCTTGTATGGCCCTAATATTGGGCGGCCCAGGAAGAACGTAATCGCCCTCCTTGATGGGTAGGTCAGACTATTTAGTTGTTCTTGTGATATTATTCATCAATGTAATAGATTAATGCACTTGTATTTTTCCTAGTTATTTTCATCGTCTTAAAATGAGAATAGATTTTTTTTTCAAAAGACAATCCAAATTTAAATCAGGGATTCTTTAGTCAAAAGTGTGGAAGAATTTTTAATTTCTCTAGGCTCTACGTACATAAGTGGTAGATGGTGGTAGGTGGGTGTGTTGGAGTAAAGAGAAAGGTAGTACAAGTTTGGGTTAAAAAGGAGGCATACTGTGAAAAACCACATTTACAGAATTCACAGTATAATTTTGTGTTTTAAAAACACACACAAACAAGTATTCACTATATTTAAAATAATTGAGAACTACTATAAACTACTATATATTAAAGAAAAATTTAACCAATGGATTTAGTAACAAATACCCTGAAGAATGATACCGCTTTATTTATTTCATTTTGACTGAGCATAGCAATCATTTTTCAGCATTAGTTATGGATTAGCCATTATGTTGAACATTCTCTGCCTCAGGCCTTTAGGTAAGGCGAGGCTCAAATTGCCCAAGTGAAACATACATGCAGGTGAGAACCAGTTATCAAGCTCAGGGGGAATATCTGGCTATGAATGCGTTGTCAGCAAAGAGGTAGAATTATGGTCAGAGGGAGCCAAAATGTAATTGAAGCAGGAAAGGTGAGAAAAACATGAGGGTGAAAA
The DNA here is from genome assembly GCF_000299155.1 of Elephantulus edwardii. Lineage (NCBI taxonomy): Eukaryota > Metazoa > Chordata > Mammalia > Macroscelidea > Macroscelididae > Elephantulus > Elephantulus edwardii. The sequence continues at coordinate 32,472,093 of NW_006399756.1, forward strand.
ATTAAGTTTATCTGGAACACAGGGCATACACCAAGACATACCTCTTATGGGACACACTTTGAATGGGTATGGCTATTCCTTCAAATCCAGGAAGAGTAAGACATTTTGAGTAAAAATAAGACAAATACAAAGATCAATTGACCAATAACTAACATTTTAGTTAGCAACCAAATGCCTAGTCCTTATTCCGTTGAGGCTTCTCCAGTGTCATTTTACATGTTATAATTAGGTGGTAGGAATCATGTTTGTTGAACTTCATGCATTTTTCAGGAATTCATAATAAAATAAAGCTAGTAATTGTTATTTATGTTCATATAGTTATGCCTTATACTTTTTCCTTGTTGATTTCATTTATGCACTCTAATGGGACTGACAGTGATTTCTCAGTCATGACACAGCCATGACTGTATCAATCACTAATTCTGTTAGCAAATGTTTCTAGAGCAACTACAAAGTTCAAGGTACTATGTTAGGAACTGAGGATAGAATAGCGAACAAAACCAAGTATTCTCTTTGCTGTGTGGCACGTGCAATTAACCAATTATTGTGGAGAAAATATTGACCAACTAATCTTAAACTTAGACAATACCATGGAGAGTTAAATAGTGCTATGAATATTTATAGGGCCTAGAAGATTAATTGAGTTGGGGAAGTCATAGAAGGCCCTACAGGAAATGGCACCTAACAGGAGGAGAGCCATGTAAGACATGATCTAATGGATGAGTAAGAATTTGCTAAGCAAAGCGAGAACACAGAATATACTGTTCTTGCCAGGGGCAGGGAGAAAAACATGGAAAAGTGCTTGTATACAAATACTGGGAATATAACCTAAAGAAACCAGAACTGCCACTCAGGCAGATATATGCACACCCATATTTATTGCAGCTTTGTTTACAATAGCAAAGAGTTGGAAACAACCTAAGTGCCCATCAACAAACAAATGGATAGAGAAGCTCTGGCATATTCACACAATGGAATACTATACTGCATTGAAAAACAAGAAACTCATGCAATATTATTAACAATGGATAACCCTGGAGGACATTTTGCAGAGTGAAGTACCTCAGCCACAAAAGGACAAGTCCTGCATAGTGCCACTGTTGTAGAACGGGACTGACATCAGGGTGGGGTGAGACTAAAAAAAATTGGATAAATTATCTATACTGCATTGAAACAAGTGAGGGAACCATTTAAAAGCCATATATGATTACATATTTTAGTTATGACAAGAGTCTAGAATGAAGGTTGCATAGTGGAGTTTACTCAGGGGTAGGGGCAGGAATTTTATACCAGTAAAGGAATTTTTATTTTACTTTTCAAAGAGAAGAGTGAACTGGGGGAGAGGGAGCAGGGAGAAAAAATGCAAAAATGAATGAATGGAAATTCAAAATCTTTGTAAATGTTCATTAAAATTAATAAAATAATTTTTTTAAAAAAAGGCTAGGTTTGGAAGAGAAATGTATAATTAGAACAGTAAGAAGGAATCATACGACATGGACACTTAGAGGCATGCTATGTGGCTTGGAGTATTTTCTAAGTGCAGTGAGGAAGATATTCATTTCTAAGTGATGAAGAAAATAATTTGCTTTATTGTATAATAAGTATTCTTGAAAATGAGTTGGAGACGAAACTGGGAAATCAATGAGAAGTCTGTTGAAAGAGTGCCAGAGAAAGAGTACTAGATACCTGGACTGGCATGGTGACTGTGGAATATGTCGCCGGAGGCAGAATCTCTGTGCACCTCTCCACTGAAATGTGTTTCTCAAACTCATGGCCATCAGGTTGGAACCTGCTCATAACTGACCCTCCGGCAACTCTTCTGAAGCTATACGTTGCATGGAAGGAGATTGCCATCTTTCTCCCATGAAGCCTCTGGTGTATTTGAACCACCAGAAAGGTGGTTCTAGCCTTTAGGTTTGCAGCACAGCTTCCTACAGACCAGACCACCAGAGCCACTTTGTTGCCAACTCTAATGTGATTTTATGCGGTTATGGTGACATAGTGCATAGCTTGTTACATTGCTAATCAAAAAGGTTAGTGGTTCAAATACACCCAGTTCTCTGAGGGAGAGAGCTGGACAATCTCCTCCCATTAAGATTTATAGCCATGGAAATCTAGTGGAGGATGATGAGGAGACAAAATCGAAGGGGTCCAGAAAAAAAAAGAGAAGATGAGAAAATCACCAGGACAGCAGAGGTTAGTGTAGAGGGTAAGGGTGGCCAAGATGAAGGAATAGGAAAGAGTCAATGGGGATTTGAAAAGACAGAATGGTAATAGGCATAGATAAATAGTAATTAATTACGTAAAATACAATGTATATGAGAGATTTTATGAAACAATGTGCATGAATGAAGTACAATGTATATGAATAATTACACGCAAACCAATTGAAAAATGGAGAAGGAATTTTAAAAAAAAGCCAAATTACAAAAAAAAAACAACAACAAAGGAGTTGGTTATGGGAGTGGAGGATGTGACACAGAGGTGATGGGAAGAGTAGATAAAGAATGGATAAATACTTCTTTTATTTAGGTAGGCGAAGGGAAGGTAAAAAAAGAAAAGGCTTTTACAGCACTGGGCTTAATGTCACTTTCTGTCCTGATTCTTTCCCTCTTGATATCCTAGCATCACTCCTGTCTTGTTTGGCTTTCTTCTCTCTTGGTGATGCAGTACCCTCTTACCTTTCTGCTCACTCCTTCTTTCTCACATCTCTAACTGTTGAAGTTCCTCTCCTAGGTCTCTGTTTCTTTCTTTAAGTGCAACTCCATATCGACTGCACCAACAGAGACCCTTTACTAGTTTTTTTAAAGTGTAGTTGAGCATTCCAGTTTGTAAACTTGTATAAATGTGAGCGTCATAGGTGCTGGTTTGTTTTGAATACATCAAGAAACTTTGACATAATAATAAAGAACTGTTGAAAGATCTGAGAGTGTGACGGGTTGTTGTGGTGGTAACAATAATATATATCAAAAAACCAGGACTCAGGAGAGAAGTGAAAAACGTTTAGGGAAAGTAAAGATACTGATGAGAATTTTTTTCCGCAGAAAAAAAAGAAAAGATTTATCTTTCTTAATGTATATACACCAAATATGCTGTGAAATATAACTAGGAACACATAAACATCCCCAGCAACTTTAACTAACAATAACAAAAAATGTCAGCACTCTAAATCACCAGCCCTGTAGTCTTTTCCAAACCTCCTGGTTATACAAATAAAATTTTACATAGTTGTGATCCTTGTATATGTATCATTTTGAGTTCTGCATTTTTCCCTCATTGCTTCATATGGCCTTTTTCTTATTTCCACATAGTTCTCATATTTGTCATTCTTAATAGCAATAAAATATCCTCTTGCATTTATGTGCCAAAGTCTGCCTAAGTATCTCTCACTGTTGGGTGGTTGGGCTCTTTCCAGTTTTTGCCTGTAATATATAGCAAAACTATAAACATCTTTATACAAATAGGTTTTTTATTTCCTTAAAATTACATCTTTGGGCTATATATTCCAAACGGGGTTACTGGGTCAAAGTATATGATAATTTTATGGTTCTTTCATTTGTTGCCAATTTTGTTTTCAGAATGATTTTATCAGGTTACAGAGCAAAAAAGTATTAGGGTATTCACACACACACACACATTGTTGTTGTTTGGTGCAATCCATTCCGTTTCAACTCAGAGCAAACTTATTTTCAACAAAACCAAACACGCCACCTCACAGTGTTTGCTATGTTTGATTTGGTCAATTTCATTACTGCGTTGAATGTCAGTCTTCTTGCTGAGAGCCTTCCTTTTACTCACTAACTTCCTTTTCTTCTTTAGCTAACATACTATTCTTCCCCAAGACTGTTGTTATTGTTGTGTATCATCCAGTTGAACCCAAACCATAACTGACCCTACACTGGGTTTTTAGAGGCAGTAAATCACACGGGAAGAGATGGCTGATGGATTTGAACTGTATACCATTGCTATTGGCAGTGCAATTCCTTACTTATGGGAACAGTCAGTGTGTCAGAGATGATGAGGTTGGCTCAGAAGAGGGAAAGGTTCAGAGGTATTGTTCATCAGGTTGTAGTTATGAGTAATAGTCTGCTCCACCGCACATAACAGCAATAACAACACAAGGGAGCTCTGATGGCCTGATGGTAAGAAGCTATGCTGCAATCCAGAGGCTCAGAGTTCTAATCCACCAACTGCTTTGAGGTAGAAGGATGGGAAGCCTCCTCCCTGTTTGATTTCCTGCCTCTGAAAACCTGCTGAAGGGTCAGCTGTGGGTCAATTCTGACTTGATGGTACTTAACAACAAGAAGCCATCAGAGTCGCTAGGGACTAATCCATCCTAAACACATGTCCAAAAGTGCATAAGAGGAAGTTTCCCCATCCCCAATTGTTTGTAAAGAATAATCTGGTTCTCTTTCTTTCAAGTCATATTTATTTGTTCTTCTGAAAGTTCATGGCATGTTCAATATTCTTCACCATTATCATGATTCTTCCTATAACCCAACAACAATGAATATATTCTGTTGTAATTGAATTAATCTATTGTTCAAGATTGTGCCTCATAATTGTTTGAATTTTAATTCCATTAATTATAAGAAGAGCTGAAAATTTCCCAAATTGTACTTTTGTTTTTACTTTCTTGTTGTCCTAAGGGAGCTCTTGCAGCCTGGTGAGTAGGGAATTTCACTACTAAATCAAAGGCATACCAGCTGCTTCATGGAGGAAGAATGGATGTCTCCTCCTGAGTGATTTACAGCCTCTGACCACCTATCAGAGGGTCAGCTAGAGTCCATTCCAGCCTGAAAGCTGAGTCTATGTTTGTGTTCTAAGGTTTGTTTAATGACCAAATAACCAGTTTCCTTGAGGCTTAGACTAAGAGGCCATCTATGTCATTCTATTTTGTTTTCTTGGATGTTCAGTACTCTTCTCCAACACCACAGTTCAAAGGCATCAGTTCTTTGTCATTGACCAGTTTTCAAAAGCATAGCAAGTGACTGAAAAGATCATTATCCAAATCTGGTGCACCTTAGCCCTCAAGCTGACATCGTTGCTTCTAAACAATATGGAGAGGTCCCTGGCTGATATCAAGAATCCAAATAAATTGAAGTTGTTGACCTTTTCAATCCCTGTTGGTCCAATGGTGAGAATTTTTGTTTTCTTGAGATGTAATTGATATTGAAGGCCGAAGTCTTTGATTTTCTGCAGCAGGTGCTTCAAGTCTTCCTCACTTTCAGCAAGCAAGATTGTATCATCTACATAACAAGGTTATTGATGAGTCTTTCTCCGATCCTAAAGCCACATTCTTCTTCAGAGTCCATCTTCTCAAATGATTTGTTCAGCATATGAGTGAATAAGTTAGGAGAGAGGATACAAGACTGACGCATATCTTAATTTTAAACCATGTAATGTTTTCTTGCTCTGCTCACACAACAGCCTTTTGGTCTAGGTATAGGTTTCTCATGAGCACAATTAAATGTTTTTCCCATTATTCTCAATGTTAGCCATAGTTTGTTATCATCCCCGCAGTCAAATGCCTTTGCATAGTCAATAAAGCATAAATATACATTCTTCTGGTATTCTTTACTTTCATCCAGGATCCATCTGATATCAGCAATGCATCACTGGTGCCATGACCTCTTCTAAGTCCTGCTTGAACTTCTGGCAGTTCCCTATGTATGTATTCTTCTAGGCGCTTTTGAATTATTTTATTTTTTTATTTACTATTTTGCTTACACGTGATATTAATGACAATGTTCAGTAATTTCCACATTCTGTTGGTCTTGGGAATGGGAACAAATATGAGTGTCGTCCAGTCAGCTGGTCAGACAGCTGTTCTTCAAATTTCCTGGCATACACTGGTGAGTGCATCCAGGGCTTTATCTGTTAGTTGAAACACATCAATGGGTATTACATCAATTTCTAGTATCTTATTTTTTGCCAGTGCCTTCAATACATCTTCAGCTTCTTCTTTCATTACCATTGGCTCTTGTTAATGTAGTAGTTCCTGAAATTTTTCAGCATCTGCCAGTTCTTTTTGGTACAATAACACTGTGTATTCCTTCTATCTTATTTTGATGCTTCCTGGATCATTCACGATTTTCTCCATAGCATCTCTAAGTATTACAACTCAAGACTTGAATTTGTTTCTCAGAATATCCCATGGGCTGCCAAAAGAACAAATATGTTTTGGAGAATGGGCAGCCAGAGTGCTCCTGGAGGCTAAGATGACCAAGTTTTGTCTCACATACTTCGGGCCTTTTGCTAGGAGAGGCTATTCCTTGGAGAGGGACGTCATGCTTGGAAAAGTGAAAGGTCTGCAAAAGAGAGCTAGACCGTCCACCTGGTGGTTTAACACAGTTACTGCTGTAATGAGCTCAAGTGTGTTAGAAATCGTGAGGATGGCACAGGAGAGGACAGAGTTCAAATTTGTTGTTCATAGGATTGCTATGGCTGTGCTTGACTCACTGGCACCTAACAGCAACATGGTTTTTTAATAAGAACAACATCTTACTTCTGCATTCACTTAGTTATTAATTATTGTCATCTCTGATTTCATATCATTCACTGTACAATGTTTGGTGAAAAACTAGTAAAAAAAAAAAAAAAAGAATCCTAGGAGGTAGAGATTGAAAAAGGCCTCACATGTCCTACTTGTCCGAACTGTTGTACCATTCCAGCGTCTCTGACATCAATTATTCCTCTTCCCTGCGGTGCCTTCTCACTCTTGCTATGTTTTTGGGTTCCATAATTCACTGAAGTATCTCACAGAACTTCTGAAGTTCTCAGGGAAATGACTCACCTGGCTCTGGAGACTGGCAAGTCCCAAATTGATGGATCAGGCTTATTTGTAAGGCAGGTATAGGCTGCAGAGTCTTGAAGGGTGGCTAACACAGGCCAATACAAGTGGTTGCAGAGCCTGGTGAATGATGTGCCCCAGCAGCAGGATAAAGTTAGATGCAGTTTCCAGAGGGTAAAAGGAGCAAACCTTCCAAAGTATTCCTCTATAAAAGATTGCAGGACTATCAGCTGCATCTCCAAGAGAATTAAGAGTAACAACCAGCACCATTCCTTCTAGTAAAGTAGAGAATCAAGATGCAATCTATCCTAACCTTGCCTTATTAACACAGCAAGCAATTTGCTCCAGAATAAGCACAGAGAGACTAGTATATACATACACCACACAATGGAAGGCTACGCCTAGAGGGATTAATTAATTCACTGTATCACACTCACATTCCATCTTCATTTTCATTCCAAATCTTATTCTTTTTCCTTCTAAATTATTTCACTGTGTCTATTGTTGTTGTTAATGTGCCATTGAGTCCCCTTCAACTCATAGCAACCTAGTCTTACTCTAAAAATATCTCCATGTAGATTTCAAAATGTTGTTGTTGTTGTTGTGCTGTTGAGTCGCTTGCGACTCATAACAACACTATGTACAACAGCTCTGAACCCTGCTCTATCCTGAGTCAAGTGTATTGTCTCTGATGCCTACCCCTGTTACCCCAATCACTGAGTAAGTCTATCTCATTCAGGGTCTTCCTTTCTTGTGCTGTCCCTCCACCCTTCCAAGCATGATATCTCTCTCCAAGGACTGGCCACTCCTTTTCCAAAGTGTGTCAGATGAAGCTTCAGAATGCTTGCCTCCAAAGAGCAGCCTGATTTCACCCTCTCCAGGATGAACCTGTTTGTTCTCCTAGCAGCTCATGGTATATTCTATACTCTTCTCCAGCACTATAGCTTAAAGGCATAAGTTCTCTTTCTGTCATCCCTAGACATTGTCCAGCTTTCTTACACATAGCGAGTAATTGCGAAGACTATGGCCTGGATCAGGCACACCTTAGTCTCCAGACTGACATTGTTGCTCTTCAGAACTCTGGAGAGGTCTCTGACAGCAGACTTTCCCAGTGCAACTCGTCTTTTGATTTCCTGGCTGCTAGTACCAAGAATATTGATTGTGAAGCCAAACAATCTGAAGCTATTAACAATCTCAGTCTCTTCACCATCTATCATGATGCTGCCAATTGGTCCAGTGGTGAGAATCTTTGTTTTCTTGATGTTGAGCTTCAATCCATATTGAAAGATGCAGTCCTCGACCTTCTGCAGTAAACACATCAGATCCTCTTTGACTTCAGCAAGTAGGGTTGTGTCATCTGCATTGCACAAGTTACTGATGAGTTTTCCTCCAATTCTGATGCCACATTCCTCCTCATAGAGCCCAGCTTCCCAGATGATCTGTTGTGCCTATAAATTGCAAAGGTATGGAGATAGGACACATCGCTGGTATACATCCTACCTGATTCTGCAGTGTTTTCTTGCTTTGTTCTAATGACTGCTTCCTGACCAAAGTATAGGTTATCTCTCTGTTAGATTTCAGAATAGATTTTTACAAATGCACCATCTTGTCAAATCCGTATTACTTGAAATCCAAACTCTTTAACATGTGCTCTTGGCCATAAAGGGTCAAGTTTCTGCTTACATAGGCAGCGATGGTTCCTTGAACAATTTGTTCTCTAGATATATCAATGTCCTTGTAAATTCTGAAAGGTATCATACCACCCTCCCCTCTTTTCCTACTTCTTTCTAGCTTCTTTGATCTCTTCAGGTAGGATTTCTTAGATCTCTTCTGCCTTCATATAACACTCCCCCACACTACACCATTTATGAAATTGATAATAATTTATTTGTTCATCTATCTGGTTCCTTTAGTAGTCTGTGAATTGGAATCAGGCTCTGTCTATATTTTATTTAGTACATATTCTTAGAATATAGTACAGTGCCAAGAGTACAAAACAATAAAATAAAACAAAATTTGCTTCCATAGAATCAATTCCAACAGTGTGACCATATAGGATAAAGGATTGCCACAAAGGATTTCCAAAGCTCTAAATCTTTATGAAAGCAAACTGCTTTATCTTTTCCTGGGGAATAACTTTGTTAAACAATTTTTAACTGACCTTGCAGCAGGTTTTCAGAGGCAGTTAATCACCCAGGAGGAAAGTGTCCATCTTTTTCCTACAGAGGAGCTGGTGGATTTGAACTGCATGCCTTTGAGTTGGCAGCACACCACCTTACCACTAAGCCAGCTGTTGACTGTAGTTGACAGCCCAACCCACTTAATCCACAATGCCACCAGCACTCTTTCAGAAGTACAGTGATGTATTATAAATTCTTGAAGTATATTTACAATAAGGTATTTATAGGAATATCATTTATAATATGAACTCCACTGGGAGTGATATAGAATCTTCATGATGTTTCTGTCTTCAGAGGCTGGCACATTGCCTGTTTGACAAGGAGCATTTAATGTAATGCTTGTTTTATTATTTTAATTTCCTCATATAGAATTTGGCTTTATTCATTGATTTTTATCTAAAACCATGAAGAAATACTCTTGAGAGTGATATTAGTTTAGTATTTTTTCTTCTATAAACTTTTATACATCATATCTATAATGGAAAAACTTACTCCAAAATATTATTTTCTTTTTTACCTTGAAAAATCTTTTCTATTGTTTTGAAAGTTTATTTGTATTATAATTATTCTTGTATACTTTCTTGCTGATGTTTGATGTTTCTATCTCTTCCCTTATGAAATTGGGAAATACTTGCAAATTCTTTTTAGTTAGTCATTTTTCATGTTTATATTTTACTTATTTAAATGTATTACTGTATCTACCTTAGAATGAGAATCTAAATGATCTGTTGGGAGAAGCTTCCAGAGGAAAGGCAGAGCTGATGCACTTGCATCGGGAAAAATTATTAAATAATACTGAGACTCCTTTTGAGGGAGCTCTGCAGGGTTAATGGTAAGAAATTCCTCTGCCAACTCGAAGGTACTGGTTCTGTGGGAGAAAGATGGGAGATCTCCACATACACGATTTACAGCCTCTGAAAACCTGCTGACAGGTCAGTTATGAGTTGTTTCTGCCTGTAGGGTACATAACAAGAATACTCTTTTTCAGAATTTATACATGCTGATAAATTTATGTTTTAAATATATTGTCAGGAAGCATCTATGTACGGGTTCCAAATGAATACAATTAAGTGCTCTAATGTTCTCTTTATTTGCAATATCATCTATAACTTATTGTGTTCCATCTGATTGAATGCGTTTGCACAGTTAATAAGACGCAAAGAAACATCTTTCTGGTATTCTTTACTTTTGACAAAGATTCAGCAATGAAATCCCTTGTTCTATATGTCTTCTTCTCAATCTAGCTTGTATTTCTGGCTGCAGCCATTTTTAAAGTACATTCAGCAAGGTTTTACTTATGTATAATGTAATTTATGCATTCTGTTGGATCGCCTTCCTTTAAAATTGACATAAACGTGAATTTCATCCAGTCAGCTGGCCAGGTAGCTGTCTTTTTCAACTTCTTGGTGTAGACAAATGAGCACTTTCTGAGCTCCATCTATTTGTTGAAACATTACGATTGGTATTCTATCAATTTCTGCAGCCTTATTTCTTTTTACCAATGCCTTTAGTGCTACTAGATTTTCTTTCTTTAGATCCATTGGTTTTTTAACATGTTTCAGTGTGAACCAGTTCTTTTAGTAGTGATTCTGTGTATTCCTTCCACCTTCTTTTGACATTTTCTATGTTATTCAATATTTTGCCCATTGAATTCTTCACTATTGCAATTCGAGTCTTGACCTTTTTTTCTATTTTGTTAGCCATAGAAATACTGACCATAGTGTTTCCTTTTGGTTTCTAATGCTAGATCTTCACACATTATCTTCACTTCATTATGATACTTTGCTTTGTCTTCTGGTTCACCCTTTGAAAGATATCTGGCTCTCTATATAATTTTTTCCATTCACTTTAGTTTCTCTGCATTCTAGAGAAAGTGTCAGAGTCTCTTCTGTCATCCATTTTGGCCTTTTCTCTTTCTTTCATGCCTTTTTAAGGACCCTTAGTTTTCCTTATAAAGCAATTCTGGCGGTGTAGTCCATAGGGAGTTACACTGGCAACCCAAAGGTGGCACCTCTCTAGTAACGCAAATTCACCAGTGACTCCACAGGAGAAAGATGGACAAATTTACAGACTCTGAGAAGCTGGAAGGTCAGCTCTGATTCTGACTCAGCAACAGTGAGTTGTTGAGTTGTTTTCTTCATTCATGACCTTCTTGAAGTAATCTCTTAAAATTTTCTGGTCGTTAGTCTTTAATGTATAGAATCTATTCTTTAGAACCCAGATAAGATAGACTCAAAGTCATATTTTGGCTCTCCTGGACTTGTTTTAGTATTCTGGCTTAATTTATCATTCTTAACATTGTAGAATATAAGCTTATTGAATTTAAAACGCCCAGTATAAGTTCATTTCCGTTCATTTCTTAGGATGTTGCTCATTATGCATTCTCTTTCATTATTGACAGCTTCCAGTTTTCCCTGATTTATACTTTATGCTCCCATGTTTCAATTACTAGTGAATATTTGCAGCTATTTCTCCTCATTCTGAAGCCTACTTCATCAGCAAATGAAGGTTACATTGACTGAAAGCTTACTCCACCCATATCATTAAGGTAGAGTCTGCTTAAGTAAAGCAGAGATTGTGAGGATGACATCAGATAGTGGTTTACTCTTCTATCAATCATAGTGTCACTATAGGCCAGAGCAGATTATAGGGCTCATAGCAACAGCTCTTTAAGGAGGAAGTTTTTCTCCAGCCATATTTTGACTGCCTTCCAACGTGAAGGGCTCACCTTCTGATACAATATCAGACAATAGTCCAAGGATATTTATAAAATTGTAACTGTCAATTAATTCAGAAGTGGATGGCTAGTCCTTTTTTCTAGTATGTCTTTCTTGTATGCCTGATAAAACCTGTCCACCATGGATTACCCTACTGGTATTTGAATTGCTGGCTGCATGCCTTCCAAAATCTTAGCAACATGTGAGCCATCCCAGTAAAACAGACTGATATATTAACTATGTAATATAACAAGCCTAAAAAGCAGCTGATTCAGTTCAGAATAAGATATCAGTGGTGTTCAAGACAATTGATTTGGATTTAAATAATTAGACAAAAATGTCTATGGAGAGAATCCTATTAGTGGCATGGTAGAGAAAGCATAGTCTTCACCCTAGGATGTAGGTAGTATGATTTGGAACAATTTTAATATATATAAAAAGAAAATAATCTTACTTAGTTGGTAAAATATTTCCTATTGCATGATAGAGAGTAAGAATTTACACAATCAAATGCCTTTATACAGCTGACTAAACACAGACAAACATATTTCAGGTATTCTCTACTGTATGCTAAGACGGATGTCTGCAATGATTATCTCTTACTCAACATCCTTTTTTAATCTCACTTGAATTTCAGGCAGTTCCCTGTCAGTGCACTGCTCTAACCATTTTGGAATTATCTTCAGCAATATTTCACTTGCTTATGATGGGAAGTAGATAAAAAGAGAAATGAAAAAAAATATAGCGCCTAATATCTTCATGTAATAGATGAGAAGTTAGAAAACATTTTCTGAGCCATTAGAATAAAAAAGTAGAGAGGAGAAGGAGAAGGCCCAGTAAACCAAGCACACGAAGTTTGCATAACTATTGGTTAGAATGACTTATGGCAACATTTCCTTAAATGCACTCTGGAGAATATCAGTTCTGCAGGATATTAACATTATGGGGAGCTAACTAAAATAAAAGGTTCCAATGGTCAAGTAAGTTTGGAAAATACTGAATACGCCAACTTACTCTAACACTTCCTGGCACCTTTAATACATTAGTTTACATTTTGAATCTCCAAGAAGGGGATTTAGTATGCAGAATTTCCTGAGTTTATTTGACCACAGAGTCTTATTTTCAGAAACTATCCTGAGGGAATAACATGTTTCACAAACATGTTTGAGCCACATTGACTTGGAACATGAGCTCTGATTTGGGTAAAGAATGGCAACAGAGCAGAAACTAACAAAAAAAAAATAAGATTTGGAGAACCTAGACTGCTTCAACAGTCTTGTTACTAGACTGTCTGCCTCGACTCTTATTCTTTTTCAATCTATTCACCAATTCATTGTCAGAAAAATATTTTAACAAACATGAATCAGCTGATATGCTAAAGATTCTTTACTAAATAAATTTTCCTTGTTCTTTTTTTTATTTTAAATTTTCCTTGTTCTTACAATGAGGCTTAACCTTGCCTTGTTCTGTAACACTTTACAATGAACAATCTGGTCATGGTCCACCTCCTCATTCTTCTGTTATTCTCTATTATCTTACTACACTTGGGCCTCTGGTCTCAGGATAGGATAACTTCTTTATCTGAGGAATCTTCATGTGTTGTCTCACTGTCTAGAGTGTTTTCCCCCCTCTGCTTTCATGTCTGAGTTTTTTGTTGGACCAACAAATTATCAACACACTCAGTTCATTCTCTTTGTTACATTTACCACTTGTACTTACTTAGGAAGCCCTGCAATGTAGTACATAAATAATTGTGCTGATAACCCAAAGGCTATGCATCTCTGGTAGTTCAAATCCACCAGCAGCTCCTTAGGAGAAAGAGAGGCAATATTTTCCCATGTAATTTAAAGCCTCTGAAAAGCTGCTGAAGGGTTATATGTGAATTTGTAATTATATCTATTTATTTGTTTATTTGTTAGTTATAAAGATAAGCTTTGTGAAGGCAATAAATATGTTGATTGTACTTAGTAACATATATTCAGTGCTGGTAAAAGGTCTGTCACACAATAGTTGCTCAGATTTGTTGAATGAATGTAAGAATAAAGAATGGGAGGGACCCTAATGTTCTTAGTTGCTCAGATTTGTTGAATAAATGTAAGAATAAAGAGTGAAAGGGAGCTTAATGTGCTTTGATCTGTTTGTGAAGTATTCTAACCTGAATCTTGGATAGAACAGAAACCTAGACATTGGATCCTTTTGTTTCCTTGGTGAGAGCTATGAAAAGCAATCTAATTTGAGTTAAAGTAATCAAAGCAGAACAGAACACAGAAACAAAAGTTGTCTTCATCACAGTAAAGCATAGAATGTATGCTATATGGGCAGTGGTTTATAAACTAGGAATAGAAATACTCCTTTTTATGTTCAGAGTATCTGTCTTTGATTGTGTCCAATTACCAGTACTTTTACTAAGTGCCTAAAGCTTTGTATAATCTGTAGTCTGCTCAGAGTATAGATATCTATCAAGGTTGTATGACCAAGTCAGGATGGAAATTCCAGAATGTTTTGTACACAGCTTCCCATTGTAGCTTGTGTGGTCCTTCGGTTCTGGCTTTGTGAGCCTTTTCCTCTATAAAAGCATATGTATAGTTATTTTTGCAGTTGTATTATTTAAAAAGATCATAGATGAAAAAATATTTTCTTTACATTTAAAGTTCATATTTTTCTTCTGATTTTGACGTGTAGGTTCTAAAGAGTATTGTAGGCCCTAGACACTGTGCTTACTGCACCTCACATAGAATTCAGCCTATGTGCATCTGTCCAAAAAGAATGAAGAGTGGCCAAACATCATTTTGGACTTTTATTTGCTGTCACATGTACTTTGGACCTTAGTCCCCTCATAGAAATGTGAAGAGGGTCTTTTTCTGCACTAACCCTCTGGCATTTACTTGATTTCTGGTGCTGTGGTGCATTGTATTGATTAGCAAAGAGTAATCTGCCATAGATAAAGTTACCTTTTGGGGGGTTTTCAGTGGTGACAATAATGATGTCATTTCAGAAAAGTTCTGGAAAATGTTGTCAATTTTCCTTTAAATTGAGAATCTGATGTTTCTATATTTTATCATTTTCAATAACACTTCTTAATTGTTAAAAGAAAAAAAAGTAATTTGCCTCTGGTAGATTGACTCTACCAGAAACTATATGGGAGAAAGATGGATAATCTCCTTATCTTAAAACTTACAGTCCCAGAAATCAGGCAGAAGGTCAATGAGTGCTAAGAAACTCACCAGAAGTTATGGAATTTAGTTGACTTAGTACAACCAAAATAAAAACAAACATACAAAAATGTTTCTTTGAATATGTATCAGTAACGTCTTGGGTTTTTGCTCTTTTGTATCAATATAGAAAGATGGCTGTGCACATGAAACCAGGTGGGATCTGGATGGGCTGTGAACTGACTCATCATCATTATGGTCTCTTCATTTGTAAAATGGGACTAATGAAATAATCTATTTTATGAAATGTGAATATAAATAAAATATTGAACTGAAAGTGTTTTGTACAGTTCCTAGAACATGTTGACCTCAAAAGGAATGCTAACCAGAACAGATGTGTATCGAAGTTGAAAAGGCCGTTGTTGTCTTGTTTTCCAATCAATTCATTGCATATGGTTCTATGCAGCTTTTTAAGCAATAAGAGAATTGAATGAAGAAGGAAACGAAAAAGATTAGTTGCAATAACATAGTAGTATAATGAGAGTGATCACAACTCGACTTCTCCTGCCCAGAAACCTGCTTACAACACATTCTCATATGTAGTGGGAAAATGTACAGCTGGGGACAATTTGGTTCACAAAGTAATTATCACAGTGTTATTCCTAATAATTGCTCTGTTTTCTTTCAGTTGTGAAAATTATGTGATATGATCAGACTGTAAAAAGAGAGAAAAAAGCAGTTTATTCCTATTAGTTCATAAGACGGGAGTTTCCATCTTTTTGCCTCTAGAGAGAACAAATTCTCCAAGCAGCTGTTCAGTCCTCATTAACAGAGAAGAACTAGCTACTGCAAAGCCTGTTTCCTAGCTAAGAATTATGTTAACAAACAGTTACTTTTAACCTTATTCTCAGGTTCTCTCTCTCTCTCTCTCTCTCTCTCTCTCTCTCTCTCTCTCTCTCTCTCTCGGACCTTTTTCCTAATTGGAGAAGCAACCTGAGTCCTCAGTAACTCAGTTACTACCATTATAATGGAAAATTTTTTTATAATAAGAGAGAAGTCAAGGGGAGATGGGAGTTCGAAAGAACATTAGAGAGAAAGGATAGAGTCCTGAATGTGTACTTTGATTTTGAGAAATATACTTCCTTAGGGAGGTCTGGCAGCATGGTCGATAGTGAGTTATGCTGGTTAATCTCAAAGGTTAAACCTTTCTGGTGGTTGGAATCCACAACTGCCTTTGAAGGAGAAAGATGTCTGAGAGGAAGTGTAGTCAGTGTTCCTTGAAGGCAAGAATGGTAAAACTTTGGGCATGTTGTCAAGAGAGACAAGTCTTGTGGGGGTGGAGGGAAGAGTGTGGTCCATGGTTCACTCACATTAGAAGCACCTAGAACGCTCATTAAACATGGAGCATGATTCTTTGGCCTCAGCCCAAACCTTTTAAATCATATTGTGAGGCAAGAAGGTACAGATACTTGCATATTTTAACTAGCATCCAAAGGGACTCTTTGTATGTCAAGATATGAGAACCACTGCCTTCTAATATAGACAAAATAGGGTTCATCATCCACATTGTACAGGTCAAGGAATAGAGGTGAACATATATTAAACTATCAAGTTTAAAAGCCAGAATCAAGAGAAAAAACCTCATATTTATTGAATGCCAACATTGTGCCAGGCACTATCTTTTTTCCCTTGTATGTATTATCTTTTTAATCTTCTCAAAAGCTTTGACAAGTGGGCACCACTATTTCCATATGAAACAGCTTAGGGAGGCAAATCAATTTTCCAAAAGGCCTCACAGCTAATGAGCTATGGCGCCAGGTCTTGAAACTGATGTTTTTCTCTCTCACTCTAGAGCTCATTTTTGTTCTCCTCTGTGATGTTGTTTTCTCATGTCTTCTTCACCATTCAATCAAGCCGTATGGTATACCATACTAAATAAAATATTGTCTTCCCCATCTCTGTTTCACTGTTCAGTCTTTTAGGGTCAGTTTTATAGCCAGGCCTGCCTTTATGGAAAACTTTATATGTTAAATCAGCATTACATCCTAATGCATTTTTCCTCCTTTCCTTGCTTCACAGCCAGTGAAACTAATACCAGGTTAATTACAACTTACTTTACTTAAATCTATGTCTTCTAGACTTCCTTAGCAGCATTTTAGATTGTTGAGACTTATCCATCATACAGTTCTCCCAAGGAGCACCTTCCAGCTTCAAGTACAACTTCCCAGATCGCTTTTGTTGTCTTCTGTCATCATCATCCTTTCTTCTGCCATTTTTTCTTTATTATAAACAAACTTGGGGCTACTTTATGTTTTATTCTTACATATCTGTCTGTTCTGTCCTGTAGCTGCCTTAACCCAAACTTACCTTTAGAAGTTAGTAGGATTCATGTTAGGCGTTAGCTTCAGATCATAGTCCCTAGCACTCTGTAAGGATTCTTGAGCCAATACTGGGCTTAGTAAGGTCTACCATGGTCTTAGGAAAAGAAAACAGCACCACAGGTATAACAACTTTGCCAATTGTCATGGTTAAAACCACTGACTTTAGAGTAAGAAATGGAATTGAAGGCAAGCTCTTCACCTTATATCTGTGAGCAAAGTTTATCTAGAAAATAATAGTGATAACGCCAACTTTAAAGCGTTATAAAGTATGTAAACTGTTTACCAAGTGCTTACCATTCAGTAAATGGCAGTTAACTTTTCTCCCTTTTTTCATTCAAGAAATCCTTAAACTTATGCGTAGTACTACTTTTCTAATATAGAATAGATAATGCATAGATAATGCACACTGAACAGATGAATCAAAGAATTGTCTTAAAGGATTCTATGTTTGGACAAAATATGTATAATGATTAAAAATTTGGAACAAGAAGCGCATTACAAAGTAAATTGGTGAAGGGAGGAAAAAACTGTGTGTCAATTAATGAACGAAAACCCAATGTGTCTGCAAACTGTAGTTAAAATCACAATAAAAATATCCTTAAATTAAATCTATGAACATAACTTTATTGACAAAATACATTTATTGAAGAGTTTTGCCTGTCTTGAATACTTGTATGTTAAAGAGCCTATAAATCTATCAAACTAAAGAAAATATCCTCTAAAATGGCAACTATTTTAAGTAGAGAGCTGCACTTAGAAATTAAGATGAGCACACTGTTGTTAGGTGCCATCAAGTCAAATATGACTCAGAGCGACCCTGTGAACAGCCAACCTGAAACCTGTGCCCTAACCTGTGCCATCCTCTTCATCTCGGAGACACCAGAGTCAATTGCTGAAGCCAGTAATTTCATTGGGGGTCAATCCATCTCACTGGGGGTCTTCCTTTCCTTTGCTGACCCTCCATCTTTCCAAGTATGATGCCTCTTTCCAAGGAATAACCTCTCATAGCTACATGTCCAAAGTATGAAAGATGAAGCTTCTTCATCTTTGCTTTCAAGGAGCACTCTGACTGCACCTTTTCCAAAGCTTATCTGTTTGTTATTTTGGGAGTCCCTAGGATATTCAGTGCTCTTCTCTAGCACCACAACTCAAAGGCATCAATTCTTCTTCTGTCATCCTTATTCATTGTCCAGCTCTCTGATGCATAGCAGGTAATTGAGAAGATCTTGATCTGAATCAGGCTAACTTTAGGCCTCAAAATGACATCATTGCTTTTCAGCATTTAGGAGAGGTCCCAGATAGTGAACTTGCCAAATTCAGTTTCTCCTGATTTCCTTCCTGCTGGTACCAAGAGTGTTGACTGTTGATCCAAGAAACATGAAATAATTGACAGCTTCAAATTTTTCTCCATCATAATACTGACTGTTGGACCTGTGTTGAGGGTCTTTGTCTTCTTGATGTTGAGCTGTAATCCATAATAAGCATGTAATCTTAATATTTTCTGGTCTTCTGATAATGTGATGTTATATACAGATCATGTAGTATATGGGGTGAAGGGGACATGAAGAATGAAAAGATAAAAGAAAGGGAAAGACAATGGGAGAAAGGGAAATTTGAATATTAGTATGTTCAATATTGCTGGATTTAGCTGACAATGAGCTGTGGGCTGGAATCCTCTTGGTTTAAAGTCATCCGGGACCTGGTGGACAGGCCTTGTATTTAAGATGCTGCAGGTGTTCACTGTGTTTGGGATGAGCATTCTTTTAAGTGGAACAACACTGGTCTGTCAATTTTCTGTACTGAAGTAACTTGGAGTTTCTGGGATGCTGAACACTGTGCCACTGGCATGTCAAATGCCATAATGGTTACCCATTGTGGACAGTGTTTGGTGGACCTCCCAGATTGATTGAGGTTTGGAAGCAGGAACGGCATCCACTTCCTAAACCACATACCTCTGGAAACACTATGAACATAGAAAAACAAAGATAGTTATAGAACAGGGTTCAGGTCTTTTGTTCATAAGGTCACTCACTATAAGTCATGCTCGACTCAATGGCGCTTAACAAAAACAACAACAATCCAATATTATAATCCAATTATACATTGGAAGTCATATGAAACAGTTCCAATTGACTGGCCTCTTTGCAGGAGAAAGAGAAAATATGCTCCCATTAAGATATAAAATTGTAGAAACTTGGTGAAGGATAGCCATGAGTCAAAATCATCTCAATAGTGATGAGTATACATCACCTGTTGTTATTGTTATGTGCTGTCAAGTCGAGGCAACTCATAGTGACTCTATGCACAATAGCTCTGAACACTGCTGTGTTCTGAGCCAATCTCACCATCTCTGACATACCTACTCTCATTACTCCAGTTATTGTGTCAATCCATCTCATCCAGAATCTTCCTGTCCTGCACTGTCCCTCAACCCTTTAAAATACAATAAATATCCTTCTTCAAAGAAGTCCCTCTTGGCTGCATGCCCCAGCTGTGTGAGGCAAAGTCTCAAAATCCTTGTCTCCAAGGAGCAGCTTGATTTCAACTTCTACTAGACAGACTTGTTCGTTCTCTTGACAGTCTGTGGTATATTCAGTATTCTTTCTTCTCTAACACCATGACTCAAAGGCATCAATTCTTCTTCTGTCACCCTTGGTCATTACCTAGTATGGCTCAATATATACTTAGCCAGAGGAAAGTAAGTGACTTTAGACCAAATGGAAGATACCTTTCCATTTGTTATTTCCTTCAATTCAGCTTGTTGTTGTTATGTGCCGTCGAGTCCCCTGTGACTCATAGCAACCCTATATACAACAGCCCTAAACCTTGCTCTATCCTGTGCCAATCTTATTGTCTCTGACACACCTACCCCCATTATCCCAGTCCATCTCATCAATGGATTTCCTCTCTTGTGCTGTCCCTCTACACTCCCAAGCCAGATGTCCCTCTCCCAGGACTGATCCCACCTTGCAATATGTTCAAAGTATGTCAGACGAAGCTTCAGAATCCTTGCCTCCAAGGAGCAG
The DNA here is from genome assembly GCF_000299155.1 of Elephantulus edwardii. Taxonomy (NCBI): domain Eukaryota; kingdom Metazoa; phylum Chordata; class Mammalia; order Macroscelidea; family Macroscelididae; genus Elephantulus; species Elephantulus edwardii. Next base: position 32,492,342 of record NW_006399756.1, read on the forward strand.
CCTGGCTTCATCCTCTCCAGGACGAACCTGTTCACTCTCTTAGCAGTCCAAGGTATATTCAGTAGTCTTCTCCAGCACCATAGCTCAATGGCATCAATTCTTTTTCTATCATCCATAGTCATTTTCCAGCTCTCTGATGCATAGCAAGTGATTGCAAAGACCATGGCCTCTATCAGGTGCACCTTAGTCTCCAGAGTGACAGCATTACTCTTCACTACTTTAGAGAGTTTTCTAACCACAGACTTTCCCATTGCAGTACATCCTTTAATTTCCTGGCTGCTGGTGCCAAGAGTGTTGATTGTGGAGCCAAGCAAACTAAATCTGTTAATAATCTCAATCTCTTCACCATCCATCATGATGCTGCCAAACATCCCAGTCGTGAGAATCCTAGTTTCCTTTTAATATTGAGCCTCACTCCATACTGAAGGCTGCAGTCCCTGACCTTCCACAGCAAGCATTTCAGGTCCTCCTCAGTTTCAGCAAGCAGGATTGTGTCATCTGCATAACACAGATTGTTGATGAGTCTTCCTCCAATCCTGATGCCACATTTCTCCTCAGAGAGCCCAGCCTCCCTGATAATCTGTTCTGCATAAAGATTGAAAAAGTATGGAGATCAGACACATCCCTGGTGTACATCCTTCCCAATTTTGAATCATGCAGTGTTTCCTTGCTCTGTTCTGATGACTCCCTCCTGTATAAGTATAGCTTTCGCATTAGCACAGTCATGTGTTCTGGGATTCCCATTCTCAGAGTTAGCTACAGTTTGTTGTGATCCACATAGTCAAATGCCCTTTGCATAATCAATGAAACACAGATAGACATTCCTCTGGTACTCCCTGCTTTCAGCAGAATCTTTCTTGCATGTGATATTAATGCTATTGTTTGATAATTTCCACACTATTGGATCACCTTTCTTTGGAATGGGAAGTTCTCCTTAATTCAAAATTAATAATTTTATCACATTTCCCCCTTGGGCTTTTCTGTAGAATGGCTGCCGTATCTTGTTCACATTACCTGCAGAAACAAAATTTCTCTTTGTGGACAAGAAAAGAATGATCAGGCTGTTGTATTCTTATGAAAGTATGTTCTCACTTAAACATTCAGTTCTGTGAGAGGAGTTATCCTTTTTCCTGGGAGAAAAAGTCATAATCTAGTTTTCAGAGTTTTTTCTGTGGTCCAGAAATGGAATCCAAACCCCACAGACCATGAATAAAGACGTGCCTTATTAGAAGAGAGAGTCTTGATATGCCCTCAGAGAGAAGGCTCAACAATATTTCAAATACGTCATATATGCAGGTGGATAACAAAGGAAAGAAATGCTCCCAGATTTGGAGTCCCCTGAGGGTGGAAAGGAACTTTTACAATGAAAGGAGATATTTTGTTCTTTTCAATAGCAGCAGGTTGACTTCAATGGGAAAGATCCCCGATATGAAAATGTCTACCTGGCATGGACCTATTTCTTTTGATACAAATCTCTATATCTTTTCCTATATTGCCCTTTTTTGCTTACCTTGATGCCACCATAAGACCAAGCACACCCTAGTCTCTGAGATTATGACCTAAAATTTCTGTCATAGAGACACCTAACTTTGGAAAGCTAGGCTCTTCCTCTTCTTTTTTACTATTCACATCCCAAGTCATCTTGAACTTTTTTAGATTTAAATCTAGGAGATAGAATGAAAATGGATAGCTGAAAAATCTCTGGCTAACACCAGATCCTAATCGGAAATTCCATTTCCTGGTGAAACTTCACTCCTGACAGCCTTATTCTGCGTGCATGTTTGGCATTTTTCCTCAAATATTACCAGTGCTGAGCTCTTTTCAGCTGGGTTGAAGTTACTCAGTTATGTAGTTTGGGCCAGTTTCTGAGAAACAGACAGAACTTGAGCAAAAGAATCAATCAGTGTTAGATTTGGACAAAGAAAATGATATTTTCCCCTACAACCAGGAGAGGATAAAATAGATGAATGAGACCTTCTAAGAATCAAATCCCTGTGCACATCCAAAAATTTCTCCAACAGATTAAAAAGGGAAGCCTCAGACTGGGAAAAAATGTTTGTTAATGATATGTCTGATAAAGGATTTATATCTAGAATTTATAAAATACTTGAGCACCACAACAAGATAAAGGTAAACAACCCATTTGCAAAATGAGCACAGGATATGAACAGGTACTTCACCAAAGAAGACATTCAGATGGTGGACAAACACATGAGGAAATGTTCAAAATCCCTAACTCTAAGAGAGATGAAAATTTAAAAACCCTATGATATATTATTATCTCACCCCAGTAAAAATAGCAAAATTTAACAGAGCAGCAAGCAACAAATGTTGCTGGAACCCTTATTCACTGTGGGAGTTTTTAAAATGATGCAACCACTATGGAAGGCTATATGGCACTTTCTCAAAAAGTTGCAAACAGAAATACCATTTGACCCAGCAGTTTCACTACTGGGAATTTACCTTCAAGAAACCAGAACTGACATCCAAGCAGACATATGCACATCTATGTTTATTACTGCTTTATTCACAATAGCAAAGAATTGGAAACAACCCATGCCCATCAACAAACAAATGGATAGAAAAGCTATGGTATATTCACACAATGGAATATTATGCAGCACTGAAAAACAGCTCATGAAATATTATACAAGATGGGTGACAATGGAGGACATTATGCTGAGTGAAATATCTCAGTCACAAAAAGACAAGTACTGTATAATGCCACTTTTACAGAACAGGATTGATATTGGGGTTAGGGGGAAACTAAGAAAAGAGGGAATAATTAATGTTCATGGCATTGAATCAGACGAGGGAGAGAACTGTATAAAAGGAATATATGATTAGGTATTATTGACATGACAAGAGTCCAGAATAAGAGTTGCATAATAAAGTGCTTGGGTGTGGGTGTGTGTGTGTGTGTGTGTGTGTGTGTGTGTATACTGTGTAACAATTAAAGAACTTTTTTCCAAAAAAAAAGTGAACTAAGGGGGAGGGGAAACAGGGAGGAAAATGTGTAACAATGAAGAAATAGAAATTTAAAAAATAATATGTTCAAACCGGTTAATACCAAATAAAGTATACATTTTTCTCAAAAAAATAAAGAAAAGAAAATGATCTTTTTTGGGGACTTCTTGTCCTTTCCAATGCCAGCACAGATATGAAACAGAGTATAGAAACAATGTTGATAAAGAGTTGCTAGAGAAAGTCTTCATGTTTCTAGGAAGGTACAGGAAGAGGAAATAGATACCTCAGACTCATTGACTATCCTCTCATTCCTTGAAATTTTGTCGAATTAATTTCGTTTATGTTCACATATTCATATATTTCATACTTGTGCATAGTTTTTCTTTTTCTAGTGCTTTCCTTTAAAACAAGTCCAAGGCTTCTAGAGACAGAATATTTGCCACATTTTAGATGAGTTGTTTACATTTCTAAGAAAATAAGGGTTATCCTGGTGGTATTTGGAAATGTGTAGTTGTTTGATATAATTTGCAAATTATATGAAGGTTTGGGTTGTTTTTTTCTTCTCAGAGTGTGTGACAATGAAATAATTTTATTTTCTTTTCAAAGAGAAAAACGAACTGGGGGGAGAGGTGGGCAGGGAGGAAAATGTGCAACAATGAATGAATTGGGGAGAAATTAAATGGAAAGAATATGCTGTAAAAAATATATATGTTGCATTAAAAAATCATTTTAAAATTTTTTTAAAAAGAAATGTTTCCATATGCTTGAAGTTGGTCTCATCAATTTACTAAGAGGAAAAAAAGGAATAACATCATTTATAACAATTTTCGCATGAAATGTGTACTGTGGTTTTCTTTCTCAGAATCAGCAATAGCAACTTTCTCACTGGCTCATCATCTATTAAAGTTAAGAAAATAGCAATGTTATTTGTTTAAAAATCTTAAATGGAAATTTAAATATTTTTAATGCATCTAAAATATAGTTTTTAACTTTGTTTGTAAAACTAGGTATTATGGATCTGACTGTATTTAAATAAAGACATGTCAGAAAATCACATCAAGTCCATTAAAGTGTTCTAGCTACTCATATGCTGTTTCTACATACAAATTTCTAAAAAGTTATTAAAATTTATCATGTTCCATAGATGATTTCATTACTAATTCCTAAGCCAGAAATGTTTTCGTTGTCACAATTTCATGACACACTTTAATACATGTTAGGGAGTTCTGGGGGGAGCTTTGGTGGCCTAGCTGCTCTAATAACCTAAAAGTGGCACAGCTCTCTCGTGGTTCAAATCCTTCAGTGCTCTGTAGGAGAAAGCTAGCCAGTCTCTTCTCATACATTTTAGTCTCAGAAACCTACACGCATCAACTGACAGTTGGTTCTGGTGAGGAGATTGAGTTTTTAATATATGATAGATCAAAGGCACTTTCATTATGTAATTTTTTTCAGAAAAAAAATTTGTCTCTTCCAGATGAGTGTTTGAATGATTTTGTAAAGTTTCAACTATATCTGTTGGGATTTTTTTAAATTATACTTTCCTTAAACCCTGAAGTAAAAAAAAACATAACTGGTTTTCCTACCCAGGATCATGGTAGGTCACACATACATTTTTTAAAATATTGTTATTGTTATATGTCATTAATTCAGAACTGACTCACCACCACTGACCCACCAGTGATTTTCAGAGACAGTAAATCACACAGAAGGAGATTAACCATCCTTTTCCTGTACAGCAGCTGGTAGATTTGAACAGTGTGCCCTTGGGATTGCAGCAGCAGCTTCTTACCACTAAGCCACCAGAGCTCCCTATTTCTCTGGAGGTTACACAATATTGTAAATATAAGTCTTTATTAAGTTCATCATTTAATGCCTTTACGCATTTTCTTTGAAAGGTGTGTGCAGAGATAACTGTGAGGAAAAAACATTAAACATTACTTTGGATGTCCTTAGCTATTTTTTACCCTTTTTATGATACTGTTATTTATAATGAAAAGTTATTTAAGGATTTGGATATCAACCTATAGCAGAAAAAAGCCTATTCAATGATTGTGAGGCACTCCAAATTATGTTGTTGTACTATTGAGTCAGAACCAACTCATGATAGACCCTCCACTGGGTTTTTGAGACTGTAAATCACATGTGAGCATTAATATGTTCATGCCATGTTTGTTATTAATTGCCTCTCCAGAGCCTACAGCCAAACAGGATAGTAATGATTTCCCAGCTTGTTTTCATGTGACTGATGGTAGGTGATATCAGTGATTGTTCACTTCAAGTGCCTTGAGGCACAATCAGAAGGCTTGGAACATATTCACCAATATCAACATCAAAATTCCTCTTTTGATTCCCCATATTAGGCAATGGTATTATCATAATTTAAAATTTGCTGTCTTCTCTTACACATCCTATCCTACTTATATTCAACTGCCAGTTCCTCTCAAAAATACTGAGAGTTCCTTTCAATTGTGTCTTCCCCCCCCCCATTCCCACATTCCAAAGCTTTCTTTCTATTCACTCTACAGTCTTAGCAACTTATAGTCTTAACCATAGCCAGGTGTGGAGAAAGGATGCCGCCCTGTGCATACTACATTTTTAAACTATGCAGTGTTTTCTTGCTCTGTTCAGGTAGACTTCTTAGTATAGATATAGGTTTCACATGAATACAATCAAGTTTTCTGAGTTTCCTAATCTTCTCAATGCTAGCCATAATTTGTCATGATCCACATAGTCAAATGCCTTTGCATAATCAAGTTGTGCTGCCACCTAGAAGGCTGCTGTACATCAGTTGCTCTGTAGGAGAAAGATGAGCATTCCCTTCCAGGGAAATTTATAGCCTCTGAAAATCCACTAGAGAATCAACTATGAATTGGTCCTGATTAGATGGCACACAACAACATCAGCATCTTGCATTCTCTGCCTTCAGCCAAGATCCATCAGACATCAGCAGTGATATCCCTGGTGTCACAGCCTTTTCTAAATCTAGCTTGACTTTCTGGCAGCTTTCTGTTGAATCATTCAAGAAGCTAGACTATGGAGAATAATGTGGCAATGATGAAAATTATACAAGTGTTCAGGTCTTTTGTTCACAGGGTCACTATTAGTCATCTACAACTCAACGGCACTTAACAACAACAACAGCAATGTGGCATTAGGATTGGAGAAAGACTTATCAACAACCAGCCTTATATAGATGACACAGCCTTGCTTGCTGAAAGTGAGGAGGGCTTGAAACACTTGCTGCAGAAGATCAAAGATTACAGCCTTCAATATGGATTGCATCTCAAAATCAAGCCAGAGTGGTGTTTCTAAAACTCAAATATGCTTTTGTCACTTTCTTGCTTGTACTGTTCTTCTTGGCCTGAGAGATGTGAAGATGGTATAGGATGTTAGAAAATAGGAATTAGAATCAGAACTTGGTTTAGTCTTCACTAAAGTTATTGTTAGATGGCATGGTTTAAACTCACAATGACAACAGAATGAAACACTGCTTGATCCTGCACCATCCTATCAATACTGTTCTTGAACTCAATGTTGTAACTACTGTGTCAGTTTCACTGAGGGTCTTTTGTCCTTTTTTTGCTGACTTTATCTTTTACCAAGTGTGATGTCTTTCTCCAGGATGTGTTCCTGCCTGATAACATACTCAAAGTATGTGAGACAAAGTCTTATCCCTGCATCTAATGAGTGTTCTGACTGAACTTGTTTCAAGACTTACTGGTTTTGTTTTAGTCCATTGTGTATTCCACTGTTGTCCATCAACACCACAATGTAAAAGCATCATTTCTTGCTCATTTTTACTATTCATTTCCAACTTTCATATGCACTTAAAAAGTTTGAAAATACCATGACTTTGGTTCGGGCACATCTTGAACTTCAAAGTAACAACCTTGCTCTTTAGAACTTTAAAGATGCCTTCTGAAGCAGTTTTGCTCAATACAATATATCCTTTGATTTCTTGACTGCTGCTTCTATGGCTGTTTTGCTTATAGATCCATGTGAAATGAAACCTTACAAGCTTCATTTGGTTCTCCACACATCATGATATTGCTTGTTGGTCTAGTTATGAAAATTTTTGTTTTCTTTATACTGAGGTATAAGCTGTACTGAAGGTTGTAGTTTTTTATCTTCATTAGTAAGTGTTTCAAGTTCTCTTTGCTTTTAGCAAGGCAAGGCTGCATCATCTGCATACCACAAGTTAGTAATTAGTCTTTTTCCCATTCTGATGCCACAATCTTCTTCATATATATCCAGTTTCTCAGATTATTTGTTTTAACGTGCATAATGAATAGGATAGATAAGGGAATGGATACAACTCTGACACACACCTTAACTGATTTTAAGCCATGAGGTCTGACATGCTTTTTAATCTATTTACAGATTCCACATGAGTAACATTAAGTTTCCAAGATTCACACTCTTCTCAATGCTATCCATAATTTGTTATGATCTACACAATTTAATGTCTTTGTGGAAATCAGTAGAATACTGGTAGTGCCTGCTTCCAACCAATATTTGATAACTCTGTGTTAGTGTGTACTAGCTCTATGAATTTGAACAAGTTGCATAACTTTTTGAGAAACTTAGACATTTCCATTATAAAATAGGAATATCTATGTAACAAGATTGTTTTGAAGATTTTGCAAATTGTACATATAAGAACTAAAAACCATCTTACAATGAGGAAGTACTTAAGTATAAATATTATTTATATATAAAAAAGTATTTACTCTTTATATGTAAATAAAGATAATTTTAAAGAAATTTTTCCTTTCTCAGTCTTACATAAAATAGTTCTATTTTAGAGATTGTTTGGAGAAGTAAATCCATATAAACATATGCAAATATTTTATTTCTTTTTTAAAAATTATACTTATGTAGAAATTTGTCTAGGTTTCTAATTTTTAAAATACCTTGGTTAAAGTACAAATTTTGTCTCATTTTATTTCTGAGGTATTTTGCTTCTAAAATTGTTTTTAGGTTTCTTAATTAAAAGTCTATCTTTTGAATCCAAAACTTCCTAGACTTAGGGTTAGAAATAGGAGGAAGTGGAGTTACTCTCCCAGACTTAAAGCAGTATTTCTGGACTGGCTAAAGGTGATAAGGAGAGGTTGGTGAATCACCGAATCACTTACAGACATGCCCAGATTTCTGCATTCAGAATATGTGGCAGCCCACCTTTACTTGTGTAAATAAACTAGGTTTACTCAGGATCTTTAAAGGAAAAGAGGCCTCAGGTTTTATAAATGTATTATTGTGTTGTCATCCTTGGGAAATGTTATCAAATGTTTTTTAATAGAAATAATATTTCTTAGGAAAGGGAACAGAAAATTTAGATCATATGGGAAGCAATGCGGGGATTAGTATTTTGGTAAGAATAAACAAGCAGAATGCAATGTTAAGATCTTGATTTTCTGATGGTAAAGGATGTTTGGAGAGCTGAAAAGTACTGTTACCTTCATCTTCTTTACTGTTTGGCCTCCATTAGGTATGCTTTCCAGTAACTGTTGGCACTGGCAGAAAGCAGCTGTTCGTGGATTAGTCCAGTCTACATCTAAGTTTACCTGTCTTAGCTTTGGGGATATGGTTTACTTCAAGTCACCTTTTTTCCTCTATCTTTGTATTCCTTACAGATTCATGAAGGTTGCAGGAAGCACAGTGGATGCAGTTACCTGGCAACAGTAGGTATTCAACCATTTTTGCTCTTATTTCTTCACCATCAGTGTTTAAGAGAATTGTCACTAAGTTCAGAGCTGACATTAAATAAGCTGTGCTCCATCTGCAGAGAGAAAAAAGCTGAAACTCAATCCAAAGCTGTTCTTAATGACTTATGCTGCCTCATAGTATTGCTTGGTTGGCATTTGGAGGGGACGGGGGCATGGGGAGGAAATGACATTTTGGAGAACTCAAGTGTTGGTACATTTTTAATTTAATCTGTCATCAGTGAACAGGTAATGGAGATCTGAGTGTGCCACCTTTCCCCCACCCTTTACTTTGGGAATAAATTTCCTTGTTTAAGAGAGGAAATAGTTCTAGTTACTTAATATAACACATGAATGTAGAAACACTTTGTTGTATTATAAGTATTCTTAATTAATATCAAGTAATGAGACAAACTTTTAAGAAGAAGGGGGAATAAGAAGAAGAATGTAAAGGAACAAAGCAGCTTCAAGAGAGAAATTCTAGGAGGTTGCTCACAGTAGTCAAGACTTGTTTCTCCAAAATAGCTTGACTTCTGAATATAATTATCTGTACATAAATTTACATTTCTTTAAATCTCCTCATAGCATTTATGCCAGAATGTGCAGTATTTCAATAGGTCTAATTATTTCTACTCAACAGCAAGAACAACTGCAATCACGTTTATATTGGAGCCTTGCCTTTCCCTTCTATAAAAAGCTTTTCCCACATGTCTTCCAAGTTATCTCTCATATACTGTGGTCTTCATTGCCCAGACGTGCACTGCCATCTTGGCCCTCACATCGGAGCCCACAACTGCAGCCTTCATCCCCATTTACTCTGATCTTTACTGTCTAGGCCATTTACCTCCTGTATAAAGGAATCACAGTGCCCTTAGGGTATTCTTGTTGTGAGAAAAGGATTAAATATATGAAATCTTTTATATGTATACAAAAAGAATTTTTTGTTTGTTGGCTATAAGTTATATCAGTCATAATGGAAATACTTCATTTTGCATTTATACTCTTAGTTTTGCTGAACAAGCTCGTACGTTTTCAGAAATTCTTACTCTCTTTCCATTTCTTTTTGAGTCATGGGCTCAGTAGGCCTGAGGATCTTATCCTCTCATTGCTTCTTTTCTTTGCACTTAGACTAAAAACCAAACTCTCTACTCTGGCCTACTAATAAGTTTGGTTTCTGCTGCTTCCTGATTTCAACTCATGCTACTTACCCCTCCCTTACTCATCCTGTCCCATCATGTAAGTTGTCTTTCAGTTCTTTAAGGTTCAAGTCCATGTCTATCTCAAGATCTTCTCACATGATGTTCTTGCTTCCTGGAATACTGTCTCTCCACTCAGAGTGGCTACTTTTCATACTTTAAATCTCCCCATACATGATATCCTCAGAGAGGCCTGCTCTGACTGTTGTATTTAAAACAGATGCTTCATTTCAGGTTTTTTCTTAGCTCCTTGTTTTTTCATATCATTTACCAGTACTTGCAATTAGTACTTTTTCATAATTGGTTTTTCTTATCCACCATAGTGGAACTTAAAAAGTTCAACAAGAACTTATTTGGGTAATCATTTATTAATAATATACTATTAGGGGTGTATGTGTGAGAATAATAGTAACAGTAGTAATACAGTAAAACATACAAAAGTCACCAGTATTAGGTGAAAAACTATCAGAGAAGGAAAAACTCACATACTTTCTACTAATAGACCTTGCTTGCTTCATGTGAGAACTTGAAGCATTTGTTGCAGAAGACCAAGGAATGAAGCCTTCAGTATGGATTACATCTCAATGTCAAGAAAACAAAGATTCTCACCATTGGACCTATAGGCAACATCATGAAGGATGGAGAAGAGATTGAAATTGTCAACAGCTTCATCTTGTTTGGATCCACAATTAACATTCTTGGTATCAGCAGTCAGGAAATAAGACACATTGCACTGGGAAAATCTGAAATAAGGTACCCCTCCAAATTACTGAGGCATAATGATGTCAATATGAGGACTAAGGTGTGTCTGATTAAGGCTATGGTCTTTCTGCTTATCTGCTATGCATCGGAGAGCTGGACAATGAGTAAGGATGGCAGAAAAAGAATTGACACCTTTGAGCTGTGGCCTTGGAGAAGAGCACTGAACATCCCACGGATGGCCAAGGGAACAAACAGATATGTCTTGGAGAGGGTGAAAACGGAGTGCTCTTTGGAGGCAAGAATGATGAGGCTTTGCCCCACATTCTTTGGGCATGTTGCTAGGAAGGGCTATTCTTTGGAGAAGGACATGATGCTGGGAAGAGTGGAGGGTCACAGAAGGAGAGGAAGACCCTCAATGAGGTGGATTGACACCATGACTGCTGCAGTGGGTTCTTGTATGTCAGGAAGTGTGAGGATGGCTCGGGATAGAACAGGGTTCAGATAAAAGTCTCTATGAGTCATATTCGACTTGACAGCACCTAACAACAAAAACAACAATAGAAAAGCAGAAAAGTGAAATTACATCTTATTAAACCCAGAAAAACAAGGCAGTCCTATCAAGTTCTAGCTCACAAATTTCACTATGATAATAGCAGTGTGAAAAAATATGGACCTTTCTAAATCTTTGTATGCCTTGCCATATCTGTTGCTCACAACAACCAAACGAAACAGTGACTAACATCACCATTTTCCCTACAGTTTACAAAAAGCAGTAGAAAATGCAAAGATTACACATAAAGTAGTAGATTTTTGAACTTGAATCTGGGTCAGTCTTATTCCAAGAGTTTTTCTCTTAATGATTATTACTATTTTCATAATAGCATAATATTACTGAAAATCTTAAGTTCTTGTGGAGGAATTGAAATTCTGTCGAGTGTCCTCATAAAAGATTTCTTGGATAAGAGAGCATAGAGACTCAAGAGTGAAGAATTTATAGGAACTATATAATCCTATAAATGTGAAATAATGAGATCAGTATGAAAAATTATTGGGTAAAAATGTTTGACTTGTCAGATCATCATTGCTCACAGAGAAGGGTCAGAGATAGCTTTTCTTCTTTATTTAGGGATTCTTTACAGTACAAATGTAATAAAGTGAGGCCAGTAATTAAAAAAATTGTAATGGATAAATGGATTTTTTTATAAATATAATTCATTTATTGGCTACTTTAAGAATATTGGCTCTCTTTCAAGATAAATAGCATGTATTTGCAACTATTAAATACTCCCCCAAAGCAGAGAGGTGTTTGTTTCTTTTGGCTCCAGTATCAGCACTAATTTGGGGACAACAAGTAGCACCTGGAATCTACCATTTAGCCCTTCCAGCCATAGTTCTAAGTCAAGTCTTAGAATAGCTACGAAACAATCCCAGCAAACCTGGCCAGGAAAATTCAGTGAAAATTAAAGCCAAATGCCATGTTTCTCCAACTTTGAGAAATGCTGAAATGAAGAATTCTTAAACTTCTAAGGAAAGTCAACAGTTGCTGTGGAGGGTGGGAAAAAGAAAGAAGAATTTATGAATATACTATTATATAGATAGCCAAAAGGATCAATTCAATAACAAGATACAGAGATTAGAGCTTGAACAACTGGAACTCTGAGTCTGAAGTGATAATTAGATCTATACAGCTGGTGGCCCTGTGGTAAAGAGCTGCGCTGACAACTTGAAGGCACATGGTTCAAATCCACCAGCTGCTCTGCAGGAGAAAAGTGGGACATCAACTCCCAGGCAATTAACTGTCTCTGAAAACACTCTGGAGGGTCATCTGTGAGTTGGTTCTGACTCAGTGGCACAAAACAACACATAGTTACACTATTTTGATTTTCAAACCCATGTATTTTGAGAACATGATTTACCTTACCCATGATTGACCCTACCCACTTATCAATATGGAAAACCCAGTAGGATTAGTTAGTGACCCTAAAATAATAAGATGAAGAAGCTTTTGTAACGTGGGGGCTCTGGTGGCACTGTGGTTAAGGCATTGACTGATAACCAAAAGATTGGTGTTTTGAACTCAGGAGCTTCTCCACAGGAGAAAAAAAAAGGTAGTCTGCTTCGATAAGGATTTAATAACATTAGAAACCCCAAGGGAATGTTCTGCTTGGTTCTGCAGAGTCACCATGAGTCTCAACAAACTAGGTGATAGTGAATTTGGTTAGGATATTTTTTGTAAATATATTAAAAGATTTAATGGTTAAGATGTCCATAGTGAATGAACAGATGGGAAAATATCAGTAGTTAAATGGAAACAATAAAGAAAATCAAAAGGAATTTTTAAAATTAAAAATGCACTTGGTAGGCAGAACAAGTTATTATTGTTTTTATGTATTTTGAGGTTATAAACAACTCATAGCCTGTGTCTCCAGCAGGTTTTCAGAAGCAGTAGATTTGAACCACAGGCCTGTGCGATGGCAGTACAACTCCTTACCACTAAGCCACCAGAGCTCCCTAACAAACTATTAGAAGCTAAGAAAGAACTCATGAACTTGTATATATAGATCAGCAGAATTTTTTTAAAGATTCAAGACAATTGATGCTCAAATTCATTGAATGAAAAGAGTGAGGAATGAAAGATTACCCAACATTCTACAAGGGTTTTATGGAGTATTCTAACTTGAACCTTGGGTAGAACTAGACAGATCTTTATGCTTTCTTGGTGGCTAAGGAAACTAGGGAAAGCCTTCTAATTTCACCAAAGGGGTTCAAAGGAGGATAGAATCCAAAAGTAAATAAAGGTCTTTGCCATCACAACACATTATGGGATGTACACTATACGTCTGGTGGTCTACAAAATTAGAATGGAAATAATGGATTTTTATATCCATAATATCAGTACTTTTTTCTAAGTGGGGAGAAGAAGGAACTAAACTTTATTAACTTTGATGTGATGTATGAGTAATTAGAATCCCAAAGGACAGGAGAGATCAAATGGGCCACATTTCTCCCCCTTTTTATTATTAATTTTAATGAACATTTACAGAGACTTTGGATTTCCATTCTTTCCTTGTTGCATTTTTCTCCCTGCCCACCCCTCCCCCACCAGTTCACTCTTCTCTTTGAAAAGTAAAAGAAAAATTCTTTCACTATTATACAATCCCCCTCACACACACACTCCACTATGCAGCCACATTTTATTTTTTTTTCTTAATTTCAGTGAACATCTACAGAGATTTTGGACTTCCATTCAACACATTTCTGTTTACTAGGTAGTCAGTCTCAATCTGAAATTTGTGGCCTCTGGTTTAGGGACATTTTCCTAAAGTTTTTCCCTTGATAAGGCTCCTTTTTTGCCATTTATATGAGTATGTGTATATATGCGTATGTGTGTGTTCTTTCCTTTAAGTTCCTGACAGACCTCCCAGATTGAGATAGACTAGGAAGTAGGATTGGCCATCCTATTCTTAAATAACAGGCCTTTGAACACTAGAGGAACACAAATCGTTATAGTAGTATACTAGTAGAACCCAGTGTGGGTTCTATCCCAGCAGTGTCTGCATCACCTGAGAATTTGTTTAAAAAGCAAACTCTCAGACTCAACACCAAACCAGGCCTTCCAGACTGGGAAACATTGAGGTGGTAGCCAACAAATTATGTTTTAATATACTCTTAAGAGTCTGATGTGCTGTGAAGTGTGAGAACCAGTGCCAAATAGAATGATTGTCTACATTTGATTTCTAGAAATACGTCCATCATTGTATTTCTTTTTTGGCATAAAACTTTTTTCAGTGGCTTCTTTTTTAGTATGTGGATGAGAAAAAAGATGCACGCAAGATTGCCCTGGGAAATAATCTTTAGAAAAGTATTGCCCCTGATAGTTACAGTTATAGCTTCAAGTAATCTAACTTGCAGTAAATTTTTCTTCTTGCTTAAATGTCAGCACTTTCTCTTTTTTTGTCTTTGTCCACATTTATGTGTATCATTCTTCATTTCTGCTCTTGCAGAAAAAGTATGTATAGTGGGAATATGACAGCTATAAGCATAAAGAGATCAGTTTTATAATTGACATTTTTAACCACATTTAAGAGCACAAAAAGTGAGCGTTGTTAGAAAGTCATTGCAAGAGCAGCTAAGAATCTGCCCATAATGTAAGTAAATGTGAGTAAATGACTCTAATAATAGCATCTATTGGAAATTCACAATCATTTCCAGGGGATCATGAAACATTAGAATGACTTGATAAGCACAATTTTGCTTCAGTGGAAAAACTGGAGAAATTCATCACATAGCTACTGAATTTTAGAGAAAGGAGTGGAAAAAAAATTCTATTCAGAAAAAAGATTTCAAAGAAATGTAATAGAGTAAATGATCCATCAAACAAAAGACAAACCCCTTCCTTCTGTGATGACTCCACATCACAGCAGCCTTACAGGACAGAGTAAAACTGCCCTGTGGGGTTTCTAAGGCTGTGACCTTTACAGAGGCTTCTCTGCTGCCACAGCTTCTTTTCCTTGGAGCATCTGGTGGATTCAAACTGCCCACCTTTCGGTTAGCAACTAAGTGTTTTAATCACTGCATCACTGATGCTCTTCAAATGACCCATAGGAGTGCTAAAACATAATTTAAGATTATTTTTACGGAAAATCATTTTTAACAAAGAGCCTATAGAGCTAATGCACTGAGTTTTGGAAAGAACAGTGATTTTTTAAGTCAAATAAACCCAGAGAGAATCCCGCTCAGCTTTGTGAACATGGGGTGAAAGCAAAATTTTCTGAGGTCAGTTATCTTGTTTGTTGTTGTTGGTAGTTCTGATTAGTTTATCTCTGACTCATGACAGTGACCCCACATACACAATATACCAGAGTGAATCACTGTGGGCCATCTTCAAAACTATTGTTGAGTTGTAGTCCATTGTTGCAGCCGTTGTGTCAGGCCATCTTGACAATTACTTTTGCCTTCACTTTTCAATTGTTCTTCTCTGAGCTCTGTTGGCCTAATGGTAAGGTGTTGCTGTCCTTCCAACCCAAGGGTACATGGTTCAAATCTTTCCAGCTGCTTCATGGGTGAAAGATGGTCAGTCTTCCTCCCATGTGATTTATAGCCTCTGAAACCTACTGGAGGGTAAGCTATGAGTCAGTTCTGACTTGATGGTTGTTGTTGTTAAGTACCATTGAATCAACTATAACTCATAGCAATGCTTTGAATAGTAGATATGAGCCCTGCCATCCCTTGTGCCATTCTCTTCATCACTGACATACACGAGCCCACTATTACAGCCATGGTGTCAATCCGTCTTGTTGAGGGTCTTCCCCGTCTTTGCTAACCCTCCGTCTTTCCAACAATGATATCTTTTTCCAAGGACTGGCCCTTCGTAACAACATGCCCGCAGCTTGTATGAAATTTTTCTATTCTTGCCGCCTGGCTGCACCTTCAAAACATATTGATTTGTTCTTTTGACAGCTCATGGGATAATCAGCACTCCTCTCCAACATCACCGTTCAAGGGCATTCATTCTTCTTCTGTCGTCCTTATTCATTGCGAATTTTCAGCTGCAAAGCAAGTAGTAGAAAAAAGTGTGGCTTAGATCTTAGTCTTCAAGCAGACGTCATTGCTCTTCAGCACTTTGAAAAGGTCTCTGATAGCAGACTTTCTCAATGAAATATATCCTTGAATTTCCTGCTTCCTGGTGTCAAGGATGCTGACTGTGTATCCAATAAAGATGAAATAATTGACAGTTTCTATCTCTCCTCCCTGGTGGTATTGCCTATGAGTCCGAAGGTGAGTATTTTTGTTTTCTTGATATTGAGATGGAACTCATTGAAGACTGTAGTCTTTGCTTGTCTGCAGCAAGTGTTTCTAATCCTCTTCACTTTTCAGCAAGCAAAGTTGCATTATCTGCATAATGCAAGTTGTTGATGAGTCTTCCTCTGATCCTGATCCCTAATTCTTTTTCATATAATCTAGCTTCTCAAATTATTTGTTATGCATACAGATTAAACTGTTGTTGTTGTTGTGTGCCAACAAGTCACTTGCTACTCATAGCAACCCTGTGTACAAAAGCCCTAAATCCTGCTCTATCCTGTACCAACCCCACTGTTTGTGACACAGCCACTTCTATTGCCCCAATCACTGAATCGATCCATCTCATGGAGGGTCTTACTCTCTTGTGCTGTCCCTCCACTCTCCCAAACATGATGTACCTCTCCAAGGACTGTTCCCTCCTTGCAACATGCCCAAAGAATGTCAGACAAGGCTACAGAATCCTTGCCTCCAAGGAGCAGCCTGGGTTCACCCTCTCCAGGACAAACCTGTTTGTTCTCCTAGCAGTCCCTGCTATATTCAACACTCAGCTCAAAGGCATCAATTCTCTTTCTATCATCCCTAGTCACTGTCTAGCTATCTGATGCATAGCACACAATTGCGAAGACTATGGCCCAGAACAGACACACCTTAGTCTCCAGCCTCACATCATTGTTCTTCAGTACTCTGGAGAGGTCTCTAACAGCTGACTTTCCCAGTGCAATTTGTCTCTTGATTTCCTGGGTGCTTGTACAGATTGAGTAGGTATGGAAAAAGAGTACAGCTCTGATATACACCTTTCCTAATTTTAAACCATATAGTGTTCCCATGCTTTGTTCATACAACAGCTTCTTGGTCTAGGTATTGATTTTGCATGAGCACAATTACATGTTCTTAGATTCTCATTCTTCTCAATATCAGTCATAATTTGTTATGATCCACAGGGAAAAGCTTTTGCATAGTCAATAAAACACAAATATCCTTTTCTGTTCTCTGTTTCAGCTAAAATTCATCTGACATTAGTAATACCTCTCTTGCCACAGCTGCTTCTATGTCCTGCCTGAATTTCTGATAGATTCCTGTTGATGTACTGTTCTAGTCATTTTTTAATAATCTTCAGCAAGATTTTACTTGCATGTGAAATTAACGTGTTGTTGAATACATAACAACAAATAACATTGCTCTTCTCCAGCGATCATTCTTTCCTGATGTTTCATCGAAACTAAGCATTAGTAGCCTCACTTACTTTAAAGTTGGACAATATGCGCAGCACTTTATTGGACCTTGCTGCCTTCTTATGTAAAAGAGGTAAGATCGTATTTGTGCCTGGGCTCCTTTATCATTGAACAAAGGATGCTTGTAGCCCTCCTGTCAGCCTTGCCCTGGAAGGCTCCACAGTCTCCTTTTACCCTTTTCACTGAAAGAAAGCTGTTTCAGGTGACTGTTGTTGACAAGGGTCTATACATGTACCCCAAAACTAAGTAAAGCTCTTTCTGTTTTAAGTCCAAATCACACACATACACAAAGCAGTCTAACTTCCTTGGTACTAATCTCATAATATTAGTGTGTAACCTCACCAAAATGTTTTCCAAAAAAGTCTTATTTTATTAGTGTCTGGTGTCCTACGTAACTGAGCTCCCTTGTTTCTTCATATTGCAGTACTTAGTAGAATGATCTTTGAGAAAGTAAGATTTGAGCAAAGATGGGAAAGAGGTAATTAGGCAGATATCCTAAAGAAGAGTGTTCCAGACTGAAGATGCACCTAGACCAATGCTTCCATCATAGGAATGACTCATAGGTGTTATTTTGTTGTAATTGTGTCCTGTGGAGTTGGAACTGACCCATAGCTGACGCTCCAGTGGATTTTCAAGGGCAGTAAATCACACAGGAGATGTTTGCCCGTTTTACTTCTGTGGAGCAGCTGGTAGATTTAAACCATGTACCTTTGCACTGGCAGTACGATTCCTTACCAATAAGCTACCAGAGTGTTATCACAGTCTCCACTGCTGTTAGGCCTGTTTCAACTCTTGGCCACCTTCCTTTGGGTCTCTAAGGCTTTACATCTTAACAAAAGCAGACTGTCTCATATTTCTACTCCAGAGTGGCTGGTGAATTCAAACCATTGACCTTTCAGTTAGCATTCCAACATGTAATGTTCTATGCTACAAGTGCTCCAAATATAGAACAATATTGTTAATTTTTTATGCAAGTAAAATCTTGCTGAAGATACTTTAAAAACCACTGGAGAAGAATATCACCAGAGAACTTCCAGAAATTAAAGCTGAAAGGACATGAAACATGAGAAGACATGAAACAAGGGCTAGATCATTGCTGATATCTGTTGAATCTCAGCTGAAAACCAAGAATACCAGAAAGATTTACCTGTGTTTCTTTGCCTAAGTAATCAAAGGCATTTGACTACATGGATTATAACAAATTATGTGCATCATAAAATTTTGAAGAATGGAGATTCCAGAACCCTTAAGTATGCTCACTCAGAACCCATATATAGACCAGCAAAACAATGGTTTAAACAGACAGGTTCACATTCATGATTTAAAATCAGGAATAGTAAGTGTCAGAGTTGTATGGTTTTACTGTATTCATTCAGTCTGTGTATTGAGCAAATGATACCAGAAGCTGGAGCGTATACAGAAGAACACATCAAGACTGGAGGGTGAGTCATTAGCCAGCTGCAATAAACAGATAACACAACTTTGCTTGCTAAAACTGAAGATGACTTAAAGTACTAATTGATCAAGTTTAAAGACTATCTCCTTCAATATAGACCACTGTAGCGGAAAAAAAGGGTAGATTTTATGTTAATAAAATGATAATTAGTTTATCTCAAACTGCAGATCCTCACAGCATTAGACGCTTTGCATGCACAGTTACTGTTTTATATAATATATTGTATAAGGGAAGAATGATAACATGAACTAAAAACCTTTTATGTGCCTAATTAGTCTAGTTACTTTACATAAAGCTATTATAAATTTTTGTAAGACTCTACCACCATGCTACTCAAAGTGCAGTCAGTGGCTGTTACATGCCCTGGAGTCCTCTCCACCCCACAGCAATCTGTGTGAAACACATCGAAACCTTGCCCGATCCTATGCTATCATCTCAATCTCTGCTGTGCTTAAGCTCACTGTCATCGTCACTGTGTGAATACATTTTGCTGAAGCCCTTCCTCTCCTCCTCCATCTTCCCCAGGATGATGTTCTCTTCCAAGAACTAGCCCCTTCTGATAACATGACCAAGTATGTAAGAAGAGGTCTCACCGTAATTGCCTGTAAGGATCACCCTGGCTGCACTTCTTCTAAGACCTCTTTGTTCTTTTACCTGTCTATGGTATATTTTATATTCTTTGCTCGCACCACA
Source organism: Elephantulus edwardii (assembly GCF_000299155.1). Classification (NCBI taxonomy): domain Eukaryota; kingdom Metazoa; phylum Chordata; class Mammalia; order Macroscelidea; family Macroscelididae; genus Elephantulus; species Elephantulus edwardii. The sequence goes on from NW_006399756.1 coordinate 32,512,092, forward strand.
GTTCAAAGGCATCAATTCATCTTTGGTGTTCCAGTTGAAATTACCATGGCTTTCATCAGGCCCACCTTTGTCTTTAAAATTGCATACTTTTTCTTTAGCACTTTATAGAGCTCCTTGGCAGTAGATTTGCCCAATGCAATAAATTATTATGTTGTTTGACTTTTGCTTCCTTTGACATAGATTGTGAATCCAAGTAAAACGAAACCCTTGACCACTTCAATCCTTTCTCTGTTTATCATGGTGTTATTTATTGGTCTAGCTGTGAAGTTTTTATTTTCTTGGTGTTGATGTGTAATTCATACTTTGATCTTCTGTAAATGCTTCAGGTCCTCTTCTCTTTTTGGAAATGTGGTCTGGATCAGCAATATTAGCACCATCCTAGAATTGTTAGAAATGTAGATTCTTGTTCCTCATCCTAAACCTTTTTGGAATCTGCATGTTAGTAAGATCTCTAGATGCTTCATTATGCACATTAAAGTCTGAGAAGCACTACCTTCACAAGACCTTTAGTACCTTTTCCTTAGATGAGCAAAATGAGGTTCAGAGATGGTATAATTTATCTTACTTATGGCTAGTAAATAAATAACAGCCCAGGAAATCTATTAACAGAGAAGTCTGTGTTCTTTCCATTACATGCTTTAAATAAATTCAGCTTCATAGAGACCCTCCTTTGGGTTTCCAAAATTGTAAATCTTAATGAGCAAAGTCTGCCCATCTTTTTGCTGCAGGGCAGCTGGTAGATTCAAACCACTGGCCCTTCAATTAGCAGCCAGCATACCTCCAGAGCTCCTTTTTCTTATCCTCACTAGATTGTTTTTAAAATGGACAAATTTTGGCTACCTAGTGGTACAGCTTTGCTGGCTTAGTGGTAAGGAACGCTGCTGTCAACACAGAGGCATGTGGTTCGAATCTACAAGCTGCTTCTTGGGAAAAAAGATGCAAAATCTCCTCCTGTGAAGTTAACTGTCTCTAAACCCATTAGAAGATCAGCTATGAGTTGGTTCTGACTCAGCAGTACATAACAACAACATAATGTTGATGCAGTGGGTTAATCATTGAATACTAACCCAGGGGTGACAATTTTATGCTATTCTGTAGAGTCAATTTGAGTTGGAACAGATTTGAAGGAAGTAGGTATTTCATAACGTACTCTAGAGGGAAAAAAAAGAAGATGAAAGAAAGAAAAGAAACCGGTTAGCTTCCACTTAAATTCACTTTGAAAGCATTTGCCCAAACAGGCTGAGTATAAACACCTGGCCGAGGACAATGGAGTGGAGATGATAATTGAGTTCGTGTGTGGCTGTGCGTGGATGAGTCACATGCTCCCTCTCTTCTGGGGTAACTTATATCTTGTCTCTCTACTGAATTAGGGAATCTAAGTGTAATTGTTGGCTGGATTCTCCCAAAATCCTGCTCTGATGGGCAGAAGACAAGACTGAAAGGGGAAAAGGCCTGAGGAGAGGAACAATCTGGCATATAAGTCAGGGAATGTCTTTTTTTTATGAGCAAGGAGGTATTTTTATGGTTTGCCTTGAGTGAATAGCCTCTGATGTTGGGAAAACAGACAAGGAACAGCTGGACCACACTTCGGCTCAGTTGCCACAACAACTTGATACATTTGTCTCTGGTGTCATTTGATCCCTTTGAGAGCTGTATTGCCTCAATGTGGATGTTTGACTTTCAGACTTACTACTCTGTGCAATGAGCATGTCTGTTTGTGTTCCTCAGATTACATGGAGTGTTGATTATATTAATTTGAGGATTTGAATTCTAGAATTGCAGTATGTGACAACCTTACAGGTGACTGAATTGCCGAATATCATGGAACCATCTTTATCTTCACCACCATCAGAACTCTGGTTTCCAAGGTAATAGCATACCTGATAGCATCTAGGAAAATTAAGTCATTCTCATTTTTCAATATATGATATTATCTCATCTCAGATATTTTTTTTTCTTTGCAACTCACACTCGATCTCAGCACAAAAGTTATTCCTAGTGTTAATGGCAAATATTTTTTTTCTTGGAAAAGTTAAGAAGCACTCGACCAGTTGGAGAGTTGCAAAGTAAAAGGGAGTGCATTCATATGAATCCAAGAACAGCTTAAATCTTTCTCCTTAAGAAGCTGAGAAATGCAATAGAGTTTAAGACCAGAAGAAACTAATATTAACCAAACTACCACTCCCAATCTCTCAGAAATAGACCATAATAGAAGATCCTTGATGGAATATGTGATAAATCGAGAAATAAATAAAAAATAAATAAATAAATGATAAATCTAGAACAAACCCAAAATCACAATAGTAACCAGGATAGTCGGTACAAAGAGACTGGTGAAACCACCGAACTGTAGCCCTCGTTGTTGTAGTTAGGTGTCATCAGGTTGACTAGAACTGATAGCAACACTATGAAAAAAAGATGTGAACCTTGCACTGTCCTGCAGCTTCCTCAGCACGTCTCATACGCATGAGCCCACTGCTGGTCACTGTGTCAGTCTGTCCTGCTGAGAGTCTTCCTTTCTTTCTCTAACCCTACACCTTTTCAAACATGATGTCTTTTTCCAAGGACTGTTCCCTCCTGATAACATGCTCAAGATGTGTGAAATGGAGTTTCACAATTCTTGTCCCTAAGGATTACCTCCTAATGACCTCCTCCGAGACAGACTTGACTGTTCTTTCGGCAGTCCATGGGATATTCAGGACTCTCTTCCAACACCACAATTCAAAGACATCAATTCTTCTTCTGTCATTCATTGTCCAACTATCTGATGCATAGGAAGTAATTGAATAGGATGTAGCCTGGATCAGGACACCCTAGTTTTAAACTTGCATCCTTGGTCTTTAGTACTTTGGACATGTCCTTGACAGCAGATTTTCCCAATGCAACACATCTTTTGATTTCTTGACTATTGTTACCACATGTATTGATTGGGAATCCAAGTTAAATGAAAGCGTTAACAACTTAAATCTTTTCCCCGTCTATCATGATGCTGTCTGTTGGTCCAATGATTTTTGTTTTCTTCATGTTGAGATGTAATTCATATTGAAGACTCTAATCTTTGATATTATGCAGCAAATGCTTCAAGTTCTCCTTGCTTCCAGCAAACAAGGTTGTGTCATCTGTGTAACAGAGGTTGCTGATGACTCTTCCTCCGATCTTGATGCTACATTCTTCTTCATATAGGCCAGCTTCTTGAATGATTTTCTCTGCATACAAATTGATTTGTTATAGAGAAGGAAATATAGTCCTAATACACACTTTTCTTGATTTTAAACCATGCAGTGTTCCTTTGTACTGTTTGCACAAGAGCTTCTTGGTCTGTATATGCATATATGTGCATATGCACAATTAACTATTCTGGGATTCTCATTCTTTTCAATATTAGGCATAATTTGTTATGGTCCATAAAGTCAAAATGACTTCACACAGTTAATAAAGCATGAGAAAGCCATCTTTCTACTATTCTCCACTCTCCGCAAAGATTCATCTGACATTAGCAATGTTATCCCTGATAACATGGCCCCTTCTGAATCCAGCTTGAATTTCTGGCCATTCTCTGTCAATGTATTACTCCAGCCATTTTTTCATAATCTTCTGCAAGATTTTACTTGCATGTGATAGTAATGATACTGTTTGATATTTTCCATGTTCTGTTGGATCACCTCATGCTGGAAATGGGAACAAGCACTCTAAATATTTAAAGCTTATTGTCACCCTTTAAGCCTGAAACCAAACTCACCTTTGTGAAATAACTTGCACCCCACCAATAGACAGAGCTTGAAGGTGAACAGTAACACCAGAGAGACACTCAACTTGCACAACAGTCAGTCCCAGAGAATCACAGGGTAGCATTTTTCCAAGGATAAAAACATAGATAAAAGAGCGATATGAGTAGAAACAAGAACCATGGGGGTAGGACGGGGCAAATAAACTGTTTATTAGCAGAGATCCTCACCACTGGGCCAACTGGAAGCATAGGTATGGATGGAGAAGAGTTTGAGATAGTTAACAGTTTTAGTTTGCTTGGCTCCACAATCAACTCTATTGGTATCTGTAGCCAAGAAATAAAGAGATGAATTGCATTGGGAAAGTCAGCTGTCAGGGGCCTCTCCAGAGTACCGAAAAGCAACATCGTCAGGCTGGAGACTAAGGTGAGCCTGATCCGGGCCATAGTCATCGCAGTTGTGTGCTATGCATCAGAGAGCTGGACAGTGACTAGGGGTGATAGAGAATTGATGTCTTTGAGCTGTGGTGCTGGAAAAGAGTGTTGAATATACCATGCACTGCTAAGAGAACAAACAGGTTTGTCCTGGAGAGGGTGAAACAGGACTTCTTGGAGGCAAGGATTCTGAAACTTTGTCCGGCATATTTCAAGGAAGGACCATTCCTTGGAGAGGGACATGTTTGGAGAGAGGAGGAACAGCACAAGAGAGGAAGACCCTCAATGAGATGGATTGATTCAGTGACTGGAGTAATGGGAGTAGGTGTGTTAGACAGTGAGGTTGGCACAGGATAGAGAAGGGTTTAGGACTCTTGTACATAGGGTCGCTATGAGTTGCAAGTGACTTGACAGCACGTAATAACAACAACTTGAGAGAAAGGGCTAGGACTTCTGCTAGTATAATCCATGTAATGCTGGCCAAAGTAGTACTGCTAGCCAAAGGCCACAACCTGGCACTTCTAATTCACTAGCCTCTCCTGAGTAGAAAGATGGGCAGTCTCCTTCAGTTCTAGTGGCAGCCTCTGCAAGTAGCTGGAGGGACAGTTATAAGTTGGCTCTGACTAAATGCGAATGAGAGAGAAGATTGCTCTGCAAATACTCAGCATTTGTTCTCCTCAGCATAATGGTAGTTCTGTCCTCTCCATGATCATCAGCAGTAGTCAGCAACAAAATCCTGATCTTCCATTACTCTTCTCCACATCTCCTAAATTTAGGACCGCTAAAACAGAAAATTTTGGTAACGATCTATTTAAGGGCTTCCCACTTTCTACGATCGTGGTGACCAGCACCTTCTCTAAAATTCATTGCTTAGATTCTTTTGAAGGAACACTGTCTCTTGGGAGAGTTCAGGAAAGCAAAAAGCAAAAAAAATTAGAAGCTATTGAGGATGACTTTTGAGCATGTGCAGGATGTAATTTCATTATTGTCTAGAGTTACACGGCTGTTTCTGGGATCAGGGAGTTTCCTAAACAGAATATATTGTTGTTAGATGGCAGCATAACTGTGGTTTTCTGCTAGTATTTTGGTGCGGAGGTGGATAGCTGTTTCCTGTCATTTCCCACTCCCCACTTTTTTTCCTTCTTCCCACTTCATTTCATATAAATAAAAGGAAACAAAGTTAAGGGTAACAAAAGAACCACCAATAACAAACATTTCTGTTAAAGTTCTAAAGCTGATCTATAGAAGATGAGGGTTTCAAATTTTCTATATTCTTTTAAATTCATTTACATTGTGTGTAATTTGTATAGTTTCTCCAGTGCATGTTCAAGTTTTACATAAGATACTTTAATGTGAATCACATGAAAAATGTGGCTATGCATTAGAACTTTAACATTTGCATTTCCTGTTCTGTGTGGGTAATTTGTAAATGTGGGGTCAGCCTAGCAGGCTGGATAGGAGGAGAACTGGGACAAGGAGGGAGTCAACTGACTGGGCTTGGAAAATGACCGTCCTTTGTGTGGGCCTGTAGCTGAGAGATAATAATTGCTCAGTGAAATAGGGACAATTTTTATTTATAAAAAATACTCAGCACTGCCATGTTGCTGTTGATTGTGTCAGTTCTGAGTCCTGGAGGTCCCATATGCACAGATTAGAACAGCTCCATAGAGGGTAAAGACGCCTAAGAGCATGTGTTCTGGGCATGCTAGCAACAGCAATTGTTCAACACTTGGTAGTGAACAGACTGTGGCTGGTGGGACTACAGGCCTCAGAAAACATAAGAAAATTCCCAGATCATTAATATTTACCATTTTCTTCTCATTGCTGTAAAGTCAGAACCCACTCATAGTTGACCTTCCACTGAGTTTCTGAGAGTGTAAATTACATGAGAAGAGATTGTCCAGCTTTCTCCCAAGGAACTGCTGGTGGATTCAAACCACCTGAGAGGCATAGCCTTTGGGTTAGCAATGTGCCTCCCTAGAACTATGCCACCAGAGCACTCTAGGACGACACTTCCAGAGTTTCCTAAGTTACCATAGAAGTAAAATTGTTGTGGGAGGGCATGTGTTTTAAAAGAATTTTAAAGGACCACCTGAGAAAGTATTTTACTTCTTAGAGTTTAAGATACTTTTTTTAGACAGTCCTTTTAAAATTCCGAAGATTATCAGTAGTCTTTAAAAGAAATGCATAAATATGTGCACAAACATGTGCCCATCCGAAAACAATTGTACATACAATTCAGAAAATAATATTTTATTGTCTTTTTGGTAAAGGTTATATTCCCATTCAACAATTTCTACACAAGTTGTTCGCTGACATTGGTTATGTTCATCACATTGGGCGAGCATTCTCATTATTTCTATAGTTTCCATGAATTCTCCCCGTGTACATTCTTAGAATGTTACTGTATGACATAGTCCTCTCCCTAGCACTTCTTGGAACATCTGTAAGACACATATTTGTACTACAATTAAAAGAATTTTCACTAACACAAAGTAACACAGATACTGAATTTTTAGTAACTGTGAATCACAAAAACAAACAAACAAACAAAACACAACATTTTGGTTAACATTGAGAAGAATGGGAATTGTACTCATGCAAAACCTATACTTCAACTTAGGAAGCTGCTGTCCAAACAAAGTAAGGGAACACTGTATGGACATCATACAGTATACCAGAAATAAGATTTGTTTTTTGTGTATTGTCCCTTGATGTCATTCCATATCTCATCTGGTCAATGGGTTCAGTACATCAAATTTGTTCTTAAGATGGCCTCTAAATTCAAGTGGGGTGTATTAATAGTCATATTTTGGCTCCTGTGGACTTCTGATTTTCTTCAACTTCAACTGCAATATGCATAATATGAGCACCTGTTCCACAGTTGACCCGGGGTCTTCTTCTGACGTTGAGTTTCTCTGCCATCTCTTTCCACAGATGTAGTCAGTTTGACTCCTGTGTATTCCTTCCAGCAAGGTCATGTGCATATACTTTGTTTGGTTTGGTTTTTTGGTGTGTTATTTTTAGAGTATTAGCAATGAGTAAGTTATTGGCCTTCCAAAATTCTATCATGTCATCTGTGGCCTCATTTCTACCACCAAGACCATATTTTCCAATTACTCATTCTTTTTTAGGGAACTCTAGTGGCTTAGTGGTAAGGAATTGTGCTGCCAGCCCATTGGCTCACAGTCTACTAACTGCTGCACAGGAGGAAGTTGGGCAGACTCTTCCTATACAATTAAATGCCTCTGCAAACCCTCTGTAGCATCAGTTAGGAGTTGGTTATGTCCTGGTGGTATATAACAAGTCCTTCTTTGCTTCCATTTTTGCATTCCAATCACTCATTATAATAATGCATCTTGATTGCAGATTTGATCAACTTTGGACTGTAGGAGTTGGTGGAAATCATTAGACTTTTCACCTTGGCTTTAGTGGTTGGTGCATAAATTTAAATAATAGTCATATTTACATATCTTCTTTGTATGTATACAGATGTAATCCTGTTACTGATAACCTTATACTTCAGGATAGATCTCTAAATATTCTTTTTGATGACTAATTCAGTGTCATTCCTCTTAAATAGTTATTTCTGGTATGGTAGATCATATTATTGATTCAAAATGGTCAATATTCATTTATTTCCACATAATAATCAATATACTTGGTATATTTATCCTTTTGTGTTTAATGTAATGTTTAGCAATTTCTAATTTTTCTATATTTATACTTTATATATTTCATGCTCCAGTTATTAATGAATATTTGCAGCTGTTTCTCACATTAAGTCATGCAAAAATTAGGTATTTAGATACCATATTTACATTGTAATTAAGGAGATAAAGTAGAATAATATAAAGGAACTGAGTAAAAGAGCAAAGAAATGAAAACAATAGAGAAATGAGTGATATCCAAAGATGCTTACTATCTACATTTTTTTATCTGTTGTAGATGTAAACTCTTATAAAATATGACAACTGTGATGCCTTTCCTATGAGTATTTTTATTTTTCTAATATTTACTAGACAGAAAAAAGGTAGATTAAAATTAGGAATTCTAAAAAGAAACAATTCCTTTAGAGCAATTTGAACTTCCTCCTTCATCACCATAGGCTCTTATTCATATGTCATTTCATGAAATTCTTCTGTCAGCCAATTCCTTCTGATACAGTGACTCTGTATTCCTTCCATCTTCTCTTGATACTTCCTGGATCATTTAACATTCTACCCAAAGTATCCTTAAGTATTAACATTTAACATTCTACCCAAAGTATCCTTAAGTATTGCCACCCTTGGCTTGAATTTGTTTTTCAGCTCCTTCAGCTTAAGAACTGCTGAGCGAGTTCGGCCCTTTAAATTTTCTGACTCCAGCTCTCTGCGCATTTCATTATAGTATCTTGTTTTGTTGTCTCGGGCTGCCTTTTGAAATTTTCTGTTTAGCTCTTTGATTTCTTGGTTTCTTCCTTTAGCTTTGGCTTCTCATCGCTCTAATGCAATATTCAGAGTCTCATCTCACATCCATCTTGGTCTTTTCTTCTTTTTCAGCCTTTGTAATGATCTTTTGCATTCTTCATGGTGATTTTCTTGATATCCTCCCAGAGCTCATTTGGCCTATGCTCATTGGTGCTCAAGGCCTCAAACCTGTTCCTGAGATGGTTTTGAAATTCGAGTGGGACAGATTTAAGGTCAAATTTTGGTTCCTGTGAACTTAATTTAATTTTCCTCAACTTCAGCTTGAACTTGCATATGAGTTGCTGGTGGTCTATCCCACAATCAGCACCCGGCCTGGTTTTCACTGCTGATATTGAGCTTCTCCACTGAGTCTTTCCACAAATGTAATATATTTGATTCCTATGCATGCAATCAGGTGCGATCCATGTGTATAGCCCGCGTTTATGTTTCTTATAGAAGGTATTTGCAATGAATAAATCATTGAATGTGCAGAACTCTGTCATTCTATCTCCAGCCTCATTTCTCTCACCGAGACCGTATTTTCCAGCTACTGATCCTTCTTCCCTGTTCCCAACTTTTGAGTTCCAGTTGCCCATTATTATCAATGCATCTTGATTGCATGTTTGATCAACTTCTGACTGCAAAAGTTGGTAGAAAACTTCTTTTCCTCCTCTTTGGCTCTAGTTGTTGGTGCATATATTTTAAATAGTGGTATTCACTGGCCTTCCTTGTATGTGTTTGGATATTATGCTGTCGCTCACCACATTGTACTTCAGGATGGATCTAGAAATGACTTTTTTAATTATGAAACCAACCCCATTTTTCCTCTCCTTTTAATCCCTGGCATAGTAAATAATAAAATCATCTGATTCAAAATATCTCGTGTCAAGCCATCTCATTTCACCAATACCTAGTATGTCAATATTTATGCGTTCCATTTCTTTCTTAACAATGTCCAATTTTCCTACATTCATGCTTCTCACATTCCACGTTCCAATCACTAGTGTCTGCTTACAGCTGTTCCTTCTTCTCTGTATTTCCCTTTCTAAGATCTCAGTCTCAATTGCTATGCGTGCTAGTCCAAGAGATAGTCTAAGTGTGCTATATTGTACATAGGGTTTTCAAAGGCCTGTTTTTTCGGAAGTGGATGGCCAATCCTTCTTCCTAGTCTGTCTCAATCTTTAAATAGTTGGCAAAAAACAAGGCTCCAGGATTTGATAGCATACCAACTGACAGATTTTAACAAACAGACACTGCCCTGGATATGCTCACTAAATTGTGCCAAGAGATATGGAGAACAGCCAGCTGGCCCACTGACTGGAAATGATCAATATTTGTTCCTATTCCAAAGAAAGGTGACCCAAGAGAGTGCAGAAATTATCAAACAATATCATTAGTATCACATGCAAGCAAGATTCTGCTGAAAATTATCCAAAAACGTTTGGAACAATATGTCAACAGAGAACTGCCCGATGTATAGGCTGGATTTAGAAGAGGTAGTGGTAATAGGGCTATTATAGCTAATGTTAGATGGATCTTAGCAGAAAGCAAAGAATACCAGAAGAATTTCTGTCTGTGCTTCATTGACTATGCAAAGGCTTTTGACTGTGTGGATCACAACAAGCT
>NW_006399756.1:32523334-32534993 GCF_000299155.1 Elephantulus edwardii
TAGGGTCGCTATGAGTCGCAATGACTCGATGGCACATAACAACAAAAAGAAACAACCCTTTAGATATGACCCATTTTTCTTTTTTTTCTGATTCTGCTTTCGTTATTCATTATACAACTTTCACATGCATCTGAAGTAATTCAGAGTACTATGATTTGAGTCAGGCACATAGTTTTTTTTCTTTTTTAAAAAATTTTACACTAGTTTATTTACAAAATTTGAATACATTGTTTTAGAGAATAGATTCTTTCCATTTCCCTCACCTCCCCACCCATCAAACTGTACAACCCCATGAGTAATTCCTCCTCCCCCTGCACATCCTCATCCCTCTGCTTCCAGCCTCTCCCACCCCTCTTGGATCCTTATACTCATTCTACAATAATGGTTTTATACAATATTCATCCTTGTGGGACTGAGTTAGTTCACTCAGCATAATGCTCTCTAGTCTCTCCCAAGTTAAGTAATAATTTACAAAATCATTTCTTCTGCGTGCTGCATAGTATTCCATTGTGTGAATGTACCATAACTTCTCAATCCATTTGTTTGTTGTTGGACATTTGGACTGTTTTCATGTTCTTGCAATGGTGAATAATGCTGCTATGAGCATTGGTGTACAAATCTCAGTTTGTGCCTCAGTTCTCATTTTCTCAGGGTTATATTCCAAGTAGTAAAATAGCTGATAACCCATTTGTCTGATATGTGGCCTGCATTTAGTATACATATTAAAAGAAGTTGGATTTGGAGAGAAATGATCACCAACACCTCCCTTAAATTAGTTGGAGATCCACCCGCCCCAGGTGGTCCTGAGTGAAAGTTATACATGTCCTAAAAGGATTTTTTAAAAACTAAGTCAGTGGGTTACATTCTGTCTTCAAGTGGTAATTTAATTACCTAAATGTGAAAAATCAAGAAGGCAGGAAATGATTTTATTTCATGTAGGTCTCAAAAGCAGTTAGTGCCAATCCTTCTAATGTCAGTTGGCTATCTTCCAGCATTTTAGGGCCAGCTGGCACTGTGATCAGCCTCTTCACGCCAAGAAGCTCAAGACCCCAGAACCTTCACAGTTAATGGACATATTCCTAGAACACTCATTGCCAAAGGCCTCACACTTGCAGTTTTGGAGCCTTAAGACATTATACTTTATTCCAGGCAGTTTACACAGTCCAGAGCCCTGTGCTTAGAAGGGCTAGACACTTAATTTAATACTGTGCTATCACCACCCCGAAGATTTTAATCATTTTTAACAAGGGGTCTTGTATTTTTATTTTATACCAGACCCCACAAGCTATGTAGCTAGCTGTAATTTCTGGTAATTATTTTTAGTTGTTGCTGTTTGTACCATATACCTATGTTCCTTTGTTTTCTGAGCCTTTTAAAACCTATTGCATATTCAAAAGGTAAATAAAGTATAAGCAATCCCAGATGATTCTGATGCAACAGAGATTTGAAAACCTTTGGGTTTGCATTGGGGTGGTGGTGGTTGTGTGCCATTGAGTTGGTAGTGACCCATACCTAACCATCCAGCAGGTTTTCAGAGACAGTAGCCTGTCCTTCTCCCACAGAGTAACTGGTGGATTCAAACTGCATGCCCTTGGGATTGTAACAGCACAGCTTCTTACCAGTAGGTCACCAGAGCTCCCTGACTTGAACATGCTACCTCCTACAACTGTTTTTTTTATGCATTTTGTAAAGGAGACAGTCATCCTCTTTGTGTTCTTCTACCTCCTACACTTCTCAGCCCCATGCAATTCTGTGATTTCCAGGCGAGAGCACTAGTGCCAGTTATTCTACTCATAACCTATGTGGAAGGCAGTGTTAGGGCAAGGAGGGCTAATTAATGGAGAACAGCCCAGATTCCAAAGAGTGTCCTAAGATATGCCATGGCCTCTGGTGCCATTCAGTCAGTGTTCTCTGCCTGTATTGCCACATTCTCCCTGTATATTGGGATAATGGAGTCTTAACTGATATAGAGGAGGGCTTTGAGCTTCAAATGAGGATATAGCTATAAGATGCTTGACAAACACTGTGGATCTCACACAGAAGAGAGGGATTCATGTGGAGAGTAATTTCTCAAGTTATGTCCACTGACATGACCATAAGCAACATGACTCCAGGGCATCTGCCTACACCACCATGCTTCATGAAGGAAGCAAAAAGTGATTTGCAGAACCGACCCATAGTGGACCCTCCAGCAGGTTTTCAGAGGCAGTTAATCGCATAAGAGGATACTGCCCATCCTTCTCCTGTGGAGTAGCTGGTGGTCTCAAACCACATGCCTTCAGGATTGCAGCACCACTTCTTGCTACTAGGCCACCAGAGCTCCCTTCCTAAGTATAAGAGATACTAAAGCTCATTGTGGGAAAGATGAATTGCATAGACTCTGCTGATGCCAGAAATACCTCATTTGCCAGTCCTTGCTTTGGGCAGAATATAAAATGACCCAAGAAGCATTAAAAGAAGGTTGAAGTAGTATACAGAGTCACTCTACCAAAAGAAATTGGCTGATACAGAAGAATTTCATGAAACAACATATGAGCAAGAGCCTGTGATGATGAAGAAGAAATTCAAGTTGTTCTGAAGGAATGGGGGGGGGGGACAAGGCCCTAGGAATTGATAGCACACCAAATGACGTATTTCAATAAATAGACACTGCCTTGGATGCACTTACCAAGTTGTGCCAAGAAATCTGGAGAATAAGCACCTAGTCAACTGACTAGAAGAGATCCATATTTGTTCCTATTCCAAAGAAAGATGACCTGACAGAGTGGGGAAATTATTGAACAATATCATTTCTATCACATACAAGCAAGATTCTGCTGAAACTTATCCAAAAATGACTAGAATAGCACATCAACAAAGAACTGCCAGATGTTCAGGCTGGGTTTAGAAGAGGTCTTGGCACTAGGGATATTATAGCTAATGTTAAAGGGATCTTGACTGAAAACAGAGTACCAGAGGAATGTCTGTCTAACTCTTAGAAGAATGGGGATCCCAGAACACTTGATTGTATTTATGTGAAACCTAGACATGGACCAGGAGGCAGTTGTCAGAATAAAGCAAGGAAACACTGCTTGGTTCAAAATCAGGAAGGGTGTGCAGCAGGGATGTTTCCTATCTCCATACCTTTTCAATCTGTATGAGTAACAGATCATCTGGGAGACTGGGCTCTATGAGGAGGAATGTGGCATCAGGATTGGAGGAAGACACATCAACAACCTGCGTTATGCAGATGAAATAGCCTTGCTTGCTGAACCTGTGGAGGGTCTGAGACATTTGCTACAGAAGGTCAAGGGCTACAACCTTAAATATAGGTTGAAGCTTAACATCCAGAAAACAAAAATTCTCACCACTGGGTTGATTTACAGTGTCATGATAGATAGTGGTATTTTTAAAAAAAAATTTTATTTTATTATTTTTGTGTGAGTGTACAGTCAAATCAGATCTGACTGGTACAGGAGGAGAGTGTCCCTCCTTCCCCTGCAGAGCATCTGGTGGATTCGAACCGTGCGCCCCTGGGATTGTAGTTGCAGCTCCTTACCACTAGGCCACGAGAGCTCCCCTGATAGTGGTATTTTTAATATCACTATTTAGATATTTAGATTGAGATTGTTAACAGCTTTAGTTTGTTTGGCTCCACAATCAACACTCCAGGTACCAGCAGCCAGGAAATAAAGAAACTAATTGCATTGGGAAAGTCTGTTGTCAAGGACCTCTCCAGATTACTGAAAAGCAATGATGTCAGTCTCGAGACTAAGATGTGCCTGATCCAGGCCATGGTCTTCATAATTACTTGCTATGCATCAGAAATCTGGGCAGTGACTAGGGATGATAGAAGAAGAATTGATGCCTTTGGGCTGTGGTGTTGGAGAAGAGTATTGAATACACCATGGACTGCTAGAACAAACAGGTTTGTCCTGGAGAGGGTGAAACCAGGCGACTCCTTGGAGGCAAGGACTCTGAAGCTCTGTCTGATATACTTGGGGCATGTTGCAAGAAGTGACCAGTCCTTGGAGAGGACATCATGCTTGGAAGGGTAGAGGGACAGCGCAGGAGAGGAAGACCCTAGATGAGATGGATTGTCTCAGTAACTGGACAATGGGGGTAGGTGTCAGAGACTACAGGGTTGGATCAGAGCAGGGTGCAGAGCTATTCTTCATAAAGTCGTTATGAGTTACAGGTGACTCAACAGCACACGACGACAAGGACACCAACAAGAGTGTCTTTCCGGTGACTTAGAGACCATGGTGTGCCAACCGTGCCTTTTTTAATTTGGGGTGGGGGTGGGGGCTGTGCGCCCAGCAAACTCACTGTCATAGTGTTGATTCCAACTCTTAGATTCCCTACAGAATTGCCTTCTAGGATTTCCGAGGGGGTAAGCAGGCTGCTATATCATATTCTCCCACGGAGCAACTGGTGGATTCAAACTGTCAATCTTTTGGCTGTCAACTGAACACTTTAACCTCTTTACCACTTTCAGAGGTTGAAGGAGACACAGAAATGAGTTAGTTGTATGACCTTGGACCAACAATTTTTATTTTTTAGATTTCATTTTCCGTATATGTAAATTAGACCAGGTAGCCCCCTCCTGTTCTAAAGAAGAAAAACACCCAGCACAAACAGAAAAAGGGAAATGAAAAAAAAAAAAAAATCCCAGGCATTTTTAGAACTGTGAACTCTAACTGTCATCAAATTTAGAAAATAAATTTGCAGTCAGATTGTGCTGAGAACCAGTCCAGGATCAGTTCCCTCTTGCTCATTAACACATGGCCCTCTTTCCCCTCATATGTGCTTCAGTTTGATCAGCCCCACCGGCAGCACTTCCTCTCTTCATTCAGGCAAACAAACAAATTACCAGCCTAGTAGCCAAGAATTAAATTAGTAGCAGGTGGAAGAGCTTAGTTTTAATGATGCCGCAACCAAGTTTTAATTGAACAAAGACTCTAACTTTCCCCATTCTTAGCCCATTAATGCCTCACACTACTCAGTGAGGTTGGCCACACCTAGTCTCCTAAGGAGTAAAACGTTTAAAGCTTTCAGCATGTATTATCAACTCTCCTTTCCACTTCTTGAAATCACGCTTTACAGTTTCAGCTTGCCTGCGTTTTCTTTGCTTTCCTCATCTTTTAATTTTTATTTTTGTAGAGATTTGTTCAAAGGAGACTTTTTACTGGCTCTCCTCCCGAGTCAACTTGATGACTTTGTGAGACCCATTCATTGAAACCTATTGACTCGTCTTTTAAGAAGACAAAAGTTCTGGGCACCAATAAAATTGCATGAAAAATAGTTACGTGTGCTTGAATTATAACTGGCAAATATGAATATATTTTAAATTTTTTATATTTTTATGTAAAACAAAATACCATAGGTATAAAATTAAAGTCCGCCTATTTTCTTACCTACGTCTTACTTTTCAAGAGATAAACACTTAAATAGCTTCAGTTGGCTTCATTGAAATCTACATTTTTTTTTTTTTTGCTGCATACTTAAGAATCCACAAACCATCTATAATATTGTCATGCATATTTAAGAAGTTATAGAAATTATACAATTATAAAATCAATCACATTAATATGGAATTAAAACATGTTATACATTCCATAAATTGCTTTCTTCACTTAACATGTTTTTAAACAATATCCATGTTACATATAAGTTGACTTATTTTTACTGCTGTATAGTATTGTGACTCTACAGCGCATAACAACAAACAACATAGTGTAACTGAAAATAATTTCCCATCATAAAATTACAGATACTCTATTTGTTTTTACTAGAGTTTTAAAAATCATCTTTTTCACATTCAAGTCCAATTGCATCTGGAATATATTTTTATTAATTGATGTGAAATAGAAAACCAGATTTAGTTATTTTCACCATCTAATTCTTGAACATTCTAAATAGATTTCTGTGCAAGAATCTTATTGTTTGCTACTAGTGTGAATGCGATTGTTTTCACATATTTACCAATTATTTATTTTTATGACTTTAGAGCACTACACATTTATGTAACTATAAGAACAATCTCTAAGAGTTCTCAAAATTTATCAGTTTCTTTAGCTTTTCTATAAACAATCATACTAGTAATATTGTACATTATGTTCATACTAATAATATTGTTAATAATAATAACAATCGTAGCAAATTTTTTTTCAGTTATATCTCACCTTTATTTGTATTTGCTTAACTAGCACATACATTTTACATGGTATTAAAGGGGGGGTAAGTGAGCATCCTCATCTGTTTTTGTTTGTTTTTTTTTATTTTATTATTTTTGTGTGCGCCTCATCTGTTTTTCACTTTAATGAAAATGACTTTATTTTTACCATAAAGTATGATACTTGCTCTGGATTTTTGGTAAATAGCCAAAGTTATCTTTTTCTTTTTCTTATTATTATATTATTGTTATTTTAGAAATAAAAGTGTCAGATTTTATCTAAGTTTCAAAAATATCTTCAGATGTAATAATGGAGTTTTTTCTTCATTATATAATATATTAAAGAGGTGTGTTACATGGCCAGAGTTTCTAACATTGAACTATCTTTTCATTTAATGGGAAAAGCATATGCAGACCTGTAGAACCTTTATGGTATTTCATATTATGGGGAGCTCTAGTAGCCTGCTTCATAGGCAATTTTAATACCAACCCACTCACTTCTTTGACAGTTCAAATCTACTGGCAGCTCCAAGGGAGAAAGATGAGCAATCTTTTTGGCAGCCTCCTAAACTTCCTGGCAAGTCAGCTGAGTCTGTTCTGACTCCACACAGTGACTTTGACTTTTCACTTTTTAGTATAGACTCTACTTGCTAGTAATTTAATGTTCCTTTTCTATATTAATGAATTATGTTTTCTTGTACTATTCTTGTTTTCTTTGCTGGTTTTGGAATCATAAAATAAATACCATGTGTAACTATATACATAAATACCAATTTCCCTCCGTTCCCAGTCACTGATGTAGGGTTTCATACACTCTGCCTTCCAGAGTCTCTTTATATTTGTTTTAGATACAATGTTTAGAAGGTTTGCTAAACTTACCAGAAGAATATCTATTCTGAAATGATACAGATGTTACTGAGTATATGTATCTCAAAGGTAATGTTTGTCTGTCATATTCCTTCTATCTGGCACAAAAGCAAATCCTTCAATAAGGAATAGTCATAGCACAGAGACTGAGACAGTGTAAAATAGTAGTAATTTCTTAACTTCATTTATAAATAAGGGTGTGGAAAATCAAACTCAAATAGAAAACTTATGTGAGACCTTTGCGAAAATCTGTTCTGATTTCCTCACATGTTGGATATGGTTCTCTATGTGTCTGTTGGGCAGCATTCTACACAAATGTGATTTTCTAATATCACTTGAAATATGAAACCCTGAAAATGTGTGTAAAAGGGAGACTCCGAAAAAAAAAAAATTTTAAAAAAGGGAGACTCCGGAGTATCCTTCTATTCTGTGTCTAAAAGGAGAGTTTTGAGCTTTTCATGTGGAAAGGGTTTTAGTACAAAATGAAGATACTGAATACTGTCAAGTTGGAACCTACTCATAGCTGACCCTGTAGGGTTTCAGAGGCAGTAAATCATTCGAACCACTTACCTTTGGGTTAGCATCACAACTCCCTACCACTACACCCACAGAGCTCCTGCAAAATGAAGATACAAGCTATTTTTCAGAACAACCTTAACTATGGTACTACCAAAAGATCAGTGTTGGCATATACTATTAATGTCATTAATTAATGTCATTAGTTTCCCCTAACTGGCTAGTTAGTTTCAACTAGAATCAGCTCCAGCGTGTACAGAGCTTGGAAGTTACTACTCTCATTCATACAACTCCTGAGGAAGCGTACTTAGGAATGCCTACGTCAAGATGGGAGACTAAATGAAGCAATCACACAAGAGGATTTTAAACCCCAATGCTTACAACTATGGCAAACACAAAACACAGCCTGACTCATAATCAGATTATCATAAATCCTCACACTAAAAGTCCATTTACTTTAGTTCCTAATACTCAGTACAGCATATTGGCTTTCAATAAAATATTTTAAGTCATACCAAAGGTTATAGAAATCAGTCTCAGCAGACAAAGAAAATCAGCCTAACCAGACTCAGATAGACATATATGATCGGGAAAGAAATTTAGTAAAAAAAAATCATGATTAATAGTTAGTACATTAATGGAAAAGATAGACATCATATCCATAAAAAAAAGATGGTAATAACAAAAAGGGATGAGGCATTGTCATTAATTAATTATTAATTCATTAATATATAATAATATTAATATAATAATAAAGAATCAAGGAATACTACTAATCAGTGGCAATTAATATTAGAAAGATTGAACTACAAATGGTTATGTGAAAAAGCAATATGACTTGTAAACTTTCACTCAAAAATCAATTTTAAGAAGTAGGCAGTAAGCAAGAACACATGAAATGTAAGCAGAGATAGCAACTAAGAAATAAACACAAAAAAATGCTAGAAATAGAAAAACACTGTAACATAAACAGACCTGTCTTTGATATAACATAGTCTAAAGGACAATATTTTAGACCACACATTAGGGGACTTAAAAGTTTACAAATGACCAGGTAAAGTGCAATCATTGTTCTCTCCTATCTGGAGCAGAGAAAAATGAAGAAAAATAAAAGACAAGTAGAGTCAATGAGTTCATAACACTTATAGACCTTGTGGACCTCAGCTTCTCTGACCCTGAGACCAGAGAATGACCGTGCCCTGCCACCACTGCTAAGCACTGTGAAAGGGATCACAGTAAAGACTCTGAAGAAAGTGAGAGTTAAATGTGGAACAAACTCAAAATCACAATAATGACTAGGCTTCCTAATCTGATGATTTTGGGAAAACACCCAAGACTATGGGTTTTAGCTGCTCTTTAAGCCTAGAAGTGAACTCATCTCTGTTTTACAGTTTGTAGCCAAGCAATAAAGCAATAAACAGGTGTATAAGGTGAACAGTATAGAGCAGGGTTTAGGGCTGTTGTACAGAGAGTTGCTAGGAGTCTCATAACAACAACAACATAAGGTGAACAATAACATCAGAGAGGTACTCAGTCTTCAAAATAATCAATCACATAACATAATAAAGGGAGTGTTTTTCTAGGGATAAAACATGGGAAATAGAAGGGGCAAGAAAGAAAGATGAATGGAATAAGAAATACAGAGAGCGAGTAGGATAAGTGATGATATATGTGGGGATTGTAATCAATGCAATAAAACAAAATATGTAAAAATTGTTGACTGGAATAACTTTGACTCAAGTCACAATCCTTCCATCCGTTCTTTGCTGTCCTGTCAGAACCAATTTATAACCGGGCCTTCAGCAAGTTGTCTGTGGCCATAAAATGGATGTCAGAAGAGACTCTGACTATTGCACTAGAATGCCAAGAAAACAAAGCAAAGTGAAGAAATAAAAAATTCAGGAGCTAAATATAATATTTCAAAGGGCAGCATGGGAAGACAAAGCAAAATATTATAATGAAATGCACAAAGAACTGGAGTCCAAAAATCAAAAGTGCCGGACTTGCTTGGCATTTCTTTAGCTGAAGGAACTGAAGAACAAATTCAAGCCTCAAGCTGCAGTATTTAAAGATGCTATGGACAGAATATTGAATGATCCAGGAAGTATTAAAAGAAGATGGAAGGAGTATACAGAGTCACTGTACCAAAAAGAATTTATCAGAAGAATTGTACAGAAGAATTTAAAGAAACAACATATGATCAAATGGCAATAATGATGTAGGAGAAAGTTCAGGCTGCTCTAAAGGATTTGGCAAAAAATAAAGGCCCAGAAATTGATGGAATGCCAGTTGGCATATTTCAACAAACAGATGCTACCCTGGACGGGGTCACCAGATTGTGCCAAGAAATTTGGAGGAGAACTACCTCACCAACCAATTGGGAGAGATCCATATTTATTTCCATTCCAAAACAAAGGGTGACCTGACAGGGTGTGGAAATTATTGTACAATATCACTCATATCGCATACAGACAAATCCTGCTGGAGATTATACAGAAATGACTGGAACAGTACATTGACAGAACTACGAGAAATACAAGCTGGGTTTAAGAAGAGGCTATGGCACTATAGACATTATCGCCAATGTCAGACAGATCTTGGCAGAAAGCAAAGAATACCAGAGGGACATCTATTTATATTTCATTGACTGTGCAAAGGCATTTGACAGTGTGGATCACAACAATTTGTCCTTAATCTTTAGGAGAATGGGAATCCTAGAACACTTTATTGTGCTTATGCGAAACCTATACTTGGACAAAATAGCAGTCCTCAGAACAGAGCAAGGAAGCACAGCATGATTCAAAATCAGGAAGGGAGTGCATCAGGAATGGCTCCTGTCTCCACACCTTTTCATTCTGTATGCAAAACAGATCATTTGGGAAGCAGGGCTTTATGAGGAGAAATGTGGCATCAGAAAGATTCATCAACAACCTACTTTATGTAGATGACACAACCTTGCTTGCTGAAACTGAAGCACTTGCTGCAGAAGATCAAGGACTGTAGTCTTCAATATGGATTAAACCTCAACATCAAGAAGACAAAGATTCTCACCACCAGGCCAATTGGCAGCACCATGATGGATGGAGACGAGGCTGAGGTTAACAATTACAGCTTGCTTGGCTCCACAGCCAACACTCTTAACACCAGTAGTCAGGAAATCAAAGACAAATTGCATTAAGTAAATTTACTGTTAGTGACCTTTCTAGAGTACTGAGAAGCAACAATGTCAGTCTAGAGACAGGTGCACCTGATCCAGGCCATGGTCTTTGCAATTACTTGCTATGCATCTGAGAGATGGACAATGATAGAAGAATTGATGCCTTTGAGCTGTGGTGCTGGAGAACAGTTTTGAACATACCATAGACTGCTAAGAAAACAAATAGGTCTGTCTTAGAGAGAGTGAAACCAAGTTTCTGTTTGGAGGCTAAGATTTTGAAGCTCCATCTTACATACTTTTGGGCATGTGGCCAGAAGGGACCAATCCTTGGAGAAGGACATCATGCTCAGAAGGGTAGAGTGAAAGTGCAGGAGAGGAAAACCTAGAAGAAATGGATAAATACAATAACTTGGGCAGTGGGGGTAGGTGTGTCAGAGTCAGTGAGACTGGCTCAGGACAGAACAGGCTTCAGATTTCTAGTACATAGGGTTGCTCTATACATTGCAGACAACTTGATGGCACACAACAGCAGCAACAAAGTGCATAGAAGGAGATGGCCCATATTTCTCCTGCCAAGTCACTGGTGGGTTTGATGCAACCTTTGCAGGGTAGCACAACTCCCTACAGACTAAGCCACAGAGCTCCCTGAGAGAATTATAGCCTAGTCAAATTGACACATGACATTATCAATTACAGAAAGGAAAAAGATGAATAAGTTTAATAGATTCCTCTTTTCCTCTTAAGTCTTTTGATTTGTGTTTGATGGATGAAGTAAAATATACCATGCTGTTGTTTGATGTGATTGTCAATGTTTAGAGGAAAAAGAATAATATTCTTATATTTCTCAGTGGACAGTGATATATTATCTAAACTGTAAAGTTGGATATATTTAAAGCAAAAATATAATTACTTCATCTTTTAAAATTTTTGCATGAAAACATTTTAAGGAACTGATCTGATATTTA
>NW_006399756.1:32535167-32592156 GCF_000299155.1 Elephantulus edwardii
CAAGTCAGAACAGACTCAAGAATTTAAGTATAAATGTAAAATAAATATAAATATGGGAGCTCTGATAGCTTAGTGGTAAGGAGCTGCATTGCAGTCTCAAAGACTTAGTTTGAATCCACCAGCTGCTCCTTAGGAAAAAGATGAGCAACTCCTTGGGAAAAAGATGGGCAATCTCTTCCTGTGTGATTCAACTGCCTCTGAAAACTTTATGGAGGGTCAGCTGTAGGTCTGGTCCAGCTCAACAGCACCGAACAACAACAACAACTGATGGCCTCTTGATAAGGAGTTGCACTGCCAATCTAAAGGCAAGGCATGCAGATCAAATCTGCCAACTGCTCTGCAGGAGAAAGATGGGCATTTTCCTTCCATGATTTACAGTCTCTGAAAACCCACTGGAAGGTCAGCCCTGAGTCTGCTCACACTTGATAGTACGTACAACATATATATCTATATATCTTCTTCTCTTCTGTTGACCTTCCACATTTATAAGCATGATGTAGCTTCCAAGGGATAATCTCTCCTAGCAACATTCCCAAAGTATGTGAGATAAAGTTTTGCCCCTTTGCCTTTAAGCAACACTCTGGCTGCACTTTTTCTAAGACATATCTATTTGTTCTTTTAATAGTCCATGGGATACGCAGTACCATACTCCAGAACCACAATTTAAAGACATCAGTTTTTCCTGTTACCCTTGTTCATTGTCCATCTTTCAGATGCATATTAAGTGATAGTGGCCTGAATCAGGTGCATCTTACTCTTCAAACTGACATCATTGCTCATCAATAATTGGAGAGGTCCCTGACAGCAGACTTGCCCAGTACAATATGCTTCCTGATCTCCTGACTGCAGGTATCAAGGGTGTTAATTGTAAATCCAAGTGAGACGAAATCGTTGGTAATTTCAATCTTTTCATCATCTATCTTGATGTTGGTTTGGTCATGAGGATTTGTGAATTTTTTAATGTTGACATGCAATCCATAGTAAGGTTTTTGATCTTCTAACCAAACATTTCAAGTCCTCCTTACTTTCAGCAAGCAAGGTGTGTCATCTGCATACTGCAAGTTGTTGATGAGTCTTCTCCAATCCTGATGCCACATTCTTCTTCATAGAATCAAGGATTCTAATTTAATAGGTACAGAGAGAGGATACAATCCTGATGTACATGGGTTGGGTTGTTTTGTGTTGGGATGTGTGTGTATATCTTTAAACCGCACATCATTCCCTTGACCTTGTAGAATGATGTAGAGTCAATATAGTGCTCCCTTGATGTTTGGACAACAGCTTCTTGGTCTAAATATAGGTTTCATATGAGCATAATTAGGTGTTCTGGGATTCCTGTTCTTCTCACCATTAGTCACAGTTTGTCATGATGCACACAAATACCTTTGCATAGTCAATTAAACACAAATAGACATTCTTCAGAGATTCCTTTCAGTCAGGGTCCATGTGACATCAGCAATGATATCTCAATGGAAGGTCAGTTATCAGTTGATTCTCACTTGATGGCAATTAATTTGAGTTTTGAATGACTAATACTAGATGTCGTATTTTCTATTGCTTTCTATGCATCTGAAAGTTAAACAGTGAATAAGGATGACAGACGAAGAAGTGATACTCTTGGGTTGTGCTGTTGGAGAAGAGTACTGAATAACCCATAGACTGCCTAAAGAACAAGCAAGTTTATCTTGAAGGAGGTATAATCTGGGTGCTGTTAGAGGCAAGGATGATGAAACTTCTCACATACTTTCGGCATGTTGTCAGGAGAAATCAGTCTTTGAAAAACAACATGCTGGAAAGGTGGAGGGTCAGAGGAAGAGAAGAAGATCCTTTACAAGATGGATTGACACAATGACTGTAACCATGGGCTCAAGCACGTTGGAGATCATGAAGGCAGAAAAGGGCACGATTCTGATCTATTTTATACAGGATAACGATGAGGCTCAGTCGCTCAACTGCACAGAGCAGCATAGAGATGTGGAGTCAAAATGCTACCACCTGCTGATATTTACCCTTCATTAAATGCTGCTTCTTCCTGCATTCAAGGTCCTGTATCATCTTTCTATATGGTGATAATTCATATCATCAACAAATTGTTGATGGTCAGTAACCTATGTCTGCACTGTCCAAGTCCAGGTGATTTTGAAGCCCAACTCACATACTTCTTTCCTCCCCTGGACTCAATCTGAGTCAGTTACTGTACAATTTCTGCCAAGAGTTGCTTCACATGTTTTGTCTTGAATTTATCTTACTTGGATCCACAATTAACACCCTTGGTTCCAGCTGTCAAGAGATCAAGAGACACATTACTTTGGGCAAGTCTACCGTTAGGGATTTCACCAAAATATTGAAGAGCAATGATGTCAGTTTGTTGACTCAGGTGCACCTAGTTCAGACCATGATCTTTTCCATCACTTGCTAAACATCTGAGAGCTAGGCAATGAATAAGGATGGCAGAAGAAAGATCGATGCCTTTGCATTGTGGTGTTGGAGAAGAGTATGGAATATCCCACGGACTGCCAAAAGAAGAAACAGGTATGTCTTGGAAAAAATATAACCCAAGTACTCTTTAGAGGCAAAGATAGCAAAGCTTCATCTTTCATACTTTGGACATGTTGCTAGGAGAGACTATTCTTTGGGAAGGGATATCATGCTTGTAAAGATGGAGGATCAGCAAAAGAAAGGAAAACTCCCAATGAAATAGATTGACACAATGACTGCAGCAGTGGGCTCCAGTGTGTCAGAGATGATGAGAATGGCACTGGATCAGACAGAGTTCAGATCTGTTGTTCATAGGGCCACTATTAATTGTACTCAGTGACACCTAACAATAACAAGATAGCAAGTAATTCCAATACTAGCTATTCTATCCTGGCTAGAGGAGGAAGTACTACTTAACATGGTTTTAACCTAGTATTTTCTAAATGTACTTGGCCTAATAGCCCCTTTTCTTCATTTAACAAATACTAAGCACTTTGGTAAGTGGTAACAAGCTGCGCTATAATCCTAAAGGCACACACTTAAAATATAGAAACTTCGCCATGGGATGGGCATTCTCTTCTTGTGTCATTTACTGCCTCTGAAAACTCTCTGAAAGGTTAGCTAGGAGTTGGTTTCTACTCAGCGGCACACAACAAAACACTTAGGAAATAATTTTACAAAGAAGAAACTTTTACCAGCTCAAAGTCATTACAAATCTCCAAGGTTTTGCTGTTGATTATTGTTTTGGTTTTATTTTATTTTGTGGAATAGCTTTGTTTTTTCCTGAGATATTTGAGAATTTATCTGAGTAGTAAGTGGCCAAGATAATTTAAATAGGCAAAACTAAAGGTCATTGAAGCACGTACTTGAGTACAGGGAAGACAATTGAGCCTCGTATCCCACAACTTGGATACTCAGTGGAGCAGAAATATAGAATTTCTTGGTATCTGTCACTTAGCGTCTACAAGATCTTTGTTTTCTAGATATTATATCATGAAGCGAATGAATTAAATCTCAGTCCCCTCACTTCATTGGCCCCTGCAGGGACTGGGAATTACTGAGAGTTATGGTATGTTGTAGTTGTGGGAGGGGGCAGTTGTTATCATAAAGCTCTGCTGGTAAATTGCATAGAGGTCTTAGAAGAAAAGGACTTGATAGATTTTCTTAAAATTTTTGTAATGTCAATTCCTTTCTTTTTTTTAAAAAAGAAGGGTCAAATTTTTTAGCATGTTTCATACCCAAAATGTGGACATACTGCTATATCCATATGGTCACTATATTTTCACTTCCTCTGAAAATTCCTGGAAGTCCCTCCTCAGAGCTCACTCTGATTGTTAGAGCTGTAGGGCTCATTTTCCACCTTCTTTTCCTCCTTTCCTGCAGAGTTCTCTGCATTGCTGGGATCTGAGTTCAACTCTCAGCTTCTGCCAAGCCCTCACCTTCTTTCTACATACTCTTCTGCACTCATGGGGAGTGTTTTGGGTTCTGTATTCAGAATGGAGTATGCAAGGAGCTAGGGGGGGAGAGAGACCAAGACAAACTGGAGAACCTAACACAGCACCAACCAATGATGGTTCATTGGTTAAGCACTCAGCTGCTAAGCAAAATATTGGCAGTTCAAATCTACGAGCAGCTCCACAGGAGAAAGATGTGACAGTCTGTTCCCATAAAGATTCCAGGCTTGGGAAGACGTAGAGGCAGTTCTGCTCTGTCCTGTAGAGTCTCCATGTGTCTGAGATGAGTTTGAGATTTTTTGAAACATAGCACTTACACATCTCTGAGGGATAGAGTTAAGCTTTCAAATACTAGCTAGGGAGGTTGGCAGTTCAAAACCACTCATAGGACTTCTAAAGACAGTTCTGGAAATCCATTTTGGAGCTTCACAGCACTAAAAAGGAAAACCATACCCAGTAGTTCTCTTCTGCACACATGTGTTTGTGATAATCAGAGTTAACTTAAATACAACTAACAACAAATGTAAAGCTTGAGACTCAGGGACACCCTCTTGGCTCATTGTGACTTGAACCATACAGGCTCTCCTTAAATCTATCGGTTTTGAGCACCCACTATGTGCTTATGGGATTGAGTATGTGCTTATGGCCTTTATTTGTACTATCTAGCAGTTCTAACATGTTCCCAGCATTACAAATCCATAACCTCTTAGCCCAGTGATTCCTAAATGGATTTATAGAAACAGTTTCAGAAAACCAAGGAAACAAATCTTCAGCAGAAACTCTCTAACAATGTCCATATTGCACAAGGTTTACCTATCCCAGATCATTCAGAGCACAGATAAGGAAGTTAACCCATTGCAAAGAATGTCAAAACAGATATGGCCAGGGAGAAAGCAATTACCAAGAAGTAGGGGTCTCAGCAGGAGACCATGGTGAGGGCCTCTGGAGGAGGGGTAAATGCAATTTATAAATCTTTATAGACACTCCTCAGCCTTCTCCACTGTTTGCCCTGGAGGTGTCGGAATAGGTTTTATAGGTCAATAGAGTTGTTCTAATGATGGCCTACGCTTTCCGTCCTTCAGTGGGGAAGGCTCCAGTTTTATAGATTTACCTGCCTCGTCAGCAGGCTTGGTGTTAGAATTCTGAGCAGACTACCCCTCCTCCCTGGAAGCAGCAGGCTGCAAAATAGGTCCGGAAATTCCTGAGCATCGGGAAGCCAGCACTAATGCAATTACCTGAAATAAAAGAAGGGGTCAGATAATAAGGGGCAAAGGTTTTTCCTCTTAAAGTAAAGGGCCAGGTAAACAAAACCAGCTGCCCTTGGAACCAACTAACTCCTCATTATTGTTTTAAGAGACTAATGGGCGTAAGTGGGTAATAGTAGCACAATCCTGAGGACTGAAGCTATCAGCTGAGACTTAAAACCTGGCTGGTACATACAGCAAAGAGGTAAGACTGTCCCTGGCAGAGGAGCCCGAAACGGACAGAATAGAATTAAAATTAAGAATGAGAAGACTTGATAAGGAGTCTAATGTTTCTTGCAGTGTTCCTGTGTCCTGGAATCTCAGCTGGATCCATTTTAAATTCATGCGCTAGAACAATAGGATCTAGAATAAGTTTTGAAAATAAATTTGGAAAATTAATTTTATGTATTTAGTATGGATAAAACTCTGCAAGGGTGAATAGCAAAATGTTAGCAGTAGATCTTTCTAGGTGTTGAGCTTATAGTGAATTCATTTTAAAAATTTTATATCTGTTTACGGACATTTTAAACTCCTTTACTATAGATATATATTTGCTTTTATAATAAAAATAAATGGGGGAAAGGTAAATAAAATAAGATGAAGAGGACCATCCTGAAATAAAATTCAAATTTGAGAGCAAGAAAGGTGGTGAATGAATTATTTAAGTGACTTCATTTACCTCTGCCATCTTTGTCACTTTTTTCATATGCGGGCTTGCTGTGCCTTGACAGTCCAGAGGCCAGTGGAGAGAAGGAATGATGGTTGCTGGTATTGAGCCAGACAGGCTATTTGTCCAAACACAAAGGTTTCAATCCTACTGCAGTTGTAATAGTTCCTGCAGATTATTTTTGCAACAACTTTCTAAGTCTCAGCTTCTCACTGAACAGCTCAGTTACTAGTGGTGTGATCTGAGGGAAGCTGAAATTTCAAGAAGTTGGAGGGGGACCATGATTTACCTCACAGTGTCAGCTGAAGTGAACAAGGCTGCCAGCATTTACGTGGAAGGTGTTAGAGCACCTCCAATTGATTGATGAATTTCCTCCTCACCTGTCTTTCCTTCTTTGAGTTCTTTTGTTCCTTTCTGATTTATTTGGTCTTCTGAATCCTCTGGAGTCACTTGCCAAATTAATTAGATCTGTGGAAACTGGTGAGTAGAGCTAAGGATTATCTGTATCTTCCTGGTGAGAAAGAGAGAAGCTGAGGGAGTTGCCCCAGGTCACTGGACAGCCAGTTAGATTACAGCCCTGTCTTTGTTAGAATTCACTGTTGTGGCCACCATTTGGTTTATCCTTAGCAAATTTATGCTTACTAATTTCTACTTCTAAAATACTTATCACAAACTACTCTTTTTCAAGTCTAAATGTAAATGCTCTACTGGGCCCTTTTCCACAGATAACAACTATCAGAGCACCAAAACTTTGTAGCTGTCAAGGATTTTGCACACAACAACAGATTATCTAAATTGTTTCCTTAGAAGCCTCACACATACAAAAGGTAAATGCAGAAAGTAATTGTTTCATGCAAGGGTACACCCGGACAAGGTTTAGGCATTTATCAGAATACTATGATATAGTTCATTATTCCTTCTTTTTTAAAATGATACTAATTCTAGAAGACAGAAGTTCAAATTTCCATCAGAACTTGAATTGATTAGCATTGAGTATGAATCAACTCCTAGTAGACCCTCCAGCAGGTTTTCCAAACCTGTCAGTAGCATGGGAGATTACGCATCTTTGTTGCTTGGAGTCACTAACGAATTTGAACTCTCAGAAAAGCTTTGGATCAGCGGCTCTACTTCCTATGCCTTATGCCACCACAGCTCTCATTTTTGTTGTTGTTGTTGTTGTTGTTATTGTTATCGTTGAGGCCCATCGAGTCAGAACCATTTATTTCCATAGCATAATGTAAATGTGAGTTTGAAGTTGAACCACTTCCAAATAATATAGAAATGTCTTCATATTTTAATGTGAATTGGACTCTGATTAAGTTTTCTAAAAAGACAGTATGATAGTCAGTTTGGGTGAGGATGGAACACTTAGCTTGGTTGAAGGCAGAAACAAAGACCAGGGCCATATTTGGAAAGATTTATAAAGATCTTAAAGATCTGTGGCGTCCCTGTTAACTTCCCTTAATGTCTCTCCCTTTTTCTCTGTTCACTGCTGTGGAGTCCGAACTGGTGCAAAACTAACCTTCCTTTGTGTTTCTAAGGCTGTAAACCATACATGAAAAGATTACCCATCTTTTCCCTTCAGAGCCAGTATATAAAGACTACACTGCTATATCTCCCATGATCCGCTACTTGGAAATGGAATACGATTCCTCAGGTCAACTTTTTTCTTTTTTCTTTTTTTGCCTCAACTTTTGTCCTGCACTTATTTTATATAGCTCCAACCACATGACCTGTATTTTCTCATTGATAATTTCTGTGTGGAGTTCAATTGGCGTAATCAGTATGGAGATTAAGCCAAATTTTTTTCTTAGAGTTCTTCCCTATGTGTGGCATGAAAAAGAAGTTACCTATTCTGGATCTGAGAAGATGGACAGTAAATGAACAGAAAGCGAGAAAAAAAATTCAGGCAAATATCAAAAGATACTTCATCATTTAGAGCTTAGCTAGTCCAGTGACAGTGGCATCTCTGAGTATCACAAATGGTCAAGCACTTAACAACGAACAGAAAGGTTAGTGGTTTGAACCCACTCCAAAGTGATTCAGGAGACCAGTCTGGCAATCAGCTTCTGAAAGGGAACAGTCTTATAAACTCTACAGTGTACATGTGCAGTTTACACAGTTCTACAGTATACATGTGGAGACACAGGAGTCAGGTTCACCTCTACAGCAATGAACACTGCCACAAAGATTTCTCCAAGTGTGTCCTTTGTTTCTGGAAACTTCAAGCAGAGCTGGAAAATACCTTCCCAGGAATGTTGTTCTGAGTTTGCATATTTTAGAGCAAATGACTATTAGCATCTAAATTTTATCAGTACAATAAACTCTCTGTCCTTTCCTTTGTCTTCCACCTATTTAAAAAAAAAAACAAAACCAAAAAATCTATTCTTTTTGTTCCACGCTTTACCAGTGAAATTCCTTCACTGGGGACTTGATCGTTTAGTTTGTAGGGTGTTGTGCTGCTAACTCAAAGGCCATGCCTCTCTAACAGTTCAGATCCTCAGGAGAAAGATGGACAATCCTATATACTGACATCATTAAAAATGAAATAAGCTATCTTTTGCCATCAACCAAGGTGACCTTAGTAAGTTGGAAAAGACACCTAGATGTCATAAGCATTTATGAATCAATAAAGATTGATTTAACTCAGAACATTGCAAAGACAGGGGCAGAGGGGATGGGATGATGGAACAAGATTAGAGTAATGAAGGTCACCTAACCCTGAGACAATCTCAATTTAGTCTTCAGAAGAAGAAACTCACAAAAGGAGCTCTCACAAAGCTAGAGGGACCTGCTTGGCCAACTGCTAGCACAACTTGATATTTCGCTAAAGCTACCTAACAAAAACCAGACGTCATCACATGATTGATGACTGCTAAATTTTCTTTACATTCTAAGACAGGGCTCCTGGATTTTAATTTGTTCCTGAAATGGATTGATTCGAAGGTTGTAGAAGATAGTTGACTACAGTGTATTTTGCCCCAGGAATTGAGCAGCAGACTGAAAACATCTGAGACCCACTTACAGCACTGAGATTTTTGTGTTTGTGTTTGTTTTTTTATTTCAAAGTTGTGGAAACCTATCAAAATGTTTGAGTATTCTTTCAAACATCTCACATACCTCTATCGCTTTAAAAAGGGGAAAGGATGGGCATAGAATGGGTGTTAAATTACTTTCCAAAGAGGGAGGGAAAGATTTTCTCAACTACATAATTTGTATTTTGGAATTCCTGTCAGTTCCCACAGAGCAAGTAATGGAGTTTGAAGAAACAAAGGTTTAAAAAAAAAAAATCACAGTATTAGTCTACAAAAGAAGGTGGAACTAGAGAAGATTAAGAAGTATATTATTTCTCTGAAAAAGAACCCAGGGTCAAGTTTTTTCTGGCTTTGAGAATCTGAGTGGAACCCTGGACAGTCTCCTCAGGCAGTAGAGACATTTGGCTAGAGAAGTGTTATTTGTAGTCCTCTGCTCCAGATTTTATCTGATTCTTATTTTATTTTTATTCCAGTTGCTACATTGATGGCCGAGTGGTCAAGGTGATGGACTTCCTGAAAACTCGCCTGTTAGACACACTCTCTGACCAGATTAGGAAAATTCAGAAAGTGAGTAAAAGTGTCCTGGGAAAAAGAGTTCAGTTTGGGGCCAAGATAAGAAAAAGATCATAAGGTACCCACGGTGGGAATCAGGGTAGAAAAATAGTGCAGTCCAGATGGGCATGGTCCAGAGAGCCTTCACATTTTAGTGATTGTTATTTGTTGGTTGGGTTGGGGTTTTTTGGGGTTTGGTTTTGTTTTGTTTTTTAGCTTTCTTTTTTTTTAATGAATGATTTTTAAAATGCAACATATATATTTTTACAGCATATAAAATTAAAAAGTATTTTGTCTCTGCTACAATAATAATTAAATGCTTTGTTATTTTTATAACATTTGCCATGTGTTAAAAATACAAAATGGAATAAGATGTAGTTCCTACTGTCAAGGAACTCAGTTTCAAACCTTAACATTTACCTTGAGCAGCTTGAAAAACATTTTACTTAATGCAATAGAATGTCAGCTTATTAAATACTACAGATGTCTAAGCACATTATGCTAGTCTAGTATTTTGATACTACTTTCTAGAATGATGGAGCAGTTGTGGTATAGTGGGACCTATGTTTCACTACCATTTGAAGGGTGAGCAATTCAAATCCACCAGCTACTCCATGAGAGAAAGATATGCCATCTCTTCCCATAAAGATTTCCAGTCTCAGAGACCCAGGGAGGGTTGCTGTGAGTTGGAATCAACTCCCTATCAATGAGTTTCGCTTTAGAAAGAGGGGAAGCATTTTACTCATTCATTCTTTCATTCAAAAATCTGTTTCTTTAGTGTTTCTACATTTCAGTCATTGTTCTATGTACTTTTATTAAAACAATGTAAATGATAGGAACATCTTTATATATTTTTATTTTTCTGGTTTTGAAACTTGACCTGAGCAAAGGTTGTTATTGGCAATAAAATGATTTAGTGGTATATGCATTGATAATGAAGGTTTTCACTGTCCTTAGGAAACTATTCTAATACAACAGGTTCTAGTCTAATACAACAAGTAAGGTTAAAACTAAGACAAAGAAAAAAAAACTAAGACAAAGGTGTTCAGAGTGAACTTCTTCCTGTTCTCACTACCCATCACTCCCCTGCATTGCTCTATACTCTTAAAGAGCAGAATAAGTGTGATAGCTTACCTCTTGATTTATCCAGAACTCAAGACACTTAAAGAAAATGGATAAAATGCTGTGACAATGGAGAGTCAGGTCTTTAAAAACGAGTCTGATAGAGTTAGAAGGAGAGGGCCGAGTGGCATTTCAGAAGCAAAGTGGAGCCACTTCAAGAAATGACTAACCTATGCAGGGGAGGGCTGGATTCACCTTTAAACCTTTGCAAATGGAACATACTCTGTTTGCAATTCCATTAGGCCTAGGTTCTTGCTCTGGTTATCTCTTGCTGTGTAACAAATGATCCCCAAACTTAGCGACCTAAAACATTTAGGTATTCTATGGGCCAAGAACTCACAGAGGACGAAGCTTGGGTTTTCGTTTTTCTCTGCCTCATGTTCTATGCTTGAAGCCTCTATCAGCTGGGGGACCTGAAGGCTGGGATGACTCATATGCTAGTGACTAGAATTATTCACCCATTTATGTTTAGCAATTAGTGCTAGCTGTTGGCTAATAGCTGTTAGCTAATTACAGTTGGAGCTGATAGCCAGAATACCTACACATGCCTATCTTTCCATTTAGCCTGAGATTTCTCCAAGGTTATAAAGCCAAGTACCCAAGAAAGACCGCCTTGTAGGAGCTGTTTCACTTTTTCTAGCCTACACTCAGAAGATAACTACAGCGATGTTCTTTTCATTGAGACAATTATAAAGGCCTCCCAAGTTCAAGTGGAGGGGAAATAAACTCTTTTCCTTGATGTAGAGTTTCAAGATTCTGGAAGCTCAGAAAATTTTTGTAAAATACTGTCTGCAGAAGTGCTTCTGTCTTCTCTATTTCTTTTGGTAGCCCTTCAGTTATTTTTCTGGGTTTTTTTTCCCAGTGCTCATTTACGTAACTGTGCCAAAATTTACTTTGTAAGGATATCACATTTGGTGTTGCTACCTCATAGACTAAAATCCAGTTTCTGTCAAGTGGATTCCAGGTCATAACAACCCCATGTGGGTCCAAGTAGAACTATTCTCTGTAGGGTTACAGTGGCTGGTTTGTCTGAAGTATGGGGGAGGATTTTCTACTAAAGAATCTCAGAGTGGACTCAAACTACCAGTTTTTCAGGTAGCAACCATGCATTAAACATTCATGCTGTTCAGGGTCGTCTTCCGAGACCTGCTGCAGTGGATAGACATCCATTAGCTATAGCAGCATGGGCCCGAGTAGTAAGGCCTCTAGGATTAGACATGTTCTTTTCTTCTCCAGTCCAGAATATGGTAAGCACCGGCCTGTTTTGGGGAGGTAAAGACTGCAGACTAGAGAAGATTCTCCAAGTTTTGCTGGTTGAAAAAAGTTGTTTTGGCTGTTTCCAAGTTCCAGAAACTGAAGACTGAACATTTTGGGGAACTAGAGTCCAAGATGCACACAGGGGCACATTGGACAAACTTCTTTCTTGCAAGTCTCCAAAATCATCTTGGGAATAGGCTAAAGAAGATCTTAATATCTACATGCCTGGAACCTGAATCTAAAAACCAGAACTTGAATCTTTGTTCCTTCTCTATCCTGGGAAGTCCTAATGTCTCCCTTTTGGCCCCCAGTGCTGGGTAAAGGGTATATTTTCCACAAAAAATGGAGCCATGACATGGGAGTTGGATAAAGTAGGAGTAAGAATGTATTCAGTAGGACCTAGGACACAGAATTTTAAGTCGTATGGTCTAGATTGTAACTCGGTTTTGGCTGGTAGATGTGACAGTTTCTTAATTTCTCTGATACTGTTATTTCATAAGTAAAATGAGGTTGTCCTTCCACCTTGCGGTACTGGAGTGCCCACATGAGCTCTTACCTTGCTGATTGCTTTTGAATACTACTTGTTGTTGCTACCATGAAACTTGTGAAATCCAGAATTGATGAGATTGCCCTTTTTAGAGGGAGGGGCCTGTGTCTTACATGCTTTTACCTTTTACAGAGTGCAGTTTGACCATTTTTCTGTTCTCTATCAGTGAAAATATATTGGAATTTTCCTTCTATTATAGGTTTCTGATTTAAACAGTTTCCAGTTTTCACAGGTTTTAATGAATTATTATTGCTATATTTTATTATGGTTATTTTAGTAAATTATACTAGTAGAGAAACTTCATGCTACCTTTATCGCCAGTTTCGTCTTTCCTTCTCTCTCTCTTTCCTCTGTCTTTCAACCCTGGGGACTATAGTAGGTGATATTTTTGGCACTTGAAAGGCAATGACTAAATCACTAAAAACAGCTGTGGTTTCCAAATTTGGACTGCCACTTAGAAAAGAATTCTTCATTTTCTGAGCAGTGGGTGAATTATCAGGTTCTAAGAAAAGCTGCATGTTGGATTTCAAAGCCAAACAGAGACAGTGTTTGGACAACCCACTTCTTGGATGATCCACATACTCTCTTCTTTCCATTACAATGAGGATAATCAACTACATTGGGATATGAGTCAGAAGAAAGTGTTCAGACTCTGACAGGGCAATGGAGAGTCAGATGGGGAAGTGAGAGATGTTTAGGATACAGTGCAGATGGTATAGTGTAGATAGTTGGGCTGACTCCAAAATAGTGACGTAAGAACCAAGAAGAGCCACTTTGGCTTTAGTCCCTTGGACTCTATGATTTGTGTCTTCATCTCCTAGAGGAATTAAAGGAGGAAATAACACTTTTTGATATTATTTTCAGCAATTCAATAAGTACAGGAAGGAGTTGGTTAAATCCCAGTTGTAAGGGATGTGTTTCCAAAAGTACTGTCCATATGATTGCATTTTGGATACTAAGTGAATGAAACAATTGACTTCCCTAAAATTTGAATATTTTCCCCCCTTCCCTCCTTCCTTCCTTCACTTATGTTCATAAGGTCCTTAGACTGTTTGAGGGCCCCAAGGATAAAATGATGAGCAAGACTTTATGATCTAATAGAGAAATAATGAATCAAGCAATAAAAATGTGATGACTCTCATAATAGGAGATATGGATGCCTGTAGTTGAATCTCAGTTTGTAATAGAGGAGAAATCAGAAAAGCCTTTCCAGAGGAAGTGGTACTTAAGCTTAAGTTTAAAAGATAAATTCATTCTAATTGGTACAATTTTTCTTAGAGATTATAAGAAACCTATTAGTGACACATGTGGAGTAGAAGAAATAGTTTATATATTTTGAAATAGCACCATTAACATTCTTTTGTTAATATCTTCATTGCTTGTGATTGCTTAAGATATTCAATGAAGACCGTTCCTTTTTATTTTATTATTACTTTTCTGCATTAAAATTTTTTTTATTCATATACATTCTATTTTGCACATTCCTTCATTCACATTGTGTTTCATGTGATCATTCCTATACATTGTCTTATAAAATTAATCACCACTGAATTATTTGAGGTCTTGATAAATAAACTATAATACTCTTCTTCTAGTATACCTTAGTTGAGAATATAGAACTAAGTTGTAGGAGCTATTACCTTTAGAAAGTACGTAATTGGAAAGATACTTCATTCTTTAAAAAGAATTAAATAAATGTCACTCACATTTATGGAGAGCCTTTGACAGATATAAAAAATAGTCATTAAGTCTATGAATTAAGTAAAAACAAGGTTAAATAAAAAACAGTAACAATGAAGTTCACTAACTTAATTAATGAAGACATTTTAAACTGAAAATACTAGAGTATAAACAACAGAGTTAACCACAATAATTAGCTGGCTGATTAATCCATCCACTATTTTATTCAACCAAGGTAAATTGTTTCAGTATGCCATTCCCCATTGAATAATATATATGGAATTGTGTTGGCAGATATTTTTGTGTCTATATTTTTATCACTATAAAAAATATTGAAAAGATATATGCCATTCAGTCACTAACTGCCTGTCATTTGCCAGATGGCTAATAAATGCTGGAAGGAGATAAAGTAGAAAAAGAATGGATAGATGAATTAATGGGCACAGTAAATTAGTAGAAGAAATGTAAAATAAGTAATATCCTTGTCTCATCCACATTTAGACATGCTATTCCTGCTGCTTACATTTCAGAAAAACCTTATGTGCTACACATTTTGTAGGGTAGTATATAATAGAAAAAAGTTGATTTAGTGTAATTGGGAGATGTCTACATGTAGGTACATAGGAGAATGTCTTGATGTGTTATTTATGGATGAAAGAAAGGTCTCTTTGAGACCCAAAATGCCATTTCAGTCAGTTTGCTAATGTTAGTTATTTCCTTTGAGAGAAATAATCTTTCATTCTTTATTTGTAGGATAATGTAAAATGCAAATAACTCTGGAAGGGCTAAACTACACTGGTTTAAATTTACACTTAGCTGTTAATGTCAGGTAGGAAAAGCTTTCTTTTTTTTTTATTTTAATGAAAGTTAACAGAGACTTTGGATTTCCATTCATTCATTGTTGCACACTTTCCTCCCTGCCCACCCCGCCCCCCAGTTAGCTTTTCTCTTTGAAAAGTAAAATAACAACAACAACAACAAATCCTTTCATTGTTATACAGTCCTCTCCCCCCAGTCTACTCCACTATAGAGCTTTCATTCTGGACTCTGGTCATGACAATAATATGTAACCATAGATTCCTCCTAAATAGTTCTCTCCCTCATCTGTTTCAATGCAGTAAACATTATTTATCCTCTTTTAGTTTTCCCCCAACTCCAATGTCAATCCAGCTTTACAACAGTGGTACTGCAGTATTTGTCCATTTGTGACTGAGATATTTCACTCAGCATAATGTCCTCCAGAGTCATCCATTTAGTCTAATATTTCATGAGTCCCTTGTTTTTCAATGCAGCATAGTATTACATTGTGTGAATACACCACAGCTTCTCTATCTGTTTGTTGATTGGCACTTGGATTGTTTCCAACTCTTTGCTATTGTTAACAAAGCTGCAATAAACATGGTGAACATATATCTGCTTGGGTGGCAGTTCTGGTTTCTTTAGGGTATATTCCCAGTGGAATTGCTCGGTTAGAGGGTATTTCTATTTCATAATTTTTGAGAAAGCGCCATACTGCCTTCCATAGTGGTTGCACCATTTTACACTCCCACCAACAGTGAATAAATATTCCAGTTTCTCCACAACCTCGCCAGCATTTCTTGTTTGCTGTTCTGTTAAATTTTGCTATTCTTACTGGGTTGAGATGATATCTCATAGTTGTTTTGATTTGCATCTCTCTTAGAGCTAGGGATTTTAAACACTTCTTCATGTATTCTTTTGCCAGCTGAATGTGTTCTTTGATGAAGTGTCTGTTCATCTCTTGTGCCCATTTTTCAGTTGAGTTGTTTACTTTTATCTTGTTGTGATGCTAGAGTATTTTATTAATTCTAGATATAAGTCCCTTATCAAACATGTCATTACCAAATTATTTTTCCCCCCAGTCTGTGGCTTTCCTATTTTGTCCTGTTGGAGAAGTTTTTGGATGTACACAGGGATTTGATTCTTATCCCATTCAT
Source organism: Elephantulus edwardii (assembly GCF_000299155.1). Taxonomy (NCBI): domain Eukaryota; kingdom Metazoa; phylum Chordata; class Mammalia; order Macroscelidea; family Macroscelididae; genus Elephantulus; species Elephantulus edwardii. Next base: position 32,551,159 of record NW_006399756.1, read on the forward strand.
CTCTTTTATCCTCTCCTGGTTGTAGGCTTTTCAGGATGCTTGGAAGACTGTTTATGTTATGGATTAGGGCTTCTAGAGTTCTTCAAAGCTTTTCTCTAATGTAGTTTATAGTCCTTGGTTTTAGTCCTAGATCCTTGATTACATTATGTTGTTTTTTGTGAATATAGGATCTTGCTTGAGTTTTTTTCTACAGATTTTTAGGCAAAGATGCCCAATATCACCTCTCCTACTCAATATTGTATTAGAAGTTTTAGCAATATCAGTAAGGAAAGAGAAGGAAATAAGAGGTATACAAAATGTCAAAAAGGGGGTAAAATTATCTCTATAAGCAGATGATATGACAGTATACTTAGAAAACCTGAAAGACTCAGTAAGAAAACTACTTGGCATAGTTGACTAATTCAGCAAAGTGGCAGGATACAAGATCAACATACAAAATCAATTGGTTTTCTCTACAGTGACAAAGAATACAGAGCTGGAGCTAAGAAAAACAATACCTTTCACAGTAGCTAATCACAAGATTAAATACTTGGGAGTAAATCTAACCAGAAGCACTAGGGAGCTATTAAAAGAAAATTACAAAACATTACTACAAGGAACAAAAAGAGACCTGGAGAAATGGGAGAATATATCTTGCTCATGAAAAGGAAGACTCATTATTGTGAAAATGACAATACTACCAAAGGCAATTTACACATTCAATGAATCCCAATACAAATTCTAATTCCATTCTTCAAGGAGATGGAAAAGGCAATCTCCAATTTCATTTGGAATGGAAAGAGGCCCTAAATAAGCAAAGCACTCCTTAAAAAGAGGAACAAGGTAGGAGGCATGTCACTCCCTAATTTCAAATCCTGCTACACCACTGCCATGGTGGTCAAGACAACATGGTACTGGTACAATGACAGACATACAGGTCAATAGAATAGAATTGAGAACCCAGAAATAAGCCTGCAAATGACACAACCCTACTTGCTGGAAATGAGGAGGACTTGAAGCACTGCTGCAGAAGGTCACGGACTGCAGACTTCAATACGGATTAAAGCTCAACATCAAAAAAACAAAGATTCTCACCACTGGGCTGATTGGAAGCATCAGGATGGATGGTGAAGAGATTGAGATAGTTAACAGTTTTAGTTTACTTGGCTCCACAGTTAACAATCTTGGTAACAGCAGCCAGGAAATCAAGAGACAATACATTGGGAAAGTCAGCTGTCAGGGACCTCTCAAGAATATTGAAGAGCAACAACGTCAGGCTGGAGACTAAGGTGTGTCTGGTGCGGGCCATAGTCTTCACAATTGCATGCTATGTGTCGGAGAGCTTGACAGTGACTAGGAATGATAGAAAGAGAATTGATGCCTTTGAGCTGTGGTGTTGGAGAAGAGTGTTGAATATACCATGAACTGCTAGGAGAACAAACAGGTTTGTCCTGGAGAAGGTGAAGCCGGAATGCTCCTTGGAGTCAAGGATTCTGAAGCTTCATCTGAAATACTTTGGGCATGTTGCAAGGAGGGACTGATCCTTGAAGAGGGACATCATGTTTGGGAGGGTGGAAGGATGGCGCAGGAGAGGAAGAAGACCCGCAATGAGATGGATCAATCCTGTGATTGGGGTGGTGGGAATGAGTGTTTTGGAGATGGCGAGGTTGGCACAGGATAGAGCAGCATGTAGGGCTCTTGTACATAGGGTCGCTATGTGTCACAAGCGACTTGATGGCACATAACAGCAACAACAACCCCCTATGGTCAACTGATTTTTAACAAGGAGATGAAATCAATTAAGTGGGGAAACGACAGCCTTTTTAACAAATGGTGTTGCCAAAATTGGAAAAGTTTTCTTAAGACCAGATTTTGATGAAATGGGAAAGAGACATAGGCCAGGGAGGCAACAGACCCTAAATACACACTGAATCACGTTAATAGTTTGGGTGATATTCATAGATGCTTCTAAGCCTAATGAGACCTGAAAGTTATATAATAATGGTTTTCTTAAGGAAAAGAAAATAAACAAATTAGCTAAGTTTGAAAAACATATATGATCATGTTAACATATTACTAAGACACTTCCAAGGATATTGGTAGAAATCTTTGATGTGGAGGCTAGAAGCTAACTTTCTTAACTTCATACATAGTAAGTTAGCCTTTGTGATTCTACTTGATTGTGGATTTAGAAATGAAAGAATATAACCCAAGGAAAACTTTAACTTTCCCACTTCATAGACAAGGAACTGTATTATAAGGAGACCAGTGATAAAGTGGTTCAGTATTTGGCTATTGACTGAAAGGTCAATGATATGAGCCCACCAACCACTCTGCCAGGTATAATACCCTACCATCTGTTCCCATACAGATGACAGCCTAGGAAACCCTATAGGAGGAGGTCTACTCTGTTCTGTAGCATTTCTATACTTGCTATCTAATACTGCTATTATAGAACCTACTACAAGAATACTTAAGGTTTGGAGTCAGAGGAAATAATGCATAATGTTATTACAGTTTGGTGCTAGAGTTCTGAACTATCATTTATGATCCAAGAAAGAAACTCAAGAGTTTCCATGGATGCTTCCTAGAAACTCTGAACCCTTAGTTCTTGGAAGGTAGAGAATAATCTTGTCTTTTCTTTTTTTTTTTTACTTTCTAGAAGAGTGCCAGGTACAAATTAATCTGGAAATCCTACTGCCTATATAGTCAGACAAAAGGAACTCAGGTGGTTTAGTGTATTACCAGTTGCACTGCTAACTAGAAGGTCAACGGATCAAATCCACCAGTACCTCCATGGAAGAAAGGCGGTTTCCTGTAGTTAAGATTTACAGCCTCAAAAACTCAATGGAGTGTCACTGTGAGTCAAATTTAGCAGCAGTATTTTTTTTTGTTTACTACAATATTTAGAAAATGGTAGTTAGGAAGGACTTAGCCTGCATGAGATTTCCATCTATTCACTGGTGTACATTCGTATGGTCCATATTCAGTCTAGTCAGTGGATAGTGAAGTCCTGTCATATGCACAACAATGAAAATATGAAAGTGTATGCCTATGGAGGAGATGCTCACTAAGCTTCATGGTCCTAGGTGTAAATTGTTTTTCAGGGCAAAAAGCTGCTTCAGGAGGAGAAATCTGAGGTAGCCTTCCAATATTTATGCGCAAAGAAGGGTTTGAGTAATGGGAAATTACTTCTCAGACTGCTGGGGCCTATGGCTTGTAATTGGATAGACTGTCCAGAATATCTGAGGAACTAGTTAGTCTCAGAAGTAGACAGAAGGAAGAAGAGTGAATTATGTGCAAGTAGCTGCCTTCCAATCTCTAGGTCTTTCAGTATTCATCCTTAAACGTAGCAATTGCTTTGGGTCTCTGAAGCTTTCTTCCTTATTTTTTTGCACATGCTTATGATTTTCTTGCCTCCACAGTGACTTTATCTTCACACACACACACACACACACACACACACACACACACACACACACATTTTCATTTTATGTTTTGTTGCAATTACACTCATTTGTTTTTTGTGGTTTGAAATAGCAAAAGCAGAGGATGCCATTTTAAACCCTAAAAATGTCACAGAAACAGAAGCCACAAATTAAAAATTGATCTGATACCAGAAGAAAATGGGCAAATACAGGACACCAGAACAGGGTGATGATAAAAAAAGAAGTTATACAGAAAAAAATTAATTAAACAACAGGAAGTACATTAGACAGAAGAAATAAATCAGGAAGAAAATGATGAGATATTGGAATAGCTGAGCTCAGAATAGTCCGGCGTGTCTAACCTAAGAAGGTCATGTTAAATGTGGAGGCAGTTTTGCCAATTAGAAGCTTTGATTCTCTCCTCAAACAATACCATTTCATTAGAGAGTAGATAGAGCCTTGAAGTAGGACTGTGAGGATTTGATGCTTGCCCTTGTGATCTTGTGGTTATCGGTGACAGACCTTGAAATTTAGCCTTTGAATTGGTAAATGATCCTTTGCTCTATTTAACGAGTGTTTAATAACTGTTAATTTTGCCATCAGAGTTGGTATTATCTAATGTGATAATTCACCCTCTTCCATGGACACCATCCTATCCAGACTGTAATCTTAGCAGATTCCCTCTGCATCATGCTGCTACCTTGACCACCTTCACCTTTGGGCATTGCCGTGCTGTACACATCATGCTTCCACCTAGCTCATTGTGCAGCATGTGATATGTCTATATCTCCAACACCCATTACTCTTTTCCTTTTATATCAGCAGTTGACCTAGCCGCAGTTGAACAGCCTATGGTCAGACACATCTCTTGAATGCAGAGTAGCTAAAACAAAAAGAAGAAATAATGAAGTAAAAAAGCTATACAGAAGATTTAAAAGAATATGTCAAGACAAAATAAACAGACTCAGAGTTGGAAAACCAAAATAGTACACTTCAGCATTTCTAAGCTAAAACAAATTAAGAAAAAATTCAAATTGGAATAAATATTTTTTTAAAAATCAAACTGGAAATGAATTTGTAGTAATTGTGCCAAAAAGTACTAGTCACTATAATAGTGCATAAGGAGTTGTTCAGTCGAAAGGCCGGTAGTTCATTCCACCAGCTGCTCCTTGAAAGAAAGTAAGCAGTCTCCTCTCTTGTGATTTACAGCCTCTGAAAACCTGCTGGAAGGTCAGCTATGACAGTATAGATCATAACAATGGATTAACTTTAGTTAGTACCAAAAAGAACTGGTCGACATTCAGCTATTTCAGGAGATAGCATGTGATCAAGAATTAATAATATTGAAGGTATAAGTCTGCACTTCAAGAAAGCTTAGATAAAAAATAAAGTTCCAGGAACTGATGGAATACCAGTTGAGATATTTAACAACACTGGAAGCTCTCACTTGCCAATACCAAGAAATTAGGAAGAAAGCCGCCTGGCCAACTGACTAAAAGAGATCCATCCTCATGCCTGTTCCAAAGAAAGGTGATTCAACAGAATATAGACATTATCGAACACTATAATTAATATCATATACAAGTAAAATTTCACTAAAGGGCTTAGGGTTCTATTAAAAATTGAAAATCGCTGGTCCGAGTGCAGTGGAGGCCACAACTAATTGATCACAGCCAGTTACAGATTTCTTTGTTCCTCCTCCACTACCTGCTTCACTTGACCAGTCAAAAAAACAAAACAAAACTTGAAAATCATTAAAGCAATAGAGAACTATTAGAAATACTAGTCAGATTCTGATTAGGACATGGAAAGAAAGATCTTTTTGCTGGTATCAGGTAAATCTTGGCTGAAAGCAGAGACTACCAAAGATGTTTACCCATGTTTTTATTGACTGTACAAAGATATTTTGATCTATGGGTCATGAAAAATTATGGATAACATTGCAAAATATAGGAATTCCATTGTGTTCATGCAGAACCTGTATGTAAACTAATAAATTCTCTCCTCTTCTAATACAGTAGATGAATTTTGAGTTAAAAAACAGCAAGAGTGGAAAGAGACATGGAAATATCACTGGGCTTTTATCTGGGCGTCCTAAAGGAACAAAGACTTTCAAGATTCAAGGGTGTCCCCTAAAGAGATTTGAGCTATAAGTTAGGTTTAAGACTCAACGTTATTCAGTTATTCTAAAAGCTGCTCAGTCCACTAAACTAATGGACTGAATCTAGTTAGAAAGCTATTGTTCTTCCTGAAATCCTGAGGAAGGTTGATTTCCAAGTAGATGAGATGCCGAAATTAATGGACTCCAGCTCCTTTGGAGGGTGGGCCTTCTGCCAGGACTGATTAGCCCAGCTGGCCTGTCCGCTATTCCTGTTTTATTGCTTCCTTTCTAATTAAGGAAGGTGTTGGGTTTGGATAACCATAAACAATATGTCTGTTGCTCCAAGTCTACCATCTCTTGCACAGCTAGTGACTAAGATCAGGCTCTCAAGAGTCTTTTAAAAGACTTTTAGATCACAGTTTCGGAGGCAGGATATCAAGAAAGTACAGGAAAAGGAAGCCCAGGTTTGAAAATGTGCCACATAAATGGTTATTTTCATATTTTTTAAAAAGTCAAAATAGGAAAAGAAAGCTTACAAAGCAAAAATAAATAATTTTCCTTAGCCACTGTATTCTTTCTGCCCTGTCCCCTCTCCATGCCCATATGAAACAGTCCTGACAGTCCCTAAGCCCTGAGATGTAAGGAAAGGGAGTACAGACCAGGGATTCAGAGCTGAACTGTTCTGGGGGTGCCATAAAGCTCTCTCATCCAGAGCTCTTTGATTCATGCAGATCCACGGGCCACAGGTTATGCAGTAACAAGAGTTTCTGAAAGTAAGTCAACCACTTAGATCCCTTCTACCTTTCTTGAAGTAATCTCAGCATTTGTATTTCTTCTCCCTCTCCAGACAACATCGCCCTTAAAATAACCTTCACTGGCACATCATTTCTCACAAGGAGCTGTACCCTTTTCCTTGCGAAAGTCCTCCAAGTTTCCCTCTTCCAGCTCAGGGAGAATCATATTTACTCAAAAACCACAGTGTTGAACTATAGCCCTCTGTTTTGTAGAGTTTAATTTTCTAAGGGAGTTTTGCAGCTGGTTCCATTTGCTTTCCATTATCTTGTTTTTTCCTCTTTTTTACCTATACTGACTTCCTTCCCAATCCCAACCAGCTCCCAAGCTCACTATCAGTGCCGCCACCATACATCACTATTGGCGGTCTTCTCTGCTGTTGGTTACAATACAATTCATCAAGCCTTCCACCAGGTCCTACACAGTAAATGTTCAGAGAATGTCTGTTAATGTGTACTGGCCACTCTTGTTGTTAGGTTCTTTCAAATTGAGTATGACTCACAGCGACCCTATGAATAACAACAGATATGAACCATGTCATTACTTTATAGGAATATCTTGTCCACATGATAATTTAACTGATCTAGGTTTTATATCAAAGTGTTATATTCATTGTATGGGTTGTTTTTGTTGTTGTTGTTGTTGTTCGTGTGGCTTTTCCAGAAAAGGGTAAGAATGCACCTGTGCCCAAACTGGATAAATGAACTACAAATACTAATTATGCTTATGTTAATTTTAAATACTAGACTAGCTTTTATCTGCTACTTAGCATACACCTGGGCTATTAGCTGTCATCACAAACTGCATGTTTGAAGGAAAAGTATCAAACTCTAATGTGAGACTGATTCACACACAATCTCGTTTGCTTTACATAAGTGATCTAGACTATGTTTTGTTTACACTTATAAGCACTTACTGTGTGATAGGCATTATTCTGAGTACTTTATAAACATAAATATTTTAAATATAATAAAATTCCCCAAAGCAGATATTGTCATTATTTTCATATCGTTGAGGAAACTGAAATGCAGAGGGATATTATAACACACTCAAGATCACACAGCAATTAAATAATAGGACCAGGTTTTAAATACATGTAATCTTTTTTCCAGTGTCCATCTTTCTAACCACTGCTCAATGCTGCCTCAGCACCAATAGTAATTTTCACCTTTTTCCTTTCAAATATGCCTGCAAGTCAGAAGATAAGTCAGATGCACTAATTTACATAGTGTCTAAGTCCTTGTGGAGTCTTGAGCACTTAGTATTTATAAATTCAACTATAATCAAATTCAAGCCCTCATCTGAAGAAGCTAGGCTTTGAACTCCTTTTGAAATATAACTATCTCATTATGGGTCCAAGAATAAACAAGTTGCTGCTTCCAATTGGGCATGCCATCCATACAACTAAGTACTTCTGACAAATGTCCTCCAGGGGATGGATGGTGGAAACACCTGATTGTCTCCTTATCTTCCACGTCAAAGCATTATAATAAGCTTACTATTTAATAGAATCCTTCTGATAGCTAAATCACATGGATTCCTGTTTGTCTTTAACCATTTCTGGGGTTACTGGATTCTATATGGAAATTCTTTCCTAAGAAAAACAGTACTTCCCTTTCTGTCTCTGAGATTTCCAGAGAAATTTTGAGATGTCTTTTTTTCAGAAGTGGCAAGTATCTAGGCCTAATACTATGTTGTTGTTGTTGTTGTTGTTGTTATGTGCTGTCAAGTTGCTTGTGACTCATAGCGACCCTGTGTACAACTCTGCTCTATCCTGTGTCAATCACACTGTCTCTGACACTCCCATCCTGATTACCCCAGTTCCTGAATCAATCCACCTCATAGAGGGCCTTCCCCTCCTGCGCTGTCCCTCCACCCTCCCCAGCATGATGTCCTTCTCCAAGGACCGGTCTCTTCTTATAACATGTCCAAAGTATGTTAGACGGAGCCTCAGAATCGTTGCCTCCAAAGAGCCACCCGGTTTAACTCTTTCCAGGATGAATCTGTTTGTTTTCCTAGCAGTCCATGGTACTCTCAATACTCTTCTCCAGCACCACAGCTCAAAGGCATCAATTCTCCTTCTCCTTCTGTCCTTCTTGGTCATTGTCCAACTCTCTGATGCATAACAAGTGATTGCAAAGACCATGGCCTGTATCAGATGCACCTTAGTCTCCAGAGAGAAACCATTGCTCTTCAGTGCTTTGGAGAGGTCCCTAACAGCAGACTTTTCCCATGGCAATGGGCCTTTTAGTTTCCTGGCTACTGGTGCCAAGAGTGTTGACTGTGGAGCCAAGCAAACTAAAGCTGTGAAAAATCTCAATTTAACAAATAAATGTGTATTGCTCTTTTTAAGTCTCTGGTGGTGCAAAAGATTAACACACGTGGCTATCAAACCAGAGTCAACTTGGAAGAAAAGCTTGGTGAGATAGATATATATATGTCACTGAGAAACCTTATAAAGCACTGTTGTACTCTGACACACATGAGTCAACATGAATCCAAATTAATTCCACAGCAACAGGTTTAGTATTTTGTTTGGCTCTTATTTAGATCTTTCATGTTGTTATTAGGGAGCTCTGTGGCATAGTGGTAGGAATTGTGCTGCCAACCCAATTGCATGTGATTCAGATCATCCGGCTGCTCTGCAGGAGGAAGATGGCATTCAGCTCCCATGTGATTTGTGTGGGTGTCTCTGAATACCCACTGGAGGGTCGATTGTGAGTCGGCTCTGACTCAACACCGCACATAACAAAGCAATATATTGTAATTGGGTTTTATTTGTACCTTAAGTTTTCCTCATCACAAAGGATTTTTCTAAAAACAAAATATAGCTTCCAATTCTTGAACTAGTTCAGTTGCCCTTTCTCAGTCAAATAGCATACTTAAAAGAGTGGTAAATTCTTCAAAGAAATGGCAAGAAAAGCAAGTATATGGAAAGGTGTTGAAGCTATTCATCCAAAGGATTTATTGACCATAACAATGACAATGTTCACAATCATCCTCATCTCTAATCCTTATTTACTTTTACCTCCCTTTTGTAGTTGTTGTTGTTGATTGCCTTCAAGTCAAGCACAACTCATAGCGACCCTATGAACAAAAGGCCGGAAGCCCCTCTACAACTATCGACATTTATCAAAGTTCATAGAGTTTCCGGAGGCATGTTGTTTAAGAAGTGGATGCCTCTCCTCCTTCCAATAGATGCACTTAAGAGGCATGGATCTTTATATACTATTTAGTGTTGCTTTCATATAAAGAATTATTAGGTAAATCATGTTGTGCCATAGATCTCATTTTGTCTCTCTTTTTCTTAATTCATCACTAAATTGTTAAAATCTACCCATGTTGCAGATTACATGGAATTTATTGTTCTAACTGCTGCATATGACATTTCATGTTGCATATCCAGCACATTTCACTTTTTCATTTTTCTTGCGATGAACACCTATAATAAAGAATGGCATAATGAATATCCTTGTATTTGTCACCTTGGATACTTGAAGAAAGTCTCGGTTTGGTATCTGTGTCTGGAAAGTAGTTGATAAACAATAGGATCTAAATACTCTATTGTCTTTATCCAACCGTGTTTTGCATCAATTCAAGCTTCTCAGTCTTACCTCGTACTCAAACCAGTGTGCTTGATGTTACAGCAATGCGGTTGTGCCTTCAGTTCCCTTCATGAAACAAGGCAGAGATACCAGATATTCTGGAAACCCATTAGGCACAGCCAAATGTGGGGAATTAGCATTTGTAAGGCCACCCTTGCCCACGGGGAGGTAGGGCCTAAGCCATAAATTATTCCTTTTGCATCTCCTCTATAACAGAACAGAATTCTGAAAGACAGGCCATAATGCTGTTATCAAGATCACTATGAGCTTGAGTACTGTTTTGCCAGCAAGAATTCAACGTGAAAATGCATCCTTGCTTTGTGTTTTTTTTCTGTTTCTGTTCAGTAGTTCCTCTTCCCTACTTTTTGATGTTTCTTCTCAAATGTACCACTTGTACACAAGCCTTTGTAGCAGGCTCCACTTTCAGGGGGACCTCATACAGCATTATTCCTCCTCGCTTCCTGCAGTATCCATTTCACTTAGAGAGGACTTCATCTTTTCACATGGGAATGTGTTTAACTGTTCACAAATAGTGTATTCCAAAACTATTAATCCAAAGGACCAATTGACCATAATAATTCATTTTCACAATCATTCTCATCTCTAATCCCTACTTACAGAAAGATTGCTTTCTGTAGCATCTGTGCCCTGATTTAGAGGTTACGTATTATGTGCCATTGAGTCATTTCCAACTCATAGTGACTCTTTTTAAAGAAGAACAAAATATTGCCCATCTGTGCACCAACAGAATGACACACTGCCTCACCCTGCGCCATCCTGTAATCATTGCTACGTTTGAGCATCCTGTCAATCCATCTCATTGACGGCTTCCTCTTTTTCGATTTGGTCAATTCTCTAACTTGTGAATTAGACGTCAACCATTTCAAAAACTCAGTGGGCCTTCATAGAGTCTTGTGACAAGTGGTTTTGCCTCTTCTCAGAAGGTGTTTGTCTGCCGTTACTTTTTGTGTAGGAGCTTTTACCTGTGGGCTAGTGATTTTCCTTTTCATATTCAACAGAGTTCTTTTAAAAATGCAATAGCAATATGCATACTCTAGTAATTATAAACACAGCCTTCCAAACATTGCCAAGCACCCTTTAGTATAGTTGGTGAACTCTTGCATGGATCATGCACACAGTCCATGGAGGTGCCATGGCTGAATTTTATTTTTTTTTAAATCGCTGTTCAGTGTTTGTAGAATGAGACATGGTATGGTTTATGTTTTCATTTGAATGGTCTTGTATCTACATCCTTGAATATAAACTAATAATTCTCAGCACATTGTCATTGTGTTTTTCCTTGAGTAGATAGGTCTATATTCTTTGTGTGTATATACCAACTCACTTCATGGGCTGCACAGTCATTTAAAAAAAAAATCACAAATCATGTTCACGTGGAAGCATGGAACCTGAGACGCTTTCTCAAGGAAATGTGGGTTCTTCCTCATTTTGAGAGTGCTTTAAAAATACCTTACTGTACCCTTCTGCTTTTGTTTTATGAACAGGTGGTTAATACATATACTCCAGGAAAGAAGATTTGGCTTGAAGGTGTGGTGACCACCTCAGCTGGAGGCACAAACAATTTGTCTGATTCCTATGCTGCAGGATTCCTGTGAGTGACACTTGCAATTTTACTCCAAGAAACTTTGACAAAAAAAGAAAAGAATGAATGTTATTCTTGGACCCAGATCATTGTTCATCCCGTTGCAGGGAGTCTACTTCTCTTTTTGTGTGTGATTGTGTTTAACCATTCAACAAATAGTGTTTAGTGCCTGCACTAGGTATTACAACACCAGGCCTAGAGTGTTCTGGAAACTCTGATAGACATTTGAGCTGCAAGGCTGAGACATTGTGTCTATATTTGATGAGCTCCTACCAACATGAGGTGAGAAGAAGACAGAGAAATAAGCAGTACCATGCAGTGGATTAGGAAAGAGTTATGGATAAGAGAGTTTGGGGTAAATACAGATGAGGAAGATAATAATGACTGATTAGGGCTGAGGATTTTAAGAGATAAATGAGAAGACACTTGCCAGATAGAAAGAAAGTGGGAGAAGGAAAGGATGATGATAATTCTAAGCAGAAGGAAAACCCTGTGTAAAGACATAGGTAGGTATGAGAAAGCATGGCATACTTGGGTAGTCAGGAGAAGTTTTGTGTAACCTTAGACTGTGGGGAATAGGATATAGGGTGAAAGAAGAAAGGAGAGAAATAACAGATGAAGCTGCACATGTACACTGGGGACAGATTGTGAAATATCTTCTCTTCTATGGAGAAAACTGCAACTCCAAGATAAATTTACAACGCCTGTACAAGAGAGCTCTGGTGCCCTAGTGGCAAGAAGCTGTGCTGCAAACGGACAGCATGCAGTTGGAGGACACCAGCTCTACTGGAGAAGGATGAACAATCTCCTCCCTTGTTATTAACGGCCTCTGAAAAGCTGAAGCCGAAGGCACGCAGTTCTAGGCCACCAGCTGCTCCCCTGGAGAAGGCTGGGAAGTTCCCTCCCATGTGATTAACTGCATCTGAAAAACCTCAGGAGGGTCAGCTGTGGGGTGGTTCTGAGTCTACAGTACACAGCAGCAACAATAGCATACTATTACAATTAAACGTTTTTCTGAATTTCAAAAGTAGAGGGGAAAGTAATTGCCTGAATGAATGTGTAAAAAATGAAGGCAGAATTTAGGTGAGTGTTGGAAAAACCAAAACAGGCACATTTTGGAAGGGTAGTAAACAGTGGAAAGAAGGTGTTTTACTTAATGAAATATATGCAAAGTGTGTGAACAATGCAGGCCTCTTATTATGTGTTATCTGTGTGTGTGCATGGTGGCATACTTGAATTTCTGTATGTTGTTGTTTAAGGAAAGTAATCGTTGCATTGATGTTGAAAGTGATGTATGAGGATGCAGATATCCAGGTCCTCAGAGTATGTGTTACATGAAAAGGTGCATTCAGTGGTAGGGTCCAAGCAGAGATGTCTCAGTGGCAGAATGTATTATGTGTGTGCTTCTGTGATGGTGTGTCCTATAGCCATGGAGGATAAGCTAGGTTTAAAAGTGACTCAGATATTCATTTGATTTGTTGGTATTGAGGAATGAAAGAGAAGTCATTACAATAAACTATTTCGTGACTTCATATATTTTTCATATATTTCCATATACCTGGGACTTCATATATTTTTCTTTAAGATGCATAAGTTGGATTTCATCATTTCTACAATCCATTCCAACTGTTCATTCAGTGATTAAAAGACTCTTCTCCTTTAGTTTAAAGTAACAGGTAACAAACAAATTCAAAGGTGAGGATAGTGAATGTGGATGCATGTGTGTGTATATATCCTGGCCACTGTGTATAGAGTTTGTTAAATGCCATTTTGGAAATGTACTGATGTGTATTTTCTCCCTGTTTTTTAAGATGGCTGAACACTTTAGGAATGCTGGCCAATCAGGGTATTGATGTGGTAATACGGCACTCATTTTTTGACCATGGATACAATCACCTTGTGGACCAGAATTTCAACCCATTGCCAGTAAGTGTGAAGTAAAGATTCTCAACTCCTTTCATGTAATTCAACACTATTATTGTGTCTTGTTTCCACACTGTGAGAATTGTTCCCCTCTTTCTGTTCCTCATTAATTTCATAAATCAGACAGAAGCATTCTTTCTAACTTTCTATTTCTTTGACCTATTTCAGACTTTTTAATTCAGTGCACACACACACACACACAAAACCGAACCTCACATGTATCTATGTATACACATGCACACACACATAGGTATACCCATATGTGAAAATGCACACATGTGCACATTTATATGTAACATTTTAATGTACTTATTTCTTATTCTTTTTAAAGAAATCTTGCACAGTTGAGATTCCACTTCTACTTGTGGCCTGTTTGAACTCTGCTTGAGAGTGAATTTTTCCAGATTGTTTTCTTTTAATGCTAATGGGAGACTTTAGTTAACATCAAATGCTACATGTTGAAAGCAGATGGGGGAGTGTAAGCTGAGGTCAGATACAGTAGAGGAACCCATTCCTTGGGGAGTAGCCGAGGAGCACTTAAAATCAGCTGTTGATCCACGGGTGGTAAAGTGAGGATTTGCCCAGAGCGTCAGCTTCTCTAGGAGAGTGAAGACTAAAGAAAAATGGCAAAAGCAGAGAACTGGCTTTATCCAGTGACTTTACTGGCCAATCAGGGAAATCCCATTTAGCTGGAAAAGCTATCAGCTGACCTAAAGATATCATTATTCTTAACAGATGTTGTGGTCATAAAGAAAGGTCAGATTCCTTGGATCAATTCTTGGAAGTCAGCCCTAGGAATCTTCTTGGAGATGTCCCAGTTCTGCCTCCTTTAATGCAGGATCGGATAGCTTAGATGGGGCAAGGTGGGTGCCCTAGATCTTGTCCTGCCCTGTATTCCTTCTTCATGTGCAATCACGGCCACCCGCTACTTTACATTAAATACATAAACCCTAAACTGGAACTCATTTCTCTTCCTCTTCACCCCCTCCACTCCTAACCCTGCTTCAAGCCAGGAATCCTCCTAGAACACAACAGAGAGTAGCTTGGCGCTGGACAGCACTGTTTCCATGCCTCAAATGGATCCCTCCAAGTCAGAATACTAAGTAATTATGGTGTCACAGGTTGTAAATGACTCCAATTAAATCACAGATATTAGTGTTGGTCAGTAGATTTGCTTTCATTCACAGGATAAGGATAGCTTTCTCAAAGTTGTATAGGAGGATAGACTGAGTAAGAGGAGGAGGGAATGTTTTGTGTGAAATAGTTATTTTCTGGTTTTTTTCATGTTTAATTCACAAATATACAGAGGCAAACAAATAATTAGAAAGACATCTATGAAATGTACACATTAAACAAATTTCACTCAAATAGAAATATTTAATGAATAACCAAATTTGGGGGGAAACTAATGATAGAAAATAGATGATAGTGATAATGATAGATAGATAGATAGATAGATAGATAGATAGATGATAGATAGATGATAGACGGATGGATGGTTAATAGCATCCGAGAGCCAGGAATCATTAAGACTACTTTGGAGGGGGCGGGCCGACCCCAAAGATGGCGGAGGCTGAGGATTACTGGAAAGTTCCATTCTAGGACTAAATGAACTACAGTTGACACATCAGTCTGCTTGGATTCACAGACAATTGAGATTTTCAGCTGGGAAGCATTTGTTCCTGCCTGTTTATTGAACTTAAGAAACCATGGCGGAAGGAGAGACACAGTCACCAGGGCCTAGAAAGTGTGGCCCATATATTTCATCTGTTACTAGCCAGAGTCTGAACTTGATGATCCGTGGAATAGTGCTGTTTTTGATTGGAGTATTTCTTGCCTTAGTATTAAATTTACTCCAAATTCAAAGAAATGTGACCCTTTTTCCACCTGATGTGATTGCAAGCATCTTTTCTTCAGCATGGTGGGTACCACCATGCTGTGGCACAGCTTCAGCTGTAATTGGATTATTATACCCCTGTATTGACAAGCATCTGGGAGAGCCACATAAGTTTAAAAGAGAATGGTCAAGTGTAATGCGGTGCGTAGCTGTCTTTGTCGGTATAAATCATGCCAGTGCTAAAGTGGATTTTGATAACAACATACAGTTGTCTCTCACACTGGCTGCACTATCCATTGGACTATGGTGAACATTTGATAGATCTAGAAGTGGTTTTGGCCTTGGCGTAGGAATTGCTTTTTTGGCAACTTTGGTCACACAACTGCTAGTCTATAATGGTGTTTATCAATATACATCTCCAGATTTTCTCTATGTGCGTTCTTGGTTACCTTGTATTTTTTTTGCTGGAGGCATAACAATGGGAAACATTGGTCGACAACTAGCACTGTATGAATGTAAAGTGATTGCAGAAAAATCTCATCAGGAATGAAGAAAGAGTGCATCAATAATCATTGTACAGAGAACAAAATGAGAAAGGCATATAAATGATGCACATACCCACAAGACTTTGGACTGTAAAATTGCCAGGATGCAGTTTTCCCCTCTATTGGTATATATTTGTATTTATACCAAGAATATACTGGTAATATTTGTATATCTAACTGCAATCTGTGATTGCTTCATCTGTAAATCAATTATAAACCTTTATGTATTTGAATTGAATAACTAAAGTATATATATGCACTACATTCAAACAAAAGCTTGCTGATAGGTGAAATTTTTAAATTAATTTTTTAAACATATACCATACATTGTATATCAATGTTGTGCCAAAATATTTTATTACTGTCTTATAGAGTTTAAGAATGTTTTGAATAATTTATGAACATAAGGAAATGAAATAAGAATGTTTAAAACAAAATAAATGGAAAGCTGATAAAAAAAAAAAAAAGACTACTTTGGAGTGGATGTACAGGAAAGGCTTCTCTGAGAAAGTGACATTTAAGCCAGGAGCTCAATGAGAATAAGGAGCAAGCCATGCAGATTTCACGAAAGAGCTTCCTGGGCAGAAGAAGAGGCAAGCACAAAGATGCCAAGGAAAAAACAAGCCGAGCACAACCCAAGAAATATAAGAAGACCAGAGTCGTTCATGAATGTTGGGAAATGGTGAGAAATGAGGTAGGCAGTGATCTGATAATACTTTAGCAAACTAAAAAGAAGTAGACCTATATTGTAAGTGATATGAAAAGCTGTGAGGAGTTCTTAAGTGTGTGTACTGGAGAGGCAGGGTGACCTAATATAAATGACTTTTCAAAGATCACTGTGACATATCAAATGCTATTTATAGTATTTGAACAATTTAAATATTAAACTTAAAGATCACTTTCACACACAGTACACCAATTTGTTGTTGTTGTTAAGTGCCATCAAGTTGTCTTGGTCACAACTCATGGTGACCCTAATGAACAATGGCTTTGAACTTTTTCCTATCCTAACCCAAGCTCATCATTTCAGATACACCTGACTCGCTTGCCATAGACATTGTGTCAGTCCATTTCACCCAGGGTCTTCCTCTTCTGTACTGACAATTTACCCTTCCAAACATGATGTCTTTTTCCAACAACTGGTCCCTCTTAGCAACATGCCCAAAGTATGTGAGATTGAGCTTCAAAATCTTTGCCTCCAAATAGCAAACTAGTTTCGCCTTCTCCAGTACAGACCCATAATGTCCTGAAAACTCAGCCCTTCCTTTTTTTCTTCCTTTTTTCATTCTTCTTCCTCTTATTTCTTCATTTTTTAATTCACAAATACTTTGCATTTATCTTATATGCTCTAAGTATTTTAGGCACTGGGAATACTGTGGGGAGCCAAAAAAGACAAGATTTTAAACTCTTGAGGCACATAATCTATATAAGCTACTGAAACTCATTAAGAAATGGATTAAATTGAACATATAATCCATTTTTATTTATAATGACAATTTGTTTTAATTGTTGTAAATGTGTATATTTGTAGCTATATAAATGTTGTGTGTGTACTGTCAATTTGTTCTAATTTCTCTAAAGAAACCTTACTGAGATAAATGTTATTATTTACATTTATGTTCATTTTATAGAGAAAAATGAAAGTTTTATGAATTAAGTGTCTTATCCAAGGTTACACAAATAGTCAAAACTCAAATTTGCTGCTGTCAGGTGGGTGTTGACTCATAGTGACCTCCATCAGGTTTCTGAGGCTGGAAGTCTTAACAGGAGGAGATTGCCCGTCTTTTTCTGCAGCCACTTTATGTTATGCCACGTTATCTCTTTGAGATATTTTTTGGGGGGCCATGCTATACTCTATGACCAATAGCTGTCTCGGATTGGGAATAAATTAAAACAGCAGTCTTGGGGAATAGGAGAGAAGAAAATCTAGACTAGAAAGAGATGGTGTTTGGAACATTAAGTAGCCGTGATTTCCGGAGCTGGGCAAATGTGAGTTCCCTATCAAACTCTTTATGTACATTTGCATGACTGTGTGTACATTAAAATGCTGATTCTTAGGGCCTCCTTCTCCCCAACTGTGAGTTGCTTCCAATGACTTCCTTTAAAAGAGTGGTGCAGGTGATCTTGGTTGTTTCATAACAGCATCAGAGCTCACAGAAGTTCTTTGGAACCTCAGCAGGACCCCTTGACATAGCACGAAAGACTCTGGTGAGGTGGGCAGCTGGATATCTGGAAACAGCAAACTCTAATAAAGAAATCATATGTAAAAGCACTTTTAAAAGTAGCAAGATTTCTTTTTTTTTGTGCTAATAAATTCTGCACCTTATAAGTACAGACCTTGGCAGCTGGAATGATGTGTCCTAAGTCTCCCCTGGAAAGAATTTACAAGGCTAGACCAGGACACCAATCTGACAGACACAGTCTGCAGACCCCTGGAATGTGTAACAGAGACAGACCTGGGAATCATACTGGTTGCCACTTGAGAGAGTGGTGCAGTTGATAACCCAACACTGTCAACACTGCTAATAAAAAAACTTGGAGATTTTACACTGTGATTAAATCTTCAAGAGAGTCTAAGAGCTTACAGGATCAGAGTTGTGTTTTGGTTGCCTCCAAGAAAAATCTGTGTTTTCTCTTCCAGTTTCTTCACCATACATAGCACAAGACATTTTAAGAAAGGATCATATTAGAATGCATTGTTTTTGGTTTTGTTAGTACTCTTGAATACATTCAGAAAAAGTGGAGGAAATAGCTGATTGGCTCCTCCATGCATGTTACCCCTTGTCTTCTTTGATGTCAGTTTGTCTGATTACAGCCCAGCTCCTAGGTAGAGCCATTATAACCTATGATAAGAGAGAACATGCAAGTGATCTTTTAAAAGGGACCTTCAGATTAGATCTTTTACAACTGTGTTCCTTGTTCTTCATGGTTGTTCCTCTAGAAAAGTCCCTCCTCCTGTTGTAAGATTTTCCTTGCCCTGGGAAGAGAACATTCAGTTCAGCCACACTTCATCACTCAAATCCCACCCCTCCCCCCAGCTCCTCTGCCATTGGGAAACAGAGGACTTGTGAGTCTCCACAACTAGTCAGCCAGGCATGGAATCCCTTGGGAATCAGTGATGTTTGTGAGTAGAGAGATCTGCAGATTCAGTGGACATAGCCCAGACTCCACCAGCCATGGGCGTTTCTCCTAAGAGAGGGTTTTGGAATTTAGCATGCTGCTTTTTTTAAGAACTTGATTTACATTTATAGAGCGTTCAGGAAAAGGAATGGTGAATTACTAGTCAGCATCTTCTAAACTCCCACACCAGGCTAGCAGAACCAGTCTTCGCACTAGTATAATTCAATTTAAAACCAGACACCTCAAGTGTGTCTGGCTCTGAGCTAGCTATTCTGGGGATAAGCATATAACTAAGTTAGGGTCCCCTCATCTGAGGTGCTAACAAGTGTGTGTGTGTGTGTGTGTGTGTGTGTGTGTGTGTGTGTGTGTGTAAGATATTTGAGGAGTTATAATTTAGTCCTCTGTTAAAAATAAAATAAAAACTATGGGAAAGAGATATCCCATTAGATTGCCTTTTCTGTACTGAGATATTTATGCTCAATATTCTTTGTGCCTATTGTCCCAGCTGAATAATATGAAATATTCAATTCAGTCCAATGCATGTTTATTATTCTGCATGTTCATTGTTCTTGAATGCAATCAGCAATCATGAATTGAAGTACAAATGCCTAGTCTATGACAGGATTGAACCTATGGTTTTTGGTTACCATAGCAACTTCCTCAGAACCAAACCACCACTGTATAGAGGTCACTCGGTCATTGGAAATAAACTCTAAATATTGCTGGTGCCTACCTAGCGCAGTCAGTTTGCATTTCACAAGGACTAGATCCTATGTGTTCCACCTTGGCTTCCCTTTGAAATGTTAGCAGCACTGCCTTTGATGCACAGCACAGCCGTCGTGTAGAAATACATCACCTTAAATCTGTCCTTCTCCAGAAGGGGAAAGGGATTCAATTGTACATGCATATCCCATTGACATGGGACTGATTGATTATTTCTTTTTGCAAGAAGACAATGCTTAATTTGAAGATAACATAGCAGTAAGAACATGAGACAATAGCTAGATTTATAGGTTCTAGTCATAACTCTGCCATTACTTAGATGTGCTTCTTGGAGTTAGTTTTTTCATCAGCTTAAAGAAGGATAAAAATACCTCCCCTACTTCCAAGGGTTATTGTTATGATGCATAATAAAAGAGGCATGATAATAGGATTCATATTTTTTAAAGGAAAAAAATAAATTCACATGTAAAATTATTTTAAGGGACTTCATCTAAATATTAAAAGTGGGTTTTGCCCTGGGCAATGAAATTTCAAGGTTTTTACATTTTCTTCTTAATAGGTTTTCTTTATGTCTAAGATTAATGCAATCAATTATTACTTTAATAATGTGGGAAAGCTATTTTGAAAAGAAAAAAGATGTTTTTAAAGTATTAAGTACTTTAAATAGCTAAATAAATAGTTTCCCAGTTATATTTATCATTCTCGATTCACTCATTCATAAACACTTATGTCAGTAACAGTAGGTGTTCGATAGTGAGCTAAGCACTGGAAATATTGATGTTAATGTCCAGGAGCTCACAAGGTGGATGAAGAGAAAGGTAAGTCAGCCAAAACAATGATAAGGTGCTTTTGCACATAGAAAAGAACCCAGAGGTCAGTCTGAGTGGCAGACAGACACTGGGCATCAAGGAAAAAAAGTTCAGACACAGAAAATGGATTGGAGGTCTGAGGAGGATCTAACAAACTGAGGGAATAGCATATTCAAAAGCACAGAGGCATTAATTTTCCAATGAGTTATGGTGAATGGATTATGAAAAGATATGTCAGAAAGCTGTAGCCATTGCTGTCCAGTGACCACACAGGGTGTGCAAAAATTTCAAAGCTATAGACCTGGAGGTGGTGGAGTGGGAGAGAGAAACAACCCAGCCAAACCAGCCTGCAGCCTGTTTCCTGGTGCCGCCTGCTTTCTCTTTCCTTTCTTTCCCGTGGGAGCCATCAGGAAGATGAAAGAAGCAGAATGTACCTGTTTAGAAGTAGCTGTGATGTGAAACCAAATCTTCTCATTAGCATCCCTGATGAAGACTTCTCCATGTGCAGCATTCCTTTGTGGGATCCTGCAGCTGCTGAGAGAAGGGCATCCTCTGGGCTGCAGGATCACTCATTAGGACTTGGGCAGGCTCCTTGTCAGTGGCCATAGAGCCCGGGCTGTGTGCCCAGTGGGCATGACTTGCTTCTTTTCTCCTCTGTGCCTCTGAACATTAGCTTTTCAGATAAGAGTCAGTGCCCTGGACCATCTGACTAGGCAGGCAGCTCATTTTTCCTTTACATTCTTACATAGAAGCCCCTTAGATCCTTTAATACCAGTGTGTATCCTTTGCTGATTTATCCACCTGAGCCATTTGCATGAAATATCAGTGACTCATCTTAGCAGTTGCTTCAGCTTGCCCCAGTGGAAGCTGCCTGGGAAGTAGAACTCTGGACTTGGAATCAAAATCCAGGCTCAACACAGTTTTCTAGTTAGTGGTGTCTATTTCTTCCTCTTTCAAAAAGTAAGACTAATTTTGCTAGGAACTAGGGTGTGGGAAATAGTGCTTAAAAATGTGGACTTTGCTCTCAGACTGATCAGAATTTGAAACCCAGCTCTAGTATTTATTGCCTGAATGTTCTTGGACAGATTACTAACCCTCAATAAACATCATTTCCTCTTTTAAAATGGAGATCTGTTTCAATAGGGTCTATCTCAAAGGGTTGTTAGAACTAAGTATGCCAGTGTGAAAGAGGGTCAACAAAAGAGAGCAAGCCTCCCAATGAGATGAATCGACACAGTGACTGCAACAGTGGACTCAAATGTGTTAGAGAGGAGGATGACTCTTTGACTATATAGGAAGTCCTCAGTAAACATTTTCTTATATTACTGCTTATGAGGTAAGATGTAAAACAAAGTTACAGAATTATTGTTAATAAATGAACAGTTACTGTTACTGTATGCCATTGAGTGGATTCCACCCCATATTGACCCTCTGTGGTGGGGCTTTCTAGGCTGTGATCTTTATAGAAGCAAATACCGAGGTGTTTTCTCCTATGCTGCTGCTGAGCGGTTTTTAACTACCAACCTTTCAGTTAGTGACCAACCTTGTAATCACAGTACACCAGGCTTCTTTTACTTGAACATAACTGTGGTGAAATATATGCATTTGAATATTTTCAATGAAGGCATGAAAAGTGGATTTTATTTGTGTAAAAAATAAATTAGTTGTATGACTGAAGCAACTAACTGTATAAAGTGTATAACTGAAGCATGAAGAGTAGATTTTTAAAAATTAAGTTATTAGAAAATTAAATTTGTATGAGTTCAGTTTTTGGTGGAAGTGTTAGGTGAGAAGGAATGCTCTTGATCCCTGCACATGAGAGGAATTGCCTGCAAACACTTAAAGACAAACTAAAAATTACATTTTATTTACCTCCAGAAAAGATGCTGTAAACGTTTCTCAATAAAGGCAATTAAAACAGCAACCACACTGTCATACTAACCCCAACACCTTCATTTGGTGTTTATAAATGGCCCAATAAGCTCTGCAAACCATGACATGCCGCATCCAAGGGCTAATGACAGCGCATTATGTGAACCACTGAGAAGCAACAATTAAAAATCTCACTCTGCCATCAACCATTTATATTGTTCCCAGATTGCAATACTGAAAGCTTGCAGCTATAGACAATTGTGTGGCAACCTAAATAAATTAGAGAGAAGAAGCAATTACAGCTTCACTGCACCAAGTTCAGCAGCATAGTCTACTATCCTCAAAGCTACCTGCAAATGATGCAGAAGCAAGGGCAGCTCAGGAAATTAAAAGAGCTGCACCTTGTCTGATCTTGTCAAGTCTCCTGAAACACTAAAGTAATGGCTGAAATCAATCTGACAAGAAAGAGGGAGGGTGGAGGGATAAAGGACATTAAAAGAGAGGTAAGAAGGGAGAGAAAAAAAAGGAATGAAAGACTACTCTGATGGTGAGTTCAAAGGATCATTTGTGAGTGCCACAATATGACAAATTTAAAGTTATTGCATCTTAACGATTATCTTTGAAACACTACAAGCACTACGGTTATGACCTTTGTTGTTGTGTGGCTGCAGATTGGAACAAACCCATAGCTGACCTTCCAGAAGGTTTTCAGAGGCAGTAAACTGCATGGGAGGAGATTTCCCATCTTTCTCATGCAGAGCAGCTGGTGGATTTGAACTGTATGCTTTTGAGATTGCAGTGCAATTTCTTATTACTAGGACACCAAAGCACTCTATAATCTTTAGGAAAAGAAAAATATATAGGACTTCTGACTGAAACAGAGAATGGAACTTGGACTTCTTTCACTTTACTCAATTCTTTTGTCATTTTTGCTAAAATAAAAGCAAAAGTCTTCTCTAATAGAGATAGAACAAATAAACATAAATTCTTTTAAAACATAAACATAAATGCTTTTAAAATCTTATTTAAATGTACCACATTATACTTTTTGAAACAATTCAATCATTGAATTCCTTATTTCCACCTATTATCAATTGCTGCTAATTTCTGAATCAGATTTTAATAACTGGAAGGATGGAAGATTTTTACTCCCTCTAAACTTGGGCAGTTTTGTCTTCTACTTCAGAGTTCTTGATGTCAGAAGTATACCCTTTCTTCCTTAGAGCAGGGAGCGCTGCTGGCAGTCCCTAGTGAGTTATGTTGATAACCCCAAGTCTGAGCCGCTCTGACTCCAGAGGAGGAAGATGGACAGTCTCCTGTGTTACTCACAGCCTTGGAAACCTGCACCTGCTGAAGGGCCAGCTAGGAGTCTGCTCCCTTGGCAGTGAGTGAGTTTTTGTTAAAGCAGTGGTTTCAAACCACTGTACATGAAGTGTATTAAGAAGCATTTGGAAAATGACTATGCTTTAGTACCATCCCCAGGAATTCACATAACAATTAATTTATAGAAGAGCCCAAGAGTAAGTGTTTTCTAAATGATACGACTGAGTAGCTAGAACTGAGAAACCACTGGATTAGAAGTTATATTTACCTAATAAAATAACCTCTCCATATTCTTTTCTGTAACTCAACCTTTACTTCAACTGTCAAGAAATTAATTAACAGAATATTTAGTACTTATAAAGTAATCCATCATTTGACTATGTGATGGATCATAAGAAATTTTGGATACTAATGAGAAGGATAAAACCCCCAGAACACTTAATTGTGCTTGTGTGACACCTGTACCTAGACCAAGAAGCTGTTGTCTGAACAGGGCAAGGTAACCCTATAGGAAAGGTGTGTGTCAGGGTTTTATTATTTCTCCATCTCTATTCAGTCTATTTGCTAAACAAATTATTTGAGAAGCTGGGCTGTATGACGTGAAGAGACCTTGAAACACTTGTTGTAAAAGATGAAAGATTTCAGCTTTCAATGTGTATTACATCTCAACATCAAGAAAACAAAATGTCCTCACCATTAGACCAATAAGCACATAATGATAGAAGACTGAAGTTTTCAAGGATTTAACTTCATTTGAGTCTACAGTCAACACTCATGGTAACAACAGTCAAGAAATCAGAAGATGTCTGGTATTGGGAAAATCTGCTGTGAAGGACTTCTTTAAAGTACTAAATAACAAAGATGTAAGTTTAAAGACTAAGATGCACGAGATCCTGCCCTCAGTCTTTTCAGTTACTTGCTATGCATCTGAAGGTTGGACAATGAATAAGGATGACAGAAGAATAAATACTTTAAAATTGTGATGCTGGAGGAGAATTCTGAATATCCCATGAGCTGCCAGAGGCATGAAAAAAAACCCTATTTTGATAGAAGTGCAGCTAGGGTGCTCCTTCGCGGTGAGCATGGTGAAACATCATTTTACATACTTTGTGCATGTTGTCTGAAGGAACCAGTTCTTTAAAAAAGAGAGGAGTGTCAGAGAAAAGTTAAAAAGACCCTCAACAAGATGAATTGGCACAGTGATTATAACAAAGGTCTCGAGCATAGCAGAGATGGTGAAGAGGGTGCCAGATAGGGCAAGGTTCAGATATGTTCTTCATAGGTTTGTTATAAGTTGTATTCAACTGGATGACACCTAACAATAACAACAACAAAAATTCTTTGGAGCACTGTAAGTTTCTATAGTTTGCTTCTATCTGTTAATTCACTTTGCTTTTTAGCTTTTCTGTAAGACACTTAAGATACATATAACCACACTGCTTGGCAGGGAAAAAAATCGAGGTCCAGAGAGGTTCAACTACTTATGATATAGAGCACGGTATGGATTGTTGTTGTTGTTATGTGCTATCTAGTCACTTGCAACTCATAGTGACCCTGTGTACAAGAGTCCTAAGCCCTGCTCTATCCTATGCCAACCTTATTGTCTCTGACACACCTACTCTATTACCCCAATCACTGAATCGATCCATCTCATTGAAGGTCTTCCTCTCCTGTGCTCCCTCTACCCTCCCAAACATAATGTCCCTCTCCAAGAATCAGTCCCTCCTTGCAACATGCCCAATGCCCAAAGTATGTCAGATAAAGCTTTATAATCCTTGCCTCCAAGGAGCAGCCTGATTTTACTCTCTCCAGGACGAACCTATGTCAGACAAAGCCCCAGAATCCTTGCCTCCAAGGAGTAGCCTGGTTTAACCCTCTCTAGGATGAATCTGTTTGTTTTCTTGGCAGTCCATGGTACATTCAATACTCTTCTCCAGCACTACAGCTCAAAGGTGTCAATTCTCCCTCTAACCTCCCTAGTCATTGTCCAACTCTCTGATGCAGTAAGGAGAGACAGGTCCTTGGAGAGGGACATCATGCTTCGTAGGGTAGAGGGACAGCGCAGGAGGAGAAGACCCTCTATGAGGTGGATTGATTCAGTGACTGGGGTAATCGGAATGGGGTGTGTCAGAGGCAATGCGATTGGCACAGGATAGAGCAGGGTTTAGGGCTGTTGTACATAGGGTTGCTATGAGTCGCAGATGACTCAACGGTACATAACAACAACAACAACAAACAACAAGGATGAACCTGTTTGTTCTCCTAGCAGTCCATGGTATAGTCAACACTCTTCTCCAGCACCACAGCTCAAAGGCATCAATTCTCTTTCTGTCATCCCTAGTCATTGTCCCGCTCTCTGACACATAGCACACAATTGGGTAGACTGTGGCCTGGATCAGGCACACCTTAGTCTCCAGCCTGACATCATTGCTCTTCAGTACTCTGGAGAGGTCCCTAAAAGCTGACTTTCCCAATGCAGTTTATCTCTTGATTTCCTGACTTCTGGTACCAAGAGTGTCTATTGTGGAGCAAAGCAAATTAAAACTGTTAACAATCTTGATCTCTTCACTATCCATAATGATTCTGCCAATTGACCCAGTGGTGAGAATCTTTGTTTTCTTGATGTTGAGCTTCAAAATAGTGGTTCTGAATTCTGTGAGTCATCATTGCTGCTTCATCTTCTTGCTCTTGTTGAATTTGCCACAGTTTTGTCAACTCTAGAATGGCCTGGTAATGAAGCAGAACAACTAGCTTGAAAGTAAAATAAAATGATCTAGGAAATAAAATCTGATATCTAACAGTGATTTATTCCAGTAAAGATATGGTTTTACTGACGAATGAAAAAGTGAAGTATCATAATTTCAATTTCATGCGGTTTGTTTCACTGCTCATTTTGAATATATTATGAGAGAAATATAGTCTGCACCTCTTAGGACAGTCATCATTTTGTTCCATTATTGTACATGCATGCAGGAAAAAGATGGACAGTCTCCTCCTGTGTGATTTACTGCCTCTGAAAACTCACTGGAGGGCCAGCTATGCATCCATTTTGCCTCAGTAGTAATGAGTTTGGGTGTGCGACACTAATGCTTGGTCATCTAGTGGGAGATGACAGATCAGCTCCATTACAGTCTCTTGTAATTGTTTGCAAGGACTCGTGTCCTTTGTGACGAAGGTTCCAGGAGTAGTTCTGTTAATATTCACACTCCATTTTACCTCCTGGAAAGTGCCCCCACACATGTATTGGAACCCTTGTCATGAGTGCAAACTGGTATTTAGGGTCAAGAGAAAGTGAGGGATAAAGGGAAGATATTTACAGTGCCCAAGACGGCATGCAAAGTACCATCAGCCTGCAATGGAATCAGTATGGTTACAGTGTCTGGAACAGCCTCTTACTAGAACTGTTAAGGGAAGGAAACAAGCTCAGAGGGGCAGTCCTTAACACCACCGAGAGATAATCACCAGGGGCATAATGTGTCTTTTACGACCTGCGTCCCTGAATGACAAAGGTCCTCATCACTGGAATAGACACATGGTCATCTCTAAGGCTGCACCAGGCCTACCCCTGAGTTTGGACTTCTAGCTTCCTAAACTGTAAGAAAATAAATTTCTATTTGTTAAAATTCTATTTGTTTCTATTTGTGGTATCTCTGTTACAGCAACATTGGATAACTAAGATGGTGTTCATTCACATATTAGAACATCACTTAGTTTTAAGACCAGATAATTTTCCAGATAATAGGAATGCCATATTTTTTTTATATATCCATCATTTGATGGATATTTAGATTGTTTCCACTTTATGGCTATTATGAATTAGTGGTATTATGAATAATACATTTGTGTGAAAGTACTTGACTGGACATGTTTTCATTTATTTCAGATATATGTGCTTAGTAGCAGAAATAATCAGGTCATATAATTCTATGTTTTGCTTTCAGTGGAACTGTCAAACTGTATTCTTAGAAAGTGGAAGTCAGACATACCTCCACTCTCTAACCTTTTAATCAATTCTAATTCCAGCTACCACACTCTCTACTTCCCTTCTGAGTTCATTTTAGTGGCTATACTGAACTCATGGACAATACTGATGGTACACTCATAATTATAGTAGTGTTTAGGGAAAAAACTGGTTACAATTCAGGATCCAGAATGAATTAAAATAGAGTTCTTTGGCCAAGATAGACTCTTTTCAGTCATATCCGTAGGCAGTTCTCCCTCTGTCTTCTGGATTGAAGAGATACTCAACACAGGTTCAAAAGATGTGCTCCACTCCTACTCTTCCTTCTTGGTGGTCTCCAGGTCTCATCTCTGTTTCTCTACTTATCCCTTGTATGATAAAAGATTTGACTAGCTAAGGATAGTGACTTGAGTGCATCACACTCTAATCTTAAATCGTTAACATAACCAACATAACCTAATCTTTGATCATATTGCCTAACTCTTCCTCATTAACACACAGAGGTCAGAAATTATAACTCACACAATGGAGAATAACTACATCAGATCACAAAGTAAAGGTAACTTTCATTATTACTAGCTGTTTGCATTTCCTGTAGATAATACAGTCCTCTGGCTAATGATGCTTTAACCACGATACATCTCAGTAATGACTAACAAATCATTACTTTAAAATATATCAGTACTAAATATTTATAGAGAGCAGCATACATGTGAAAAGCTATAATTAGAATGTACCAGAAGTTCAGAGGCCCAAGTAGGGTAGATGATGAATTGGATGAGAAAACCTAGTTCACAACACTGCATTATCATCTTCATCTTCTGCCCTGTCATAAAAGTTGTTGTTGTCATTAATTGCCTTAGAGTTGAGCACGACTCATAGCAACCTTATGAACAAAAGGCTTGAAGCCCCTCTACAACTATTGACATTTATTGAAGTTCATAGTGGTTTTGGAGACATGTTATTTAGGAAGTGGATGCCACTCCTCTTTCCTATCATAAAGTTAGTGATTATTAAATGCCAAAAAATAATGTCATTTCATACTATTTTAAATCCTAAAACAACTGGAGATATTATTTTACTATTGAGAAAACAATAGTAAGGGGTAAAACTAGAAAATTTACCCCAAAATTTCTACATAATCTATTTAATGTTTATATCTTGCTGGCCTTTAAGTTTTGTTGAGCCCAGCTCCACCGTGTGTCCCAAACCAAACTATCCACTGCCATTGCTCTACTTTGTGTTTTTAATCAGAACCTTTGTATATTTTGTTTGGATCATCATAGCAGCCTCCAAAAGATACTCCAGACTCCAATCTATCTTCTATGGCATCAAAGTCAGAGATACAGTCATGTCCTTCCTCTCCTTAAACTGAAGCCCTTGGTTGGATCCCCATTGCCTACACAAACCTTTAACTTGTCAGCATGCCTTTTCATATTCTGGACTTACCCTATCTTTCTATTTCCAACTAGCCATTCATGGATTATGTACCTTCTATTCAAACCTTTATTATACCCGACAAACTTTTGGCTTCGTTGCCTAGCTCTACTGTCACTTTCTCTAATATCGAATTCTCTCACCATCGTTCATCCATAGCACTTTGTTACTTTTTATTTTCACCACATAATTCTGACTATCAGAGTTAAAATTCTTTATTTTCACATGAAGATCAAATTAAGGTCAAAGAATGTGATGATTTCTTGTACCCAGCATACAGTTGGAGCTCAGGTAGCTTACTGGGTAAAGAGTTGTCCTGCTGACTCAAAGGCCGGCAGTGCTAATCCATCAGCTGCCGTGCAGGAGAAGAATGGAATGTTCCCTCCTGTGCAATCTTGTTGCTTGCTGCTTTTGTTGTTGTGTACCATTGAGTGAGAACCAACCCATAGCTGACACTCTGGTGGGTTTTCAGAGGCAGTTAATCGCATGGAAGGAGATTGCCTATCCTTCTCCCTCAGAGCAGCTGGTTGATTTGAACCACCTGCCTTCAGGATTGCAGTGCACCTTCTTGTCACTAGGCCACCAGAGCTAATCTATAGCCTCTGAAAACCCACTAGAGCATCAACTATGACTTGATTCTAAGTTGATGGCACATAACAACAGCAGCATATAATTAGTATCTTTATCTCTGACTTTTTGTTTCTCTCAGACTCTCTCTCTCTCTCCCCCCTCTTTCTCCCCTCCATCTCATTTCCATAAAGTCCAAATTGACTCCCAGCTGACCTTCTGTTGAGTCATTGGCTCTCCAAAGCTATAAATTGCAGGGGATATTGTCCATATTTCTCCCACGGGGTCATTTGTGGATTGAAAACTCTCAGAGAGGTATGGCTTTTGGTTAACAGCAAAACCCCTGCAGACTAAACTATCTTGAGTGGTTGGATAAAATTAGTCTTAGACGAATTCCTTACAGGTGGATAGTGAATGAATATTAAACTGACTTTAATAGAAATGAATGTGACCTTTGGGTGAATAAGCAATCAGAAGCCAAAGGGGCCCTTTAGAGTAGTGAGAGAAGATCTTCACCCTGAAACCCACAGCGTCCCTTTTCAGCAGGAAGTAGCTAAGAGAATACGCCATCCCCTTTTCCTTATGACTCAGGGTGAAGTCTCTCTCAGGGAGGAGTGATAGGGAATGGCAAAGGACACACTGACAAAGAAGATTAATCAGAACTGGCTTTGACAAGCACTGTGGCATTTGGACAAGAACAAACTGGGAGGAGGGTAGAGAGAATAGTGCAACAATGAATGAGTGCAAGCCCAAAATCTCTGTAAATGTTTATGAAAATTAATAAAATATAATTATAGAAAAAAAAGAAGCTTTATCCTGTCCTGAGAAACAGCTATAATGTTGTCTAAAGAGGTACTGAGCATAAATTCTTCAGTCATTTTCTATAATGTGAGACACTAATATTAAGCCAGTTGTGCATAGAATACATTGTGGACAGAATAACATCTTAGATATTCAGGGATTTTCTAAGTGTTCTGCCAGCTCTAAAAAGTACCTAGGTACACTGGTTCCATGTCAACTCAAATAAGACTTGAGAGAAGACTTGAAGGGTGAAAGAAAGATGTCTTACCAAATGAAATGTCTTAGAAACACTATTTTAATGACTTACATATAAATTAATCATAAACATGTGGATTAAATTTCCTCAAAAAAGGGCATATTTTGGCTCTCTCTGGGCCACAAATGATTGAAAAATGGTTGGAGATATTTCCTGAGCCCAAAGACTGAGAAGGAGCAGGTCTATACTTCTTTAACTGCAAATATTAGTGCATTAGATAAATTATCCAGGGGGTCTGGGGAAGTTAGAAATATGGACAGGAAATAAGAAAATGAGGTTCAGCTTGGAAATACACTCCAGGTACATCTGAGAGAAAAATAATCAGAAACAGAGAGATTTTGTTTGAAGGAGACCCTGATAAAGTTATAGATTCTACAAGACAACCAGGGTGATTTCTAGTTGGCATGCCCCATGTGATAGAAGGCTAGCCATTCTTATTCCCAAGTATGCAAGAGAAAAGACCCTGGACTATGTTATAAGAAATGACACTTACTGCCCACAGAATATAAACAACGCATTTGCTTTTGGTTACATTCATATTTAACTGGTACAAAAAAAAGAGTTGGATAAAATTAGACTTGGACTGATTTTTCCAGATAACTCAATAAAATAAACTATCCAAGTTAAGATTGTAGTCTTGAGTTCAGAGGCAAAGTGAAGCCTGAAATTCAAAACTAGAGAATGTTAAAGCTCATGCTCATGTATGTCACCTTATCCAGCAAAAGATACAATCTTGGTGTCCTTGAAGCCATGAAAAATAAACACTGTGGGTCCTCCACAGGATTTATCCTAGAAGTACTTACGGTCATCTGGGAACAGTTTGTTGAATAGGTGAGATATTTGTCCAAATAGACCAAACTGAGGTATAGTAATCTCTGACCTTGACTATTGAGCTGTTATATACATACATTTGAGGAAGGGTGAAATGTTTTGTTGTTGTTAGGTGCCATTAAGTCCACTTCAGCTCATGACCTTGCCCCCTATTCTGTGCCAACCTCACAATCTGCACAAGGCTCAAATCCATCATCGTAGTCATTCGGTCAGTCCATCTTGTTGAGTGTCTTCCTCTCCTCTGCTGACTCTCTAACTTTTTCAGCATGATGTTTTTTCCCAAGGAATGGCCCCACATAACAACATTCCCAAAGTCTGTGAGAGATCCTTGCCACTAAGGAACACTCTGCACTTCTCCAAGCCTAATTTATTCATCGCTTTGGTAGTTAATGGGATATTCCGTACTCTTTATCAACACCACAATTTAAAGACATCAATTCTCCTTTAGTCTCCCTTATTCATTGTCCAACTCTCAAGACTTTTTTTTTCAACATGCTGAATTTAAGAGTATTTTCTGATGCCAAGGAAATTTTTAAAAGTCTAAGTCTAGAAAACAAGAGTTTAAGAAAACAATCTGTTTATTTCTATGAAATGAAATATTCTGATTTTATAAAAGTTTAAGATTTTCTTAGTCTAGAAAACAAAAGTTTTAAAAAATCTTCTTATTTCTAGGGAATCGAATATCCTGGTCTTATAATGTTTTCAAAGTGGCCAATGAAGTATGAGAAAGACAATAGTAACCAAAGATAACTCTTTTTTTACATGTATATAATTCTGCTATTTACATTGTTGTTGTGTGCCGTCAAGTTAAAACCAATCTATAGCTGACCCTCCAGCAGATTTTCAGAGGTCACAGGAGAGGAGATTGCCCGTCCTTCTCCTGTGGAGCAGCTGGTGGATTTGAACCACATGCCTTCAGGATTGCAACACAGCTTCTCACCATTCTGCCACCAGAGCTCCCATTTATATGCTATTGTTGTTGTTGTTGTTGTTATATGCCATCAAGTCGCTTGTGACTCATAGCGACCCTATGTACAACAGCCCTAAACTCTGCTCTATCCTGTGCTAATCACACTGCCTCTGACACACCCATCCCGATTACCCCAGTCACTGAATCAATCCACCTCATGGAGGGTCTTCCCCTCCTGTGCTGTCCCTCCACCCTCCCAAGCATGATGTCCCTCTCCAAGGACCTGTCCCTCCTTACAACATGACCAAAGTATGTCAGACGAAGCTCTAGAATCCTTGCCTCCAAGGAGCCACCCTGTTTAACCCTTTCCAGGACAAATCTGTTTGTTTTCCTAGCAGTCCATGGTATTCTCAATACTCTTCTCCAGCACCACAGCTCAAAGGCATAAATTCTCCTATCCTCCTTTGTCATTGTCCAACTCTCTGATGCATAACAGGTGATTGCGAAGACCATGGCCTGTATCAGGCACACCTTAGTCTCCAGAGAGACACCGTTGCTCTTGAGTACTTTAGAGAGGTCCCTAACAGCAGACTTGTCTCATAATCTTCCCTATAACTACCAGGAAATATTAATATTTTACTTTTACACTTAAAGAGACTGAAATACTTAAATAAATAGGAAATGGGTACATTTGCTAGTCAAATGGTAAACTCAGAAATTCAAGTCTGGTTCCTCTGACTTCCTAATTCTTCCTAAATCTAAATCGCTCTATGACCTGTACATGTGAATAACTCTCTAGATAAGATCAGTGAATGATAAACCTATCAGTATAACTCTCTAGATAAGATTAGTAAAAGATAGTTTAGTGAATGTCTCTTTATAGTATTTAAATCTCTAGTTGATTATTTTATAATAATATATAGGCATTGCTCTAACCACTTTATAGATGTTAACTCAATTACTGCTCACAACAAAACTATGGCCTCAGAGAGATTAAACAACTGTTCAGTAGTTAGTGGAGGGGCTAGAATTAAATCTAGGACTCACTCTTTTAACTGAATTTAGAAACTGATTCATCATAATATCATAATCCCTAGGATACCACAGTTAGGTCAGAGAAAGTTGGCATCTAATCTGGGAATACAGATTTCCATTAACTGCAGATGTAGGAGAAGAAAGCTGATCTGATATGCCTTTCAGCAAATGGGCACATGAGACTCCAACATAGAAACTTGACTATATTCTCAGCCACTATTGTGATTGCTGAATTTTGAAAACAAGAATTGCAAAGCACAAAGAGGAGCTTTTAAGTCATACAATGTTTAAATGTTTAACCAGAGATTCAAATTGATATAAATGTGAATGATGAGGTTTTTCCTACTTAATAGGAAACGCATAGAAGAGAAAATGGCTTTTATTGGTTAGAGGAAAAAGAACATGCTTTGAGAGTTGATGTTGGAACATGCACATAACTCTTTCTTATTCTCATTTTTTTTATTATTACTGTAGATAAGTAATGAGCACAGTGAGTGACCCAACAGCCGGCCTTCTTAACTATAAAATAGGAACAAACAATAATAAATTGAATTCTTTTTTTCTGTCTCTTTGTTTACATATGCCAGCTAAATGGTGATAAGACAAGGAGAATCATGCACATTTGGATAGTTAGTTATAGCTGTGAGAAACACTCATTGAAGCTGCAGATTTGGAAAACAGTCTCAAAGCCCTCTGCTGTCAATTTGATTCCAATTCATGGTGACCCTCCATTGAGCTTCTGAGGATGTAAAATACTTGAGTAAACATTTATAAATCATAGCCATTTTTTATTAAATCATTTGTCTATATTTTATCTTATAATATAGATTAATATGATTAATTACATTTTATATAACACTTGTTATGTGTCTATTAATCTATTTATTCATTTTTTATCTCTTCTTCCTCCCTTCTTATCCCAAGTAACCATCCAAGAATGATTATATCTGTGTTGACCTTAGACAGTGTTTATCCTTTAGTGACTTACATGTGATTAATCATCATTTCTCTAGAGTCTTCCATGCTAAGCCATGTTTCACAAATTCTTTCTCATTCTTTAGTGTTGCATAGTACACCATTGTGTGAATGTACCACAAACTATTTACCCATTCATCTGTTGATAGACATTTGGTTTGTTTTCATCCCTTTGCCAGTGTAAATGACACTATTGTAAGCCTGGGTGTGTATGTATTTGTTTGTGTTGCAGACTTTATTTTTTAAGATCCATGTCAGTTTGGAGACTAAGGTGCGCCTGATCCAGGCCATGCTTTTCGCATTTACTTGCCACACATCAGAATTCTGGACAATGACTAGGTATAATAGAAGAAGAATAGATACCTTTGAGCTGTGGCGCTGGAGAAGAGTATTGAGTATACCATGGACTGCTTGCTAGGAGAACAAACGGGTTCATCCTAGAAATGGTGAAACCAGGCTGCTCCTTGGAGGCAAAGATTCTAAAGCTCTATCTGAAATGCTTTGGGCATGTTGAAAGGAGGGTCCAGTCCTAGGAGAGAGACATCATGCTTGGGAGGGTGGAGGCACAACACAAGATAGGAAGACCCTCAATGAGATGAATCGATTCTGTGACTGGAGTAATGGGAGTAGGTGTGTCAGAGATGATAACATTAGTTCAGGATAGAGCAAAGTTCAGAGCTGTTGAACATAGGGGTCACTATGAGTTGCAAGTGACTGGACAGTACATACCAACAACAAAATGTACTTAGTAGTAGGGAGCTCTGGTGGCCTAGTGGTAAGGAGTTGCACTTAGTGGTAAGGAATGTCAAGGAACCAAAGGTACATTGTTTGAATCCACCAGCTGTTCTGTATAAAAGTGACAGTCTCCTCCTGTATGATTTACTGCCTCCGAAAACCCACTAGAAGGTCAACTGTGAGAACCAGTTTCAAGTCAACAGTACACAAACAACAATAGCAGCATATTTAGTACTGAGGATGCTGGATCAAATGCTGTTTCCATTTTCAACTTGTTAGGGAATCACCAGACTACTTTCCATTGCAGTCTGGTTGCACCATACACTTCGCAACAGAAGTGTATAAGAGTTCTTCTAATTTCTTCACATCAAGATTGCTCACATTTCATGCTGACAATTGCTCTTGTTTCTAGATTAGGTTCAATTGCCTATTCTCTGGGATTTCTTTGTCCTGCTAGTACTCTTCCAGATCACTAGACCCCTCAGTGCTCCTCTTCAGCCTCACAGTGACATCTTCAAGTTACTTGTGGAATCTCTGATAGCCAGGTAAAGGCCATGGTCAACTACGAGTGCAGACTGAAGCCCTTTCTGCTGAATCATACCAAACTGACGTTTCTGTACCACCATAACTGTCCTAAATATGTTGTTTTCGTCCACAATTCTTTGTAAAAAAATAAGATATATTCATGCTGTTTTTTCAGTTTCTTCTCCTTGATCTAAGAACTAGGTGAATGAACAATGGTTCTCTTTTCTGTGGTTCAGTTAACTTCTTAATCCTGTTCTTAACCCTTCCTAACCTCTCAACGCTGTATCTTTAGTTGTCTCTGAAATAAAGCTCTTAATAAAACTATATGTTCAGACCTCTAAGCTTTGGTACGTTAGGAAAAACTTTAAGCCTTTAAAAGAGGAGTGACTTGAAACTTGCTCAACAAAATTTTTTCCAAGACTTTACCTCAACAGTTTTAGTTAAGGCTAATTTGAAACTAAAGTGCAGCTCTGTTGCTTTTGTTCTGAGGTCTCTGACCTTCTCTGGAAGCTTGAGTGTCTTTGATTCAGTACATAGAGGGCAGAAAGTCAAGACGATTTATAGAGAATGAAAGCTAGATTGGCTACAGAAAATGAAAGCAAAATTGACTGTTTTATGTATTATTTTGGTTTTGTGAAATGTTTTATCATAAAAGAATTAAAATATATCGGTTTAAGATCTTAAAATGTCATTCTCGTTATACTTTACGGCCTTCTCTAGTAAAGAGAACCAACAAGAGGACATTAGCATAAGCCTTTATTTAAACTCGCTGGACAGAGGAGGCTCTGAAGGAGCTTGCTGACTTGTAGATGGGACAGGAGTTTTTTTTACAGGGCTTCAGCAAGAGGGGTTAGCCGAAGTTCAGCAAGTTTGGGGAGGAGTTGGATCAAGGCAGTTCTCAGACGAGGGAGGAACTGCACTTGTGAGTTAGCAGCCATCGTTTGGGCAATTTGAATTTTATTAAGAGTCATGAAGAGGAACAGCTCCAGCGACCAGGAGTTCCAGGGGCCCTAGCAGAACATTTTCGGACAATGCTTCCAAGGTGGAAAAGTATTTAATGACTCAGTTTAGCATGTATAAGACTTTCCTTACCTTAATACCAATGCTTGATCATATGGCAATAACCCATCATAAGTACCACTCTCTTTCTCCCCCCCCCCCCGGAAACAAATATATATTTGAGTTCTGAAAATCTAAACCTATTTCATATGCAGTGGAATGAGCTGCCTTGCTATTAACACAGTTTTGCAAATTTGAGTTCATACTAGTATTTTGCATGTTAACACATTTCTAAGTAGTGTTTTAAAAGTCATTTTAATTAATGTTTCCAAAGCATGGTGTTTTAACTACATCTAATAATGTACATTTAATAATTAAATAAGATAGTATTTGTGTAAGCGTCTCTAAAAATTTATTGTAATTAATATATACTTATGCGTTAGAGACCTCTGGTGACTTAATAGTAAGGAATTTCACTGCCTGCTCAAAAGGATAAGTTCTAAAGCACCAGCTGCTCCGTGGAAAAAAGATGTGCAGTCTTCTCCCATGTGATTTATTGCCTCTGAAAACCCACTGGAGGATTAACTATGAGTCGGTTCCCACTCAGCAGTATATAACATTAACAACATGTATACATAGATACACACATACCTATGTGCATACATATATATTGGAAGCAGGAGTGGCAGCCACTTCCTAAACAACATGCCTCCGGAAACTCTATGGACTTTGATAAGTGTCTATAATTTTAGAAAGGCTTCAGGCCTTTTGTTCCTAGGATCGCTATGACTCATGTTCAACGCGGAGACAATCAACAACAACATACATATATAGCACATGGACATACTGGGAAGATGTAGCATCTGGGCATTAGTTAATCCAAGGATGCCTTTATACAAATGAGAAAAAGATGCCCCTTCTTCTGAGCAGATGAACTCCATGACTAGGAAGCATACCCTAGTGGCCAGCACTTGAGATTCCAGCTGCCCTTGCGTCACTGGAATGAGGCACTTTGTGCTGCATGCAACCTGCACACTTGTGCTTTTGAGCCACTCTTGCACAATGGCTAAAAATAGCTTTAGCAGATCTGATTCCGAATCTTATTTCTACAGCCTATTTGTTGGATAACACTTGGAATTTGATTAACTTCTCTGGACCACACCATACATATTCATGAAACAGGGGAAATAATGATATTTGCTGATTGGATAAATGAAATTATGTGACACAAGTACAAATTTTAGCACAATACTCAGCATACACGGAATTCTTTTTAAATACCAATCTCTTGATAAAGAAATTAGCATTTCCTCCCCTCAGATTCTAATGATACGATGCCAAAGCTTTGAAACAGAGTTGGCTTTCAATCAGTATCTGTTTTGCTGGACTGAGAAGAGGTTCTGCCTTGGGAGAACTCAGTAACTAAGGGAGGACTAGGCAGGAATAAGAAAATTATTATATCAAAAAGAGTCTCCTCAGAGCACTGTGACATTACAGGGAACAAAGTGATGGCTTTGTGAAGGGGTTCCTGTTAGATCTGTATCCTAAGGAATAAGATGGTAGTGGTGGTGATGGTGATTAATAGTGTAATAAGTGTGGGGAACTCTGGTGGCCTAGTGGCAAGAATCTGAGCTGCAATCCCGAAGGCGTGAAGTTCAAGGCCAGTCTCCTCCTGTGTGATTAACTGCCTCCAAAAACCCCCTGGAGGGTCAGATATGGGTGGCTCTGACTGTATTTCACCCAACAACATTATTCACTTAAACCTATTAGGTGCTAGATAATTGTATATGCATTATCTCAAATCTTCAAAATATCTCAATAAGAGGTAAGTCTTAATTTGCTTAAGAAGCAGGAGGGGGTAAAATGAAACTCCCTAAGGTTAAATGACTTAAAACTCAGATTGAGGCCTAGAACAGGCAAGTTCCAAACGCCACCCTTGTTCTTCTGCATCTTTGTTGTCAGTGTGGGACGTGTATCTCTGGTGATTGAGGATGAATCCTAGGTGCTCTTAGTGAGATTAGGAGAAGCACAGTCTAGCGTTACATAAGGTTGAACCTCATAGTGGGAGAAACATTCCTCTTACTTCGTTCTAATAAAATCAGAGCAAGTTTCAGTTTGTTGGTGTCTATCATCCCAGCTCTCTAAAGTTGCTAATTTCCTGTTTTACAGAGAGCCTCTGGCTCAGAACATTTGGTAGCTATCAAGCTAGGATTTAATGATGCATTTTTTAATCGTATTTATCTTTATAGTTACTTTCAAATTAAAGCAATGATAATTTTAAAGAGTTACATATGGCAATGTAGTCTATAGTGAGTAGGGCTGCTGACTCAAAGGTTTCTAGTCTCCAGAGGTTTGAATCCACCAACAACTCCAAGGAAGAAGGGTGGACAGTCGCCTCCCACTATGATTCACAGCTTTGGTCACAATGTGTATTTTTAAGTTAAACAGTGTTCAAAATTTTTTTTAATAAGTTTGAAAATGTTCATATAAATAGGAGAAAAATACTAGAGGAGGTGAACAACTACTTTAATGTGACCCGGTTTAATCAAATTTGGCCCACAGAGCACCTACACTGAGGAGAACCTCACTAGACAAGCGATGAGGAAAAGCTGTTGGTGATAAGGAAAGGGTGAAGAGTTCTCCAGAGAGAGGAAACATGTCTCAGTATGATCCATCTGGAAACAGGACCAGCTTGTTGAGCTGTTGTTAAGATATGCATGATGAATACTAGGGGCTGACACTGGCAGTGTTGTTGCATGTCAGTCTTTACGTTAAAATTTCGTGAGCGATGTGGCTGATAGTCAATAGCGTTCTTTTAAGCCTTGACTAAATATTGTGAAAGCTTCAGTCTATGTGAGTATGTAAGAGATGAAGCCCTTTTAACTACTTGATCTATTACAGATTTCTCAGAAGAAAAATGGGAAAATAATGAGGATTTTTTTTTAAGTGTGAAAAATAGGCCCACATAATAACATGTGCTCATCTCCTCAAAGAAAGAAGATAACACCCTGGGAAATCCTATGGACCAGTTCTACTCCGTCCTATAGAGTCATTACAAGTCAGAATTCAGCTTGATGGCACACAGCAACAGTCTAAAAAGAAAGTTACTTATGTTAGTTTCACTGCTAACTACTACGTATGTTAAATGATTTCTGAGGAAGAAGGGAAAAAACGTTCTGTGCCTGTTAAATTTTTTGATGTAGGAAGAAAAAAGACTGAGACACTATGTCCTCTGAGGCAAAATGCTCTCTCCTGCTTTGTTTCATGCTCTCATCTGTAATTTATATCAGTGGGGGAGGGGGAATCTTTGGCAAAAGAGGGTACAAAAGGAAATAGAGACATTTTCATGATTTAATTCAAACACCCTAGGTGAGGGGAATACTCAAATATAACAAAACCCAAAGTGCTTTGTCACTGAGCCAGCCCTAAAGGTAAAGATAAAAAGGCATGTCTTTGTAACAACTCTTTCTCTTTTCATTTAATCATTAAGTGAAAAACTAAACCTCTGTAATAGAAAACATTCAACATTGAACAAACATCTGGTAATGGCTCCACTTAAAAGATGCTTTAGGACAGTTGTTTAAATTTAGACATATTCATGGTATAATTTGTCACCTGCTCTTACAAGAGTTAAGCAGTTGGCTTCTAACCTCAAGGTAGATGGTTAAAACCCACTGACTGGTCCTTGGGAGTAAAATGTGACAGTTTCTTCCATAAAGATTAAAATCCATTACTATCAAGTTGGATTCTGACTCCTGATGTCTATGAGATGGTGTGGTACTGTCCGTAGGGTTTCCAAAGCTCCTATGGAACCAGTTTGCCACATTTATTTTCTGCAGAGCAGCTTGTGGTTTCGAACCACTTACCTTTCAGTTACAGCCTTGGAAACCCTGTGGGTCAGTTCTTCTTTGTCCTATAGGGTCACTTTGAGTTGGAAATTACTCCATGGCAAAATATTTGGTTTGCTTTGAAATGACTTTGGCACACTGCTGCCATCTGGTTGAAACAGACTAAATTAGAGAAGTTTTTGGTTTTGTTTCTGAAAGGGCAGAGTAATAAAAATATTGAGAACCTCTGAGAAAACGTACGTTCTTTTTCAAGTAGCTTTTACTGTGATCTAAGTGTTTAGAAAGAAAATTGTTTTCTCTTCAACAATTCATACTTAAGAGTCAGCTGTAATTAATGTTATAAAACAGAATGTCTATGAGTGAATGAAAACCTAGTAAGATTTGCAAACTTTCATTCAAATAAAATGTTGTTGTTGTTGTTGTTATATGCCGTCGAGTCACCTGCGACTCATAGCGAC
>NW_006399756.1:32594951-32644608 GCF_000299155.1 Elephantulus edwardii
CTCTGGTTGTTGGTGCATATATTTGAATGATAGTGGTATTCACTGGACTTCCTTGTATGCGTATAGATATTATCCTGTCACTGACAATATTGTACTTCAAGATAGATCTAGCAATAACTTTTTTAACTATGAAAGCAACTCCATTTTTCCTCACTTTTTCATCTCCAGAGAAATATATCATATGGTCATCCGACTCAAAATGCCCCATCTCATCTCACCAATGCCTAGTATGTCAATATTTATGCGTTCCATTTCTTCCTTAACAAAAAACAAATAAAACACACTGTAATACTGAGTATGATGATCCAAATTCTGTTCTGTAAGAATTGACTTAGTTGTTCGGATGAATTAATAAAGTGTTATTGATTAGCATAAAAAAAACTGGGTGGGGGGAAGAAAGTCACTGTTCTGTCTCAACATGGGCAGGATAAAGTCAGGATATTCATGACATTTTTGAAGTCTGTTGCAATGGAGATCTTTCAGTGTGAGGTCTTGAGTTGGATTGAGCAAGGATTCTATTATGTTAGAATGCACAATCCCCAGTTTACAACACATTTGAGCTACAACAAATCACATTTACTGCTGCCTTTTTGTTGTTGTTGTTCATCTTGTCATTTATAATATGTACAACACACAGCATTGTAGCTCGTAATTTGCTGATGTTATCATTCTTAGATGTTAACTTGCAAATGTTTATGTTCAGTGTTCCCAACAGTAAAGGAAACATAAAGATATTTCTAAAGATATTAATAATAAAAGGCAGTAGTAAAGAAAACCTAAAAGAGATCCAGAGAAAGTGAGGCACTTGACTTAAGTCAGAGTCAACCTTTAATGGAATCTTCAGAACTTTGTTGTAAATTGAGGACTACCTGTGGCATAGTATTGGCAGATAGTCCTGTGGCTTGGTATTGGCAGATAGTCAAGTGAGATCTTCATGATTTAGGGTTCCAAAGTATCATCAGGTGTCAACTGTTGTTTGCTAACTTCTGTTGCTGTGTCTTTCAGCACATTTTCTAGAATGCACAGTCAGAGTATTTGCCCCTTGTATTAATGTTCTGGGAAAGGTTTTTACTGGTAAAGTTATATTAACAAAGATAATGGAATAGTAAAGCCAAATTAGTGTGGGAAGTCAGCTGTGAGGACATAAATGGTTTTAGCTCTTACCCCCACTAATCCACATCCTTATTTCTGCCAGTCCTCAAAGCATTTAGTTAATATATGATGTATATGAATTTCAGGAAACTCAACAGAACATAACAATGACAACATGATGTATAACACAGTGCTCAGCAAATGTTTATTCCCGCCACCTTCTTTTTTTCCCTGGCTGTGCCTTAAAAGACCCCTGCTAAGATGTGGACTTTCCCCCCTTGATTATAAAATGATAACCTTTGGGAAACAGTTTCTCAGTTCCTCAAAAAGTTAAATGTTGAGTTACCCTATAATTTGGACTTTTCCCTCCTAAGTGTATACCCAAGAAAATAAAAAAATTCACCCATATTAAAGCATCTGTACTAATGTTCATACGAAATTATTCATGATGTTTTTGTTACTAGGTGCACTGAATTTACTCCAACTCATAGCACTCTTGTATACAACGCATTAAGCCCTTGGCCAATCTTGCACAATCCTCCCAATAGTTTTACTGTGCTTATTGTTGCCGTCACTGAGTCAATCCATTTCATTGAAAGTTCTTTCCTTCTCCGACTCTCCACCTTTCTGAGTAAGTATGATGTCCTTTTCATGATATCTTATTCATAATGATGTTTTTTAAAGTACAAGCAGTACAGACAAACATCAATAAATGAAGATACAATACAATGGAATATTATTCACAGTAAAAATAAAGTATGGATGAAATTTTCAAACATCATGCTAAATGAAAAAGCCTAGCTGCAGAAGATTAAACACTACAGTCTTCACTATGGATGGCAATTCAAGAAAACAAAAATCTTCACCACTGGACTGATAAGCAATTTCATGATAGATGGAGGAAAGATTGAAACTTCCCGCAATTTCATCTTACTTGGTTTTACAATCAATAATACACGTAGTACCAGCAGTCAGGAGGTCACGAAACATACTGCACTTGGGAAAGTCTACAGTCAGGGGCCTCTCCAAATTATTAAGGAGCAATGATGTCAGTCTGAAGACCAAGGTGTGCTTGATTCAGGCCATGGTTTTATCAGTCTCTAGATATGCTGCTGAGAGATATGGACAATGAATAAGGATAACAGAAGAAGAACTGATGCCTTTGAACTGTGATATTGGAGAAGAGTGCCGAATATCCCATGAACTGACAAAAGAATAAGCAGATATATCTTAGAGTTGGTGCAGTCAGAGTGCTCTTTGGAGTTAAAAATGATAAAGCTTTGTCTCATAATTTGGGCATGTTGCTAGGAGAGGCTATTCCTTGGAGAGGGACATCATGCTTGGAGAGTGGAGGAATGGTGAAAGAGTGGAAGACCTTCAACCAAGTGGACTGACATAGTGACTAGCAATTGACTGGAGTGAGTCAGAGATTGTGAGGATGGCATAGGATAGGGTAGTGTTCAGATCTGTTGTTTGTAGGGTCACTATGAGTTGTACTTGACCTGATAGCACCTAAGGACAGCAGTGACAAAGACAATATACTCTAAGACTGTACTGAATAGGAAAATATTTAGAAACTCTTAACTAGTGCACGACTTAAACTGAGGGGTGCAAAGAAGTAATAAGGATGAATGGAGAGTGACTAATGAGGCTTATAGGGTTTCTTTTAGGGTGATAAAAATGTTCTGAAATTGATTGTGGTGATAGTTGCTTAAGTCTACGTACATACTGCTGTAGGGTGCCATAAAGTCACCTGCCACTCACAGCAATCCTGTGCACAACAGCTCTGAACCCTGCCCTATTCTGCACCATTCCCACTGTCTCCAACACACCTAACCCCATTTAATCATACTAGAACCCACTGAATTTTACATTTTGGGGTCAGTTGTGTAGTATGTCAGTAGAGTTGTTAAATAGAAGACTTATCAAAATGCCAATTCTTTAGTGAGGATCATGCTATACAAGAATGTATTAACTCATTC
This sequence comes from Elephantulus edwardii, assembly GCF_000299155.1. Taxonomy (NCBI): domain Eukaryota; kingdom Metazoa; phylum Chordata; class Mammalia; order Macroscelidea; family Macroscelididae; genus Elephantulus; species Elephantulus edwardii. The sequence goes on from NW_006399756.1 coordinate 32,598,026, forward strand.
TTGAAGGAAAAACGTCAGAAATGGAATCTTGGATTGATGAAATGGGCCATGAAGAAAGGGAGGGGACAAGACCAAAGAGGAAATACAGATGAAGCTGACTCACCAGCATTACCTGAGCTGGTGCATACCACTGCCTGGCCTCACTCTAGCACCCAGCCAAATACATACAACAGTCAAGGGTATGCTCAGTGTATTTGGCACCCAGAGTGAGATCATTTCTTGGCAATCCCTTCCCTCATTATGATAAAATTCTTTTCAGGAATAGCATTGCCTTCTTGATTCTGTTTTCTGTATTAAAACAGTTGACAATTTAAATGGAAATATAGCCACCTTTCTTTTAAAAGATATTATTTCTATTAAGAATTTTGTTCTAAATCAGTCAGCTATTTAATGATAAACTAAAATCTACATTTTTTTAATACAGAAATATTTATATCTCCAAGCTTCTCCTGTTTCTGTTTTAAATTTTAAGACACATTTTCCAGTGGTCACATAAAATAGCAACCAAAATAACTGCAAGTTCTGGTTCTTTGTCTTTAAGATTATGAAGCAATCGCTGTTTATGTGGAACCTTGTGTTCAGATGCTCCACCACAGGGTTAGAGATGTGAAGTGCTGGCTGGAAGAAAGCTGGCACAGTCCCAAACTCTTACAAACTCACTCTCAGAAAGAGCATGTACACGCAAATGCGTACATGTAGGAGACTAAAGAATTGGGAGTGCTCAGAATTAACTTCCATGTGGAATACAATGTCAATTAATACAGAAATTTTTAAATTTGCTAATATGAAGCTTACATGTGTATTATTGAAAATCAACAATAACCACAACAATTATTTAGAAGTTAGACCAGAAAAGGCTTTAGCAAAGCATCATATTTTATCACTGACAATGTTTAGAGTTGTTGGCACATGGTGATAATAGAAAGCAGACTGACTTTTCATCAATTTTATTATTGTTTTAAAATCTCTACAGGCAGTGCAACCTCTTCAATGACATAGACTCCTACGACTTCACACTTGAGACATCACTTATGTTAAGTTTAATAAATCTGTATAGATTTTACTTAATTGTACCAATGGTAAATGATTGCTTGTATATTCTCATAAATATGGTTCTTGTGCTTAAAGTGTGTTTGCCAGTAACTTTTTTAAAGTACAATTTAATTTTAAATTTGCTATTAGTCTTTTATTTGATCCTAATCTTGGAATCAAAACGTTTATTTTTGTTATCTGTGAACTCATGGAGTATAAGGTGGATACCAAGTTGTAACAAGTTAAAATTGATTTTTCAAGGTAAAAATGCTTCTGTTCATTAAGAAGAAAAGACTAACTTTTTACAAACTATTAATAGACATTGTGATCTTGGATACCTAGAACTAACTTTGCTTTTATTTTTAATTTTCTTCTTTTTACTGTGGTTTGATGAAAGTTTATAAAGAAAATTTATATGCATTTTTATGACATTAATTACAACACAGATAATGTAACCGCATTATTTCCACTTCCTCACTCTGATTCTTGTTTGTATTAATCTTTATATTCATTCTGTTTTCTGAATTTTGTCTCTGAACAAATGGCAACCTTTTCATCTTCTGTGGTTGATTATTATAGGAATTTAAGTGTCTCCTGATGTTTTTAGGCATCTTATTAACCTGTTATTTGAATAAAAGTTGAGCTACTGGAGTAAACTTTGTTCCAGGTTTAAAGAATGACTAGGGCCGTATAGTCTTGGGAGTTCTACTAGCATTTATTGGACAAGTAAGCCTGTTCATTTTTATGGTTTTTAAACCTGTTTGACTTTTTTTTTTTTTCCGGGAACTATCTAGTTTTTTTGGTCTCCGGGTTGCCAGGGTTGAGACTTCGGTGGTTCCTTAACCTTTTAAGATCACAGACACTACTGACTAAAGTGAGATATGGGATATTATCTTGGTGGACTATATTTTGACCGTTGACCTTAATGTTCTCTGAGACTATGAGCCTGAGATCTGGGGGCAGAAATTAATTTCCCCAGAATAAAAAGTTTTGTTTTTTAATTTTGAAAATTTTTTAAATTGTGATTTTAATGAAAGTTTACAGAAAATTTGGGTTTTTCATTCAATTGTTGCACATATTTTACTCTAAAAAATAGTTTATGAAAAGAGGGATATAACAATGAGCAAATAATTTTGATGCTAAATAAGAGGATTTGTATTGACATAAACCCCAAAACAGACCAAACCCATTGCCTAAAGTCATACTGACTAGGTCTACCTCTTTTTCAAGAAAAAAGTTATATAAAGCACAGGAGAAATATATATAGGAAAATATGATCCATTGACTCAGTGATCTGAATCATTAAAAATTCTGGAGATCTCTTTCCTGTATATTTTTACCACATATTTAAAATATCAGGTTTGTTTGGAAAACAAAATGTTCTGTCAGTCTATTCCTCCATCTATTCTCTCTTTCTTTTCTTTCTTCCATTGTCTTCATTTTTTATTCAGTCATTTCCTGTTATATTCTAGGCACTGTGCTAAATAGTAGCTTATAAAGAAGAAGAAATTACTTCTCTGAAAAATTTCTGTTTAATAGAAAAGACAGAGACATGAGCATGAACAACTTCATGTAGTGTGGTTACTGTCGTAATGTAGAAATGTTCTGGTGGCTACACATCAAGGAGAGAGTTCTGTGTGGACATCAGAATTTCTTTGAAGGAGGCAGCATCTTCTTTAAACCTTAAGGGCTTGATGAGTTCTGTATGTGGTAAAGTATATGTATGTGGGGTAGGAAGTGATAGTGGAACACAAAGGAAGACATTTGCAAGGTCAGATTCCAAGGTTGTTTTTTTGTTTTGTTTTGTTTTGGTTTGGTTTTTTTTTTTTTTCTGTTCCAAGTTTTGTTTTACTTTTTCTTTTCCTATTCCTCAATCTTAAGTTGAAGTAAGTTTTTTTAAAAAAGTTCTTAATGTGGTACGAATCTTCCCAAATGTGCAATATTCAATTAATGGGAAATACTGATATTATTGACAGTTTAAAAATCCTTGATTGATTTTATACAAGTTGTCAAGCTCACTGAAATAGAACCTTCATAAATTTAAATTCTTACTGTAAAATATCCTTTCCTCTCATGCTTTTTTTTACTTTCAGCTCTGTGTAGAGTAATATGGTTTGGGTGAGAAGTTTTATAATTTTTCCCTCTCTCACTCTTTCAAATCTTCTTTGTTTTAATAACCCATATGAAAACCTATCTCCAGACTGACACTGTTGCTCTTCAGTACTCTGGAGAGGTCCCTGACAGCAGACTTTTCCAATGCAATCGTCTTTTGGTTTCCTGGCTGCTGGTATCAAGAGTGTTTATTGTGGAGCTATGCATCAAAAATCTGGACAATGACTATGGATGATAGCAGGAAAAATTGATGTCTTTGAGCTGTGGTGCTGGAGAAGAGTATTGAATATACTGTGGGATGGTAGGAGAACAAACAGGTTCCTCCTAGAGAAGGTGAAACCAGACTGCTCCTTGGAGGCAAGGATTCTGAAGCTCCATCTGACATACTTTGGGCATGTTGTAAGGAGGGTCCAGTCCTTGGAGAGGGGTATCATAGTTGGGAGAGTGGAGGGACAGCACAAGAAAGGAATCCATGAGATGTATTGACTCAGTTAATGGGGTAATGGGGATAGAAAATAAAGTTGGTTGGCTTAAGATAGAGCAGGGTTCAGAGATGTTGCACAGAGTAGAGTCACTATGAGTCGCAAGTGACTTGATGACACATGACAATGTGCTAAAAGGGAGCCCAAACTAACCTACATGAAGAAATTGCATGGAAAGCCCACAGTGAGGTGTTCCAACCAATAGCTCTGGCTGAGCTCTTGGGAACAGCTAACAACAACCACTAGACACATGAATAAATATGTGCCCACATGGTTCTAGTCCCTAGTCTTTGAGTCACTTCCTAGCTTTTAAGTTCCTAAAATCATTTTACTAGCATTTTATTTTCTAAATTCATACATCTATTATACTTCAAAAAGAGATCTGGTGGTGGAATAGTTAAACACTCAGCTGCTTACCAAAAGGTCTGTGGTTCAAACTTACCAGACACTGTGGGAGAAAGATGTGGTAGTCTGCTTCTGTAAAGATTAACAGCCTTCAAAACCCTTTGGGGCAGTTTTATTCTCTCCTATACCTGATGGCGCACAACAGAAGCAGCATAGGGTCCCTATGAATCAGAATTAACTTGACAACTATGGCTTTAAGGACTATGCTAAAGTAGGAATCTAACACAATGCACATACTTCTAGGTTTGTGATAGATGAATTTGAGTATAATCCATTGTAATGGGAAAGTTCATCTAAAGATCTTTTTGAAGAATTTTCATTTCTTCACGCCTTCTCTATTCACATTTCTAAAAGAAGCTAGACAGGTAGGGAGGGGGGAGCTAGGCTTGATATTCTGCCCCCTCCTGAGATTATAATGCTTTCATCATGGCTAGAAGTCAGAGCTGCAAAAGGAATCCAATATGAATGATTTAAGGTAACTCCTCCTGTCAGACTGTCAGCCCAAGATTTGAATTGGACACTCTTCCCTCCCCCACTTCCTGAATCTACACAGCACAGCTTGTGGCCCCATGATCCGCTGGGCTTCATCTTCACCATTGAGATTTCTGTAGTTTAGGGAATAGTAATTATAATCACCAAACTTCAGATGTGTATACTTCTTTCATTTTAAAATGTCTTATACTGTGAGGATGCAGAGAAGCTGTATCTTAGACATGGCTAATCAAAATGTGAAATAGCTACTCTGGACAAAGTTTGGCAGTTTCTTTTTTTCTTTTGTTATTGGTTTCCATACAGTTTGTCTATATTGTGTTTAATTCGTGTAAATTGTATTTTATACAATTTTTCATCTACATTGTGTTTCATACAATTATTTATATACACTGTATTTTACATAATTAATTACTGTTGTTCTATGTCTATTATTATCCAGTCTTTTCAAGTCTCCATTGAACAACATTTATTACTTGCCATCTTGTTAAGCTTTGCCACTGCTACTGGGGTGAGACGGTATCTCATTGTTGTTTTTATTTCCATCTCTCGGCCTGTCAGTGATTTTGAACATTTCTTCATGTGTCTGTTCGGCCATTCAAATGTCTTTCTTTGTGAAAAGTCTCTTCATGTCTTTTGCCCATTTTATAATTGGGTTTTTCGTGTGGAGGCCTTGTAGTGTTCTATAAACATTTTTTATGAGACTCTAGTCTGACATTTCAATGCCAAATAGTTTTCCCCAATAATCTGGCAGTTTCTTTAAAAAATTAAATTTTTCTGTCATTATACAACTCACCAAGCAATCATCCTTGTAGGCATTTAGACCAATGAAAACTTAAGCGTATGTCAAACATGCATAGTATTTTAGAAACTTTATTTCTAGTTGTCAAAAACTATTAACAACCAAAAATATCTTTCAGTAGATGAATGGTTAAAGAAACTATCCATGGACTATTACTTAGCAATAAAAAGGAAGGGGTTATTGATCTACTGATAAAGACAAAATCTTAGATGGATCTCAATGTCAATATGCTAAGTGGGGGAAGTAAACAGACCCAAAAGACCAAATATTGTGTAAAATTGACATTTTTGTTATTGTTAATGACTCTCAAGTTGATCCATAGGGTTTTGAGGTTGTGACCTTTTGTAAATAAGTAAATCATCAGGTCTGTGTTCCAAGGAGCCTCTGGGTGGCTTCTAACCACCAACTTTTCAGCTAGCACTTGAAGGCCATCTCAACAACCTTTGCACCATCCAAGGATTTCTTGACATTTTTGGAGTCTATCAAATTCTGAATGTTGTTACTGTTGTGCCGTGAAGTCAGAACTGACTCATAGCTGACCGTCTAGTGGGTTTTCAGAGGCAGTTTTTTGCACAGGAGAAGATTGCCCATCTTTCTTATGCAGAGCAACTGGTAGATTCAAACTGTGTGCTTCCTGGATTGTGGCACAACTTCTTACACTAATCCGTGTATAAAATTTTAAAAAGTACAAACCAGAATAAATGACAAAAAAACCCCAACAACCCCATGAATGTTCTCAAAGAGAACAAAGGAACAAGGATATATTTGCATCAGATTTTTCAACCAAAAATATAGGTGGCTGGAATAAAATGGAGCAACTCTTTCAACATTCTAAGGAAAGTTAGTTTTCAAGTTAGAAGCCTATACTTCATCCAACCTTCAATTAAGTCTGAGGACAGAATACAGACATTTTCAGACACAAACATTTAGAGCGCACTAGCTGGGCAACAAGCCGACAGACCAGACAGTCCAGGTTGGAGCAGTAAGATGGCTGACTTCAAGAGGAGGACTTCTAGGAAGAAAGTGAAAATTTGATAAAACAGGCAGCCTACTGAAGAGTTCAGGAAAAGCTTAGACTGAAAAGGCTATAGAGTGCAAGGGGGGTGAAATTCTGGGTCCCTGGAAAAACCCTCAAAATCACCTTCTATTAGAGTCTGTTTCATAATGTCATATTAAAGAGCACTGCTTTAGCAAGTCTTCTGTTGTTTGAATGCCCTAAGAATGTTCAGGAGGTGTTGGAGGTCTGGCAGTAGGGCTAACTCCCATTATAGAGTTTACTTGCATATTAAATCTCCTTTTTCTGCTGTACGGCCACTTTAAAAAGTGAGGTGAGAGCTGTAATCACCTCTGCTTTAGGATCTGATCCTGAATACTGTCTAATGGTGTTAACAACTTTATCTTTGAAGTCTCTAATGGGTTCATACTTATTTTTTCCACTTATAGGACCAAATCATGGCTTCTAATGCAATTCGAGGTCTTTTAAGTCATCTGTAAGATCTTCTCATTCTACCTTTCCCATCTAATTTATTGTACCTGAGACTTGCACTAACATATGAACTAATGGGTATAGTTGATTGCACATTCTTAAAACTAAAGTCCCCTGCAAATTTAATTATATCTTCTCTAGGCTTTAGAAAATAATGACTCTCAGCTCTGAATAAGACTAAGCATGAAAAGTTAATGATTTTCCCCATGAAGAGCTTAACTTTTAAGAGGTCTTTGAGTTTTTGGGGGTTTCTGGCTATCTGAAAGAGTAGGAGGTGGGTTCTGAAGAAGAAAGTGGTAGAGGGAAATGGAAGAGGACAGACTAGAGGAAGAAGCAAAGTAGGATTAAGGTTGATTGTTTCAGGCTGTGAGTTGAGGCTCTGCTGCTGTGGGGTGTATTTTGGCCCAGAGCAACCCTACAAAACAAAACAGAATTGCCCCGTATGGTTTCCAAAGTTAGAAATCTCCTTCAGGGTGCCTCGTGGATTTGAACTGTAGACCTTTCGGTTAGCAGCAGAATGCTTAACCTCTGTCCCACCAGAGCTCCCTGTAAGTTGGGGAAGAAGACCTAAATGAAAGATAATTTTACATATTTCATATTTTTCCTTTGGCTTAACAAGTGGTGCCCCTGGGAGATAATTTTGGGATTTTCTTTTTTAAGGTGCTTTTAAAATTAGTTGAAAAGTGCTGACGATTTCTTTAATATTTACTCTCTTTTCATGGCAAAGAATTGCTCAAATGAATGTATTTTGTTCATATTAACAATTCTGTAATTCAGAATTATCCTTGGCAAAATCATGCCATTTAGAAAGTAAGTTAATGAATTTGAATTTGTAATAAATACAGGTGAAAATCAGAGACATGGATCAGAAATGCAGCACCGGATTTTTTAAAAAATGTTTTTAAATTATTATTTTATTATTTTTGTGTGTGTATGTGTGTGTGTACCGTCAAATCGGATCTGACTGGTACAGGAGGATATTGTCCCTCCTTTTCCCGGCAGAGCATCTGGTGGATTTGAACCGTGTGCCTCTGGGATTGCAGTGCAGCTTCTTGCCACTAGGCCACCAGAGCTCCCCTGCAGCACCGGATTTTAACTGAGGAAAAAACCTGGTTAAAATTGTCTCTTGTACACACTTTTACTTGAGCCTTCCATCCAAGTATATGGACCATGTGGCAAACAGTAAAGTTTTCCGTTCTTATGGAAGAGTTTGGAGATACTATCTCTCACAGAATCAGAGTGTAGCATACAAAACTGTAAAAGTAAGAACTGTTCTCATTAACCTTTTAAAAGGTGTCTTAAGAAAAGTTTATCCAAAAGATGTCTTTGATCATCTCAGTCCTTGAGAGTAGGTTGAGGAGTAGAGTTTGAGTCTTGGTCCTCCTCTCAAAAGATGAGTTGTATTGGGGAAATCTGTTGCCAAGGACCTCTCCAAAGTGCTAAAAAGTTAAATATCAAGGTGCAAGGTGTGCCAATCCGAACCTTGATATTTTTAATTATTTGCTATGCATCTGAAAGTTGGGCAATAATTAAGGATGACAGAAGGAAAATATATGTCTTTGAATTGTGGTGTTGACAAAGAGTATTGAATGTTTTCCATGGATTGCCACAAGAGCAAAGGAATCTGTCTTGAAGGAAGTGCGACAAGAGTGTTTCTTAGAAGCGAAGAAGGTGAAACTTTGTTTATGATTCAAAGACAGCAATGCTGCTTTTTTTTATTCCTTATCCAACTTGCACATGTATATGAAGCAATTCACTTGCTTCCGGCATATTTTTCAAGAGGAACCAGTCTTTAGAGACATTATGCTGGGAAAGAGGGAGTAAGCAGAAGAGAGGGAGGTCTTCATCAAGATGGATTGACATGAGACAACCACTGTTAACCTGAACATGGCAAAAATTGTGAGGATGGTGCCAAATAGGATAAGGTTCAGACCTGTTGTTTATGAGGTCGTTATGAGTTATAGTCAACTTGGCAACACCTAACAGCAGTGAACTTTGAACTTTCCTCTTACAGATGCCCAAAAAGTGGCAGGGATGTTGCTCTTGTTAGGTATTGTCCAGTCAACTCTGACTCTTGCCCAGTCCTGCATCATTCTCACAATCACTGCTGTGTGTGAGCCATTTGTTACAGTCACCGTGTCAGTCCATCTTGTTGAGAGTCTTCCTCTCTTCTGATCTTCCACCTTTCCAAACATGATGTTCTTTCCCAGAGACTTGAACCTCCTTACAACATTCTCAAAGTGCGTGAGTTTCCTTTACACTAAGGGGCACTCTAAGCAGCATTTTGTCCAAGACAGATTTATTTGTTCTTTTGGCAATCTGTACTATACTTAGTACTCTTCACCAACATCACAATTCAAAGACAGCAATACTGTTTTTTCTTTATTCATTATCCATCTTGTACATGCATATGAAGCAATTGAAAAACCATGCCTGGAGACAGGCACCACACCTTCAGTCTTTAAGCTGACATCCTTTCCTTTAGCATTTTGTTGTTTGTTTAGATGATGTTTAGCTCATGTGTTTATATTTTCTGGTGTTTCCCTTTTCAGTATGTGAAACAACAGTTGTCTGCCTTTAGCATCCAGCCATTATCTTCTTCCTCAGAGTGGGGGGGGGGGCAGGCGCTGTGATTCTGGTGTCTTGTTCACTAGACTCTCTTAGTAGCAGCTCAGTCTTCCAAATTTCTTGGCATAGGCTACTGAGCAAATCCAGGGCTGTATCTGTTTTTGGAAACATCTCAGTTGATCTCCTGATTTAAAAACAAAACAAAAAAAACCAACAACAGAAAACAAACCAGGGGCCCATGTTTTTTGCTTTGTTTGTTTGTTTTTTTTTTTCAATGCCTTTAGTACAGCTTAAACTTCTTCCTTTAGTATTATTAGTTCTTGGTCATATGTTACTTCTTGAAAAGGTTCCGTGTTGACCAGTTCTTGTTGGTGCTTTCAGCATGCTCAAAGAATCTTTCAGTATTGCAATACAAGTTTGAACTGAGTTTGATTTTCAGCTCTCTAAACCTGAAAAATAGCAGGCATGTTCTTTCCTTTGGGTTTTTTAAACTCTGGCTCTTTGCAATTTTATTATAATATTTTGCTTTGTCTTCTCAAGCTGCCTTTTGAAATTCTCTTCAGCTCTGTTAATTATTTTTCTCCTTTGTTTTGATTTCTCTACATTCTAGTACACATTTAAGAGTCTCTCCTCATGTATCTCTTTTGGCCTTTCTTTCTTCCCTGTCTTTGTAACGGCCTTTTATTTTCTTTATATGTGAATTCCTTTATACTATCCTACAATTCATCTGCTCTTCAGTTATTAGTGTTCAATGCATCAAACAGACAAAACCAAATAATAGTGTTATTAATAATAAGGCAGATTTCTACTAAGGATAAAAGTTTTCAAAGCTGATCAGAGAGCCATTGTGTTCCCTAGGGTTTATCAATCCTGGCAAACAAAATAAACTCAACCAAAGGAAATAAACTTAGGCCCAATTCAAGACTTGAAAATATCACTTCCCATACTTTGGGCATGTTGCAAGGAGGAACCAGTCCTTGGAGAGGGACATCATGTTTGGGAAGGTGGAGGGAAAGTGCAAGAGAGGAAGACCCTCGACGAGATGGATCGAGTCAGTGATTGGGGTAATGGGAGTAGGTGTGTCGGAGACAGTGAGGTTGGCACAGGATAGAGCAGGGTTTAGGGCTCACTATCAACCGCAAGCAACTCGACAGCACATAACAACTGTCATAGAGAGCCCCAGTAGGAGGCAGAGGGAGTAGAGAAGTAGCTTTTGAGTTGAGAGTTTCAGGAATGTTGATGAGAAGATCTTCATTAGATTCTTGGTGGAACTGCAAAAATGTTGGCATGCTGGCTCTAAAAATACCATCAAATTATGCTCTTGATAGGCAAAGCTGAGCTTGTTGTTTACTGTAGTAAGGAAGAAAACACGACAGAATCTTAGTAGCGTCTCACAAGGGTCAGGACCAAGCTGAGATTTGATGAGGCTTTTTGAGGATATGGTTTAAGGTATGCCTTTCCATTTAAGAGCTTGATTAGGATGAGGAGAGTATCATGCTCTAAATCATCACAGATTGTTCAGTCAGCAAGGCAAGGGGATTAGTTTAGAGTTTCAAAGAGTTTGATCAATAAACAGTCATTTGATGCCATCAATTGTATAGTTTATATAAATGGATTTTCAAAAAGTTCCTAAAATAAAGTCATTTTCCATCCATACCTTCCAGGGCAAGAGCTTCTTGGAGTAAATAACAAATTCCCACTGATAAAGGCTGAAATAATGGAAAGCTACTGTAGAGAACTGTGTAGAGCTTTAGGTCACTTCTCTGGGACTAGAGGATCAATAGGTAACTGTCGTCATTGATAAAATAATTATAGGTTTAAATTTGTTGTTTGCAATTTCAGAGAGTAACAGTAAAGGAAATAGGAAAATGATTTAATAATATTTTAAGAAGGAAGAAAGGAATAGAGATTTGAGCTTTTAAGGAGCTAACTTTACCTTTTACAGCAGCTACTCAGGAGTAATTTCTTCTAACTACATTCAAGGAATATTGTCATGTTCTGTGAGAGAGGCAGCGATCTCCATTATAGCATTGCATTTTTTTGAACCATTAATACACATTACTTCGCTAATTAAAACTAAAGAATGAAGGAGAAGTTCATCAGCAATTGAAAATAGAAAGGGCATGGGACAAAAGGGCTGTGATTAGAGAAGGGGTCATGATGATAGCACATTTCTCAGAGAATTTGCTCCGAGTGGTGCAGAGGAAAGGTTAAGGAGAATGGGGAAAGGGGGCCAAATTGGAAGCCAAAGGAAGCTTGAGAAATTTAGAAAGCAGAGAAATGAAGAACTAGGCTAGCCCTGAGGAGGGCACTATGTGAAAGGGAAGCGGGGTCTGACAGTGACAGATGCAGAGAGGTGGCTGGGCCTGCTGAGCTTCTTTCCACCTCTCCTCTCTCCTGCCCTGCCTCTCCCCTCCCGCTTCTCCTTTTCCTCTTTCACTGGCTATATCATGGGACTTTTATTGCAGTTTTGGTGTATTTATTGACTGTAGTTTTATGTTTCCTGTTCATAATTTAAAAAGCAGATGAGTTAAACATTTTGTGTTTCACACACACACATACAATATTAAAACAAACTGAGTCGCTTTTATTTCTCTGTGGTCTTCAGTTGACTTCTCTCTGTGGGTGAGGGGCCTTCAAAAATTCACCTTGCTCCCCTCCCCCTACTCTTCAGTATTCCCTTTAGTATGCATAATCCACTTTCTCATATGCCAGAATTTTTATTACTTCCCTGGTGATTTGTGCTCTTCTGTGACACCTTAGATTATTTTAAACTCTTCTGGATTTGATCTGTCATGTCAAATCGGTTGCTTTGTAGTTTAACATTAAATTGTTTCTGAACTCATTTCTTGACTTTATGTATATTTCTTCCAATAAATAGTGAAACAGGGCTTTACTTTACTTGCTTAGACACTCCAGAGTCAATTTCAACTTTTAGTTAAATAGTGACAATAACCTACCTGTATTATAGGTATCAGTGTATGAAAATACTAACTGAAGATTCAGACCGGATGAGTGGTAATATTTACTACTATAGTCTTTTGATTTAGTTGAAAGTCAGGTGTAAACTGTTTGGTTGTTTTTTATTTTGTTAACAGTTGTGTGTAAGCTTACTTGTTGCCTGGATTTAACACAATCAGCTGTGTGCTGGAAGCCTCTTGTTTAAGTTAGTCAAGTCCGGTGAGTGCGCCTTTGTGTTTAAAAGTTGGTTGGACCTGATGTTGTGTTTGAGAAGACCACTGTTCTAAGTGGTACAGCATTGGTCTGTCAGTTTGCTGTACTGAGATAACTTGGGGATACTGAATGCTGTACCACTAGTGTGTCAAATGCCATCAGTCATTATCCATGGTGTATAGGGTTTGGTGGAGCTCCCAGATTAAGACAGTTTTGGAAGCAGTATTGGCATCCACTTCTTAAACAATAGGTGTGTTACCTTAAACAATAGGCCTTTGGAAACTCTATGAATATTAGAGAAATTATGATAGTTATAGAATAAGGTTCAGATCTTTAGTTCATAGGGTCACTATGATTCATATTCGACTCAACAGCACTTAATAATAACAACAACAACAACATAGCCTTTTTGTTATTAGCTCAAATAAATAATTCAAAATTTAGGAAAAGATTGACTAGTCTGTATGCCAATGGAGACAAATATTTGAGTGGTTTTATGAGGCCGAGGTAATCAGATCCCTTAGGAACCTTGGTGGTGTAGTGGTTAAGTGTTTGGCTGTGAACCAGAGGTCTGCAGTTTAAAGCCACCTAGGGTTTTCTTGGATGAAAGCTATGACAGTCTCTTTCCAATAGGTTACATCTTTGCAAGCCTATGATGTGGTTCTCTTCTGTCCTGTAAGATTGATAGGAATTGAGATCTACTCATGGACAACGGGTTTGTCTTGTTTAGGGGGAGTCCTTGGGTAGTATAAACAGAGAAGCATTTAACACTAGCCAAAAGGCTGGCAGTTTGAACCCACCCAGAGTTACCTCAAAAGACAGGATTACAACCTGCTTCTAAAAGCTCACACTTTTGAGAACCTTGGACAATAATTCTGCTTGGCACATGTAGGGTGGTCAGGAGTACTAAATGACAACTAACAGCAACAACAGGAGGCTTAGAGAAAAGGTCAAGACTTACCATGGTACAGAGAAGAGATCAGGGGACTTTAGTTCTATGTTTTTATTAGGTGTGTTACCTTAACCAATTACTTCATCTATCTGAGCTTGCATTTCTATATGCAAAAAATAAGAATAATGATAGCATCTACACCATAAGGCTCTTGTGTAAGTTAATTTAAAAAATGAATTTTACCTACTAAGCATAATGCTTGGCATATAGTATACTTTCAAGTAACTATTGACATTACTTTTTTGGACGTCTAATTGTTGTTGTGTACCATTCAGTCAGAACCAACCGAGAGCTGATCCTCCAGTGGGTTTTCAGTAAATCACATGGGAGGAGACTGCCCATCTTTCTCTCCACTGAGATGTTGATGAATTCTAACTGCATAACTTTGCATTGAAAGTGCAAATTCTGCCTTATTTCTTTTTTCCCCAAACTGCTCTACTTTAGCTGTCTCCCACTTAAGATCCACCAATTACTATTAAAGCCATGTGCTTTAATCCCTACATGGTATTACCATGATGCTTACACAGAACAAGATATAACAGACATAAGCAGATCCACTGAGGCTTAAATCTTGGGCTGTATCAGAGTTCATTGAAAATGGACCTGAAATCTCCTTGTGAGATATAATTAGCTGCTTAAACCTAAAATTCTACTTAATGTCTTTCCTTTTCAAAGCTTTTGCTGTAGGGATCCTCTCCTACAGAATCTAGGTAAAGAATCAGTTTTTCCAGTTTCTCTCTTTCTATCTCAACACCCCCCTCAACCCCCCTTCCAATACTTAACTGTTTGTGTTTTAAGACCAACTTTACTGACCTCTGTGAAAACACCAAGGTTAAGGTAGCTTCAAAAGCTCTAGAAAAATGGATCCCTCGTCTCTGTGGAGTTAATTTCCTGGAGTTCAGCAGTCTTTCCATGCTCATATTCCCTTTTGCCCCTACCCACCTCCATTTACATTTGGGGAAAAGAACAACTTGGAATTTTCCTCTCATAGAAGTTAGAGCTTGGTCTCAACTTCAGTGCATAAAAGGCTCATCCTCTGTGTTTTCTCAGAGTCTGGATCTTTTCCCAGGACATTTTTCATTGCACCAAATAGATAAGATGGACCCATGTGTTGTTTCATGATGATTCCTAGCTCAGGAGATGTAAGGACACTTAAGATTTTATGCCCAGCTCCCATCTGAAGCCTTCCAAGAAAAGCTCTTATTTCTATTGCTCATTTAGAACATTCTTTTTTTAATTATAAAAGTAATGCATTAATATATTATACTTGGGGGGAAAATATTCCAGATAAGAAAAATCTTCTCTGTATTGTATTTCAGAGGCTGCCACTTTGCCAGTTTGATATATATTCTTTCAGGTTATATATATATATATATATATATATATATATACACACACACACACACACACACACACGAAACCTATACTTGGACCAAGAAGCAGTAGTCAGAACAGAGCATGGTTCAAAATTGGGAAGGGTGTACGCCAGGGATGCATCCTGTCTCCATACCTTTTCAACATGTATGCAGAGCAGATTATCCAAGAGGCTGGGCTCTATGAGGAGAATTATGGCATCAGGATTGGTGGAAGGTCTATTAACAATCTCCGTTATGCAGATGACACAACTCTGCTTGCTGAAACTGAGGAGGACCTCATGCACTTGCTGCGAAGGGTCAAGGACTGCAGCCTTCAGTATGGACTGAGGCTCAATGTCAAGAAGACAAAGATTCTCGCCACTGGACCAATTGGCAGCATCAGGATGGATGACAAAGAGATTGAGAGTGTTCACAGCTTCAGTTTGCTCGGATCCACAGTCAACACTCTTGGCACCAGCAGTCAGGAAATCAAAAAGCGCATCGCGATGGGAAAGTCTGCTGTTATGGGACCTCTCAAAGGTACTCAGGAGCAACAGTGTCTCTCTGGAGACTAAGGTGCGCCTGATACAGGCCATGGTCTTTGCAATCGCTTGTTATGCATCAGAGAGTTGGACAATGACTAGGGAGGACAGAAGGAGAGTGGATGCTTTTGAGCTGTGGTGCTGGAGAAGGGTACTGAATGTACCATGGACTGCCAGGAAAACAAACAGATTCATCTTGGAGAGGATTAAACCAAGCTACTCCTTGGAGGCAAGGATTCTGGGGCTTCGTCTGACATACTTTGGACATGTTGCCAGGAGGGACGGGTCCTTGGAGAGGGACATCATGCTTGGGAGGGTGGAGGGACAGTGCAGGAGGGGAAGACCCTCTATGAGATGGATTGATTCGGTGACTGGGGTAATCGGGATGGGTGTGTCAGAGGCGGTGAGGTTGGCGCAGGATAGAGCAGGGTTTAGGGCTGTTGTGCATAGGGTCGCTATGAGTCGGAAACGACTCGACGGCACATAACAACAACAACAAATATATATATACACACACACACACACACATCGGTTGCACATGCATTGGCGATCCGTGTGGAAGTATGTGTATTGTGTATGCACAGGCATGCAAATACATTCAAGATCTTTAATAATATTTGTGGATCTTCCTATTTTATAATGTTCTACAATAATCTACAATATGGCTGCACTCTGCTGTATTTAACTATTTCCTTTCTGTTCAAAACTGAAGATGGCTTTAAGAAATACAGTGGGATTAAGTGAACATAGTAATGCTTTCTCTCCCACTTTTTGGACATGTTATTAGGAAAGACTAGTTCCTAGAGGAGTGAGAGAAGGAGGGGCAGTCTTCTCCCATGGATTAACCCCTAGAGGGTCAGCTAGGAGTCATTTCTGACTTGATAGCTCACAACAACAACAAGAAGTTCCTAGAGAAGAACTTTATGTTTAGTAAAGTAGAAGGTCAATGAAAAAAAAGAAGGCTCTCAAGATAAACTGATACAGTGGCCACAGGGATGGGTTTCAGCACAGCAGCAGTTCAGAAGATGATGCAGGACTGGACGAGCCAGAGCCAGAACCAACCTGATGGCACCCGACAAGAGTGAAGTAAAAGAAGCAATTCACAAAATGCAACATGTTGTGTGACTCTGTTTATAGAATATATGCAGAGTAGGCAGTTCTGGAGAGAGAGAAAGTAGATTAGTTGTCTCCTGAAGCTGTACATTATGCAGGGGCTGAAGGATGATAGCTAAGGGGTCTGCCTTTTCTTTTTAGGATAATGAAAGCATTCTAACACTGTGGTAATGGATATGCAAGTCGTTTAATACTGAAATCCATTGAATTGTACACTTAAATTGGTGAATTGGTATGTGAAGAACGGTTTTTAAAAGAGAAAGAAAAGTGGTCATCTCATTAGCTATATTTCTTCAAGACAAATGAAATCAGAGTCTGACCCCAGGCCTGCATAATAACCCTGTTTGTTTTTAACCTCAGTCTCTCATTTACACAGATAATATGTTCTGTGGCAAAAACTCTTTAGCAGATAGTTCTTTCAGCTTTAAACAATGAACTGTGTGGCCCATGACCTTTGTGGGAAAAGTAGCAGTAAAGGTAGGCATAGTAAGTTGCTAAATTCCTATTAATGTCCATTATCTTACTCTTACTTCATTTCATTTGCTATTCTAATAATATGTAGAACAGCAAATACAAATCATCTTCCTTTTCATAGGTCTAAGCAGTAAGCAGTATTCTAGAGGGAAATTTCCAGAGTCCTTTCCCAGCTTTCTCATGGGTGAAATGGGCCATAATCTTTAGAAAAATGTTCTGTATGTTGGCCTCAAAATTCAGGCTTGCCAAGACAATTGGAATAATTCCTTTCTCTTGTGTTCTAAAGACATCTCCACAAGTGCTTCCATAATAGAAGTGAGTTTCAGATCCTGTATAGGTGACTTATGGATCCTAGTAGTAAATGCTGTTATATTTAAATCAGTAAGTAAATAAATAAATGTCATTTGTTGAATACCTACCTAGTCCACAGTTTACTGTTGTTGTTGTTAAGTGCCATCAAGCTGTAGACGACTCATAACGACCCCATGAAGGAAAGATCTAAACACTTGTAAAACTTTCATCGTTTTTCCACGCTTATAGAGTTTCTGGAGGCAAGCTATTTCAGAAGTGGATGCCACTCCTGCTTCCAAGCTTGTTTTAATTGGGAAGCTCCACCAAACACTGCCCGCCGTGGGTAACTATTATTGCATTTGACACATCAGTGTCACAGGGTTTAGCTTCACAGCAACCATATTACCTCTGCACAGCAAATGGACAGACCAATGCTATACCACTTAGAAGAATGTTTGACCAAAAACAATTAAAACCAAGCCTGAGGGACTCAGATTAAAATCACCACCTTTGTCTTGCTAGCATAACTTTCTATCCACTAAGCCAACAGAGCTCTCTGTATGATGTTGTTGTTATTGATGCAGTTTACTACTTGCATTAATAAGCCATTACCAGAAACCCTTTGAGATAGATTTCAGTTATTTCCTTTTACATTTAAGCAAAAGAAGGTAAAGTGATTCTCCAAGGCCATTCAAATCTCTTGATCCACAGGCAATGCTCTTTCTGCTGCACCATACTGTCTTCTGTGTATTTTGGCCTCAAATTATCAGGCTAGGAATGTTAGGACTTTACTAACCTTTATCTTGTTCATCATTTATATCATGGTGCTCAGCATACAATTGGTTCTCAGTATCTGTCCATAGAAACAGAAACCTCAAGCCCTTTGCTTTGCTTCCTCAACCCAGTCTCCTTTGATCATGGGCATGCACTACCTCAGGCTTCTAAGCTCCCTGTGGGGGGCATTCACACAGGAAACCACACTGAATGTCTGACCAACTTCAAGAAGGAGGATTTTCTTTTTTACAGAGAGGATGTTAGAAAGAGTCTAAAGGGAAATGTTAGGAAATTAAAGTCTATGGAATCAGCATGAAGGCTGCTTACGGATCGCATTAGTCATGGAAGGTAAGTTCACACAAGAAAGCAGAAGAATGTAGAGATGCACTTGGCAGGATGCAGATGACAGGTAGGAGAGTTCACAGAGTCTCTTCACAAGGCGGAACATCAACCCTGGTCTTCCCAAGTGCACCAAAGCATGTGTGGATCAGATTAGGAAAAGGAGAAAACTGTAGAGCAAGTGGCTATAGTAGAAGGGTGCACATTGAGATATGATTACATGTTCTGAGAATCAAATAAAATTGACCTCTAGAACATACAGATGCTATCCCTAGAGAAAAAATAAATCATCAACTATAGTATCTGGCTTCAATAGAAGGGAGATAATTTATTTGAAAAGTAGTTTGTTTTGAAATTAGAAGTAAGGCCAGATAAGAAAGGAAGAATAAAGGATGTTCCTTCCTTCTGAATTAAAACTCCAGGGACTTGCTCCCCTCCTGCAGGTAGATCAGAGCCCTCAGGAGGCAGATGGCTTTGAAATAAACCTGGCCTGACTGCCAGAACCTGAAATGGATTGGGCTGCCTCTGATGATGCTCCCTTCTCTTGCAATTACTTGGTGTAGATTTTTATGGATCTTGTTTTGGAGGTATCTTTGAATGCCCTTGTATCAGCTGACAATTTCTTCATCTCATTAACTAAATCAGCAGTCCATGAACCTTGTAACTTCAAAACTAGAGTCTAAATTTGAATCCTGAATTCAGTCCTAAGTCAGCTGTTGGGGAAAAACAGTCATTTATTCCACTTTTCTGTCCCTCCACGTCTCCCTTTGTAACAGAGATATGATTGTTTTACTGGAACCACAATAGCTATATCTTGACAAGGTAAAATTATTTTACCCTTTTGAATCTTTGAACTTTGTGGATCTTTGAAACTCCTCACTAAACACTGGTCTCCTTTGTGTAAGATTCAAGGTCAGACTCTGTATAATATGTTTCCCATGCCTAATCCTTAGGATTACGGTACCAGGCAGTAAATGGACCACGCGGTGACATGCGTTAGTCCTTCTTTACTTTCTTTTCTAGAAATATCGCTCCTGTAATCTCACTTGGGAATTTCCTGACTTTTCAAAGTTTAGATAATAAATCTTTCATTGCATTAGTATAACTTAATGCCTTTATTTGCCTGAACTGTATTTTTAAGAGCTGTACCTCCCTGCACTCTCAATGAGATCACAACAAGCATATTTCATTAGATTTATACACTTGAGATTTTATACTGTACAGTACCAAGAACTTTAAACAGTCAATATTTAACATTCTACAGTTGAAGACAGAACCTCAAAAGAAATAGTATTTTTAAAATGGACAAGATAGATTATTCCAAGACTGAAACTTGAGTCTGGAGACACAAGTACAGTTTTTAGAGGGACTGCAGTTGGTCTGTCTTGTTGGTTGGTCACACTTGGATCCTTCATCTGTGGTCAGAGCTGAGGTCACATTGTATAAAATGTATTCTTGTGTGATATCCATGTGAATGTCTCCTGTCAAAAATGACCTTTATGTAAAAAAAGGTAAGGAATCTGTAGCTGGTGCTGAGAAAAATCCTTTCCCACTATTAAAGTAGGGTGTCCTACAACAAATGCTGGTGAGGGTGTGGAGATTGGCACACGCTCATACACTACTGTTGGGGTAAATGGTGTAACCACTGTGGAACACAAGTTAGTGTTCCTTCAAAAATTTGAAATAAAAATACCATTTGATCCCTCAGTCCTACTACTGTTGTTTTTGTTGTTGTTGTTGTTGTTGATTGCCAATTATCGTCAAGTCAAGTGCGACTCATAGTGACTCTATGAAAAAAAGACCTAATACCTTTCCATAACTAGCATCATTTCTCCAAGTTCATAGAGTTTCCAGAGACATGTGGTTTAGGAAGTGGATGCCACTCCTGCCTCCAAACCTGTTTTACAATCCTACTACTAGGTAAGGAATATGAACTGTGACATAGACATATGCACATTCTTGTTTATTGCTGTATTATTCACAATGCCAAAAAGATGTAAATGAAACAAATATCAGCAAACAAATGATTAAATAAACTGTGGTACTTTCACGAAATGGAGTACTATGCAACCCTAAAGAACAAGAAAGAATTTGTAAAACTCTGCTTAACAAGGATGAATCTAGAGGGCATTGTTCTTGTTGTTGTTGATGATGATGATTGCCTTCGAGTCAAGCACGACTTGTAGAAGACCCTACACGTATCAACATTTATCAAAGTTCATAGAATTTCTGTAGGCATGTTATTTAGGAAGTGGATGCCACTCCTGCTTCCAAAAGAGGGCATTAGACTAATTGAAATAAATCAGTCACCAAAAGACAAATGCTGTGTATGATGACTTTTATAAAAAGCTAAAGAAAGGTTTGTTGTTGTTGTTGTTGTTGTTATGTGCTCTCACATCTGTAACTCATAGAGACTCTAGGTACAAAAGTCTTAAACCCTGCTCTATCCTGTGCTAATCGTATTGTCTCTGACACACCTACTCCTATAAACCCAGTCACTGAATCAATCCATCTCATCAAGGGTCTTCCTCTCCTGTGCTGTCCCTCCACCCTCCTAAGCATGATGTCACCCTCCAAAGACGAGTCTCTCCTTGCAACATGCCCAAAGTATGTCAGACAAAGCTCCAGAATCCTTGCCTTCAACGAGCAGCCTAGTTTAACCCTTTCCAGGAGAAACCTGTTTGTTCTGGTATTCATGGCATATTCAATACTCTTCTCCAACACTACAGCTCAATTTTCCTTCTTTCATCCCAAGCCATTGTCCAGCTCTCTGATGCATAGCAAATAATTACAAAGACCATGCATGGCCTGTATCAGGCGCACCTTAGTCTCCAGACTGACATCATTGCTCTTCAGTACTCTGGAGAGGTCTCCGAGAAGAGACTTTCCCAATACAATGCGTCTTTTAATTTCTTGCCTGCTGGTGCCAACAGTGTTGATTGTGGAACCAAGCAAACTAAAGCTGTTTACAATCTCAATCTCTTCACCATCCATCACGATGCTGTTAATCAGCCCAGTAGTGAGAATCTTGATATTGAGCTGAAGCTCCATATTGAAGGCTGCAGTTCTTGACTTTCTGCCGCAAGTGCTTCAGGTCCTCCTCAATTTTAGCCAGCAGGGTTGTGTTGTCTGCATAACACAGATTATTGATGAGTCTTTCTCCAATCCTGATGCTACTTCTCTTCATGGAGCTCAGCCTCCTGGATAATCTGTTCTGCATATAGATTGAAAAGGTATAGAGATAGGACCCATCCCTGGTGTACACCCATTCTAATTTTGAACCATGTAGTGTTCCCTTGCTCTGGATGGTTACCAGGAGAAGGAATAGGAGAAGAAGTAGTAAAAATTATCTGTGAAAAAGATAGGTAAAGAGAAGACAATATACACTTACAAAATGGTCAGCAGAATATCACTTAGAAAAGATAGAGTTACAGAAGAAATAAAGACAACAGTAGATGTACAGTCATACAGACAAGATGAACAGAATGGATAGATGAAAATAAAAATAAGTAAATAAAATATTTAATTAAGTCTCCTATTCCAACAACCAGTTTAGAAAGGAACAGAGGAGAAACACTTCCCCCAGAGTGCCTGCCACAAGGACAGTTCAGAATTAGTTAACTAACTAACTAACTAACTAACTAACTCATTGTCTTTTTGTTAAAAACAGTATTTCTAAAAAAAATATTATTTCTCTTAGAGTCCTGAAGCAGGTAGGGCTTTCTTAAAGAATAAACATCAGAAAATATTCATTTGCGCCTTTACTATGTATGTAACATCCTATTGCATAAAAACAAAAGTTATGCTATGCAGATCAAAATAATAAATCAAGAGCAAAGTAATAGAGTATAAGCTGAACAAATAAGGATCAGAATAATGGGAATATGTCTCTGAAGAGAAGACTCCTTTTAGGGAGAAAGAATGTTCAAATCTGACTAGGAAGTGAGGGACGAGGAAGGGACTATGGGAAAGAAGATTCCACCTGTCAAGAACAATCTATCCAGAGGCCCGGAAACAGCCTCATGGGAACACAAGAGACATTATGGGAAATGGCAGAAGATGCCAATGGGACATAAACCAGCTGGTCTAGGTAAGCTGTTTTAACACTGAGATGGACTCGATTAACCATTGGAATCATGCTGGGTTCTTATTTAGGAAACTAACAAAAGGAAGTTTCTTCTGTGGAAGCTATTTGGGAGTCACTGGAGTGGTGGGATGCTAGCAACAGAAAAACCACTTGGGCATTAGCCCTCATGTGATATGAAGATTGAGGGGCTATCTTAGAAAAAGTGAATGGGAGATACTCTGGGGAGAAAAAGCACTAAATGGTAACATTAACACCTTCTTACATCTACCTCAAAAAAGAGTAAGACCTTAATGAGATGGATTGAAGCAGTGGGCTCAAGTGTATCAGAGATGGTGAAGATGGCACCGGAGAGGGCAGGGTTCAGGTCTGTGGTGCATAGGGTCGCCAAGAATCATGATCTTGGTGGCATGTAACAACATCAACCCTATCTCTGCATTCTAGAACCTAGTCCTGTGCAGTCAGGAGTAACAATATGAGCTTTATTAAAAAACTGGATAGAGAAAACTTGTTTGTGAAGATCAAGAAAGGCTTTGTGGGCTAAACCTAGAAGGATTAATTGTATTACAACAAATACAGTAGTATCTGATGAGAAAAGAGAATGAATATGAATAAAAGTAGATAGGGATTTGATGGACAATGGAGAGTTAGGGATGATATTTAATCTTGGTTCAAAATACTATATGATATGTTATGTATCTTTATATTTTCAAAATTTATACTTTGGCTTTATAATGAACTTATTATTTGTGTTTTAATTAAAACTAAAGAAGGACTGAGACTGGCAAGCTAACTAGAAAATCTGATGTATTTTTATAATAGCTTCTGAGATATAACTCACAATCATAAAATGTACTTTTTAAGGTCTACAATTCATTAGATTTTAGTATAATCACAGAGTTGTGCAACCATCAACCTGAACAGATATTCCACACCCATTACTGGTAGTCTGACCTATTTTTAATTTAATTTTCACAAACATAATGAGTATTGAAGGCTCTGATTGCCAGCAATTCTCTGTGCTCCTTAACTGAGTAGAAACTTTGAATGATTTCTTAATCTTAAATTCTCCATTACTGCTCTTTACAGAAGAGCGTCATAATCTGTTAAGCTGCAGGAGTGGGGTGAAAGGGACACGAGGTGTGTAAGATCATCTCATGTAGATGAAAGAGTGTTTGGAGCCAGAAGGGAAGCCAAGCAGGGCTGTTCAAGGCTGTGGAGAAGTTAAAAGGCAGCACTTCTCACAGCAGCCCAGCAATGGGTAGGAAAGGACAATGTAGCAAATGCTCCTGAAAGAAAACCACACTATCCTCATGAATCTGGAGCTTGATGCAACAGGACACAAGATCTCCCTTCTCTCTGTCAACAGGATATGCTGTCTGCCCATTCGCTCTGGAACAGCACTTTTCTCCCCTTCTCTGCTTGGCTGCCTACAGTCTTCCGTGCCCTAAACAAATTCATTTAATTCCTCTGATAGCACCAAAAAATGAGAGGCGACTATCTCCCACCTTCCCCCCCCTTTGTATTAATACTAGTTTATACTAAATTTGAATACATTGTTTTTCAGACCAGATTCTTCCAATTTCCCTCACCTCCCCACCCATCAAATTGTACAGAAGAATTTCATGAAATAACATTTGAGCAAGAGCCTATGCTGATGAAGGAGGAAGTTCAAATTGCTCTGAAGGAATTGGCAAAAAACCAAGGCTCCAGGAGTTGATGGCATACCAGTTGACATATTTCAACAAACAGGCACTCCCTGGATGTGCTAAGTTGTGCCAAGAAATCTGGAGGATAGTCAGTGGACCAACTGACTGGAAAAGATTAATGTTTGTTCCCATTCCAAAGAAAGGTGACCCAATAGAGTGCAGAAATTATTGAACAATAGCATTAATATCACATGCAAGCAAGATTCTGCTGAAAATGATCCAAAAACATTTGGAACAATGTGTCAACAGAGAACTGCCAGATGTGCAGGCTAGATTTAGAAGAGGTCATGGTACTAAGGATATTATAGCTAATGTTAGATGGATCTTGGCAGAAAGCAAAGAATACCAGAAGAATGTCTATCTGTGCTTCATTGACTATGCAAAGGCTTTTGACTGTGTGGATCACAACAAGCTGTGGCTGACTCTGAGAAGAAAGGGAATCCAGAACGTTTGATTGTGCTGATGCGAAACCTGTGCTTGGACCAAGAGGCAGTCGTCAGAACAGAGCAAGGAGACACTACATGGTTCAAAATCAAGAAGGGGGTCCGGCAGGGATGTATTCTGTCTCCATGCCTTTTCAATCTGTATGCAGAACAGATCATCCAAGATGCTGGGCCGTACGAGGAGGAATGTGGCATCACATTGGTGGAAGAGTCATCAACAACCTGCATTATGCAGATGACACAACCCTGCTTGCTGAAACTGAGGAGGATCTGAAGCGCTTGCTACAGAAGATCAAGGACTGCAGCCTCCTAAATGGATTGAAGCTCAACATCAAAAGACAAAGATTCTCACCACTGGGCCAACTGGCAGCATCAGTATGGATGGTGAAGACATTGAGATAGTTAACAGTTTTAGTTTGCTTGGCTCCACAGTCAACATTCCTGGTAACAGCAGCCAGGAAATTAAGAGGCGAAGTGCATTGGGAAAGTGAGGGACCTCTCAAGAGTACTGAAGAGCAACAATGTCAGACTGGAGACTAAGGTGTGCCTGATCTGGGCTGTAGTCTTTGCAATTATGTGCTATGCATCAGAGATCTGGACAGTGAATAGGGATGATAGAAGGAAAATTGATATCTTTGAGCTGTGGTGCTGGAGAAGAGTGTTGAATATACCATGGACTGCTAGGAGAACAAACAGGTTTGTCCTGGAGAAGGTGAAGCCAAAATGCTCCTTGAAGTCAAGGATTTTGACGCTTCATCTGACATACTTTGGGCATGTTGCAAGGAGGGACTGGTCCTTGGAGAGGGACATCATGTTTGGCAGACTGGAGGGACAGCGAAAGAGAGGAAGACCTTCAACGAGATGGATTGATTCTGTGACTGGAGTGGTGGGAATGAGTGCGTTTGAGATAGCTAGGTTGGCACAGGATAGAACAGCGTTTAGAGCTCTTGTGAATAGGGTCGCTATGAGTCGCAAGCAACTCAATGGCGCATAAGAACAACAAAACAACCTTTTAAAAGAGATACATTTATAAACTGAGTCTCCTAGAAGTTAAAGAAACTTGCTCAGGATTACACAACTGCTCAGCACCATGTTGTTGTTGTTGGTTGCCTTCGAGTCGAGTACGACTCATAGTGACCCTATGAACAAAAGGCCTGAAGCCGCTCTACAACTATCAGCATTTATCAAAGTTCGTAGAGTTTCCAGAGGCATGTTGTTTAGGAAGTGGATGCCTCTGTTGCTAAGCACCGTAGTTGATTTCAAATCCATGACTCGATCAGGATTCATGAGCTTCTGGGTCTTTTGTTCCTCTGTGTTGGTGGAATCAACATGACTTCTAACACGTGAAATACTCCTGCATCAGAGCAGCATACCAAAGCTTAGGAAAAAGCCCATTGCCCCGGCCTGACTAAAAACGCCGTGGTTAACTAGGGCTAGACGAACCTTTGAACCCTTCTCCAGTGTTTTACAGAGCAATACGGTCTTCTCAGCAATGTCTTTTCTGCGTTAGCCCTCTGCACATCTGCAGTGCTTGATCCCAGATGTGCAATTTTCATCCCATGGGGTGGGGCCACAGCACTGGGAATCCTGCCGGTTCAGCTGTGCTTGCTTAGACCTGTTTCTTTGACAGGGCCTGCAGGAGATGGCTAGTAGTGGTTTTGTAGCCCTTGATTTATTGCTGCCTCCAGACAAAGACAAGTGCTACACAATTTGGCACAGGCGCACACGTGTACACTTACAAACACATACAGCCCATTTGGAGAGGAACATGAAGAAGGAAACATTCACAAGGCATCACCATGGATTTCTTTTTTTCTCCCAGATCAACTGGACTGACTTCTCCCTGTTGCCTCCTTTGCCTGTGGTCTGTCAGCTGGAGGTGATGACAAGGAATATTTCAGACTCGTTCCCCATCTGCTCCAAACACCAGGAAGCTGCAGGCCTGAGTCCCTCCAGACCAGCTTAGAAATACTGGTGTCAGGATAGAGAAGGCTTCCAAAAGCCAACCACAGAACATTTAATACCTGTGCAAACCCCATATAGAATTCATATGCCAGAGGGTCATGGCTTTATGAGTGTTTCCATGACATGGTATTATTACACCCCAGATCTCTCACCTCATATGTCACTCAAGCATTCTCTGTCAGGAAACCAAGGAATAAACATCCAAAAAGAAGATTAATATTAGAGAGACCAAAAGAGTAAAGTTCACCCAACCATATGGTTCAGCTCAGAAGGGATATGCCTCAGCCCTTCTCTCTATCCCTTCACCCCTGCCTTACACCTCATCCTGTCTCGTTTCAAACCAGAATCCCTTTACAGCAGTCCTGCTCCAAGCTACCTGTATCTGAATCAGTGAGAAAGTTTTCTAAAAAATGCAGGTTCTAGGAAAGTTGATGTTTAGAAAAGGCATCCCTGAGAAATTAGCCATCTATTCCTATTTGAATATATTTAGTCGTGTAGAATTTACTACTTCTTTGCGCAGTTAAATCCAGCCTAAGATGACAGAGGGCAAAGATCTCTTTGATTTTGCTAAATTTGACCTTTTGGATCATTCTTCCTCCATCTCTTGTCTACTTCTTTTGGTGTAGTAGGGACTACATCCTCTCCCTTCTGTCTTAGTTTCCTAGGGATGCCATAGCAAAGTACCACAAAGGAGAGCAGATATTTATTTCTGACAATTCTGGAAGCTAAATTTCCAAATCAGGGCCCCAGCTGTAGTGATTCTGTCTGTGGGCCTCTCTCCTGAGTGTTTAGTGGTTACTGGCAATCTTTGGTGTTTCTTTGTTCTTACATATATAATTACCTCTTTTGCCATGTAATATCTCCCCTTCTGTGTCTGTGACTCCATGTCTTTACCTCCTTTTATAAATCTCAGAAGAGATTTGGTTGAGGCTCACCCAAGTCTGGTTATTATTTCATTAACCTAAAAAAATAAAAACTCCTTTTGCTAACAAGATCATATTCACGGGGTCAGGACTTAAACATATATTTTTAGGTAGATACAATTCAGTCCATAAAACCTTCCATGGGAGAACTTCTAGCTCAGATTCTTCTGTGTCCCTTCTCAGAAAGCAGAGGACTAAATCCAGCCATTGGACATGAGAACAAACATTGTTTCTAGGGGCAAACTTTTCCCAAGCTTCTCTGGCTCATATTTTCCCTTGCACATGGTTAGGTCCCTGGAGCCCTAATGTTAGATTAGCTGAAAAACCTACCTAAAATCAAACCCATTGCTCTCGAGTCAATTCCAATTCATAACAGCCCTTTACAACAAGAACAACCCTAGGCAAGAAAAACCACCCCAGAGAGTCTCCAACTGCCATATCTTTCTCCTGTGGAATGGTAGTGGACTTGAGCCATCAACTTTTTGGTTAGCAACTAAGCACTTAATCATTGTGCTATCAGGACTCCTCCAATATCCACCTGTTTGTACAAAAAAAAAGTGACTTTAAAAAATATGTAGGTGCATCTGTGTACCTAAGTCTTCGACATTGCTTTAAACAAAAGAGTCTAGGAAGTCACATTCTGAGATGTGCTTTGAATGCCAATTGAGAAGCTTTCCATCCCCACATGCTTCCACACATGCTGTGATGGATAAAATTCTCCCATTTAAAGAGCTTCTTTTTGTGGTGGCTTTGCTTTTCCAGAAGGTCTTAGTGAAAATGGAAATGCCATGAAAAAGATTACACATTAAATCATTAATTGTTTGTAATAAGAGCAATTAGAGTTCGGGGTCTGTAGATTCAGGTATGCATCTTTTTAGCTTGGGTTTTCTTTGCAAGGTTCAATTTTCCTAATTAATGAAATGAGAATGATAACCTTCATTGACTACATCACTATTTTATGTGAATTTAAGAAGGCAAACTGTATTTCATAAATGTTAAAGTTCTCTGAAGTGTTCTTATAGTGCAGTATTATCAGTTTATCCAGTCAGGACAGGACAGTACAGCAAAAGGTTTTCCTTACCTGTGTCTTGCAAGAGGCACTTACTGGTGCCTAGGCAAGAATCTATCCCTCTCTGTGCAGCATTTATTTATCTGCAAATCAAGGGTGCTGATAGGTTTTTAGGAGAAAATAATACATTCAAGACACTATCTAGAATATCTTAAGTATGTATGTACCATTATCATCATCTAGTGGGAAGTACCTGCTACCACTTATTGCCATGAAGTTAATTCTGGTTCATAGAAATCCTCCATCAGGTTTCTGAGGCTATAAATCTTCACCAGAAGAGACTGTCTTTCTCCTGCAGAGCAACTGATAGATTCAAACTACCAACCTTCCAGTCAGCATTGCAGTAAGTAATGTTCTATGCCACCAGAGCAATGGAAAGAGGGCAAGGAAAATATTCAAGATTTCCTCACTTACCCTTCTGCTTCTTTTCCCACAAATTAGAAGAAAAAAAATGATTGGGATTGTTACATAAACCATGGAGACCAGCTGTTCGTCAGTGTTAAGTGCTAAGTAAAATGATGTAAGCGACACTCAGAACAGAAGGGATCACCATAGTACAGAGACTGTATGCCCCAGTTTACCCAGAACTGTTCCAACTTCCTCCGGTGGCAATTATTAAAAATTTTAAAATGTCTCAGTTTGAATGATAAATTGTAGGCTCCTACACATTAGATTTTAAGAAGAACTTCAGTGATGTTTGGGAAAATTAAGGCAGCCTATTGAAGGAGCTTGTGAAATCATCCTTGGAAATATTTAAAATATGCCCATCTGACTGCAATGATTGAGAACAACTGCAAGTAAGTACTCATTTATAAGCGCCCTAAAACGCTTTGTTTGGTTTGGTTAAGCTAAACAGCCTTGCCCTGCCTCTAGGAGGTACATAGGTAATAAAATTAATGGAAACAGCATTCTTTACTACCCCATTTGCCAAACAAAAATTTCTTTGTGCTGTAGGCTAGTGGATGTGCATGAGCAATCATTATGAGGGTAGAGCCAGTAAAATTCTTCCTCAAATTACAGAGAAAAGATACCAAAGATTTGGAAGTTAACAAATTTTGGGGCAACTAAACGTAACAATGTGCAATGTGTAATACTATCTGGGTAAGCAAAGTGTAATAATAACTAAAAATGTGCCAGGTAATATACATATATTAATAAAGCATCCCCCGAAATATAGTCCCATTAGTAACATGCATCTGAGATGAGAAAACGGAATCACAGAGCGTTAACTACTTGTCAAGTTAATGGCAGAATCGGGATTTGCCCTTCGACAACTTGAATCCAGAGTCTTTGCTCTCAACGACTCAGCTGTGTGCCTGCAGGGAACTCATAACACTAGTTTAAATGAAATGGGATCACCACCAACTAGTTTTTAGTTTGTTTTAGCTGGCAGTTGGTGATCACAATTTGCCTTGAAATGATTTTTTTTAAAGAAAAAAAAAGACAAACAAAAAAAACCAGTCCTCACTGAGGAAAGAAGAAAAGTACTATTTCTTAAATTTTGCATTTGATCTCCATGGTATCAGTGGAAGATTCTTCCCATTTCATTGCCGTTTAGTTGGAACCAACTCATAGCAAACTTTCCAAGGGGTTTCCAAGGCTGTAAATCACACAGATTGTCAATCTTTTTCCCAAGGAACCACTGGCCCAGTCAGACTGCCAGAGAAGCTCTTGTGTTAGCAGCCTAACTCCTTGCGGACTTCACCACCAACACTCCCTAGTATGAGGTGTCCTTTCCATTTTGCAGGTAATGGAAGTAGGAGTTAGAGACAGTAAAGAGACCTCATGGTAAATCAGAAGCAGAAGCCGGAATCCTGTCTAACCCCAGAACCGAGCAGGCTACACACTTGAATACAGAAGATTATCTTAGTGGAGTGTGTGTATGAAAAAGAAAAAGATAAAAGGAAGAATAAGAGGGGAAAATGTCAATAGTTATTATCTCTGATTACTAAAGAATGGGTTCTTACTGCTTCTCCAAATATTTCTTTATGAAGTTTTAGTTAATGTGTATATAACTTCTAAGCAGTTTTATTGATGGAGACTTAAATCCTTTCATTTAAAGTTTATATTTCAGTATTTATAAGTATAATTATGGGTTGTGCAACCATAACTATGATTTAATTCGAGAAAATTTTCTTCATAATCCAGAATAGCCCATAGTCCCATAGCCATCATCAGTCACATCTCATTTTCCTGCAAACTCTTAATCTGAGCCTTAGCCAATCCCTTATTTATTTTCTGTGTCTATAGCATTATTGAGAAACTCTGGTGGCTTACTGCTAAAGAGCTACTCTGCCATCCCAAGGGCACAGGGTTTGAATCCACCAGCTGCTCCACTGAAGAAAGATGGGCAGTCTCCTCTTGTGCAATTTACTGTCTCTGAAAACCCACTGCAGGATCAGCTATGGATCAGTTCTGACTCAACAGTCACAACATACCATTATACATTCTAGTCAGTCTTAATAAAGGGAATCATACTACATGTGATCTTTTGTGTGCAGTTTCTTTTCACCCAGCATATTGTTAAGGTCCATCTACATCAAAGCATGTAGCAGTACTTCATTTCCTGCCATTGCTGAATAAAATGTTTTGCATGAATAGACCACATTTATCCATCTGTTCATCAGGTATGGGCATTTGAGTTGTTTCTCTCTTTTACCTATGACAAATGATGTTACTATGAACATCTATACTTTTGTTATGTGCTTTTACTTTTTAGGAGTATATATATTAGTAGCAAAATTACTGGGTCACTGTGGTAACTACATGTATAAATTTTTGAGGAATATATATGTATCTTTCTTAAAGTTGTTCTTATAAAAATCCAAAACCCCAGAAAGCACTTATGTAATAGGCAAAGAACGAAAGATTATACTAAAATGAGCGATTCCATGTCAAACCTCTCATAAAATTAAATCATCCAATAAGAATGAAAAGTAAGGCCAATTGGTATTTACATTGAGTCATTCCTTCATCATGCTACAGCTCTTTTGGGGGGCATTTGCTGTAGAAGGTCAAGGACTGCAGTCTTCAACATGAATTGAAGATCAAGAAAACAAAAATTCCCACCACTGGGCCACTTAGCAGCATCAGTGAAGAGATTGAGATTGAGATTGTTAACAGTTTTAGTTTTCTTAGCTCCACAATCAGCACTGTTGGTACCAGCAGTCAGGAAATTAAGAGACAAATTGCATTGGGAAAAGTCAGCTGTCGGGGACCTCTCCAGAGTACTGAAGAGCAACGACATTAGGCTGGAGACTAAGGTGAGCCTGATCCAGGCGATAGTCTTTGGAATTATGTGCTATGCATCAGAGAGCTGGACTGTGGCTAAGGATGACAGAAGGAGAATTGATGCCTTTGAGCTATGATGCTGGAGTGTTGAATATACACCATCGACTGCTAGAACAAACAGGTTCATCCTGGAGAGGGTGAAACCTGGCTGCCCTTTGGAGACAAGGATTCTGAAGCTTCGTCTGGCATACTTTGGGCATGCTGCAAGGAGGGACCAGTCCTTAGAGAGGGAAGTCATGTTTGGGAGGGTGGAGGGAGGGTACAAGAGAGGAGGACCCTCAATGAGATGGGTCAATTCAGTGATTGGGGTAATGAGAGTAGGTGTGTTGGAGACAGGTTGGCACAGGTTAGAGCAGGGTTCAAGGCTGTTGTACATAGGGTCACTATGAGTCACAAGTGACTTGATGGCACACACCAACAACAACAATATTTAAGTCTCCTAACGGTTTTCAGAATGAAGTTCTGTGTTTGCTAAAGAACAACGTGGGTGGGTGAGTGGGATGAGGTGAAGAATAATTTGCAGCAGTCTCCTAATTCTGTTAAGATTTATTGGTTACACATTCTTCCACCAAGTTTGTGTTTCCTTTGCTTTGGAAATATGTTTCCTCCTCTGTTTTCTGAATTCCAGAAGTCACTCACAGCAAATACTCTTTAAGTCTAGACTCTTAGTAAACAATACAAGTAGAAGGTCAACATGGTTTCTTCTGAGTTTTGGTGCGATGCTAAATCTCTGTACTGACCTACCCTTAGACTTCTTTGCACTAACAAGAGATGTTTATGTTTGGAATGTTAACAGTTTTGGAGAAATCTTTATTCTTCTTTAAGCAAACAAATATAATACTTGGTTGATGTACTTTAAAGTGTGATTTGGTTTCATAGAGAATAAGCTTTTCATTGATAATAAGCTTTTTTCTTAATGCTGCATTTCATTCTTTTTGTTGCTACTAATGGGCTATTGAAGAAAAGAACAAAATAAAAAAATTATTTATTTCATCTGTAACCAGATGTCCTCTTCCGATTTTAAAAATTTATGGCTTTTTCTTTTATTACAAACTATATACATGGTTATTATAGAAAAAATGGAAACACAAGAAGAATAGTTAACAATAGAATAGTACAAGCTATTGGCCTGAGACAAAGGCAGGAAAGACTTTGGTATAATGGCAAGAAAAGGTAAGTCAGAGGTGTTAATGGCAACAAGAATCCCTAAGAGAGCCAGATTATGCCAAAATGGACAGCTCTCAAAGGGAAGTTTCGTTAGATTAGTCCAAAGGACAGACTGAGTGTGCAAACATAAACAGCCCTTAGAGGGGAGATCTGGGCAAGAAAACACAGATGAGGAAAACACAGAAGGAAAACAGAGGCTGGAGAGAGGCAGGGTGTGTAAACAGCAACACACTCAGAGGGGAGACATACAGGGGGTGCAAACCCAGTCATTAGCGGTGTATGAAGACCTGTTAAGTTGTAGTCCATCTCCTGTGCCTGATTTTGAAACATACCCTGTTAAATATTCAATGCATTTTGATAAATGGCTCAAAAAGGGTAACTAGTACCCTGACTTTCCCAGGGAAGACTTCAGAAATATAAACAGTTCCAATCAGAAGGGACCCAAGTGAATGGCTCAGCCCATACCTCCCAATGCAAAATCTATGTGCCACTGGTGGCACGGGTGATTATTTTAATGATAAATATCTTTTGTTCTTACTTTAATAATTATTTTAATATGTATTAGGAAAAAGTATGTAGGTAACATAACAAAACCATGATTTCACAGATAATCTTATCTAGAATGAGACTAAAGTTGGTATTAATGTTAATCCTGGGTTGATTTGTTCAGTATAAAACTAGAGTTCTTGGGCTGTACAGTTAGTACACTTGGCTGCTAAATGAAAAGTTTGGCAGTTGTGTCCACTCAGAGGTGCCTTGAAAGAAAGGCCTGATATTCTGCTCCTGAAAAATCAGTGACTGAAAACTCCATGAAGCACAGTTCTACTCTAAAACACACGGGGTCTCCATGAGTTAAAACCCATTTAACAACTGGTCTTACACTGAGGGACAGGAGCAGTAATAAGGATAATTGCAAAATACTAGAATTCTAGAAATTCTGTGCTTTAGAATTCAATATAACTGGACCAATATTTTTCCTTTTGTAGGCACAACTATTTAGCAAGCCTTTGTTGTTGTTGTTGTTATGTACCATCTACTCAGAACTGACCCCTAGTAGACCCTCCAGTGAGTTTCAGAGGCTGTAAATCCCAGAGGAGGAAATTGCCTATTGTTTTCCTACAGAGCAGCTGGTGGATTTGAACTGCATGTTTTTGGGTTGGTAGCTCACCTCCTTACCTCTAGGCCACCAGAGCTCCCTAAGCATTTCCTTAAAGAAACAAAAATGAGAGTTGGGACTTTATTGACAGTTTGGGGCCTTGTAATCTAGTAGTTGATAGGTATCTGTAATGCAGGATAGATTAAAATGAATGTTGTGGGGAAAGTTACTATCACGCATTTTGAAGGTTGAAAATAGAGTGATCATGTGTCTTATATCTTATTAAATCTCTGATGCTATCAATTAAAACATACACTTTTCTTTAGTGCAACAATGAGAAAGAACTCAGATAATCAAACTATGACGAGTTGTTGATTGTAAGATACATCCTCATTTTAGAAATGCCAAACATGTTAAAAAATACTTTTAAAATGATGAAACATGGTAATTGAAGAATTTTGACAGGCTGAAATAAGACAAAAAGTCTCCCAACCAGGGGTCCTTCTGGTTTTTATTTAATATACTTCATGCTTTCTTTGAGTAATTCACTTTATGACTTCTATCATCCCCTCTATGATCTTTCATAATCATGAAGTTTATAAATCATCTCCTGCCAGAATTCCTCTCCATAAAAATCTCTCTCCTCTCCTTAAATGTAGATCCTTTTATCTAACTTTATTTTACTCACACTAGTTCTATGTACTTTATATTGAGTGTCATAAAAAAACCCCGTGATAGTGGTGGTGTTAGTTGTCAGGACAAAATTAACTATTGCCTGGTTCTGCACCATCTTGATGCCTCTTGGTATGTTTTAATCTGTTGTTGTATGGGTAAGTATTTATTATTATTATTATTATTATTATTATTATTATTATTATTATTTATTATCTCAGTTATGGAGAGAGATTTAAGTAATTTTCCCAACATCATATAGCTAGTAAGTTCAAAATCCCTTTCTTTTTTTTTTTTAAATTGATCACATCTTTATTTTTGTCATTTAAAGGCTGATGAAAAACTATAATTCATTCTATTAAAAAAAAATCCAACATCTCAGTTGAAAAGAATTGTATTCACTCCTTGAATGCTAATAGCTTTCTAAGACAAATTTAAAATATCCAGCATGCATATTTAATTTCAGTACAATAGATTCAAGACCAAGCATACATGTTATAAGACTAGATTACAAATTATGATATTCATCATCATCATCACCATCGCCATTGTTGTCGTCTTCATGTTTCCTTTTCAATGCATTAGATAGTTCACTGGCAGTATTTTGTGATGGTACCATATTAGTTGTAGTAAGTATATTTTTGGTCCCAATTAATGATGGATTAATCAGAACATTCTGAACTGCTGACGTGGCTGGAATCAATGCTTTTACAGCCGGAGTCTGTGAAGTAGGCATCTGGACTGTAAATAGTTGCCCTGTGAGGGACATTGGAGTCCCTACTTTAGTTGAAACAGACATGGTTTGTGGGGTTGGTGTACCTAGAGTGGGAGTACTAGGTCTGCTAGTAACGGAACCAACGCTGAGCCTTGGAACTGTTATTCTTCCTGCAGCACCAGATGTCTTTTTCTGTATGGTCTTATCTCTATAATAAATCCCTTTCTATTGACATATGTTCCCTTAAATGTTCTGCCATATTTTTTAATCAATGTGTCCCAAAATTGAACTTGTCATTGCTTGTCCCTCTTCCTCCTAAATCTGCTTCTCATCCTCTTGTTTTCCCTCTCTGCTGGTTAATAGTATCCTTATCCTCAGTCTGGGTCTCTCTCTTATTCATTATTTACAACTTATTGTTACATCCTGTCATTTTATAATATGAATATCAGTGAAGCAATTCCAGGGATAACAAAAATGGTTTGTTCTTACCTGCTAACTTAAAGGTTGCTGGTTCAAACCACCTAGCAGTAGTGCAGATCAAAAGTCTTTTCATATGGTTGGTAACTATCCAAGAATTTTTTTCTGTGTAAAAACATTTCTTTAGCTTTTCACAATGGTAAACTTATAGAACATTTATCTTTTTGTGATTGACTTATTTCATTTAATATTAATTAAAAAACTATTATTTGATCCATTTATTATTATGTAGTGCTTTGAGAATTCATTATTTTTTGTGTTGCACAATCTTCCATTGTGGGTATGTTAACATAGTTTATTTAGCTATTCATCATTTAATCACATTTGGGTTGTTTCCATATTTTGAGTACTGTAAATAATGTTGCAGTGAACATGAAAAAAAAAAGTCTTTTCAGTCTGCTTCCATTTAATATTATAGACAAGAAAACCATATAGAACAATTCTTCTCTGTAATAGACGGGACCTCCAAGAGTGAGAATCTACTTAATGGCAACTAACAAACAAAGACAACCACAACAGCGCTTAGTAAACAACAACAACACCTTGTTGCAGTTGAATTGTAACTGACTCATAGCTGACTCTCCAGCAGGTCCTCAGAGACTGAAAATCTGGTGGGAGGAGATTTCCCATCATTCTTCCATAGAGCAGCTGGTGGACTCAAACACTTGCCTTTGGTTGGCAGTTCAGCTTCTTACACACTAGGCCACTAGAGCTTTCCAGTGCCAATTATAGTATTTAGCATTATAGTAAGTGTTCAATAAGTATTTATTACATTAATAAGAACATCAAGAGTATTTTAAAAAATAGCAAGTGGTATTTTGTTGTGTTGTTATGTATTTTCAAGTCATCTACAATTCATAGCCACTCTGTGAACAACAAATCCGAACCTGCCCTACCCTGTGTATCCTCATGATCTCTCCCATGCTTAAGCCTATTGCCCAGTCATTGTACCAGTGTATCATGTTAAGGGTCTTCTGTCTTTCTCTGCAGTGGTTTGAGCAACAGTTTTGATTCCATGTAACTTGATTCAAGAATCCCTGCTCTTAAACACTACAAGATAGCAAAGGTTTTGAAGTTGTTGGAATGAAATCTGGATATTGTTAACAGCAGCCTAAAACTTTGTCATAAAGTAAAATGTTAGGTCATCTTCTACAAGTGGGAATGAGAAATTGAAGCCAAGGCCTTTATAGGAACAGAGATAATTTGGGTCCTGATGGGCAAGTAAAGGGAAGTTTTTGGAGTCGTGTTTGATATGTATTCTTGCTCTTCCCCGCCAAGAGCGGCCCTCAGGTCAAATTTATTAATTTTCAAATTAATATTCCTTGAATGACACAGCAATCTTTTGTCTGTTTGCTGAACTGAACAACTTGGTATTGCTGTGATGCTGCACATTGTTCCACAGTCTTGTCAAATACCATAATGGTTATCTATTATGTACAGTGTTTGGATTAGCTTGATTTTTTAATTAAATTGATGTATGCTGGGAAGCAGGAGTGGCATCCAATTCCTAAACTAGATGCCTCTGGAAACTCTACAAACTCTCTAAACTCTATAAATGTATAGAAATGATGATAGTTATAGAACAGAGTTATGTACAGAAATGATGTTAACTATAGAACAAAGTTTAGGTCTTTTGTGCAAAACTTACTCTCAGTCTTGTTCAACTTGACAACACTTAACCACTGCTAAGTGAAACTAGTGCTGTAATATCTGGAGGAACACTCACTTTGTACATCACTCTTTGTCAATCTGCAGTATGAAGTAACCTGAGTTGCTGTGATGCTGAACCTTGTACCATTGGGGTATCAAAAACCAGAATGGGTTCCCAATGTAGACAGTGTTTGGTGTTTACTGTTTGTAAAACAGGTTTGGAAGCAGGAGTGGCATCCACTTCCTAAACCACATGCCTCTGGAAACTCTATGAACTTGGAAAAATGACCATAGTTATGCAAAGACATTAGGTCTTTTGTTCATAGAGTCGCTATGAGTCACGCCCAACTTGACGGCATTCAGCAACAACAATATAAGAAATTCTATAGAATTCTAGGAGTTTATGTATTTAAAAATTAATATTATTTTATTGTAATCCACAGTGGGAGGAGAAATAAGATTGGACTAAACAATTTGCATCAGTAAGATTGAGACACTTTTTTTCCTTGACCCTTTCAAATTTGTTCTAGATATTGAAGTGCCCTGTTGCAGAATTAAGGATTGGGAAATGGGTTCTGCACAGCGTGTTCAAATGGACTTCTTACTATGGTTTTCTGATGTCCATGCTCAAATGAGCTCTTGTTCTTTGTCACCTAAAAGTTGAAATTAGTAAGTATTCATCTCAAGATCTTTGGAGATTATAAGGAAAGATAAAGTGGAGAAAGAAGATTTGCTCATTGTCACTAATGTTATTTTTTATGACATTATTATAACCAAAGCTTTATAATAGCTCTATTAAACCAAAACTTGGATAAGGAAGCAATCATCGGAAAAGAGCAAGGAGACATTGCATGGATCAAAATTGGGAAGGGTGTATGTCAGGAATGTATTCTGTCTCCATACCTTTTCAATCTATATGCAGAACAGATCACTCATGAGGCTGTGGCATCAGGGTTGGAGGAAGATTCATCAGCAACCTGCATAATGCAGATGACACAACCCTGTTTGCTGAAGCTGAGGAGGACCTGAAGCACTTGCTGCAGAAGATCAAGGACTGCAGCCTTCAATATGGATTGAAAGTCAACATCAAGAAAACAAAGATTCTCACCACTGGGCCAATTGGCAGCATCATGATGGATGGTGAAGAGATTGGGACTGTTAACAGTTTTAGTTTGCTTGGCTCCATAATCAACACTCTTGGTACTAGCAGCCAGGAAATCAAGAGATTAATTGTATTGGGAAAGTCGGCTGTCAGGGACCTCTCCAAGAGTACTGAAGAGCAACAATATCAGTCTGGAGGCTAAAGTGCACCTGATCCAGGCCATAGTCTTTGCAATTGCTAGCTATGCATTAGAGAGCTGGACAATGACTAGGGATGATAGAAAGAGAATTGATGCCTTTGAGCTGTGGTGCTGGAGAAGAGTTTTGAATTATACCATGGTCTGCAAGGAGAATAAGCAGGTTCATCCTAGAAAGGGTGAAGCCGGCTTGCTCATTGGAGGAAAGGATTCTGAAGCTTCGTCTGACATACTTTGGTCATATTGCAAGGTGCGACTGGTCCTCAGAAGGGGCTCTCATGCTTGGGAGGATGGAGAGACAACACAAGAGAGGAAAGACCATCGATGAGATGGATTTATAGAGTGACTGTGGTAATGAGGATAGGTGTGTCAGAGATAATAAAATTGACCCAGGATAGAGCAGGTTCCAGGGCTGTTGTACAGAGAGTTGCTGTGAATCGCAAGCCACTCAATGACACATAAAAAGAACAACAACAGTAAACCAAAATACCAAACTAGTTGCCATCCAGTCTTATGGTAACATCATGTGTGGGAGTGTTAAGCTGCACTTGGTATAGTCAAAAGGCTGCTCATCTCCAGTAGTTCAAATCCAATAGCCATTTACAGAGGATAGAAGTCTCCTTCTGATTTATAGTCTCTGAAACGTAATGGAGAATCTTTGTGAACCGAAATCAACTCAATAACAGTGAGTTTGAGTTGATTTTTTATGATCTTTCCAGAAGTAACTCTCCAGGATTTCTGCCAAGGCACCTTCTGTTAGTGGCTAAGTGCGAAACCATCTCACCACTTGTTATGTGCCATTGAGTCGCCTGCGAAGCAGTGATCCTCTGAAACCTGCCCTGTCCTGAGCCAGTCTCACTGACGCCGACACACCGATCCCCATTAACCCAGTTACTGTGTCAATACATCTCATCCAGGGTCTTCCTCTCCTGTGCTGTCCCTACACCCTTCTGAGCATGATGTTCTTCTCCAAAGACTCTTCCCTCCTCACCACGTGCCCAAAGTATGTGAGGTGCAGTTTCAAAATCTTAACCTCCAAGGAGAAACCTGGTTTCACACTCTCGAAGACAAATATGTTTGTTCTCTTGGCAATTCATATAATGTTCAATATTCTTCTTCAGCACCATAACGCAAAGACATCAGTTCTTCTTCTGTCATCCATAGTCATTGTCCAGCTCCTTGATACATAGCAAGTAATTGCAAAGACCGTAGCCTGAATTAGGCACATCTTAGTCTCTAGACTGACATCTTTGCTTCTGAGTGCTGTGGAGAGGTCCCTTACAAATTTTCACAGTGTAATTTGCCTTTTGATTTCCTGACTTCTGGTGCCAAGAGTGTTGATAGAGTGTGGAGCTCTAGAATAACTTTTAGAAGTGAGTAATTTGTCCTCTGAGAACATCTGCTTTATTTTCTTCAGGCATCTGTGTTGTTATTGTTGTTGTATCCCATCTAGTCTCCTCTGATTCATAAAGAGTCCTAGTTGAGCAATGGTTTAGTTCTCAGTGCTGACCTAAAGGCTGATGGTTAGCTATTAACAGGTTGGTATAATCCATAGACCCAACTAGTGGCCCTTCAAGAGATAGAACTGGCAATCTGCTACTATAAAGATTAAAAGCAAAAAGCCCTTTCGAGCAGCCTTACTCTGTCATAGTTTATCTCTTATGAGAGTCATATCTAAACTGTCATTAAATTATAGTTATCTGTGGGCATTTTTTGTTCCTCTTTGAGACCAGCAGCTTTGGAAGGCAAGAACTATAACATGTTCATATCTGTGTTTCCAAGGCTCAGGACAGTGTCTGGAATCTATTAAGTACATAATAAGTCTTTAAATCAAATCAATTTCAGGAGAAAGCTCTTTTGTCCAACTTCTTAGAAATAATGTCTAGTTCAAAAAACTCTGAATTTAAACGAATATTTCAAAATAGACAAGTCAGTTTCAATATGATCACTTTAATTTTTATTTCCATAATTTGTGTAGACAGTTTCAATGTTTCAATAAAGATAATGCTTCTGTATGGTTCAGTGTTCTATTTATACAGCACTCTTCAGAGGAGTAAAGCTCAACTTTGAAAAATAGAATTTTAACAATTGAGCTCTGATACCTGCACTATAATGATATCCCAATATTAAAGTCTTTTATAACTATAATTGATAAGTAGAAATCTACTTTTCCAACTACAATTATTCTAAATATTTATCCCACACTAAATTGCTACATTAAAAAGCTGATTTTTCAGTATATAAAATAAATTAATGATTAATTCTCTATCTAGTAAATCAACTGAGTTTCATAGTAAAGATTATTTCTAAAAAGCATGACTATTCCTTTTCACATTACTGTTTCCTCCTTTTTATAATTTGATACAGTTTATATTATAGTTCTTAAGTCTACACAACTTTAAATTTAATTATCTTGATATTTCCTTTTTACATCTAGAATCCAATTATATCATGGTGGATGCATTTGAAATGGCTAAGCATTTCAAACTGGCTGTTTCCTAACTGGATTATAAGTCTTAATGTGCTATGGTTTAGTTGCTTTTGTTTACTCAGTTTTCTTAACTGTTTTAACTTTCCTTCCATCTTGCAAACTATATTTTTCAGAGAGCAAACATTATTTCAGTTATTTATATACATTTGAGGTGTTTATGTTTTATAACTTTGGTTTATTGCTCTGAGATCTTTTAAACTCTGTTCTTTGTTCATGTAGTCTATTTTTTAAAATTATTCTGTTACTTTGATCATATGCTCTTTATTTCCTCAAAAATGTGTTCAAGACTGACTTGTAAGGAGCTTTAGAAAATGGTCACACTGACCATAATTACATTAGACCAAGTACATCTTGAGTCCAGCGATTCTCAGGGTCATGAGCCCTTTCCCATTTAGGTCAGTTTATGTTGCTTGGATTACAGATTATAGACCTTTCTTACGACCTTGTCTTCCTCTCTCTCTCTCTTTCTCTCTCTCTCTTTCTCTCTCTCTCACACACACACACATGCACACGCACACATGCACACACACATTGTATATTTGTCAGCATAGGAGCTACTTGGTGAAAACATGTATGAGTAAACCTAAATCCAAACACACTGCTAGAAATATAGCTCAGTGTTTGTGTTCTACTATTTGTTCAGGCGATGCATTTATTCTTTTTTCAATAATAAAAAAATAAGTTGTCTTATTACATGCTGTTTGTTAGACAATGTGAATATACAAAGAACAAAAGAAATTAAACCTACCCTCCTGAAATTTTGAGGTAGCAGTGCAGCTCCTTACAAATGACACCACCAGAGCTCCCTAGAACACCAAACCCTTGGAATGAAAGCTACACAGTATAGGGATTTTTTTTAAAAAAAATCTTTTGTTCACGAATGCCGTCCTAATACCTAGAACAAAAACTACTTGCTGAATCAAAGAGTTAAACTACTTCACTGGCTCTTCAGAATTTTGAATCGTTCTTGTTTTTGCACTCTAGCACAAAGCTAAGACAGAATACTGTACAATATCCATAGCGGTTGATGTGATATGTGAGCTAAGATAGATATATTCTCTGTCATTTA
Organism: Elephantulus edwardii; assembly: GCF_000299155.1. NCBI lineage: Eukaryota > Metazoa > Chordata > Mammalia > Macroscelidea > Macroscelididae > Elephantulus > Elephantulus edwardii. The sequence goes on from NW_006399756.1 coordinate 32,640,535, forward strand.
ATAGGTAATCCTATTAGACCACAAGTTCTCAAATTTTTGTATCGCAGCTCGCCTTTACACTCTTAAAAATTATTGAATAAACAATCAACATTTATGTGAATTGTAACAGCAATATTTAATATATAGAAATTGAAACAAAATTAAGAATTTTTATCTAAAAAGAACAATAAATTAAAGTCTATGTTAATATACCTAACATATCTAATTTAAAATAGCAATATTTTCTTAAAATTAGAAGAATCGCATGATTTTAAGTTTTTTTGAGATCTGTATTTGTTCCCATCCCAAAGAAGAGTGACCCAACTGAGTGTGGAAACTACAGAACAATATCATTGATTTCACATGCAAGCAAGATTCTACTGAAGATTATCCAAAAACGACTGAAACAGTACATCAGCAGAAAACTTCCAGAAGTCCAGGCTGGGTTTAGAAGGGGTCGTGGTACTAGGGATATTGTAGCTGATGTCAGATGGATCTTAGCTGAAAGCAGAAAATACCAGAAGAATGTCTATCTGTGTTTCATTGATTATACAAAGGCATTTGACTGTGTGGATCATAACAAACTGTGGCTGACTCTGAGAAGAATGGGAATCCCAGAACACTTAATCGTGCTAATGCGAAACCTATACTTGGACCAAGAGGCAGTCGTCAGAACAGAGCAGGGCAACACTGCATGGTTCAAAATTGGGAAGGGTGTACGCCAGGGATGTGTCCTATCTCCATACTTTTTCAACATGTATGCAGAGCAGATTATCCGAGAGGTTGGGCTCTATGAGGAGATGCGTGGCATTAGGATTGGTGGAAGATCTATCAACAATCTGCATTATGCAGATGACACAACCCTGCTCGCTAAAACTGAGGAGGACCTCATGCACTTACTGCAGAGGGTCAAGGACTGCAGCCTTCAATATGGACTGAGGCTCAGTGTCAAGAAGACAAAGATTCTCACCACTGGACCAATTGGTAGCATCAGGATGGGTGGTGAAGAGATTGAGATTGTTCACAGCTTTAGTTTGCTTGGCTCCACGGTCAACACTCTTGGCACCAGCAGCCAGGAAATCAAAAAACGTATTGCAATGGGAAAGTCTGCTGTTAGGGACCTCTCTAAAGTACTCAAGAGCAATGGTGTCTCTTTGGAGACTAAGGTGCGCCTGATACAGGCCATGGTCTTTGCAATCTCTTGTTATGCATCAGAGAGTTGGACAATGACTAGGGAGGATAGAAGGAGAATTGACGCCTTTGAGCTGTGGTGCTGGAGAAGAGTATTGAATGTACCATGGACTGCCAAGAAAACAAACAGATTCATCCTAGAGAGGGTCAAACCAGGCTACTCCTTGGAGGCAAGGATTCTGGGGCTTCATCTGACATACTTTGGACATGTTGTAAGGAGAGACAGGTCATTGGAGAGGGACATCATGCTTGGTAGGGTAGAGGGACAGCACAGGAGGGGAAGACCCTCTATGAGGTGGATTGATTCAGTGACTGGGGTAATCGGGATGGGTGTGTCAGAGGCAATGTGATTGGCACAGGATAGAGCAGGGTTTAGGCCTGTTGTACATAGGGTCGCTATGAGTCACAAACAACTCGACAGCACATAACAACAACAACAGTGTCTGGTTAAAATATTCAGTGATTTCATCTTGCCTGGATTCACAATCAAACCCCATGGTAGCAGCAATGAGGAAATAAGACATGTGTTTTACAGGGAAAGTATGCTGTCAAGAATTTCTCCAAAATTCTAAGGAGAAAGCTTGTCAGTTTAATGACTAATGTGTACCTGATTCAAGCCATGGTATTTTTATTTGCTTCCTATTCATCTGAAAGTTGGACATTAAATAGGAATACCAAAATAGAGTCGATGCCTTCAAATTGTTGTGTTGGAAAAAAGCATATACTATGGACCGTAAAAAGAATGAACCTGTCAGTCTTGAAGGAAGTACGTACAATTAGACTATCCCTTAGAGATAAGAATGGTGACACTTCATCTTACTTACTTGAGATCATGAAGATTGTGCAGTACAGGATGAGGTTCAGACTTGGTGTTCATAAGGTTGCTATGAGTCCTAGTCTACTCGATGGCACCTAACAACAGCAGTCTCTGGCTTTAATAAAGACAGCTAGATTTTTATATCTGCTTATGAATTCCATGTTGTTCTGCTTTAACAATAAGAAAAAAATTAGTCTTACCATAGACATATAGTAGGGAAAAGGAGAAGTATTTAATAGCCTTTTTAGATATTTTGGATATTTTTATTTTATATGAACCAAAAACTCATTAGTAATATTTTGAAGATTAATTGTAATATAGAAGTGAAAGCTCTATCAATGACTTATTCATACACTGTTACATTAAAATCCGTTGGTCTATCCTGTCACTTTAATGAGTCTTTTACTAACACATGATTTTGTAATACTATTCATTAACCATTTGGAAAATATTGTTTTAGTAAGTTATATATAATCTTCCAAATGGTGACACAATTTATTATATGGCATTTAAAAAATCACTTCATTAATATCACTACCAATCTCAGCAAAATTGAGATGTAGGGCTCTGTCAGGTTCTCTAGGGTAAGCCCAAGTTTATCTGAAATTCTAATTTTAACCTAAAAGCTCAAATCTTAATTATTGGTAACAAATACTATGTGTGGCTTTCCTTGACTTGAGCAAAGTAGCTCACTTTGGTAATTTTGAAGAATATCTCTGCCGGATAGCCGGGACTGAACAGTATAGTTTAAAAGGCAAACATTAGTAAGAATTGTGGAAATAGTTTTTACTTGCAGATGCCTGAAATAGTCTTGGGATCCCCTGAGGTTTGTAGACTGCTCTTTGAAAAGTGCTGCTTTTGACAATACCTACTAATCCTCCCAGGCTCTATGAATCAATAGTTTTATAAAAAGGGGAATTATTTTTATCCAATTCTTGGGTTTTATTCAGCATTTTAATCCTTTTACTCGTGTTAACATTTCTGATTAGCATTTAGATAACTATTTTACCTTCTCTCATTGAGATTTTCCCACATGTACATCTGTAAACCTTACTGTGTGGTATTTGCCTTTACACCAGTCATTACTGATGTAGTTAAATTAAATGAGACTTATAGTCAATCTTTCCAGAGTCTTTCTTAACTGTATTCTCAGTGTTATCAGTTCATTACCATTTGTTTTCACCCAGTCTTAAAGGCCTAGAATCTTACAAATTATAGGCTCTCAAAAGTTGAACTAAACATGATGTAGATGGAGATCTGAGATGAGTGTCTTTTTATCCTGATTCAGGGAAAATGGACCTGGTAATGGCCTTACTACCATTAAATCAGTCACCATTTTGATGTGACTGGTATAGAGTAGGACTGTGCTATTGGAATTTTTAAAGTGATTCTACTCTACACTGTCAAGGCTGAGTACCACTGGCCCACATTAGCTTCATTTTCATAGGAAGAAAATGAAGGCCCTATATTACATATAAGTGACTGCCCCCAGGTAATACCACTGTCAGGGTGGAGCTTGAAACCCAGATCTTCTTGTCCATTCTTTTTCCCTCCAAAATTCTGTTAAAAAGGTAGGAAGACTATTTAAGGGCCGAGGGAGAAAGAATAATAAAGGTAAAGAGGGAAAAATATTTATGGGTAAAACAAAGAGTATGAAGTTCAAAACAAACAAAAGGCAACAAACTTAGGGCAAAGTGTGATAAGAGACACAAATATGTGGGAAAGAGAAGGAAGTGAAGGAAAAGAATAAAGACAAGTATGGAGTAGAAAGAGGCTGGAACAAAGAAAGAAGGTGGAGAAGTTAAAAAAGAAATAGGTATGAAGAACATTTTTCATATAATACAAATACAATAATGAGATCATACAAACAGCCTTTTCCCCCCACTACTTTATTTATGAAATTTGACTACATTGTTTACAAGAACAAATTCTTTCAATTCCCCCCCCATCAAATTGTACAACCCCAGGATTAATTCCCCCTCCCCCTGCGCATCCTCATCCCTCTGCTTCCAGCCTCTCCCATCCCTCTTGGATCCTTATACTCATTCTACAATAAATATATATTATACAATATGTAATATTTGTTG
>NW_006399756.1:32644722-32670924 GCF_000299155.1 Elephantulus edwardii
ATTTCTCAATCCATTCATTTGTGGTTGGATATTTGGGCTGTTTCCATGTTCTTGTGATGGCAAATAATGCTGCTATGAACACTGGTGTACAAATCTCAGTTTGTGCCTCAGTTCTCATATTCTCAGGGTATATTCCAAGTAGTAGAATAGCTGGGTCATATGAAATTTCTATGTTCAGCTTTTTGAGGAAGCACCAAACTGCCTTCCAGAATGGTTGTACCATTTTACAATCCCACCAACTATGTATAAGAGTTCCTTTCTCACTACATCTTCGCCAACATTTATGACTTGCTGCCCTGTTAAACTTTGCCACTGTTATAGGAGTGAGATGGTACCTATTGTGGCTTTGATTTGCGTCTCCCTTATTGCCAGTGATTTGGAACATTTCTTCATGTGTCTGTTTGCCATTCAAATATCTTCCTTTGTGAAAATTCTTTCCGTATCTTTTGCCCATTTTGTAATTGGGTTATCAGTCTTTTTCTTGTGGAGGCCCAGGAGTATTCTGTAAACTTTTTTTATGAGACTCTTGTGTGAGATGGCATTACCAAATGTTTGTTCCCAGTCAGTAGGTTTTCTTTTTACCCTGTTGGGGAAAGTTTTTGATGCATGGATTTAATCTTTAGAAGGTCCCATGCATCAATTTTATCCTCTTCAGATTGTGCATTTCTGGTTGTATTTGGCAGTCTCTTTATACTTTCTACTAGCACTTCTAATCTTGATCCCAGTTTGTCTCTTAAGAACGGTATGATTTGGGGCTTTATTCTCCGGTCTCTGATCCACCTTGAGGTGAGATTTTTGTGTATGGTGTGAGATGTGGATCCTGTTTTAGCTTTCTGCAGGTGGCAGTCCAGTTTTGCCAGCACCATTTGTTGAAGGGGTTGTCGTTTCCCCATTTGAGAGCTTTGATTTCCTTGTCAAATATCAGTTGACCATAGATAGCTGGGTCTATTTCTGGGTTCTCAATTCTGTTCCATTGGTTTATGTGCCTGTCATTGCACCAGTACCATGCTGTTTTGGTTATTCCTTCTGTGTAGTAGATTTGGAGGTCAGGGAGTGCTTATACCTCCAACCTCATTTTTGTTTCTCAGAAGTGTTTTATTTATTCAGGGTCTCTTGCCTCTCCAAATAAATTTGATAATTTTCCTTTCAATGTCCATGAGAAATGAATTTGGTTTTTGGGTTGGGACTGCATTGAACATGTAGATTGCTTTTGGTAGGATTTTCATTTTCACCATATTGAGTCTTCCTATCCATGAACAGGGCACAATTTTTCCATTTCTTTAAGATTTATTGTGTCTTGCGGAAATGCTCTGTCGTTTTCTTTGTATAGGTCTTTTGTATCTCTAGTTAGGTTCACTCCCAAGAGTCGCAATTTGTGGTTGGCTATTGTAAATGGTGTTGCTTTCTTGATTTCCTTCTCTGAGTTCTCTTTGTTACTGTAGAGGAATCTTTTTGATTTTTGGATATTGATCTTATATCCTCCACTCTACTAAATTGGCCTTTTAACATGCCTTTTACAAGTATGCAGCATTTCTTGGAATCATGATTTTAAATATTGTATCATTTATTTATAAATTAAATAGTTTGACAAGAGAAAGCCAACAACACATTTCAATCACTTCACCACTTTCTTGAGCCTACTAATATTAAGCAACCACTTACTGCTTTCCCCCATGCACAGGGTCAGTAGTCTGGGTCTCTGGGACTGCTTCTAGAAAGCCAGGCTCCATCACTACTCAGCTGTGCACAATTTAGACAAGATGCGTCAAAAGTACTTGACCTATACTTGGAATCACCTGCAGACGCCAGGCCAATGTCTTCACTATCACCACTAATGGATATATTCACTCCTTCACGCGCTGTTCCTCAAGAGACTGCTCAAACGTTTCCGTTTTTCCATTAAGTTCTCTAGAGATAAATAAAGTGGCTCTCTAGAGATTAATGTATATCCCTTATTAGAAAAACTGATGCAAGATCAAAAGCCTCCTTAATTAACTAGGATCTAGGTCAATTGTTCTAAAGTACTGCTACATATTTAGAATCATCTGGGGACTTTTAAAAAAATTCCAATTCCCAGACATTAGTCTAGACCAATTAAATCAGATTTTTTAAGGATAAAAAGGCCATTTGTTAGTATTTCTAAATCTCCCCAGATCATTGCAGGGTCACTATGAGTCGGAATTGATTTGGTAGCAGATTTGATGAGATAATGATGAGGGCAATTGCATAGATTTAGGAAATGAACAGTGTACCTTATTTGCTCACAGATGCCCCAAAGAACAAGTTTGAAATAATACTGACTGCATTCTAATTTAGATCAAACATTAGGTGAATCTAATTTCAGGAAGGGAGCTCTGGTGGCCTGTGGGTAAGGAGTTGGGCTGTCAACCCAAGAACAGTTGATCTGAATTCACCAGCTGCTCCCTGGGAGAAAGATGAGTGATATCTCAAGCAATTTACTGCCTCTAAAAACTCACTGGAGGGTCAGCTATGAGTCATTTCCAACTCAGCTGCATTGAGTTGAGAGTTTCAGGAAGAGTCATGACTGTCTGTACCCAAAGGAAGATGAATAAACTCAATGAGAAAGGAGACTAATGAAATAGATGTTTGACTTTGAGACACTACTCTCTCCTGGCTTTTCACCTACCTTTTTACTCCACTTTGCAAGTTCCCTGTCTTTGTTTATCTTAAAAATGTTGACAAATAAATTTGCCCAGCTGATAACTGTTCTTATCTTCACCTTCCTGTTGAATAATTCTGACTGATAAGTCTATCCTTATCTTCGCCGTCATGCTGGGAAATTCTGAGTGGAAGCTTCACTAATATACCCAAAGTAAAGTGTCTCCATTTCCCTGCCTCTCCATTCATTGACATAAAATTTCTTCTGTGTCTTGATCTAAATGAATGATAGTCACCCAACAACCTTTGTTAAAAACATCCACTTACTCCTTCACCCCATTCCCTACGCTTCAACTTCTCTCTGCACTTAAATGATTCCTCTCTCTTTTTTATTTTTTTATTTTCTACTAGTTTATTTACAAAATTAGAATACAAATTTGAACACATTCTTTCAATTTCCCTCATCCACCCACCCATCAAAATGTACAACCCTATGATTAATGCCCACACCCTGCACATCCTTATCCCTCTGCTTCCAGCCTCTCCCACCCCTCCTGGATCCTTATACTCATTTTACAATAATGGTTTTATACAATATTTATCCTTGTGGGACTGAGCTAGTTCATTCAGTATAATGCTTTCCAGTCCCTCCCAACTTAGGTAATAATTTACAAAATCATTGCTCCTGTTTGCTGGATAGTATTCCATTGTGTGAATGTACCATAATTTCTCAATCCATTTGCTTGTGGTTGGACATTTGGGTGGGTTTCATGTTATTGTGATGGTGAATAATGCTGCTATGAACATTGGTGTACAAATCTCAGTTTGTGCCTCAGTTCTCATATTCTCAGGGTATATTCCAAGTACTGGAATATCTGGGTCATATGGAATGTCTGTCTCTCTTTAAAAAACAACAACAACAACAACAAAACATTATGACCAAAGAGATTCTAAAACACAGACTTTGGTGTCTGCTACTTGATATTGTTGGTAGGTAATTTCTTTCAACTTGTAACAACCCTGTGTGCAACAGAACACAGCACTATCCTGTCCTTTCTTCCCCTTGTCTGGTAACCAGATTACTCTCTACTTGTTATCAGGGTCTGTCACATTGGTTCCAACTAATAACACCTATTTGCACAACCAGAAGATACATCCCCTGGTCCTGCACTAGCCTCAAGTCCCTTCGCTGCTTGCGCCCATTGCTGCAACCACTGTCTAATTCTTTGTGCTGACCCTCCACTTCACCAAGCTTGATGTCTTTTCCAGGGACTGAAGTCCAAAATTTGTGATATAAAGTCTCACCATTCTTGCCTCCAAGGAACACTCTGCCTGCACTTTATTCCAAAACTGATTTGGTCTGTTGGCACTCCTTGGCATGGTTGGTATTCTTCACCAGCACCACTACTCAAAAGCATAAATTCTTCGGGCTTTCTGATTCACTGTCTGACCTCCACATGCATATGAGGTTGATTGAAAATATCGTGCATTGGGTCAGGCACACCTTAGTCCTCAAAATGGCTCTTGAGCTTCATGGAGACCCTTTGCAGGTTTGTCGAAATTCATTCATTCATTCATTTGATTTCTTGATTGCTGCTTACGCGAGTGATGATTATCAATCTAAGTAAAATTAAATCCTTGACAACTTGAATCTCTTCTCTATTTATCATGATGGTACCTTTTGGTCCAGTTGTGAAGATTTATTACCCTTTATGCTGAGGTATATTAGTGAAGGGTATAATCTTTGAGGCTCATCAATAAGTACTTCCAAGTGGTTTTTTTTTCATTTTTAATAAGCAAGGTTGTATCATCTGTGCTATACAAGTTGTTGATGAGCCTTCCTCTACCCTTATGCCCTTTTTTCTTCACATAGTCCAGCTTCTTGGATTATTTGTTCTGCATACAGATTGGATAAGTATGGCAAAATGATAGGAGGAGGATCTATCAATATTCTCTCTTCACAGTTTTTTCTTTCTAGTATCACCTCGATGGTTTCCACCTGAACTTCTTTTTTAATAGTTCTGTGTGGGTTTTCCACCTCCAAGGAAGTTAATAGAGTGATAAAGAAATAATTATGTCTGAAATTTTATATGACAAACTAAGAACATAATTTCAATTCTTCCTTGGCTCTGATTTTCATAGTCTGTTTTTGTAGCAAATGAACTTTTCAGTTTCCAGTTTCAGCTGTGGTCCCAGAACTAATGTGGGAAGTTCTCATATATAAAGAAAGGTTAGAGCTAGATCATTCATGCAGGATTTATTAAGGGATCACCCCAAACCACTTCCCAATTCAATCCAGACAAGAATCAGTGTCCATATCCTGCCTACATATGAGGAGAAGGAGAGATTCATAGAGAGAAGACAAGCAAAACTGTGTCTAAAGAGCTTTTTCTAATAAAGAGGAAGCTTGAGCTCTCCTAAACATTTGAATGAAGTTAGAGTGCTTCTGTGTTACCCAGTTACACCTCAAAGAGAGCCGTGGTACCAAGACGGACACCACAGAGGGCAACTCAAGTTTTGTCCTAAGAGAGAGTCTCATCCTAATAGGAAGTGGTTGTATAAAAGATTAGAGGAGTTATAAGTGGTCAACCAGAGAGTGTAATACTTTCACTAGAAGCATTATGAAATAGATATTCCCAGCATAATAGTATTAGGATACCTCCCAAAAATGTTTAAGGGGCCATAATGTGGTCGTCTGTTTCAGAGAAGGCACTAGATTATAATAACACTAGTCAATAAGGCAAGTTTACTACTTTTTCTCTTTCCCTCTTCCTTTGAAGAAATCATTGGGGAAGAGGATAAAGTAAAAAACAAACAAAAATATGTGTCCCCTCCTACCAATACAAGTTTCTGATTTATGTCAAGCCTTAACAGGTCAGGATATGACTTGAACACGATGGAGAACTGAAGTTTTTATCTAAGATAGGCCTGCACTTTTGACTACCTGAAAAAGTAAGTATTCACTAATGTCTAAAAGCTAAGAAATCAAGGATAAAAAAAGTCAGTTTGAAGGGTCATGATTTAAAAAGAAATTTTAAAAGTTGTTTTCTGTATGTACCCTACAAAGGTGAATCTTTCACTAAGTCAATTATATTTGTACCCTGAATATCTAAGACTGAGTTGAAAGTAAGTGTATGGTTATCAGAAGAAATCTTACATGTGAAATAAGCTAGAAAATAACATGTTAACTTTTTCTCAAACATTCTAGAACTTGCATCACATATTAAAGGAGTTCTTTTCAAAAAGAGTAAGCCCTGCAATTCTTTTGCTGATGTCTTTGCTCAAAATACCTGTAAAGTATCTCTTTAGAAACCCCTTTTGAATTTCCTGGAATATTCTTTGGTATTTTACCAATATAAAATCTTTCTATTTTAGTGGTGGCTTAGATTTTTTTGAAATGGCAGAAAAGTAACTTTTTGGAGGCTGCACTAATGAATAAAGTAGATAATTAAAGTGGGAAATTTTACCTGGACAGGAAAACCCAAATCTCACATATTGACTATGAACTGAATGGGAATGGATTTCTTCCATGACTTTTGTTGGCTCAAAAGGTAATTCCAATTTAAATGTCCAAACTGGTGTGAGTCATGACAGTGTTATTTGAAGCACCATGCTGGAAAGAACTTTCAGAGACAAGAAACTTTCAGTCTCTAGCTAGGAGTGCATACAGATTTTTCAGACCAGGTGATAGTTGTCAGATCTTCAAGACGTAGTTTGTGCCAGTTCTAATTATGAAGCCTTGGCATTTAAAGCCTTATGTCTAAACCTTATTTTCTCTTTTTCTCTAAACTATTGATTTTTGTCTTATCCTGAAAAACTAAGTCATCTCCCAGCCTCCTTTTCTTCAGTCAAAACAACAAACACAATTGTTGGACACCAACAAAAAGTCTGGTTAATTGCTCTCTGAGGGCCAAGTGAAACTGTTTCACATCATTAGAAAAAAATGAAAACGTTCATTTTGAAATTCAAAATGACTATTAATGACCAAAAAGTCAGTATGTTCTCCATCTGCATTTAAAGTCCCCACGAAAGGGTTCTTGCATTGGCTTTCGTTGTTCTGTCAAATTTTGAAATTTCCAGATCCTACCAAATCTGCCGGACAGCTTCCTAACTCACTCCATTCCTGGGAGTGAGCAATATTCATTAAGTTATCCCAGGCCTTCATGCCTTGCTAAGGATGTAGCCTTCTAATACCTCTGCTGACCCTGGGAATCGTGAATTTCTCCCCATCTTGAGTACCAATCAGAATCCCCTCTGAAAAATTAGACCCTAATTCATCAAAGAGTTAACTGGGGTTTGGAACTATGCAGGTCTATTCAATATAAAAAACATATGTTTAAAATTGACATTTGGACCAATTTTTGCATCCATTAGATCCCAGATTTAGGAGAATTGCATGTGATTAACATTACGAAACATAAACACTGTGTTCCAGTTACTGAAAAGAAAGCCAGGAAATTTTGTATTAAGGCATTATTATATCTTCAGAATGTCCCATTGTGACTCCCTTGAATACCCCCCAAAAGCCTATTTTCTATAAAATTCTCTTTTACACTATTTGAGCCTCAAACTATGATAATGCTTCTTGACATCACAACTGCTTTATTTGGAGCCCCAGTCCTTTGGTTGAAATCTTCTTTGCCCAACTGACCTTGAATATGTCCATCTTTCACCCAGAATCAAAGTCAAGCATTCACTGGGAAAGGGTTGAGATCCATAAACCATAGAACATTGGAATTATAAGAGATCTTAGAGCTCATCCTGTCCCTGAAAATGAAGATATTAAAGCAAAAGGAAATGTCAAACTGGTCCAAAGTCCTCAGTAAATACCAAGGTATCAAGTAGAGGAAGTCCAAAGTATGTGCTGAAATTAAAATTAAAATGGACTCAGGTCCATGAAAAGGAAAGACTCTTTTAATAGCTCATCCTTCATCCCTGAGAATCAGCAAGGCCAGAAGCAGTGACAGTCAAAATAGACAGGACAGAAGGAAGTATTTTCAGAGTCTGCAGTCTAGTGTCTGAATCCCAGAGAAAGAAGGGGTTATTGTTTTCATCCTCCAAGAGGTAAAATGATAGACTAGAATCAACTGACAATTAGACTTGGGAAGACCCTTTTGAGGTAATCTCCTGTGCCTTTACTTATAGGAAAGGAACCTGAGGCCCCACGAGGTTGTCTAATATCATGAGGATTGTTAGTGATAGACTTGGACTGAAAAGCCACTTGAATTCTAGTCTTAACTAATATCAACCACAAGCGCTAATATCAGTGAGTTTTATTAGGTGCCAAGAGCCACACTAAATGATTTATCCAGAGTTTATCATCTGTCCTCTCAGAAATCCCTTGAGATAGAGAATTTTATCATCACCATTTCTTTCAGATTGGTGAATTGAAAAAAAAAAGTGGTTAAGTCACATGCATAAAGCAGAGGCAGGTTGACTCAAGAGTTGGTTGTCTTACACTCCCTTTAGAGGAAGAAGTTGTTCAAGAATTCTATGCTGGTCATTGTGTTATAAATGATCTCTCACAAGAGTCAGTGCAACTTCTCCATTTTGGAAGCCTTGCACTAGATAAATAATTCTGGAAAAGTGTTGAAAGGAGGCTACCATTTTAATATAGAAATAATTTCTCATTTTACTGCAGAAATAGTAGACTCCTGGTGCAATTTGTAAGGATTTGCACTGCTAACCCGAAGGTCAAACCTCTAGTGGTTCGAATCTACTAGCTGCTCTGCTGACAAAAGATGGGCAGACTCCTCCCATATGATTTACAGCCTCTCAAGAACTTATAAAAGGGTCCAACTTGACAGCAATGAATATAAATAAGAGAGATTCCTAATATGTAGTAAAGCGGAGAGTTTTCTTCTGCCTTCTCTCTCAAATTCCTGAGGAGATGCTCAACCATAGACATAGACTAGGAATCTACCTTGCTGAAATGCAAAGTAAACAACAACATTACCTTACTAACCAAACACCTTGAGAAAATGAGTCACTGGATTGAGGGTTTAGGGCATAATCTCTGAGACTGTCTAGGTCAATTTGCATAATACAGTCCATGAAGATGATGTTGTACATCTTTCCCTGATGAGTATCAACAGAGGTCTTAAAAGATTTTGAAATGTCCTCTAAGATGCACTTATTTGTCTTTCTTTATCTGGAGCAAAGAAGTACAACTATAATCAAAACTCAAGGAAAAAACTAGTCCAGAAGACTAATGAACCACACAAAACACAACCTTCTCCAGCTTGAAATCAAAAGAATGAAGTGATATCTGGCTCCCAACCATGCTGAAAGGAACCACAATAGAAGGCTCTGGATAGAATTAGAGGAAAAAGTAAACAAAATTAAAAATTATTAAAATGACCAGATTTATTGATCTGGTAGAGAATGTGGAATTTCTGAGACTATGGCCCTTATTCTTCCTAAAAACCAGGTGTCGAACCCACCCCAGCAATTACCTTTGGGCTGAAAAGTAGACAAGGAAAGCATTTTCTGGAAAAGGCAAGGTGGGGGACGAAAGAAGGATGGATAGGCATGGGGGACCCAGGAGGAAGCAGAGTAGGTGATGTCAAATTAGGCTGATTGCAACTAATATCATAAAAATAATAAAAAATGTCAAAAGGAAAACTAATTCACTCTGTAAACTTTCACCCAAATATATTTTTAAAAATACTTAAAATACGAGGATCTTCCAGGGTGAATTCACCTCGTACTGCTTTACTTTGCCTAAATGTCAATTGAAAATAATAAATAATAGATATTAGTTCTTTTGATTTTTCTCTGATGAACACTTAACAAAGCCATCACCTCCATGGCAGTATAAGCTTGGGAAAGGTAGCAACAAGGTTTTTCCATTGTTGGCATCAGGATATACAGTACCTGACACCTAGTGAATATTCAGTTACTTTCGGGGGTTGGGGGGGGGAATACAAAAGAAGAAAGAAAGAAAGAGACTAAATAAGAGAGAGGGGGGAAATGACTGAGTAGTATATCAGTGCTGCTTACAAAAAAAATGCTTAATATTTTAAAGTTGGTTGTTAATTGTATTTGGGGAAAACATTGTTCTAAGTGGTACAGCTCTTGTCTGTCAGTTCACTGTACTGAGATAACTTGGGGTTGCTGTGATACTGAAAGCTGTGCCACTGGTATATCAAATGCCATAAGGGTTACCCAGGGTGGACATACAGGGTTGGTAAAGCTCCCAGATTAAGACGGACTTGAAAGCAGGATTGGCATCCACTTCTTAAATAACAGGCATTTGAAAACCTTATGGACACTAGAGAAACTACACAGAGTCCAGATCTTTTGTTCATAGGGTTGCTATGAGTCTTACTCTCCTTGACAGCACTTAACAACAAAAACAACAATGGCAGTAGCCTTCACTGAATGAACTCTCCCTCTGCATGCTCCTTAGTCTCAGGAGGTCATACTTTGTGTGTGAGTTTGCTGATGTTGGATGAGAACACAGGCATGTATCTTTTCCTAAAGCTGACACCTAACAGATCTGCTAAAGGCTTTGTATGTAACGTCGTATATATACTGCAGAGTGGGGCCTGGAACCCTGGAGCCAAGCATTCCAAATAGCCATATAATGCCTTGGGAAAGTACAGCTTTCTGGGAGCTTGTCAGACTGTGAAAGCAAAGCCTTTTGGACTCAGGGCTAACAAAAGGATGAATGTTTTCCTGCATGACCTCACAATAGTTTCCTCAAAATCCCGTATGGGTGGAGAAAGGGGAGTTTGGGTTGTGTTCACTAAAGTACTTCTCAACGTGGAGTCCCAAGACCTCCAACACCACTTGGAAACTTATTAGCAATGCAAATTCTCATCCCCTCCCACACAATCCTGCTGAATAAGAAACTGTGAAGAAGAGTCCAGAAATCTGGATTTAACAAGTCCTCCAGGTGATGTTTAAACATATTGAAGCTTGAGAAATGGCAATAGATTTAAAGTCCTCCAAGTGAGTAATGGAACACACAAATGCACCCAAGTAAATCTAGTCTGGTACCTTCAAGCTAGAGTACTTTGTACCTTCAAGCTAGAGAACCCATACCCTGTCCCACCCTCAAGTACACACACCACCAGTATGCTTGTCTAAAAATACAGACAAAGCATCCAGAAAGAATCCAAAAGAAGCCAGTGGGCACCAATTTGAACTGCAGACAAAGTCAGACAAAATCCTGGCTCTTAGTGAGGATCAAGGAAATCTATACCAGATACATCAGGGAGGACTCCATTCATCTCAGTACTTTGTAACTCATGCAACTCCATCTAATCACTATCAGTAGAGGAGTGATGGGACCGATACCTGATTTTAGTTCTCAAATGCTACAAGGAGGTTAAATTTACTCTAGTGCATGACTTTTCCTATCTGCCATATTGAACTTTTAAAGCTTAAAGCCTCTATAACTCTCTAGTTCCTAGCCAGTTAAACATAGTCTGTTTGTCCTAGAATACCAAGTTTTCCCTGATCTGGCTACTTTTCCTGACTAACTGCTGCATTGAGCAAAGTTATTATTTACAGCTGCCTACAGTTATTATTATTACATGACGCACAACAGAGCATGTCTCCAGGAATTAATTAAAATGATTACTTATGTGTCTCATTTACCCCTATAGTTCTGAGCACGAAGGGTGATTTAGATCTTAAAGCAGGCAGAACAGTTCTTTGAAGATAGAAGACTATCATAGTGTCTAAGTGTCTGTTAATTAATATATTTTTTCATTTTTAATTTTAACAAGATGTTTCAAATATAAAAGTACTATAATTATGGTAACCATTACATACATGAGAGGATAAAAGATTTAATCTTAACAGCTGTATAAACTGTTAATAGTTTCTCATGTTCATTTCAGAAAATATATGCAATAATATATTTGTGTGTGGCATAAATCTTTTAAAATATAATATTCTTCAGTTTTCTGTTTTTAATTTGATGAATCTTGAAAAGTTTACTGTATCTTATGCAAATACATCTCCTTTTAGTGCTTTACAGATGTGTTATCATTTAGATGACTTTTCATTTATTAATGTTGTTGTTATTTACATCAAATCAGAGCAGACTCATAGCTGACCCTCCAGAGGATTTTTCAGAGGCAGGAAGTTATGGGAAGAGATTGCCTATCTATCTTTCACCGATGCAGTAGCTGGTAGATTTGAACTGCCTGCCTTAGGGTTGGCAGCGCAACTCCTTTCCACTAAGCCACCAGAGCTTTCATTTATTAAAAGTAACACTTTGAATGATTTTATTTTTTCCTCTTAGAATAATACTTTAATAACAAAGTAATAATTTATACTTTAATAATAAATTAACAATTTCATAATAATACTTTATCAAGCATTCTTTTTTGTTCTTTCACTCAAACACTTATCAGTACTTATTGGCCTTCTATGTATGAGGTACTGTCCAAAAGGTCAGATTTACATAGTTGAATAATGACTCCTGCTTTGTGGAACTTATAATCAATCTAGCAGGAGAAATAAAAAAACAAATACATATTACTTTGTATAAGCTGTGATAATGTTCTATAAAGGAAGGAAGTGAAATGTATTACGATAAAGTAATAAGGAACACCAGCCTGGAAGAATCTTTTGAGAAACTGATATTTAAATTGACACCCAAATGACGGTCGAGCAGTCCTGGCAGAGTGACTAGCCTTTGTGAAGAGTTTTCCATGAGCTTCACTAACTCCACAGCAACTAACAACAGCAACAAGAACAAGGAACAATTTACCATTTTCAAGGAGTAGAAAAGAGGCAAATGTGACTGAAAGGTAGTGGAGGCGGAACAATGTCCTGAAGTGAGACTAGAAAAATAGGTGGATACCAGTTGTACGAGATCTGTGAGCATGGATTTGGATTTTCTCTACGGTTCTATAGGAAACCACTGGAGAATTTTATTCAGAGAAGTAGTAGTTTTACAATGATAATATGTATTTAAAGATTGCTCAGCTACTTTATAGAGATGGGAAAGGGCAAGAGTGGTAAGACACCAGGGAAGAAAACATTTCAATAATCCAGACAAGAGATACTGATGGTCCAAGATAGGGTTTAGAGATAGAAATGTGCAAAATATATTCATAAAGTCTGGCATGAATAATTGAAATGTGTGAAAAGACTGAAGAAGAAAGACCCAGACAATTAAGGTGTGATGGGCGCAAATTTAGAGAAGTTGAGTGTTTAAGGAGCTTTCACTAACTTGTGAATCTTTATGTTTCATTGCCTAGAAAAGGGATTACTGTGGTGTCGAGGAGGAACACACGAACACACACACACACTTGATAGATATTTCTGTCAATCCATATTTATAGGTTTCAATGAAGACAAAAAATTCTTGCTATTTCAAAAAAATGGAAATAAACACATTAAGTGGATAATAGTAGCATTATGACCAATAAATAACTCAGAAGTTTCAAAACAGAAGAATTTGATGCAATGTAGAGATTGAAAGATAAAATTTACTTGATAGAGGGACTAGAGTGTGTGTATATGTGTGTATTGTGTATTTGAAAATAGAACTTGACCTTCCTCACCCTGAATGGACCAAAGAAATCATGATCGAGCCCAGAGTGTACCGTAAATGGTGTGTGGTTGTTACCACTGATTTTTTACAATGTTTTCCCACTGTGCGAGTCTCTGTCAAGAAAATAGAGTGGTTTGGCTAGAGATGACTGGGATTTGCTTTGAGTGGGGTGGAACTGTCAAATTTATATGGCTTTTTCTCTCAAAAATATATGGCCTCCCCTTTTTATTCATGGTAACTGCGAAGCCCATTCCAGGCTGATGCCTCCCAATGACTTGCCCCTACCCCTCATGAGCTGATGTATGCACAGCACATCCTTCACAGGCCAGCACTCCCAGCTGACACATCACCTAGGAAACGCAGGATAGTTTGGGCCTGAATCCTATTTCTAGGTGTCCATGTTTCTCTACTTCTCTCCTTTCACTTACCAGTCAAAGGTTATTATAACTAATTGGGTGTCTGTTCTCCACTGGCTCTCACAGTTTGATCTGCACACACGTAGTTTCACTGATGGAATCACCATGTGGCTTGGGGGATAAATGTTGATCAAAGTACCATCCATCGTCTTGTTGTCCCACTCCTTTTTTGAATTCTAACTCTGCCTCCGGAAATGTCCTCTAAAACTCACATCATATGCTTTCTTAGTAAGAATGATGTGACTCAGAGAGTGTAAGTGTCTAGAATTATATCTCATAAAACTCAGCTTTTGAAACGAAAGTGTGTTTGAACCTAAGCCAGTCAAATGCACTAAAAAAAAACTGGCTGGAGGAAAGCAAACACAGAGAATGATGAGTGACTGTGGGCGGCAGCGGAGAGAACCTGCTGAGAGGCTGTCAGGGATGAGGAACTGTTTAATTGTTGTCTCTCTCATCTGCATTCTTGATCTAGAAGACAGATGTTAAAGCCACCTTAATGACAGTATAGGAAAGAGGCAATTCTAAATCCAGAGGCATTCTGCAAGGCACAGAAATGGAAATGAAAAGTACACAGAAAGTAATAAGAATAGGGGCTTTTCAAAGCTGCCACTGCTGAATAGAAAGAGTTCAGAGATGCGTAGAGATCCTCTGAAGAGCTGAACCCCTAGGTTCAGAGAACCCCGGGTGTATGATGTCCACCTGTCCCACCTCTGAAGAACCTTAGAGAAGCAATTTGGGAGTTTGAAAGTAAAGTCAGTTTCACTGTCCAGGCTGTAGACACCCTACATAGAAGTGACCATACAATTCAGAGATCTGGTTTTAAAATATGTTGTTACTACAGTGGTTTTGTGACAGGAAAGGATTTAGATATTCAACAGTTACTTAAATGTCAGCCTTGTGCCAACACTGTGAAAGGTTCTGGAGTGAGAGCTATGAAGAAAACAAGTCTTTTACCTGCAAAGGAGCACTGGGCCTATCTAGAAAAGACACAGATAAGTACACAAGCCAGTAAGATAATGATTAGGGATTGTGGTAAATGCCATAAGGTTTAGAAATTTCTGTGGAAGGGATTAAGATAAAGTGGTGAAGTTAAGTGTCTCAGGAAGTTCATTTAGGCACAGACCTAAAGGATAAGGCTCGCAGCAGTCTAGGGAAAGCTTTTTTGTGCAGGAGCCTTATATCAACATAGGTTTGCAGAGGTCCTAGAACAGAGAGGAAACCTAGTAAAGTGGAAGAAGAATGATGTGAAACGGGCTGGCAGGTGATTGTTGCTGTTCTATGTTGTAGAGTCAGAACCAAATCATAGCTGATCCTTGGAAGCTATAAATCACACAGAAGGAGATTGCCCATATTTCTTCCAAGAAGCAACGCGTATTCAAACTGTATGTTTTAAAATTGGCAGTGTAAGTCCTTTCCACTAAGTCAGGTTGTTGTTGTTGTTGTTGTACGCTACCAAGACGAGTCTGACTCATAGAGGCCCTAAGAATAGCTTGCCCGAACCCTGCTCTGTTCTGTGCCATCCTCATCATCTCTGACACATTGGAGCCCATTGCAGAAGTCGCAGTGTCAATCCATCTCGTTGAGGGTCTTCTTCTTTGCTGACCCTCCATCTTTCCAAGCATGATGTCCTATTCCAAGGAATATTGTTGCCTGTTCGTGTCCAAAATAGGAAAGATGCAACTTTGCCCTCTTTGCCTCCAAAGAAAACTCTGGCTGCAGAGGAATTATGTCATTCCTGCAAATCACTACAAAGAGCTTGGATTTTTAGTTTAAAAACAATGGGCATCATAATAGAATGGATTGAGAAATTATGGTACATTCGCACAATGGAATACGACACAGCATGCAGGCGCAATGATTTTGTAAATTACTGCTTAGCTTGGGAGGGACTAGAAAGCATTATACTGATTGAACTAAGTCAGCCCCATAGGAAAAATACTGTGTAAAACCATTATTGTAGGATGGGTATGAGGATCCACGGGAGTGGGGGAGGACAGAAGCGGTGGGGGGACACATTTAATCATAGAGTCACACAGTTTGATTGGGGGGGTGAAGAAAATGGGAAAGATCTGGTGGGAAAAAACAATGTATTCAGGCTTTGTAAATAAATCAGCATTAGAAAAATGGGGAAAACGACCAATGGGCATCCGATGAAAGGATTGAACAAGGAATGCATATGATCTAAATGAAATTGTAGGAGAAAGGGTAACCCACTGTAAGTAGCTAGAATGTGGCACAGACCTAAATAGGAAGCTCCTGTAGAGCAGATGAGAAAATGTGAGGCCTGAACTAGAGTCATGACAATGGTCAGGACAGAAGGGGACTGATAAAGGGTGTATTTCCGAGATAGAAATGAAAGTGGATGGATTCGATGGGAAAGAATAAGGATGAACCAAGGCATCAAGTTTCATTTTCTATTATCTTTTACACAAACCCCAAGTTGCTATTGCCCTCCATTGCATTTACAAGGCACAAGGACTCCTGGATAGAGGCACCCAGAGAGGGTTTGGATTTGGCAGGGGGAAAAAAAAAAATCTTTCCCTCTGCTGAAGCCAGACTTAAGTGCTAAAAAATTTTATAAGGACCTTTGAATTTATACTAAAACATTAGAACAAGGATCAAGTTAGACTCATAGCTGACCCTCCAGCAGGTTTTCAGAGGTTGTGAATCACATGGGAGGAGATTGTTCATCTTTCTCCAGAGAATTCAGACCGCCTTTGGGTTGGAAGCACAACTTCTTACCCACTAGGCCGCCAGAGCTGCAAAATGTGTCCCAACTTCATCACCACCCCTGTTCATGCTCCAGTGAGCCATGATGCTAATGTGGCCCTAACCACACAAAGCCAGTTCTTCTCCATCACTGACTTACACGATTAACATTTTCTCTCAGGGCTCTCCCTGCATTAATTCTAGCTGGAATTCCTAACCCACCCTTCTTCTTCCCATTAGTGTCATCTGTAAACTTAATGATGACCATGTTCAGTCCTATAGCCTCCAGGCCCTTTCGAAGCAATGTTCTCTGTATTTATTTCTCAAGTCATAAGCAGATGGCCATGCTGCATGAACACAGTGCTGAAATTTGAACCAAAGAAATGCCATTTTGCAATGAGGCTGGTTCCCCATGACTGGTTCTGAACTTTATACTATAGGAGTTTAATTTCATATAAGAGTTGGTGTAAACAAAATAAAACTTACGTCATAATTGGTCTGATACATCTATAACAATATGGTCTTTTTCATGTTGTGAGAGAAATAATAGTTTTATAAATTATTTATACACATTTCGGTTTCATAGCAACACTGAAGTTGTAGTTTTACTTATAAATACTGTTAGTATGTTTTCTTTATCATCCAAGCAAATACTCACAGTGAAAAATGAAGAGTCTATCTAGACCTCTCTTCTTTTTTTTTCTATAATTATATTTTATTAATTTTCATAAACATTTACAGAGATTTTGGGTTTCCATTCATTCATTGTTGCACTATTCTCTCTACCCTCCTCCCAGTTTGTTCTTGTCCAAATGCCACAGTGCTTGTCAAAGCCAGTTCTGATTAATCTTCTTTGTCAGTGTGTCCTTTGCCATTCCCTATCACTCCTCCCTGAGAGAGACTTCACCCTGAGTCATAAGGAAAAGGGGATGGCGTATTCTCTTAGCTACTTCCTGCTGAAAAGGGACGCTGTGGGTTTCAGGGTGAAGATCTTCTCTCACTACTCTAAAGGGCCCCTTTGGCAGTAGGAAACACATAGACTATTATGGAGATTGATTTTGGAATTTAGATGCACTCTTATTGATTGTGCTTGGCCGTACATGTTCATATCCTTGAAGATGTATCATGGGGGTGTTGCAACCTAGAAGACACAAATTTGACTAACAAGTTATAAGTACATGAGTCCAAAAATTATGGAAAAGTAAAAGAAAAGATTCTTTCATTGTTTTACAAACCCTCCCCCAGGTCCCCTCCACCATGTAGCCCTCGCTCTAGTCTCCTGTGATGACAGAAATACCTAGTTATATATCTCTTTTAAACAGTTTTCTCCCTCCTCTGTTTCAGTGCAGTATACATTATTGAACCCATCTTACTCAGTCTCTCCCCAACCCCAAGGACAGTCCCATTCTACAACAGTGGCATCATGTAATATTTGTCCTTTTGTGACTGGGATATTTCACTCAGCATAATGTTCTCCAGAGTCAACCATTTTGAATAATATTGCATGAGTTCCTTGTTTTTTAATGCAGCATAGTATTCCATTGTGCGAATATACCACAGCTTCTCTAGCCATTCGTTTGTTGATGGGCACTTAGGTTGTTTCCAACTCCTTGCTATTGTGAACAAAGCTGCAATAAACATGGGTGTGCATATATCTGCTTGGATGTCAGCTATGGTCTCTTCAGGGTATATTCCCAGTAGTGGAATTTCTGGGTCAACCAGGAGAAGATAACATAGATGAATGGGACCTTCTAAGACTCAAATCCCTATGCACATCCAAAAACTTCTCCAGTAGGGTAAAAAGGGAAACCACTGACTGGGAAAAAGTATTCGGTAATAACATATCAGATAAGGGACTTATATCCAGAATTTATTAAATACTTGAGCACCACAACAAGATAAAGGTAAATAATCCAATAGAAAAATGGGCACAGGATATGAGCAGGCACTTCACCGAAGACGACATTCAGATGGCTAACAAACACATGAAGAAATGCTCAAAATCCCTAGCCCTAAGAGAGATGCAAATTAAAACAACTATGAGATATCATTTCACCCCAGTCAAAATAGCAAAATTTAACAGAACAGCAAGCAACAAATGCTGGCGAGGTTGTGGAGAAACTGGAACCCTGATTCACTGTTGGTGGGAGTGTAAAATGGTGCAACCCCTGTGGAAAGCAGTATGGCGCTTTCTCAAAAAGTTGCAAATAGAGATAGACCTCCCTTCTAACCATTGTACACCATAATTCTGAGATCTTCCTCACAATACTCGGTCTTCTCCCATACCCAGGACCTTGAGTAGTGTACATATTTTGTCCCCCACATCTGTTTATCCTAAAAGGCTAGAATTAACAGAAACTTGTTTCTGAAACTATCGGCTTTTGACCTTAGGTATGGTGACTCTTATCTTTTCCTTTTCTGTCAGGTTAAGTCTAGGGGTCTGGTGGTTAAGGAGTTGTACTGCCAATCCAAAGGCAGGTACTTTGAATCCACCAGCTGCTCAGAAGGAGAAAGAGAGGCATTCTTCTCCAGGGCCTTTTACAGTCTCTGAAAACCCACTGAAAGGTCAGCAGTGAATCAGTTCTGACTCGATGGGTTATTGAGGGAAGGTGGTGTGATATTGAGAAATCTGGATTTTAGACAATATACCCTTAGACAACTTTTTATGTAATCAAGTCTTGCTCATGGGAGCATCTAACATACAGAGTAGGCACACTTACTAGAGACACAAAAAGATGAAAGGTGAAACTTAAGTCCATGATCAGTGCTAAAAACTGCTTTCCTTATGCAGCAAAATTTCTGAATTTTTTTTAGTTTCATATACATTGTTTCACACTTTCCTTCATTCATATTATTTCATACAACCATCCCCATACATTGTGTCTTTTAAAATGAATTACCGTTGAACTATTCCCACCATTACCCTGTTTTTCCAAGTCCCCACAATCTTTCCCATTTCTTTTACCCCCCTCCCTCCACCCATCGAATTCTTCTATGGAGATTGAATATTGAAGGTCTTTCTCACAGTCTTGCCTGCCTGAATTCATAGACTCCCAACCCACTTCCTACCCCCATGTTTCTCTTCTGACCCTCAGATCCATAGACTCTGTAGACAGGAGAGCATAGGCTTGCTTGCTTTCTTGGAAATGTGTGACCCCTGAATTCAAAGTTTCATCTTCCCTCATTTTATTGCATTTCCTTTTAAGTCGAGTGACATTTTGGATCTCCCTTGGGCCTGACTTTCACCAAGTAGTCCATAAATCTCACTTCTATTTTCATGAGTCCACCTCATTTTAAAATATATACCTATGAAATCTGTATTATAAGAGGAAGGGGATTTTCTGATTGTATAAAATTAGAAGAAAAGGAGGGGTTGAACAGAGCTAGCTACATAGTTGTTAGGACTTGGTGCAAAATTAAAATGTAGAATCTCTGCTTGGAAAAACTTGGTGGAAAGTATCATTAAATATCCTAAAATGTGAACTTTTATTCCTTTATTCTATATTTTTAAATTTTTCATAGTGCCTTTTATTTGCTATCTAATGCCATTCTAAGTAAAGAAAAATTAGCATTTTAAATAATCACCATTCATTCTACAATTAACCTTTACATTGTATAGTTGGACTGCAAATATAAGAAAAATAATTGACTAATAAGGTTACATGACTCTTCTTTCATAGCTTGTATATGCAAATGTATTTCATCCTTATAAAAATAGTAGAAATACTTCATAAAACTAACACAACTGGGTGTTTTTTTTTATTTCACTTCTTATTTTGCTCACATTCTGTCAGCACTGTCTTGCACTTGCTGATTAATAAGAAAGGACAGAACAGAAAAGGAATCTTGTGTTCTCTTTGGTTTTCATTGAACTCCTCCCAAGTGTCATAGGTCCACCAAGATTCTGTGGTCATGCTGTTGTTGTTACTATGTTTCATCAAGTTGCCTACAACCCACAGTGACCCTTATGTACAACAGCTCTGAACCCTGCCCTGTCCTGAGCCAGTCTCACTGCCTCCAACAAACTGAACCCCATTACCCCAGTTACTGAATCATTTCTTCTCTTCTGGGGTCTTTCTTTGCTGCACTGTCCCTCCACCCATCGGAGCATGATGTTCTTCTCCAAGGATTGGTCCTTTCTGGCCACATGCCCAAAGTATGTGAGACAGAGCTTCAAAATCCTAGGCTCCAAGGAGAAACTTGGTTTCACCCTCTCCAAGTCAGACCTGTTTGTTTTCTTGGCAGTTCATGGTATGTTCAAGACTCTCCTCTAGCATCACAACTTAAGCATCACAACTTAAAGGCATCTATTCTTCTGTTATCCTTAGTCTTTGTCCAGCTCTCTGAAACACTCTCTATTAATATATATAATATATATAAATTAATACTTCAGAGAGTTAGGCAATGACTAAAGATATATTTATATATTAATGCAGATACCTCTTTAGCTGAAGTTTATACTCTATTGTCCTATTGAACATCACTTGCAAAACATGAATTCAAAACTTAAATCATTAAATTTCAAAATACTAACAGTATTAAGTTTGGTATGGGACTCTTTTGAGCATACTCTTTTGAGTACAGGCCTTGAGATGGAAAACTTTCTAAGACTGGGTATTTGGGAGAAAAAAGAGGTGGAACAGAAACCCCTAACTCTGCTAAAAGAAATATTTATGAAATGCTTATAACTATTTAAGTACTTTCAATTTTATGAAAAGCCCTTCATTTGCTGGGCTTTCTAATCCTATTTCTATCAAGAACACCTGAAAAAAAAATCTTTCTTTTTAGCTAAGGTGGTAAATGAGGTAGGAATAGATTCTACCGTTTTTATCATTCTGGCTAAAAAGGGAACTTCTCTAATGTGGATGCAAGAGACCAGGTAGTGAACCTGCCCTGCATAGACCTGTAATTCCTGATCAGAAGGAAAACACATTTTAAACACATTCTCAATCTCCTTCTTATCTTTCTCATTTCCATTGAGTTGGAACCAACTGGTAGCTGACCCTCCAGTGGGTTTTCTGGGGCAATAAATTACTCGATAGGAGACTGCCCATCCTCCACGAAGCTGCTGATGGATTTGAACCCCTAGAAAAATCCTGCCTTTTGATTAGCAGCACAACTACCCACTTTGAAAATAATTTCTGGCAGTTAAAACTGAGGAATGTTGATCAGAGAAAAATCAAGACGAAAGTTTTCACACAGGTAATTTTGTGTGAAGAGTTTGACTTTATGTAATTCAAAGACTTAATGTCATTGTGCTTTTGTGAATGTCAAAATTACCAAGTTATGTAACAAGATTTATACTCGTGTCTTCATTCAGGCCTTAATAAGCTGTTTTC
Organism: Elephantulus edwardii; assembly: GCF_000299155.1. Taxonomy (NCBI): domain Eukaryota; kingdom Metazoa; phylum Chordata; class Mammalia; order Macroscelidea; family Macroscelididae; genus Elephantulus; species Elephantulus edwardii. Next base: position 32,666,325 of record NW_006399756.1, read on the forward strand.
CAGCTGGCAGTTTTCCGGACTTGCTCTTCACTTTGAACTTTGAAAATGCTGGACATTTCAAAGGGTCCATATTCTGTTTCATCCTGATTTCTGTGCCAAATTTGCTGTTCTTTCTAACTTCTCCATCAACTACTCTTTCCTTCTGCAAAGTCTGTAAAGCTCTATGAAAGTAGGTTTTCACGTTCGTAATGATTCACTTCCAATATTGGAGAATTGTCTAGGAAAATATCAGTGGTAATAGAGTTGTTGCTGTGACTGCCATTTGCATTTATTAAGAATACATATATATATTAGGAAAGTCACGCCTCCAGAATCTTCCTATCAGTGACCCTTGTTACTCCCTGAATAGTAAGGGTAAGACAATGGCTGAAAATCAAAACTCCCAGTGTTTCTATATGTGCTCAACCAAGAGAACTGCTTCTGGCCCAGATCATAAGGCAGCGTCTCTGTACGAAGAATGGAGCCACAACCCAGGAAAATCCTCCTCATGAATGGCCACTTTGGTTTGTTTCACATCTCCCTCTTGTTCTTTTGAGCATTACCCCATTTAGCTGTGTGGATATGCCATTTAGTTATGAGAGCTCCTTTTTATTTGATGTCAGCAATATGAAGCCTTAATGATAACTGTGAGGTTCGGTGTAATAAAGCAGGCATTCTGCCTTTTCTCTACCACTTTTTCCTCTTCCTTTCATGGTTCCCTGAGGGCAATGGATTTTATTCAGCGTAACCTATCGTCTCTCACCTTAGAAATGGTGCATATTTCACATACATGATTTTGCTCTTCATAATCAGTAACCATGATATAGCATGTAGAGAGGAACAGATTCTCTGTCCCTCCCTGGCTTGATCCTTTATTTTCTTGTTCCTATTTCTACACTTACACCCTGGCTTCAAGGTATAGTAGTAATACACCTGGGGAAATGCCAAGACAGCTATTTTTTAAGAATCTCATTAAACCAAACATCAAGGAAAGATCTTTAAAACCACTGTGATAGACAATTTCTTCTTAAATGATGGGCCTTGGAGCCCACTTTGCCATGAGACTTGGGATCGTTGAGTGCATATCTTGAAGAACAGAAGTCTGTAGTCCCTAGAACCTTACTAGACTCCATAATAGCACAGAAAGCATGTTTCTACACGTAAAAGGTAAAGAGTGGGGTTATTTCTACCTATTTTCTGATCATCAGGTTTGTCAGTCTCTCTGTAGGTGACCTTAGTGTCTTGATGCTGTGGCCTCTCTAGCAGTTGAAGTTCTGCTTAGAAGCTAGAGGAGAGATGGAGGAACTGACCTAGTTATCTGTAGCCAGCATATTTCTTTCCCCCCATGAAGCATTTTGAATGCAGAGGTCCCTAAGCATACAAAACCCTCTCCAATGTTCAGAAAAAGTAAAAGAAGATGGCACTTGTCTCTACCCGCTGCTGAGTTCTGGAGAGAGTGGTTGATAGAAAAGCTGTTTTGACTGTGCTTTCCCACCATTACACCTTGTAGCCATTTCAGGTTCAGCCAAGCATGCCAGATTCAATTAAATGCTTTTTCTGAAAGTCTCCATTGCAGGAAAACATGTTTCTCTGACTGGTTTGTTTTTTTGCATATTTGTTAATGAATGCCTGCACAATAAAGATGTGGTCTGTAGCTTGTTTTCCAGTGAGGAATCCAATTTGGCTCTCATGGATATTGCTGCTAGTCAGATAGAGCTTAATTCCTTAATTGAAGGGGCTGTAAAATAGCTTATGAACAACCCAGCGCTAAGCAGGCTTTCCCAGAATTGTCTGGGTGAGACCACCTTCCATTCATATGTTCTGGATCCCCTGACCTTGTCTGAGTGCCTCTCAAGAAATTCTCTCCCCTGGTGGCGTCATTTTGGTTGACCCTGTTGTTTTTCTGTTAATGCTGTGGTGCGGTCTGCTGCTGACTTCAGACTTGATTTTAATCTTCGAAGCCAGAAAAAAGTGCTGGTGGACAAAGGATTGAGCCAGGTTCTCTCCAGCTGCCCTACTGGAAATTTCCCCACTAGCTCAGCTTATGTAACGACTTTGGCCATTACACCAAAGCCTCTGCTTTAAGCACCTCACATTAACTCTCCTGACTAGTGCAAATACTGGGGAACAGAAAAGCTTAGGTAAAAGCAGGACAAGGATGAGAAGACCTGCACAAGGGCACAAGGGATTGCCCTCCTCTGCCTACCAGCATTCTAAGGATGATTCAGTTAAAGAAGAAAATGTGAAGTCTCTGAGTCAACTCATAACTCTACTTGGAGACTTATGTGGCTTTGACCAGATAAACTGTGTTCTGTTGTTGTTAGGTTCTATCAGGTCAGCTCCAACTCTTAACAATGTCCTATAAAACAGAATAAAACCCTGGCCAGTCTTACGGAATCCTCACAGTCTACTGTTCATAGCTCATTGTTGCAGTCATTGTTAATCCAGCTTGTTGAGGGACCTCCTCTTTTACATTGACCATCTGCTCGTCCAAGCAGACGGGCCCTCCCTAATAATGTGCCCAGCATATGTCAAATAAAGTCTCATCATCCTTGCTTCTAAGGAACACTCCACTCTGGCTTCACCCCTTCCAAGACAGATTTGTTTGTCCTTTTGGCAATTCATGGTTAATCACTTTTCTTTGCAAACACAACAACATAAAGGTATCAATTCTTCTTTGGTCTTCCTTATTCATTGTCCAGATTTCACATGGTCTTCTCAGTCTCCTGCTATACATCAGAGAGCTGGACAGTGAATAAGAATGACAGAAGAAGAATTGATGCCTTTGAGTTGTGGTGTTGAAGAAGAGTGTTGATTATGATGGCCTGGCGAAAGAACAAAGAGACAGAGATATATGTTAGAAAAGTGCAGCCAGAGTGCCCCTTGGAAGCGAAGGTGGCAAATCTTCGTCTTTCATACTCTGGACATGTAGCTAGGAGAGGCTACCAGTATCGTGTCTGGAAAGATGAGGATCAGCAAAAGGGAAGAGGACATCATGTTTGGAAAGATGGAGGGTCAGCAAAGGGGATGAAGATTCCTAATGAGGCAGATTGGCGTGGTGACTTTCTCAGTGGGCTCTAGTGTGTCAGAGATGATGAGGATGGCACAGGCTAGGACAGGGTTCATGTCATACTCGACTTGATGGCACCTAACATACCATAGACTACCAAGGGGACAAACAGGTCTGTCTTGGAGAGGGTAAAACCAAGTTTCTCCTTGGAGGCTAGGATTTTGAAGTTCCATGTCATAGATTTTGGACACGTGGCCAGAAGAGACCAGTTCTTGGAGAAGGACACCATGCTCGGAAGAAGAGAGAGACAGTGCAGAAGAAGAAGACCCCAGATGAGATGGATTCATTCAGTAACTGGAGTCATGGGGGTAGGTGTGTCTGAAGCAGTGAGACTGGCTCAGAATAGGGCAGGCTTCAGAGCTGTTGTACATAGAGTTGCTATGAGTCGCAGGTGACTTGAAGGTATATAACAACAACAACATTAAGCAAATGACAATAGTCCAGCGTGGGTGAAGGCGCATCTTAGTCCTCAGAGTGACATCCTTGTTCGTTGGCACTGTAAAAAGATCTTTGGCAGCAGATGTGTCCAGTATAATAGTTAGTTTGCTTTCTTATTTTATTAATTTTAATGACCGTTTACAGAGATTTTGGATTTCCATTCATTCGTTCATTGTTGCACTTTTCTCCCTGCCCAGCCCTCCCCCCCTCCCCCAGTTCACTCTTCTCTTTGAAAATCAGAAGAAAAATTCCTTCTTTAGTGTATAATCTCCCCGCACCCCCCCCCCCCCGAGTACACTCCACTACGCCACCTTCAATCTGGACTCTTGTGAAGTTTGTTTTCTTGACTGCTGCTTCAATGGGTGTTGATTTAGCTGCAAGTAAAATGAAATGTTTGACAACATCAGGCTTTTCTTCATTTTTTTGTAATACTGTTTATCTAGTTGTAAAAATGTTTTTATTTTGAGGTGTAACCTATCAACTCTTCATAATGTTAGTTATTTCTATTTGTCCAACTGCAACACTATCTCAAATCCCCGCTTTTCTCCTATCAAGCTGTGCTGATAATCAGATCAATTCAACTCTGTTCTCCTGTTGCACCCTGTTCTACCAGCTGCACAAGTAGCAATTCTTCGTCTGACCACAACCTGAAGCTAGGTCAGATCTCACAAGTTAAAGGACACACAATCCTCCTCTAGATGGCTAAATTTACCCAACATCTCTGACATCTGTTATAAACTTGAGAGTCCCCATAACACCATCACTTCTGACCTGCTGGCTGCAAATGTGAAGGTTCTCTCCACTCCCCCAGGATGCCAGTGAAAAGTTCAGGGTCCCATCTGCCCCACTTCTAATCTGTTGGCTCCCACTACTCTCCTGAGTTAGTTAATTTTACCAGAACAACTTGTTAGCTCATAGAGTGTGCTGGACTTACAATAAGAGTCATAGTAAAAGAAAAACTGGATGAAATATGTTTACGGCATTGAAGTCTATGGGGGAGAGACTAGTCTAAAAGTGTTATATTTTAGGGCATTATTTTTATCGTAGGAGTATGCAATGAGGGTTGCAGAGTGGATTATATTTGGGGCTAGGGGGTGGGGTTTGGGGAGGTGC
>NW_006399756.1:32671359-32692149 GCF_000299155.1 Elephantulus edwardii
CAACAATGAATGACTGGAAACCCTAAGTCTCTGTAAACTTTCATTAAAATTATTTTTTTAAAAAAGAAAAAAAAAAAGAATACAAATGAAGAGGAGCGTAGAGCAAGGTCTAGGAGGGTTCCTGCATGGAGCTTTCATGTCCTGGTGCAGCATTTATGGGTGCTCTTTGGGGTCTGGCCAGCCCCCACATCATTAGCATAAACCCTCAGGTGTGGTTTGGAGTTCTCAGCAAAAATACTTAAATGATTAGAGAAATCCCAATGGTTGTAGAGGTGATCTATCAGGGACCAAGAGAGACTAAATTTGGGGGGTTAAATGAATAGTAAATCCCATGTGAGTGCACTACAGTTGCACAGAAAATGTTAAGTAATAACTAGCCAAAAATTCCTCCTTTCTGTGCACTTATTTCTAGTCAAAGAAGGCCCTTCCTCCTGACCCTGCTCTGGGCTGGCTCACACACTGCGGGCTCCTGGCTTTCACGGCGTGTGTGCTTTTACTGACCTTTGTTGATTTGGTGTTGGGTTTTATATTTGTTTGGGGAGTGAAGGTCAGCATTTCCCCTTTTTCCTGTATTTTTCCTCCGTGGGTACTTCATCTTCTTCTTGTTTTCTTTCATTCATTAGCTGTTTTGAGGTGTCTTCTCTGTCTTGAGCTGTGTTTTCCTCATTATTGTTTCTTGAATGTATTCAGATGTAATGCGTATAAGCACAGGTATTTGCAGAAGATGATTATTAACACATCACCTAATTGTGTCTATTACACTCCAGGCACTGGGCTGATCTCTTTCCCTGCTGCACCAGCCTAATCCTCACAACCACCTCATGAGACAGACGTAGTATTGTACTAATTTTATAGATAAAGATCCTGAGGCTTAGAGAGAAACGACTTGGCTCAAGGTGGTGGTCTCGCTTATGAAGTGCTAAAATTGAACTCGAATCCAACTCCAGTTATGGCTGCCCACAGCGTAGCTGGAAAAGTCATGTAGAAGAGTCTCCTGAGTGAGACAAGCAGTCAGCAGACCCTGCCACTCACAGGGGGATGCTCTCCCTGAGAGAGCCCAACCCAGTCAAGCCGAAGTGCAGGCCCTGCCTCACAAATCAGATGGACTGACCAACTCCAGGTGAATGCTGCAAGTCACTGTAAGAGTCTCTCCTGGTTATCCCAGCATTACTTAACCCCTGATCCTCACTATTTTGAGGAAAGCAGAAGAAATATTTTGGGGAAAGAGATGGATTGTTACAGTGACTGCAGCAGTGGATTCAAATGTGTCAGAATTGATGAGGATGGCACAGGATAGGACAAGGTTCAGGTCAGTTGTTCAAAAGGTTGCTATGAGTCATCTTCAATTCGACAGCACTTAACAACACAATAAGCAAGCACTAAAGGAAGAGGAAGATATTCAACCTACTAAGACAAGGGCAGCACTCTGCCAGGCCTCATCTAATTTAATGTTGGCTGCAATCAGACAATGGAGATGTCCATCCACAAGTCGTTATCCACAAATTTATTTATTGACTATTTATTGCTGTATTATCTTTATTATTTACTATTTAGCAACTATTATTATTACTGTTGTTGTTATTATTATTTACTATTTAGCAATTATTTATCCACTCATTTTTTTTCCAGGGGACTTTTCTCATTAAAAATAATAGTGGCCAGTGCACCAATTCAGATTTTTTGGTCCTAAGTCATAAAAAAATCTTGCTTCATGTTATGATCCTGCTGTCAGGAGGGTGCCGTCCTTGGGAAAGGATCATTCTGGGGAACATGGAGGGACAGAGATAGAGAAAAAAGAACCCCAATAAAACGCCTGACACAGTGGCTCTACCAGTGGGCTCAAGCAAATCAGAGATGGTTGAGTCAGGCTAGGGCAAGGGCCAGATCTGGTGCCCATAGGGTTGCTCTGAGTCATAACACCCAACACAGCAGCAGCAGCAAGGCACAGAGGGACACTGGTGAAGAGAATGTAGCTAACTTAAGCAAAGAATGAACAGAGTAAAAACAAAACCAAACCCCTAAAGTATCCATTTTAGAAAGCAGAGGATTTAGGGCAATATTGGGAATCCTGAGGGCAGGACCAATGAGGTCCTAAGGTATCACTCCCTAGAAACATCTGTTTCAGCCACTTTTAATCTGACCACACTACTCAGTTGTCAGATTCCCCGGCGAGAAAGTCCAATCAGTCTAATACTATCACTTGCTCACTTTAAGAGAGATCAGAGAATCTTGGTAGAACAGCAAACAACTATGGCTGAGTCATAGCCAACAGAGAAAATCCAGATGCTACAACCAGACGGAGAGGTATTGATATTAGACCAGAAACCTACAATGGTAGTTATAACAATCTTGTAGATAAATCTTTCCATCTAACGATGATTATTTCTTTAGAATAAATGGTAAGCTTATTAGGTCAAAGGATGCACAGCAAGTTTAAGCTTTTCGTGCATATTAGTCACGTAAATCTCATGAAAAGTCCCTTCTGGCAATTCAACTTTGTTACTAAACACAAGGAAACATTTCACTGACCTTATAGAGCCTCATGGTCTAACCATCCAAGTTGTTGGAATGAATAATTCAAGCTAATTTTTTGCCAAAAATAATGCTCATTGCAATCATATAGTTTCACATTTTTTTAAGGCAAACCTATCAGGTCAGCAGCTTTTGAATCCAGAAGACATTAAGTATCTTATCCTAGAGAGTATATGAAGGCATGCCTTTTATCATTCTCTATACAAGCTTGCTTTTGCTTTCACATGTAGTATGCCTGGGATTCAATTCCCAACCCAGTAACTTCATCCGCTTTTGTGCAGTGACTCTCTGGGCAGTGGTTCTAGGTTAAAGGCTTTGTGGACATCTCTTTGGCTCGGTTTTCTGGTTTGGGTGTTATTTTTCACCCTGTTGGGTTACATGTTCCTCGCTGCTGCCTCTGTATACTTCCCACCCTTACCCAGGTCTCGGATTGGGAGAGCTGAGTAAAACAAATTGATAACTTTCTTTACAGTGTACATCACCTGAACTATACCTGTAGATAAAACTGAGTGAGGCCAGGGGAGCCAGATCAAGGGAGAAATTGAAACCTCCCTCCAGTTTATTTATTGAGCATTTTTGTGTTATAGATACTATGCTAGACTCTCAGGCATATAGCTATGAGAAAACATACTGCCACTGTCATGATACTAATAACCCAGAAGGGTAGAGACTCATAAATTAGATCATCTTACTAATAAGAAGGGAGCTCCAGGTGGCCTAGTGGCAAGAAGCTGCACTGCAATTCCAAAGGCACAGGGTTTGAGGCTACCAGCTGCTCCACAGAAGTATGGGCAATCTCCTGTGTGATTAGCTGCCTCTGAAAACCTGCTGCAGGGTCAACTATGGGTCCGTTCCAACTCTACCGCGCACAACGACTAATAAGTATGTAAATACAAACAGAATCAGGGGTCCTAATTGGGGGGGGGGGAATAATTCTATGAGGACATGTAATACAGAAATGTGATTCAGCCTGGGCAGGGGTTAGCAGTGGTCCAGGAAACCTTCACTGGGAAAGTGACCCTTAAGCTAACACCTGAGTTAAGAGCAAAGTGGCGGGGGGGGGGGGGGGGGGGGCCACTGCACACACACACACACACACACACACACACACACATTCTGTGAGAGAGGAGAGGTAAAAGGTAGAAATAAGAGGTAATTGGAGAAACAGAGAGTCCCTGTCTGTGGTGAGAGGAGGAAGGGAAGATCAATGTACTTGAGCATTAAAGGTCAGGCTGAGGAAGGCAAGGTGGTAAGGGACCAATTTGTATTAAAAACAGTGGTCTTCAATCTCTAGTCTGCAAGCAATGGGGAGCCATTTGACAGTTTTAAGTAGGAAGGTGAGAAAAATGGGTTGGATGGGATTTCATTTCCTCCAGAGAGGGCAGCAGGAAAAATTGTAGCTTTTAGAATTTCCAAAGATTCTTTGGTCACATGGAAACTTTCTGGCTCGCCCTTGCAGCTCCCTCTCTGCGGAGGAAGTCAGAGCAGCGGGGTTCTTCCCCTTACATGTTAGCTCTGGCCCAAGGCCACGGCTAGTGCGAACACCAGCGGTGATGTTCCACTTCATTTCTCCTTGGCTCTCCGAGGTCGAATATCTAGATGAAAAGTGGCTACTGGCATAGCATTTGCACTCACAGAGAAGCAAGATTTTTGCAATTTGGGAAGTCACTAAGAGGCTCCGTGAAGGACAACTATTGGCCATTCGGCTGTCACACTTCAGCACGTGTATACTTCCCAGAAGCAGAAAACGCTGAGGTTAAACAAGCTTAAGGCACCTGCGACTGAGGCCTCTCAGTGCTCAGGAAAACCACAATCTTTGCACCTTGTAGTTAGTTTCCCTACCATTCATCCCTGAAAACCCTCACATCACCTTCAGGAGGGGAAACTTCACTCAATCATTCGTTCAGTAGTCAAAACAGTTATGTCTGCCAATGCCTGCGTTCATAGGCCCTGGGAATACAAGGATAAGCTGTGATGTCAAGGAGGTTCCTTCCAGCCTTCCCCCATCCTCACCCAACACACACATACCCCTCAACAACACGCACGCATTTTTTAGCAACTGAAAACCCAGCTGTGAACATATTAGAACCATTTTTTTAAGTTAACAAAAGTCATGGCTCTGCTGTTGTCGCTGTGGGCTTCGGCTCACCTGGAACAGGACCAGACTTTGGTCCTCTGAAGCAAGAACCGTTTGCCCAGAAGTGACAGAAAATAGCAAATGGGGGGAAGAAGGGTGGGAACAACAGGTAAATAAGTGAGTGAATAAAGACAAAACATTGCTAAATCATGAGCTGATGATTCAAATCTGACGGCAGCTCTGAAGGAGAAGAAACCTGGTAGCCCTCCAGCTCAGGAAGCCCTCCGGGACAGCTCTGCACTGTCTTACGGGGTCTATAGGACTTGGAATTGCCTCAGTGTCACACAACAATAAGAAGAGTGATTTTTAAAAAAATGTCATAATTCAATTTCTGGATGCATCAAAAAGAAGGTTTCACCCAATAGAAGTTTGTTGGTTATTGCTGTAACTCTGTTTTGTCATGTTGTTGTTAGACATATTCTTTACATATTTGACCTCAGCAGGACCTAGTTACACTGAGCTACTTGGGCTGGGCTAGGTGTGAGGCTGATAACAGAAGGTACATGCTGCTGTTGCCGTGCAGCCAATAGCTATCTCATTCTACCAAGTCAAGGCTTTGAGCGTTGAAAAAGCTGTGAGCCTTGTTTCATGCTTATTCTCTATATCCCATCAATCAATTGCCAAGTTCTATCAGCTTTATCTCCTAAAAATCTCTCGACTCTCTTCTCTTTAATTTAATTTCCCACCTTAATCAAAACTATAATCATCTTTCTCCTAAACTAGCCTTTTAAATGGTTGTCTCCAATCCGTTTTCTGCACAGCTGTGAAAGCCAGCTTGTTAAATGTAAATTGAATAATGTCATTTCCTCTCTTAATAATCTGCAATGCCTTCCCATTTATTCTTAGATGAATTCTGAAATCCTTAGCAAGCTCCGGCTCCTGCCATCCTCATTTTGTCCAGCTCTTGTCTTCACTTGTGGAACTCTGGCTGATTGAATCTGCTTTCAGATTCTCACACATGTCAAGTACCTTCCCAGCTCAGAACCTTTGTATGCTTTCTTCTTGCCCATAACAGTCTAGCCCCTCCTCTCGTTTCCTCAAATCTTCAATGTCACTTCACGAAAGATTCTTCTTACCACCCTGCTTCAGACTAGGTTACATCCTTTGGTAAAACTCCAACTCAAATTCAGATTCATTGCCCTGGAGTTGGAGGGGACTTGTAGCTAACTTTCAACTGAGAATTGAGCTTCCAAGGCTGTAAACCACACAAAAGGGAATTGTCCATCTTTGTTCCACAGAATGACTGATGGATTCGAACCTCGAGAGCGGTATTCCCTGGCTCAGAGCCTTAATATAGTATTGTTGTTTGGGTTCGTTACTAAGCATAATAAGCATTCTGTATTGAATTCTAGCAATTTCTATAGGATAGAATATGTATATGTATTGGAACATAACTGTTTTCATAATATTTTAAAAAGTCCTGAGGAATAAGAGAGAGATTAGGCACGACAATGAAGTGTTCTAATGTGTCAACATAGTCTAGCATCCTCCTAGGCACAAATGAAATAAGTAAGATAGTCTTGAGCTTCAAGAAACACATACAGTTCAGTGATTAATCTAGAAAATTCTGCAACTCTCTGCTGGTTTCTTCTTTTTTTTCTTATTTATTTTGGCTCAAAATATTCCATATACTGCCTTGTCTAGCGTTTAGACAGCAATTGACTTTTTGACAAATAACTAAAGAAAAAGAAAAGATTTAAAACCTCTGTCTTTTTAGTGTCATCTGCTATTAGTTTCCTCTCTCCCACCAATAAATGGACACCATTTGTCTTCATCCTCTCCACATGTCTGATACATTTAAAGAATGCTGCCTGTGTCTTTGTCCGGTGAAAATTACAATGCTTCTTTGTTTGGGATTTTTTTTTATTGACATAAAAAGCATTATATTTCTCTTCCTTCTCAATGACTTTTATTTGCCTGAAAACTTCTCATTATATTCCATCTTTCATACAATTTCTAGTTGTATTAAATGTGTGTGTACATCTTTCATTTTCTCCTACCTGTCCTGTGCATCTCTTTGTTCTCTTTTAATTTTTTCAAGAAGTATTAAATTATTTTGTTTACTTTTATTTATGATTATTTTGATGGTACACATTCTTTGTAAAAAAAACCCAAACAACAGAATGGAATGAGAAGGAAAAGAAGAAGAAAAGACAGTAAGAAATTAACTAGACTCTGCAGAGAGCTGATATATACCAGGGAGAGAGATGACACATATTCCTTTTAAAAAACCAGAAGAGAATGAGAAGGAAAAGAAGAAAGGAAAATAAACTAACTTGACTCTGCTGAAAGCTGGTTTATACCAGGGAGAGAGATGATCAAAGAAATGAAGGATTGAGGTTGGGCTCTTTTTAAAAGAAAAAGGTATTTATGGAATTGACAGAAGGCTGTGGAGCTGAAAATGGTGAGTAGAGCTAAGGAAAGGTGAAACACCACGCTCATCTTGGATTTTCTGTTTTCTGTAAACTGATTTACTAACCCAAATCCTTCTCTGAAAAAAATTGTGATGAATGAAAAACACAACAGCATAAACCCAGCTCCCTTTGAGTAAAGCAATTCAAAGAGATGCCAGCTGAAGAGGGACCAGTGCTGTCATTTTCATAAAAGAAGCTCTTATAAACAAGTGCATACATCATTTTCCTTTATTATTTTTAATATATTATTTGACACATACAAAAGATGAACAATGATTATGTGTTATTTGAAAGTAATTTTTTTTAAGTCAGCAACTATGAATCCACCACCAACAGCCAAACTAAACTATTATAAATAACTGGCATCAACCTGAGAGGTCTCTCAATAGTTCAGCCCTTGGTTCCTCCTGCCCCTCACTGTGACCATCATTTTATATTTATCATTTTTTTCCTTATTATATACAAAATTTTAATACAAATGTGTATTTCTATTTAGCCATATATGAACTAATTGTGAACAGGAAATTTAAAAAACAAAAAGCAAACATTTGCCTTCACACAGGAAAATCCCACTGATATTACCTAGACCATATGCTTTACCTATATTTATTTTCCTGGATTTGGGGGTATAAATGTGAGGGCTTCTGTCCAGTGGTGTACATTTTTGTTAACACAAGTGACATTATCTATGACAAATTGTCTTCATAAAATACCAAAAGGGGTGCTGTCTTTGGACTACATCTCATAGTGGCCCTAAGAACCACAGGTCTGAGCCCATCCCTACCCTGCACCGTCCTCATCATCTCTGCCACATGTGGTTCTTACGTGCTGTCACTTGTGACACACAGCAACCCTGTGAAGAACAGCTCTGAACCCTGCTTTATATTGAGCCAATTTCACTCTCTCCGATGCTCCTTCCCCCATTACCCCAGTCACAGAATCAATGCATCTCATCCAAGTCTTCCTCTCTTGTGCTGTCCCTCCACCTTTTCAAGCATGATATCTCTCTCCAAAGCCTTCGGGATAATAGGAGAATGGCTTCCTTTGAGCTATGGTTCTGAAGAAGAGTTCGTCCTGGAGAGAGTGAAACCAAACTGCTCCTTGGAGGCAAGGATTCTGAGGCTTCCTCTGACATGCTCTGGACTGCCGATAAAACAAACAAATCTGTCTTAGACACAGTGCAGCCAGAATGTCCCTTAGAGACAAAGATAATGAGACTTTGTTTCACATTCTTTGGGCATGTTATCAAGAGAGGTCAGTAGATGGAAAAAGACATCATGCTTGGAAAAACAGAGGTCAAAGGAGCAAGAAGACCCCCAGAAAAATGGATCAACATAGTCAGTGTGCTTAACTATAGCAGAGAATGTGAGGATGACACACAGGGTCAGGCAAGGCTTCAATCATTTGAACACAGATGTTGCTATAACTTGGAACTAACTCAATGGCACCTAAAACAACCTAGCATTTCTTAAAAGGCTGTACTAACACAATGATTAAGTGCTCAGCTAGTAACTGAAAGATTGGTAGTTCAAACCCACTAGATGCTGTAAGGGAGAAAGTTGTGGCAAATTGCAGCCTTGAACTCCCTATGGGACAGTCCTACTGTGTTCTGTAGGGTCACTGTGAATCTAAATCAACTCAGTGACAATAGGTTGCCTTCAGATAGATAGTGTTTCTTGTCAATGTTTCTTGGTATAGTAGTATTGCTAAAGATAGGCTTGGTGGTAAATGTATAGATTACTCAGTAAATAGTGTGAGGACAATTAGTAAATTATTTATAAAATTATAGTAAGACAGAACAAATTGTTACTGATTTGACTCCGATTCATGGCAATCCCAGAACTATGCTCCACAGTTTACACTGGTGGTTCTACCCTGAAACAAGTGAGATCACCATGAGTCAGTGCAATTTGATGGCAATAAGTTTGGCTCTTGGCTTTTAATCTTTTGTAATAAATCTCCAATTCTTTCTTTCCACATGCCTCAGGTTGGATTCAAACCACCAACATTTTGGTCATGAACCGACCACTTCCATTTTTTAATTAATAAAAAGATTAAATTTTAAAATTATAATACTAGAAGAAATGTAAATGAAGATTTAGCTGGTGCTTGTGCAAGAAACTTTTCCAACATTGAAAGAGGAAAATCAAAGCAAAAGAAACAAATTGGCACATTTTTGTATAAAATCTTTTTTAATTCTCCTACATAAAAAAACTCATAAAAAGTGATAGAAGGTAAAATATGCACTTGGAATATTTGTACCATGTATATTCCAAATAATTCTTTCCACTAGTATTAAGACATTACAAATCAGTCATAAATGGTTAATATCCAATATGAAATAAGAATATCAGGTCACAAAGTTGTAGTGGTAATAATAATAATAATGATAACTAATGATAAAGATAATAAAGTGATGAAAGCATAGAAATGATAATTAAAAGCAAATTAAACTAATGAGACCCTTTTGTCCATATGCTTGGTATTAATTGCATTATTACCATGATGTTACTTGGCTTTTAAAATACCACCATCATCGTTAGTTGCCACCAAGTAGTCTCTGACATATGCTGACCCCAAGTAAAGCAGAATGAAGCATTCCCCAGGTCCAGACATCTTCACCATTGAGTATGCTTGAGTCCACTGTGCATTTGGAGGGACTTTGAACCGAAGGGGCTCCTCTTCTGGCACTCTGTCAGACAATAATAGGTCATGACAGGGAAAGGTATCCATGGGCTTACCTTTGAAAGGCCTTTCTCCCTGGTCTGTCTTAGTCTGGAAGTCTGCTGAAAATGCCCACTCTGTATGACCCTGCTGAGATCGAAAAGACTGGTGACTAGTTCCCCGAGCGTGGTAACACACAAACCACCACAGTACAGAGACCCAACAGATGGGTGTTGGTTTTCAATATTAAGAGACCATATTTTACAGACACCTTTAGGCCACTGAGCTTGGCCATGTAGTGTGTAGTATGTCACATTGCAAAGAGATCAGCAATACTAAATTACCAGCAGCTCCTCAAGAGAAAGATTTTACAGATAAAGGTTGAAATGTGGTTTATATCTTTAAGAGCTTGAATAATATACACTGAATAGTAGTTGTTGTTAGGTGCCAGTCGAGCACAACCCTCGGTGTCCTTATGAACAACTGAAATGAATACCTTCCTATCCTGGGCCATCCTCACAATCTCTGACACACGTGAGTCATTGCTGCAGTCACTGTGTCAATGCACCTGTTTAAGGGGCTTCCTCTCTTTGGCTGTAACTCCACCTTCCCCGACATGGTGTCCCTCTCTTAGGAACAACCTCTTCTGGCAACATGCCAAAAACATGTGAGGTGAAGCTTCCTCATCACTGCCTCCGAGGAGCACTCTGGCTGCACCTTCTTCAAGACATACTTATTTGTTCTTTTGGCAGTTGATGGGATATTTATTCACTACTGTTCTCCAACATTGCAATTCAAAGTTGTCAATTTTTCTTCTCTCATCCTTAGCGATTGTCCAGCTCTCAGCAGCATAGAAAATTATTAAAAAGACCATGGCCGGAATCAGATGCACCTTAGTCCTAAAACTCACATTATTGCTCTTAAATAATTTGGAGAGGTTCCTGACTGCAGGCTTTCCCAGTGCTATACGTCTCCTAACTGCTGGCACCAAGTGTACTGATTACAGACCCAAGTAAAAAGGTGCCATTGACAGTTTCCATCTTTCTCCATGTAGCATGATGTCGCTTATCAGTCTACTGGTGACATTTTTGTGAAGGCTGCAGTGTTTGATCTGCAGCAAGTATTTCAAGTCCTCCTCACTTTCAGCAAGCAAGGTTGTGTCATCTGCAGAATTTAGGTTATTGGATAAGTCTTCCTCCAATACTGATGCCACATTCATCTTCAGAGTCTAGCTTCTGAAATAATTTGCTTAGCATACCTTGTAACAAACCTTTCTTAATTTTAAACCATTTCACTTTCCTTTGTTTTGTCTGCACAACAGCCTCTTGGTCTAAGTCTAGGTACAATGAAGTGTTCTAGAATTCCCATTCATCTCAGCATTAGCCACAATTTGTTATGATTCACACAGCCAAATGCCTTTGCACAGTCAACAAAGCACAAGTAGGCATTATTGTCATATTCTTTACTTTCAGCCAGGATCCATCTGATATCCGCAATAATATCCCTGGTGCCAGAGTCTCTTCTAAATCTAGCTTCAATGCTTGGCAGTTCTCTGTCTATGTATGGTTCTAGTAGTTTTTTAATGATCTTCTTGCATGTGATATTAATGATATCACTCATTAATTTCCACATCCTGTTGGATCACCTTTCTTGGGAATGGGGACAAATATGAATCTCTTCTAGCCAGTCAGCCAGGCAGCTGTCTTCCACATTTCCTGGCATAGACTGGTGAGCATGTCCCGGGTTACATCTGTCATTTGAAACATGTCCGCTGACATCCTGTCAATACACTGAATTCCAGAATAGCAAGGAGGAGATAAATTTTTAGGAGATATAGAACAAATTGGGAAGTCCTGTTTAATGTGAGTTGTAAATGCTAAAATCTTCATCCTATAATAGAAAATAAGAACTTACATAATACAAGAAAAAAGTTTCTATTTGTGTCAAGTACAAATATAAATATAACAACAAATACAATACAAATTAAAATGGCGGTGACTAGGCTTTTTTAAATTTAGATAAATTTTAGATTAGATGATTAGTGATAATTGCAAATAGACCATGGAGTGATTAAAAAGCTTCACATTATTTTCCGTTTAGAATTATTCTTTTTATTTTAAATTTATTCTTGAAGAAAACAAAGAATTAACACCATGGTTGGCAAACATTTTTTTCTCTTTGTGTTTATAGCTCTGAAACTGAGACTCTGGGATTCTGCCTAGAGAAACTTTGTTTCCGTCCTGCTAGTAGTCTTCAGTGACAGTGTTTGGAAAATGACATGAATATGTATAGTATATCCAATTCAATATGGATTGAAGCTCAATATCAAGAAAACAAATATTCTCACCACTGGGCCAATTGGTAGCAGCATAATAGATGGAGAAGAGATTGTCAACAATTTCAGCTTGCTCAGGTCCACAATCAATACTCTTGGAACCAGCAGCCAGGAAATCAAAAGAAAAATTGGACTAGGAAAGTCTGCCCTTAGGGGCCTCTCCAGAGTGCTGAAATGCAAAGATGTCAGTTTAGAAACTGATCCAGGCCATGGCATCAGAGAGCTGGACAATGAGTAAGGATGACAGAAGAAGAACTTATGCCTTTGAGTTGCGGTGCTGGAGAAGAGTATTGAACATCCTATGGACTGTCAAAATAACAAACAGGTCTGTTCTGGAGAAGGTGATACCAACTTGCTCTCTGGAGGAAGCGATTTTGAAACTCTGTCTCACATACTTTGGGAATGTTCTCAGAAGGGACCAGTCCTTGGAGAAGGATATGCTTAGAAGAGAGGAGGGGACAACACAGGAGAGGAAGATCCTAGATGAGACGGATTGACATAATTACTGGGGTAATAGGGTAGGTGCATCAGAGACAGTGAGACTGGCTCAGGATAGGACACAGTTCAGAGCTATTTTGCATAGGATTGCTATGCTGTGAATCACAGGTAGCTCAACGGCACATAACACCACCACCAGTGGTGTCAATCCCAAGCATTGTTCTATTCCACATCATTGTTCTGTTCTACAATTAAACTGAAATCATAAACTAGTATAGAAAATAAAATTCAAAATTTAAGGCTCAAATTGGTGGTTATGTGAATTTTTTGTTAATTTGTTCATATATTGCTGAGATCTGCTCCATTTCACACTTCCTTCATTTAGTCAATTGAAACCATTACCTTAGAGTAGCTACTGGGGTCTTAAAAGTCTCCAGTTAGTCATGTAAAGTGGGTTCTCCATGTCTAGAAAAAATAAGAAAGAAGAAAAGCCAAGATGTAATGAAACCAGTAGTCCACTGAGCTGGTGGACCATGGGGATCTCAACTTCTGTGACCCTAAGACCAGAAGATGGTACCTGGCTACCACCAATGACCACGCTAAAAGGGGTCACAGTAGAAATTCCTAGATAGAGTAGGGGAAATTATAGAACAAAACCCCAAGTCATAAAAGAGGCCAGGCTTACTGATTCTATAGAGACTGACAGAGTCTGTGCCACCATGACCCTGCAAACAAAACACCCTACCTCAACTGTTAGCAAAACAATAGACAGGCCTAGACAGGGGACAGCAACACCAGGAAAGCCCTCACTCCTGTGAATAAGCAGCCATATAAGGTCAAAAGAACAGCATAAGCCAAAAAAAGGGTAAGACTAAGGATTAACAGTCATGAGAATCACAAGGAAGAAGTGGAAGAGTGCCAAGTGGATATTGTCATTTCTAGTATAAGACAAAATGGTATGAGTAGTTAAGTGGAAATGGGGCTCTGGCGGCTTACTGGTAAGAAACTGTGCTGCAATCCCAAAGGCTCGTAGTTCAAATCCATTAGCTTTTTCACAGAAAAAAGATGAGCAGTCTCCTCCCATGCAATAAGCTGCCTCAGGAAACCCACTGGAGGGTCAGCTGTGGGTCAGTTCTGACTCAGTGGTACACAACAACAGTTGGAAAACCAATTTGTTTTATGAACTTTCACCCAAATAACAAAAGATAAGAAATATATATTGAGAGGGACCAGAAGGAGAGGAAATGCCACCTAACATAGTGCCTCACTGGTTATAATCCACAGTGGGGATGAGAGTGCTTACATAGATAGGATCACACCTGGGCCGAAGTGGTTTCTAGCTTATGCCGGTTGTATTTATTCACAATACCTGAAGGTAAATTCTCTCCCTGACTCTCTGCCTCTCTGTTCTCCTCAGGACTACTGGCTGTCTCTACTTTATAAGCGTCTGATCGGTCCCAAAGTCTTGGCCGTGCATGTAGCTGGACTCCAGAGGAAGCCACGGCCAGGCCGAGTGATCCGGGACAAGCTAAGGATTTATGCCCACTGCACAAACCACCATAAGTAAGTCTTCCCAGAATTTAAGCTTCGGGCCCCTTTTAGAATCTATGTTTGGGGGCCCCTTCAAGATTTTACTGCTCACTGGCTACTAAAATGGTCTTTCACTGAAAGCTTCCTTTGGACTCATTATTCCTTCTCCTTGCAGAGTTTCAAACAATCACTAATAAATAACCTTCTCATCAAGCAAACCCCCTTCTTCATGCCTGTAGAACTTATTCATAACAGGTTTGCTTACTTACTCATCCAGCAAAGTTGTGTTTAACATTTCCCCTTTGCCAGTTGATGTAATGCCCATGAGGCTGTTTTGTGTGCCTAAGCCTGAACTAAGGCAAGAGCTATAAAGTCTACTCATGCAATCCACCAGCTGAGTTGGCGAAAGCAAGTCTCCATTTCAGAATCTACAGCCTAGCGTGTGTTGGAGAGAAACCTCACCCTAGACCAGGGCATCTCAGACTGGGGCCCCAGAGCTAAAGCAAGGTTCAGGAACAGTCTGGCCAGCATTAGAACCATGTTCAGTATCTCAAAAATATTTTTGGTTCTTTGGTATTAAGACACTCAGTGAAATCTGGATTTCCTTTGTTTGGTGTTACAACTGAGTGCAGGAATGCGTCTTTTCTATCTGATGCACTGGTTGTCATTACCCTTGCCTTTAAAACAAACAGTGACATTCATTTCAGTCAACAAAGAAAGTCTGGCTGATAAAATAGTGTAAAACATGAGGACCATAAGGTAAACATTTAAAAATGGGTCTAAAAAAGAACCCGTGAGACCAAATCTAGCTTTCTTATCCCTTCCTGTTGAGAAAGCAGAGTCCCCAGCCCTGGAGAAGAGCGCTCTTCCTCTTAACACAGAGCTAACCTCACAGGGAGGAAGGAGTCAGCAAGAGCCTGGAGCAAGTGGCCTTCATTCCAGCCCTGGCCTATCAGGGGCTGATCAGGGGAGTGGATGGCACAAAGAGCTCCAAGTGGTCAGGTTACAGCAGACGCTTCTTCCTTAATGAGAGAGAGGAGCCAAGCCAATGTACTTATCATGATAAGATTTTTCAAAGAATCACTCCAAGCACAGGGGAGCCAGGGGCCAGTTGTCTTGTCTGTAGATACAAGTGCCTATTGTGGAAGGAGGGTCCCTGGTTTGGGAAGAGGCCAAAAGGTTTTCAACATCCCTTTTGCTCAGCAGGAAGCTCAGTCCAATACCTGCCAGAGAGTGACTGCTTTGTGGCCTTGGCCTCCAGTTATCTGATCAGCACACAAGGAAACATTGTCTCCTTGTCCCTGCCCAGCCTCCAGGTAACCACCCAAACAGTGGACCCCAGTCTCAAGAGAGGAAAAGTACTCTTGGCACTTTCTGTCTTTGTTGGAAAAAAAGGACACATCAGTGTGTGTCCTTTATGCTACCGGTCAGAGTTCAGGGGGAAGATGGCCGTGGCCATGGGCTCTGCAGGACTTGGATGGCCTCCATGAGTCCTGCTGCCATGGTCTCATTCCACCATTCACCCTGATGCTCTGGGAAGTTGTCACTATCATTCCACCATTCACCCTGATGCTCTTTCAACATCGTCCTGGGAAGTAGTCACTAATGTTCTGTATCATTAACTCAGGGCCAGTGTGGCCTTCATTTTTGTATTCGTGGTGTTTATCATAATATAGTGTCTAGGCTGGAGATGGACTCAGGAAATGCTTGGTGAATGAATGCAGAACTAGGACGTGAAGGACGCCCATTTACAGTTGTAGTTCTCTTCCCCTCTGGTCTCATGCCATCACCTAGGAGGAGGGCATGTGGTGAATGGTTATACGATTTCTGCTGCTCGCTAGCTTGAGATCTAAAACAAGTTCCTGAAATGATCTGGATTCAAGATTCCTCTCTCCCATCAGCTCCTCTCTGCTTCCTATAAGAAGTCACTCCAGAACCTCTCTGTAAAAACAGTGTCACTACGCTTGTGTCAATAACACCATGTTCTTGGAAACAAAACAAAGCATGACTTTGTTAGTTCATTGCACACAAGATTCCAACGTGGATAATAATAGGGGAGAAGATTTGCTATTGTTGTTATTGTTCCTACTGGATTAATAAGCTGATAGTGGTCTCCTGTATGTTAGCAGCTGTCAGGTGCTATCGGGGCATAGGTACAAGGAGTGAAGGATCTCAACTCTTCCAGAGGACATGTAGCCTGTCTCTGTTCCTATAGCCTCCACAGCCATCATCAAGAAACACTATCACCTAATTTCATTTATCTGTGGCCGGTGGGAACAAGGTAGTGAGCTTGTACATACAGGGTGGCCATATTGCCATCACATTACTCAGAAAAATATACACCTTTTGTCAAACTGGGGTTGGGTAATAAAACAACAATTTATAAATTTGTGTCTATTAAAATAGTATCAACAACAAAAACTTTGCTCATTTTATAAGATCTTATCAAAGCCTAAAGGTACAATAGTGTCATCCCTGTATGCAAATAACAATATTAATGATGCAAAAATCTTTTCTATTTGCAAGGAACCTTAGAGATTCTATGGCCCAGAGTCCTATTCAACATTGGAATCCCTTCCACAGCCTCCCACACAGGTAGTCATGCACCCTCTACTTGAAGCCCTCACTGCCTCTCACAGCCTCCTCTTGCATTATGCATCAGCCCAAACTAATCCATAGTTATATCATGATTGATTTTGGAGAAAATGTTATATACTTGTACCCAAGCCAGCAGGTGCTTTTCTGCTTTCTATTCTATGAATTAGTAAATTAGAAGAATCAGAGTTCTAGATCTTCTTGTTCAGAGAATAAGTTTTGGCTGGGAAGGCTCTTTATGAACCGTTCTTCCAAGACAATATATGTTTCTGAGGAGGAGCTAATACCCTTGGCCAAGTTCAAAACCAGTTGGAACCTGGTGGATGTTGAAGCAAAACTGAGCCTTTTAGGGTTCAAGTTCATTTATTATTGGCAAAATAATACTTCCTGTTTTTCAGAAGAAGTTGTGTTTCTTTTAAAGACTCATAAAAATAGGTTCCTGAGGCCTCTTGGACTTCAAATGGCTCTTACAAAACAATATTTTGATGAGTTAAGTGTAAATGAATCAGAAACATGTGGATTGTATTTCCTTTAAAATACACAGGGGCTTTGACATTAAGGGGGGGAAATATGTTTGGCAAAACATGGCCTGACTCTTACTGAACCCAAAAACTTTTTAGATTTGAAGACAATGGACCAACCCAGTTTTCAAACGCTTTGCCTTGCACTTGGATGGCCACGGACTCCAGCACATTGTCCTCCCTTCTCTTTTCCCAGTCTTACAGCTTCATCCGAGTCATTTCTAGACTAGCAACTGTTTTTCTGTCTGAAAATCAAGATGCATCTCCCATATGATAGCCTCTGCTTACTCACCCAGCATATCTCAGCCCAGGCTTCCTTCTCCAACACACTTTCTTCTCCTGCCCCCATGGCAGCATGGAGAGGTCAGGTAGGAGCAGGACAGCCAGCAAAAGTTGAACATCAGCTATATGAACTTTCTGTTAGTAAAATAGTCTCACCAGTGATACATGAGAAAGAGAACTGTTCTATGAGAACGATAACTGTTCTACTCAGACAGAAAGGGGCATTCATTCACTAAGATAAACTAAAGCTACCTGGACTTGGTCTTTGCTTACAGGCTAAGCCTTCACACCCTGAGTTCTCAAGGAGCAGAGATTATTTTTCTGGGAGTAGAGAATATATATTCTTCAGGAATCTGAGTTCTCAACCTTGTAGTTTCAAGCTGGTGCTGCAGTTCCCAGCTGAGAAGTCTGTGTTTAATGACATTGCCCATCAGGCAAGGCAGAGCGAGGTTTGGCTGTACAGCATTCACTGCTGTTTCTACCTGCGGAGGCCATGGAGCCTCTGCTCAGGGGTCCCAGGGCTAGCTCTCAGTCCTGACTTGTCTCCCTCAGGGGAACTATATAAATGGAAATCACACCATTACAGAGCAGCTTGAAAAAGCCAGCTTTCTCTGAAGCAATGGTGTGACTTCAGGGCCCCCTCCCACTCACCGCTTCCCCCTTATCCCTTCCACCAAGCTCCCAGTCTCCAAGGGCTCATTCTACCTCAGCTCTTCAGAGAAGAAACTTGTAAATACAAGCACATGACTCTCTCCTCCACTGTGGGCTTTGAAAGAGTTGTTGATGGTGATTAACCAACAGGTTTACTGCAGCCTGGAATAAATGAATACCCACTCATGCTTCCTTTTGCTTACACTATGAAACTTAGAATACTTGCCATTTATAGAGTCTTCCTCAATTTTACACACAGCTAAGTGAAATTGAAAGCCAATAGAACATAGTCAGTGTTCTTCAGTAGTGATGACAAATACCTACACACCACCCAAACCCCTCTTTAGAGCTTGGATGACACAAGTCTGCTCAAATAAAGTGTAATTCTTTTCTAACCTAACATTTGATTGGCCGAGTCAGGTCATATGCTGCAAGGGATTGAGAAGAGGGACTCGGGAAGTGGAAAGGAGAAGAGTCATTTCCTTAATTAGCAGAATATAAATGCAGGGCACCCACAAACCCTTCCACACAGTAAGTAACATGTCCTCCTACAGAGGCTACCAAAGTCGTCTGGTATGCAAAGCCAGCAGCATATATACTTGGGAATTCTCATTGCTCTAGGCAAGTTGATTGCCAAATGTATCTTATCTACCAGATTACTTGAAAATCATTTTTAAATACAGATTTCTAGGCCACATTCCAAATCTATTGAATCTACATTTTCAGAGACAAGTCTTGGAAATGATATACTTTTGAAAAAAGAAAACCCACCAAGTTATTATATCACTCTCCCCTTGGTCACTCAACTCTTAATTAGTACCTTTAGAGGCAGAGATGTGACCCAAAGGCGAAGAGGCACTGTTTCTGCTGGGGAATGATATTTCCCTTTGGGCAAAGTTCCTTAGCTTTTCTCTGAACTCCTCCTTTGAAGGCAGAACTGGATCATTCCTTCTGTTTCCTCTCATTAACCCATCCAGATGGGGCCCTAAGGGACCCCTTAGAAACAAAGTCTTTTTTCCTATGAGAGAGAAGGAAATCCTTACAGTTTTGTTGATCCATGCTGAAAGGCTCTTGCATGTAGACATATAGTCCTCTCAGACTTCTGAACATCCTGTGCTGTTTAAAAGGATTCCAAAATGGCGAATAACTTCATAATATTAGGATGGGTGGAATATCAAAGGCAGAATTCGCAGAGAAGATCAATAAATTTTATTGCATACAAAAATACATCAAGATACAATACAAACACACTAAAAAAGACAAAGGAAACTGGGGGTAGATTTTCAACATATGTGAAAACAAAGGATTGCTGCTTGATAGTTTTTACAAATCAATAGAAAAATGGGCAAAGGACATGAACAGGCAGTTTATGAAAGCAGAAGTAAAAAATAGAGGCAAATGAGAAAACATGAAATTACAGTAGAACTTAAAAGTAAAAATTAAAACACCACTGAAAACCTAGTTTCACCTGTCAATTGGCAAATGTATACTAAAAGTTTAGTCTGTGGGAGCTCTGGTGGCCTAGTGGCAAGAAGCTGCACTGCATTCCCAGAAGTACGCAGTTCAAATCCACCAGATGCTCTGCTGGAGAGGGAGGGGGCAATCTCCTCCTGTACCTGTCAGATCTAATTTGACGGTACACACAAGCAAAAATAATAAAATAAATTTTTAAAAAAAAGGTTTAGTTTGTGAACTAAACTAGTATTCTTAATAGTATAAGGAAATGTGTGCTCTCCTAAATAGTTGGTCAGGGAAGAATTAATATCAGTTTATAAAATGTGTGTAACAGAGTAAGTGATGTTATGCTTTGATAAGAAAGGATGCCAATTCTCTGCCTGTCAATTTAAAATAAAAATTCTTTCCCAATTGCACTCCTTGTAGCTCTGCATTTATTTTCTTCAGTAAAGCAGCCTCTATCAACAACATTGTTAGTCTTCTGACTGAGGAAAGCAGACATGGCAAAACATGGATCGGCTCTCCAGGTTTCTCCTTAGAAATTTTAACATGTCCCCCCACATTTTATTGCTCGAATCAAGCTATGTGATCATTCTGAGGTTCAACAGAACAAGGCAGGAATATAAAAATCTTTTCCCCAGCATAGGCGTCATTGCCAATTAACCCTGAAAATTTGGTGAGGAGTTATGGGATCTGCATTCCCTTGACCTAACCTAAGAATTCCAACTTCTAGAAATACTCATGATGTACAAAATGTTTATGTACAATAGAGCTCTTCATCATATCATTTTTAAACAGTAAAACGTTGAAAATAATGTTTCCTAGAGTTGGAATTAGTTAAATAAATTCTATTACATTTCTCTCACTGAAGAAAAGTAGCATTCTTGTATAAGTAAAAGAATATATAATAATGTGGAAACATGTTTAAGATGTTCATAAAGTGAAAAAAGCTGTGTGGACAGTGTGATCCCAATTATGTAAAAATTGAATAATGTACGTGTATGTGTCAAAGTACACCATAAATATTTGCTGAATTCATAAATTGAAAACTGCTGGAAAGACGTCTACCAAAATGCTATCATCTCTAGTTATCAAGATATTCAAATTATAGGGAAATTTCCTTTGCTTCTTTGCACTTCTCAATTTTCCTTACCTCCAAATCCATACTTAGAAACAAATATATAATATTGTTTTCTAAAATAATTTCATTAAATTAAAATAAAACCAAAAGAAATG
>NW_006399756.1:32695653-32804008 GCF_000299155.1 Elephantulus edwardii
ATCTGTTTCAATACAATATACATAATTTATCCAGTTTTTTCTGTCATACCCCCACCCTGCTGTCAGACCCATTCTACAACAGTGGCACCATGCAGTATTTTTCCCTTTGTGACTGAGATATTTCACTCAGTATAATGTCCTCCAGGGTCACCCACTTTGAATAATAAGATTATAGGAAGAATGCATGATAAGAATGACACAAAAGCAAAACTTTGAGGAGATGGGAGTCAAAGGGCAGAACCGTTTTGTCACATTTTTATTTCCCCACCAAGGGTACAGGTCTTCAGCCCAGTCTGTCCCACTGTGACATCCCTGCCTCCAGAGTTTCTTCTCTAGCATTTGAAAGTCTGACCATAACTAGACCCCTGTCCTGCCTATACCTGCTCTTAAGAGTGACTCTAGACTCTTGCTGGATACAGGTAGACACATAAGCCATACACACCTGCATACATATGTATGCACGTTACATTGTTCTGTATCTCACCTTGTCAAATATATTGGTAAGATCTTAGGTTATGTCTTTGTAAAGAATGTGGAAGAGGAACAGGGACAAATGGGATTTTAGTCCTCAGAGGTTTAGTAACACCTTACTGGGATTAAATAGAGGATAATGTCTGACTGGAAGAGATCCATATTTATTCTCATTCTATAAAAAGGTGATCTAATAGAGCATGGAAATTATAAAAAAATATTACTAATACCACACATAATCAAAATTCTGAAGATCATCCAAAAATGATTGGAACAGTACATTGACAGAGAACTATGAGAACTACAATCTAGGTTTAGAAGAAGCCATGGCACTAAGGAGATCATTGCAAATGCCTGATGGATCTTGGCTGAAAGCAGGGAGTACCAGAGGAACTTCTATCTTTTTTCATTGACTATGCAAAGGCATTTGTTTAGATCACAACTTGTGGTTAACTTTGAGAAGAATGAGAATCCTGGAACACCTGATTGAGCTCATGCAAAACCTATACTTGGACCAGGAGGCAGTCATCAGAACAGAGCAAGGAAACACCTATCTCTATACCTTTTCAATCTATATGCAGAACAGATCATTCAGAAGACTGGACTTTATGAGGAGGAATGTGACATCAGGATTAGAGGAAGACTCATCAACAACATGCGTTATGCAGATGACACAACCTTGCTTGCTAGAAACATATGCTGCAGAGGGTCAAGGACTGTGGTCTGCAATATGGTTTGAAACTCAATATCAAGAATATGAAGATTCTCACCACTGGGCCAATTGACAGCCTCATGATAGATGGAGAAGTGATAGAGATTGTTAACTATTTCAGTTTCCTTGGTTTCACAATCAAGACTCTTGGCACCAGCAGTCAGGAAATCAAAAGACTAATTGCATTAGGAAAATCTGCTGTCAGGAACCTCTCCAGAGTGCTAAAGAGCAACAGTGTCAGTCTAGAGACTAAGGTGTACCTGATCAGGGCCATGATCTTCCCAATTTCCTGTTAGTAGACAGCTGGACAATGAGCAAAGAGGACAGAAGAAGAATTGATACTGTTGAATTATGGTGCTGGAGGGAAGTAGTGAACATACCATGGACTGCCAAGAGAACCCACATGTCTGTCCTGGAGAGGGTGAAGCCAAGCTGTTCCTTGGAGACAAGGCTTCTGAGACTCTCTCACATATTTTGGGCATATTGCCAGGAGGTGCTAGCCCTTGGAGAAGCATATTATGCTTGGAAAGGAGGAACAGCGAAGGAGAGGAGAACCTCAATGAGATGGATTGACACAGTCGTTGGGGTATCGAGGGTAGATGTGTCAGAGATTAGCACAGGATAGAGAAGGGTTCCAAGCTGTTGTGCATAAAGGGTCAATTTCAGTCGCAGACCACTCAACACATAACAACTACATAACAACTGAGATAAAACAGGAGATAATGTCATGAAATTAGAAGTACAACAAAGCTGGAGTCGAGGCCTTAATCTGAATCCAGATGGTATTTATCTGTTGTTTGTTGTTATGTGCCATCAAGTTGCCTGAGACTCAACTCTGTAATTAGGTCTGAAGGCTGCCCAGTCCTGAGACAGTCTCATTGTCTCTGACACAGCTATCCTCACTGCCCCAGTCACTGTATCAATCCATCTCCTCTAGGGTCTTCCTATCCTGCACTATCCCTCCACCCTTCTGAGCATGATGTCCTTCTCAAGGAACGGTCCCTCCTAAAACCTAAAACCAGTTTTCTTACCTGCCAAATGGAGTTATTGAAAATCAAATGGGAACATAAGGGTGAACTAAAACCTTATGCAAATGTAAATTTTACCCTAAAATGCCTACACATAAAAAATGAATATACATATACATATGCTTTCGCATATGCTGTACTCAGGAAAGTTCGTAGAATTGGATGCCATATAGTTCTGTCTTTTGGCCCTTCACTCAGTGCTCTGCATCTCTTCCTCATTTGTAAACTAGTGCTACATCAATTCCTTTTCCTTTCTAGACTTTAGTAATTCTGACTCTGTGCTGTGCCATCCTGGACCATGCCAAGTACACGCTCAGTTTAGCATCTAACATTCTGCTGAGTAAACACTAAATAAAGTGAAAACCCCTCTGTAGTTCTGGGACGAGAGTTTCACAGGATAGGTGTGGTTCCACTCACCCCACCCCAGCAGACCAGGGGAAGGAAAGAAGCAAGAAAATGCTAGGGAGTAAGTTCAGCCTTTGGTGACACTTTATTTTACAAGCCTTTGGGTCCAGACTAAATATTTTGTGTCTGCTAGTTCCTAACTGCAGCCTGAGGTTATATTAGCTCAGAAGAAGGTATTAGAAGCTTTGGGAGCAGGGGAGCCTGTGCCTAGGGAGAATCTGGACGAGACCTTAGAACAAGTTAGTGTCTCTCCAAGCTACACCAAGCATTTTGGTCTAGAGTTTTAGAAAAAGGTTCCTGAGTTTGCTAGCAAACTTTTTAATTGATTGAGAACCCACTCTACAAATGGGAAAAAATATCATTCTTTTAAAATTGCCACAGAGCTTGAAACATTTAAAACCTCTGAAAAGGTACAGCCATATCCCAGAGAAGTCACATAAACTCAGGACCAAGGTATGTCAGATACTTTATACCATCCAGGTTCACACTGAAGATTTCTGTTTCCTGTCAGAGTAAAAGATTCAATCATAGAACTCAAGTCTGAATTCCTAATATAAGAGATTTTTCTAGAAATCACTCAAAAGGTGAGTGGTAAATAAACTATAGAATAATAAATGACAGACTTTCAGAAAACTACCATATGTCCAAGAGAAGGGAATTCTGAGTCTGGACTACATATTCTTTAAGGAATGTCTGAAAGAAAATGGAAGATTCGATTCAGGAGGGAAAGGTAAGGAATGTCATGAGGACTTTCTTCAGATACTCAAAGAACATTTAGGTGGGGGGGGGGGAAATAGGTTTGATCAAAAAATACTCCAAAATGGCAGAAAACTAGAGAGCAGAATTTAAACTACAGATATTTCACCTTAAAATGAGTTCATTTTCTGAAGGCTTTCTGGTCTGACAAGGACAAGGCAGGCCTTCTCTGAAGGTAACTTATTAATCAGAGGTCAAATGGCCATCTCAGAAGCGTCATAGGGTTCCCATTCGGTAGGGGGTCCAGGCAAAAGTCACTGTTTCCCATCAACGTCTAAAACCCTATTTCTCTTTTTTATTCCCTCCCCACTCCCACTTCTCTGTTGGAGATTATAGTCTCTATGGTCACCAGAAAAGTAGATTTTCATTTCACTGAAAGGCCAATGTAGACAAAGAAGTGATATTAGCATCTAGCTAGTTGTTTTCCCAGGAGATCTCCAGCTGTTGGTTCCTCTCCTGTGATGTTTCCTGGTTTCTTCTCTTTCTAAGAGGAAGAGTGTCCCAAGACAACCGTTCCCATTCTTAACAAGTCAAAGGAGAATAGCATCTTTGGGGCAGCTCTACCATCTCAAAAAAGTGAACAGATGCCCAATGTGAACACAAATCCATAAACACTGTCCTCCATGGAAACAGTTCTACCTGAGACATAAATATCCCCAGCATTCATCAACCGACAGAAACAACATGAAGTTGGGCCAAGCAAGCCAACTTACATCAAAGAGCAAAAGGGGAAAGTCAAACCAAGAACAGGTGCTTGGTCAAATCCCAGTGGTCTTTCCTATGTGTCTTATTCACTTCCATTTGGAAGGAGAGCAATCCAAAACTTAGAAGAGAAGGAAACATCTTTCATCACTTTTGCTGTTCTATTCTGACTCACTGACCTGTGGGAGTCAGTGAGGCTAGGAATCCTGGGCTGGAATGACGCTTCCAGGTGACCTGATTCATCCCTCCAGCA
Source organism: Elephantulus edwardii (assembly GCF_000299155.1). Lineage (NCBI taxonomy): Eukaryota > Metazoa > Chordata > Mammalia > Macroscelidea > Macroscelididae > Elephantulus > Elephantulus edwardii. The sequence goes on from NW_006399756.1 coordinate 32,699,981, forward strand.
GGCTATGACTAAGCCATCTGGACCCAAAGATGCCCTACATTTAAAGACCTCAGGGAAAGGAGTGGCCACAAATTTCAAAACTGTCTGACAAATTTTATTACGAACACTGGGTCCCACTGTGCCTATTGATGAGACATTATACAAATAAAGAGCTTTAATAGCTATTATCTCATTTAACCTTTTGAGTAGCAATGTGAAGAAAGCAAAACAACTCCTGCCTCCTTTCCATTTTAGAACTTAAAAAAACCGAGTTTGAACTGACTTGTTCAAAAGTCAAACACATGCAGAAGTCAAGAGCAAGAGTCAGTTCTTCTGACTCTTAGTCTAATGCTACCCAACTGTCCATGACTATAGTAGTTACACATTGGTAACTATACAGGATGTGTAACTTGCATGGTACTGTTTGGGCCCATTTCACCTTGGGCTTTCTATATAAGGAGCACATATGAAAAGTGTTATGTTACCCTCTCTTATCTGTCCTTCAGGATAGCTTATCCTAGTTCCATTAACTTATCATCAGAAGTCCAAATTACAGACTCTTTTAAAAAACCCTTCTTAGTTACTTCTAAGGCTCTTTATATATCAGTAACAAAATTTAGTAAAGGTAAATTTTATTTTAACCAAAATTGAGGAATAATCTTCTTTTATACTCTTCTCAGAGATCATTAAATATCAGGAATAACTGTAAATTTGTAAAATTTTAACAGTAGACAATCAGTCTCAATATGGTATATCCTAACCCTGTACACATAAGCACGACAAATGCCCCCAAACCTAACGGAGCCCACCTCAGGGACATAGTCCTAGCAGAGAATTTGACAGAGGAGACGCCCCAAGGAAACTGGTGGATGAATTCATCCATTTGACAGCTGTCTTAAGCTCTTGCTTTGTGCCAGGTGTAATGTTCTTCTCTAGCAATGCAACTGGCAGTGGCAGTTCATCTGGCTAAAATTTGAAACGGGTTATAATCTTAAAACTGTAAGAATCAACAAATTCCATAATAGACAAATTATAAAAACAGAATTAAAGCTTGAATGTAAATTCAGCCTGATGCTTTTAGCTCAGAGTGTCCATTGGCCTTGACTTTTTAATGTCAGGCAAAAATAAACCTTGGCCTTCAAGAGTCATTAACTTTTGTGTGGAGGTGAGTTTGGGAGGAACCATTAAAAAGAATAGAATGTATCTTCTTTAGACTCAGAATAAAAGTCTAAATTTCACATCTGCATGAACTTCTCTTTCAGCAGCCATTACTTTAGCTGAAAGAATCTCAAGACTCCAATCAATTGAGAATCTCACCGCCTGTTCTTTTATAAAGAAATGAACACATTTAGTTTTCTTTTCCACATTCTCCTCATTTCCCCCCTTCTCTGTGGTTTAACTAATGGTTTGGTTTCACTCTCATTGAATCCTATATCAAAGAAAAGCACTAGATCTGATGTTAGCCAAACAGAATGGTTCTGAAAAGATTCAACTAACTGGCAGGTTCTAAGACTTTACAGAAATCTTCATGTCCTTGTTGTAACAGACTGCACTATGATACTTGGCATCTCTAGATTCAGAGCTTGGCAAATGTAACAGAAAAGTTAACAAGCCACCCCCTGACCACTGCAGTCACCCTCTAATGATAGCAGGAAGCCCCATCTCTAGTTTCTGATGTGACTGGATCTTGTAAAAGGAGCTTTGGGGAAAACCTTAACCTCAACTCACATGTTCAAACACAAATCTGAAGACCTGTTCTCTAATATCCAAGTGCCCTTATCTCAGCAGTCTAAAGACATCTAATTGTTGGATTCTGATATTAGCTGGAAGCAGGATTTTGGTTTTAAAGTATCTTGGCATACAGCATTGTTCCATTTTTTTATAGCTTTATAAAGTCTTCCATTTGACTTATATGTGTTTAAAGTTGGATAAATATACACCTTCATTTACTTCTGGTTTCTTTGTTTAATATTACTCCATTCAGTCTAGTTCAAGCTGAATTTAGACGAAGCTGTCCAAAGGACAGGATATCATTGTTGATGTCAGATGGATCCTGGCTGAAAACAAAGACTACCAGAAGAATGTCTATTTGTGTTTTATTGACTATGCAAATTATTTGATTGTGTGGATCATACAAGTGATGGCTTACCATTGAGAATAGGAATCCCAGAAAGTTAATTATGCTTGTGCAAAACCTATACCTAGACCCAGAGGCTATTGTTCAAACAGTACGTGGTTTAAAATTAGGAAAGGTGTGTGTCAGGGTTGTATCCTTTCTCCATATTTACTTAGTCAGTATACTGAGCAAATTATTTTAGAAACTGGACTCTAGGAAGAAGAATGGGGCATCAGAATTGGAGGAAGACTCATCAATAACCTTCATTATACAGGTGACACAACCTTGAGTACTGAAAGTTAGGAGGACTTGGACCACTTTCTGCAGAAGATCAAACATTGCAGCCTTCGGTATGTATTATATCTCAACATGAAGAAAGCAAGAATCCTTAGCACTGAACCAATAAGAAACATCATGATAGTTGGAGAAAAGGTTGAAACTGTCAATGACTTCATCTTACTTGGATCCATGATCAATATACTTGGTACTAGCAGTCAGATAATGTATATCACTGGAAAGTCTGTAGTCAAAAATCTCTCCAAATTATTGAGGAGCAATGATGTCAGTTTGAGGACTAAGATGTGCCTGATTCAAGCCATGGTCTTTTTAATCACTTGCTGTGTATCTTAGAGCTGGATAATGAATAACAAAAGAAGAATTGATGCTTTTGAATTGTGGTGTTTGAGACGAAGACTGAAGAATATCTCACAGACTGCCAAAAGAACAGATATGTCTTGAAGAAGGTACAACCCTAGTGCTCTTCAGAGACAAAGATGATGACGCTTAATCCCATATACTCTTGCTGTGTTGCTAGGAGAGGCTATTCCTTAGAGAGGGACATCATGCTGTGAAAGGTGGAGGGACAGTGAAAGAGAGGAAGACCCTCAACCAGGTGGATCAACACAGTGAGCTACAGAAACGGCCTCAAATGTGAGGATGGCACAGGATAGGACAGGGGTCAGCTCTGTGTTCATAGCATTGCTGTAATTTGTACTTGACTTAATGGCACCTAACAACAGCTTTCAGTTGCCCATTATGAATTTGCTTTGCTATTCACTGAAAGGTAAGAAACACAGCTAGGTATGATATTCAGGCTGAGAGTATATGAGGGAAGCTATTTAGCTCCAACAGGGCTTCAGATGCTGGTTTTTACCAAAAACAAACAAACAAACAAAAAAACACAGAGGAGCCTTTTTAAAAAATCAAAGCTGAAGCCTTCTTTTACTTGAAGGACAAGGTCCTACTGATGCAGATTCAGGCACATTGTCCTCATTTGAAGGGCCATTCAGAGATTTCAGGAAGACAAATAAGTGACTGAGGTTTGGTGCACTAACTGGCAAGAAAGCTGTTGAGAGTGGGGCTTGGGAAATTTACCAGCTAATTGAGAGTGAGCAGGAAAGTGGCCCTTCATCTAAATACCACCATGCAAGTTAGTGTTCCAGTTCGGCAAGTCTGACATTGACATTGCAAAAAGTCAGAATATAAATACATATAAGCATATTATAAAAGAACTTTTACTTAAGGTTCTGAGAGGAAGTCTATAGAAAAGAAGAAAAGTAATTATGTAGAGAAATGAGCTTTACAAATCTGCAGTTAATGCAAAGTTATTTACTGAAACTGGAGTTTGGCTTCTTTTAATCCTTGCACTAATGCAAAGTGTTTTGTGGCTCCTGAAAGTGAATAGCTAGAACCAGTGTATTCAGCAGTATTTGAATCATTATATACAAATCTGAAAAAAGAAAGTGGGTGAGGCTATTGAATAATATATGCATAATCCCTTCATTCTTCTTTCCCAAAGTAAGAGCTTGAATCACTTTTTATGGGGAGGTATCAGTGACACAGTCCAAAACCTGAGAGAAAGCTGAATAACTTCCTAGAATTTGCCCTTCCAGAAAATGGAAAACAAAACAAGTTTCTCTTTTCAGTGAAATTTTGTTATCAATGTGAATGTGTCATCTGCTTTGATTCTTAACTTATCTTCTAACGTGCTTCACACATACTTCGCGGTATATATGGATGTATATACGGAGATTTACCTCACCAGCGTACAGGCTAGAGCGGGGGAGGAGGGTAATGAAAAGTAAATACACAAAACAGGGCCAGTTCTATTAAAATAGCAAAAACATTTTCGTCCTATTCAACAAAGAACTTGTCCTTGAAAAGGTCACATCTTCCTTTTAGATTAAAAACTGTAGCCTCTTGACAGGGTACTAAAAAAGAGTAAGAAAAATTCTTTCTTCTAAGTTCTAAATGTTAATGGTTAGAAAGCCATTTGATCCCCCTCCATCCCCAGCTGCAAACATACTCACGCCCCTTTCTCCTCTAGCCCATAGTTCTCAGCCTTAACGGCACTTTGGTATCACCTGGGGAGCTTTAAAGACCCCAATGCCCTAGCCACACCCCAGACCAATTAAACCAAAAGCTCTGGGCTGGGACCCAGGCACCATGATTTTTAAAAACTCCCTGGGTGGTTTAACTATGAGAACCACAGTTGAGAACCACTGTCTTACTGTGAAAACTGCGGCAAGACCTCCACTGATTTGCATCTTTGATTACCCCCAGATTATATGCTTCCTTCAGACATCAAGCCATTTTATCCAAGGTGTGAACATACCCTGAGATCTTGGGAGTTCTCTGTAGCTGAGTGGAAGGAGGAGGGCTGGCTCCTTTTTGTTGTTTTGTTTTGTTTGTTTTAACTCCCAGATTCATCATGTCCAGATAATGGTGCCGATTAGAGTGTGATGTGCTTTTCTATTTGACATTGATGTGCCATTTTGTTTAGGAATCTAGGGTCTTCATTGTTATTTTCCAAGAGCTTTTCAACTGGTCTTCGCTTCAGAATTCATTTTATTCCAGCTCGCTCAGAACAGCTGGATTCTCTTTGTGCAGCTGTTTGCCAAGCCTGTGCTCTGTCCTCCACACCCCTACCTGCCCATAGACCTTCCTTGTGGGCAAGAAGTTTCATTCTGTCCCAGATTAACTAGACCAACACTGGTAAAGGAACACTTTAGGGTAAAGTTAACAATTTCTAAACAGAGTGACAAGGAAGTAGAGTATATAGTCTATCTTGGCCTTATCATTCTCTCTCTCTCTCTCTCTCTCACACACACACACACACACCCCCTCCAGAGGCTGTGGCTTGGGTCCCAGAAACTAGAAAGTGCTAATCCATCTCTTGCCTATAGCAATCCAGGACCCTGAATCAGTATTTATTTGAGTGCCCAAGCATCAGGAAGCTCATTTCAGATAAGAGACCAGCAAGGGGGAATTCTTCACCAACTACCAGCCTCTATGAAGAATACCTCTTTCTGCTTGTCTTTTTACCAACGACTCACAGTCATTTTGGCATCCATAGACGCTGGAACAGGGCTTGGATTATCTGGAACAGCTTTTTTTTTTGGGGGGGGAAGTGGTGATAACTGCAGTAACCCACATGATAGTAAACATTCAAAATTCAATGAAACAAAGCTGTTTGTCCCATTAGTTTAATATTTATAAACAGGCATCCAGGGAGCTTTGACTATACAGCAATGAAACAAACTTTGGGTGTGGATGTGGATTATGGACACCCTCTTACACTCTTTTACATATGTAAGCCTGTCTTTGCACATGCACGTGCACACACACAAGCACAAACATCTGCCCCCCCTACCTGATCCCTTTTGTCCTGACTGCAGACTCCTATAAAGGGGAGTTTCTCACCCTACCCTGCCTCTGTCAGCTGCTGACACAGGACATACCACAGCGGGGCAGCTCTGAGAGGGGGAGTATAAGGGAGAGACATTCCAACCTGGGGGATCTGTCCTGGAACCAGGGTCACTGAGCAGGAACTTGAACCCTTGCTGTGCTTCTAGCGTGTGTTGAAGGGAAGATGTTTCCAGACAAAGGCTGAGCTTATAAAGGTGTGTTGTTGTTGTTGATATTGTTGGTGTTGTGTGCTGTTGAGTTGTAACTGACCCCTAGCTGACCCTCCGGTGGGTTTTCAGAGGCAGTTTATGGCACGGGAGGAGATGTCCATCCTCCACCCACAGAGCACCTGGTGGATTCGAACCACATACTTTAAAGATTGCAGTGCAGCTTCTTGGCACGTTTTGTGAAAGAGGTGGAAAAATCATCTCACACAACTGGAGCGTAGGTGAGGATTAGGGTTAGTTTGGGCTTAGGGTTAGACCACCTTTATGTGGTGAGGAGAAAGACCACAAAGATATACTGGCACCGGCCTATAGACAGCCTTGAAATCCAAGCCAAGCCGTTTCATTTCCCCGTTTCCTCGCGTTGTGTAATGTGTTTATGATGATGTGTCTAAAGTCTCATTTTCCATTTTCTGCATTAGAGGGCAAGGAATAAATTGGTTATAACTGGATTTGTACAACACAAAGAATGTTAGAGGTATGAGCAATATGCCCTAAATGCTGCTTGTGCATGTTGGTGATGAAGGCACTGATTCCTTGCGGTGGGATTGTGGGAACATGGTTAGCCACACACAGAGGTCTCCTGGTTTCTACAGCCGGTTCTTGTGGTTTGAGAGTTCCGTTGATGGCATGGAGCTTTGAGGTGATTGAAGAATCAAGTTTTCTTTCCAAACTGCCCCTAGATGATTCTCCTATCTCTTAGGAATTCACAATGTTAGTATAAATCCAAGATCCTCAGTGGGGTTCTCATATTCTCTGTCAAGGACACTAAGGCGTTTGAAGCCATTTAGAAGCAAATGACTGAATTCTGTTATGGCGTGAACCTTTCTTTACAGACTTCAATGGAGCATGTATCAAACAGAAAAGCTTATAGTTCTAACAGTTTATCAATAAAATCCCAACTCTGCTTGAATATCAGAGAAACCATGTGTTCGCTAGTCATTAATATACAAGTTAAATCCAAATTCTTCATTGTTTCCAAAAGCCTCACAGTGTGTCAGTGGCCCAGAACTTAAAGTACAGTGCGGGAAGCTGTCTCCATTTTCTCTCTTTTCTTATTTACTCTTTAACAAGAGGAAAAGGGCTCAGAGTGTCCAAGGAGTCATGTCTAAAGGGAGCCAGCTTGAGAGGCTGACAGAGTAAGTCTCAACTAGCAGTGGTTGAACAACTGTCAAAGGCAAGAAGTTTTACTGAGAATTAAGGAAACAGTTCCATCTAGCAGGGCAGCATGCTACAAGGAGCAACAAAATTGTTGACGCTGTTAGTGGGGCCCTCTAGGGGGTATGCTTTAGCCCGTAAGGGGGAAGAATAGATTTGTTGCTGGGTAAGGAGTAGTGCTACCAACCAAAAGACATGCAGTTCGAATCCATCAGCTGTTCCGCAGGAGAATAATGCACAGTCTCCTCCTGTGTGATTTACAGCCTCTGAAAACCCACCCTCTTTTTGTGGGGGGCGTCAGCTGTGAGTCAGTTCTAACTTGACAACAACCAGATTCCAAGGAGATGGAAAAGCCCACAGAAGAAAAGCTTCAGCCTGCATTGGAGAGGAAGAGAAGTGGGACCTGCCAGTGAGATAGACATGAGCCTTGCTCCAGGCAGGCCTGGAGGACCAGGAGATGCTGCTGAGGTAACCATCCTGATGGGCCTGCCCTGCTTGGCAGCTCACACACTACTGACTTCCTCCGACAGTATCATACCACATGCAAGCAAAACACTGCTAAAGATTACCCCCGAAAGGCCAGAATGGTACCTTGAGAGTGAACTGCCAGAAGTTCAAACTGGATTTAGGAGAGGCCATGGCTTTACTGATGTCAGATAGATCCTGGCTGAAAGCAGAGAATACAAGAAGAATATTTCTGTCTCATTGATTATGCAGAGGCATTTGACTGTGTGGATCACAACAAACTATGTTAACATTGACAAAATGGGAATCCTTGAACGCTTAATTATGTCCATAAGAAACCTAGACCTAGACCAGAAGCTATTGTCCAAACAGAGCAAGGGAACAAGGAATTGTTTAAAATCAAGAAGGATGTTCATCAGGGTGTATCCTTTCTCCATGCCTATTTGATCTGTATGCAGAATAAATCTTTCAAGAATGTGGCATCAGGATCAGAGCAAGGCTCATCAACAACCTGTGGTAGGCAGATGTCACAACCTTGCTTGCTGAAAGTGAGAATCGCTTGAAATTCTTGCTGCAGAGGATCAAAGACTACAGCCTTCAATATGCATTGCATCTCAACATCAGGAAGACAAAATATTACCACTGGAGTAATAAGCAGTATCATGATAGGTGGAGAAAAGATTTAAATGGTCAACAATTTCAGCTTACTTGGATCCTCAGTCAGCACCCTTGGTACTAGCAGTCAAGAGATCAAGAGATGTATTTACACTGGGCAAGTCCACTATCAGGGACCTCACCAAATTACTGAGGAGCAGTAACGTCAGTTTGAGCACTAAGCTGTGCCTGATTCAGACCATGATCTTCTCCATCACTTGCTGTGCATATGAGAGCTGCACCATGACTAAGAATGACAGAAGAATTGATGCCTTTGAGCGCTGGTGTTGGAGACTGCCAAAAGAACAGCTATGTCTTGGAAAGGGTGCAGCCAGAGGGCTCCTTGGGGGCAAGGATGACAAAGCTTCATCTCACAAACGTAGGGCATGTTTCTAGGAGAGAGTATTCCCTAGAGAAGAGCATTATGCTTGGAAAGGTGAAGGGTCCGCAAAAGAAAGGAAGACCCTCAACCAGATGGATTGGGCACAGTGACTGCAGCAATGGGCTCAAGTGTAGCAGAGATTATGAAGATGGTACAGGACGGGCCAGAGTGCAGATCTGTTCACAGGATTGCTATGAGTCTTACTTGACTCAAAGATACCTAACAACAACACAGCTGCCACTGACGCTCAGTTGTCCTGCAGGCAAACCAGCAAAGCTCTTCTGTCCTCCACCTGGTGCTGACCAGGAGGAGAAGGGCAGCTACACAGACCAGCTTCCTAGGTCAGCAGGGAGTCCACTGTGGGTTACGCTGGCCCGTGGAGAACTCTCAGCTTTGCAGTACGAGACCAGGACCAGGGGCCCACAGGAACCGGCGCCCAGCCGGTCACCACCAGCCCCACACCTGCACCTGCACCCGGACCCCTCCTCTCTGCACAGTGGCCGAGAAGGAATGGGAAAACCTGCTTCGCACGTTTTCTTGATTTCCTGCCACATTCCCGATCGGTTTGTTCCTCCTGGAGGCCAAGCACAGGGCACATCCCCGGGCCTTCGAGGAGCGCAGGCTGTGCCGAAGCTGCCACCAACCTTCCCCAGAGCCTGCTGGCTGGCGGGCTGCCCTGGCCCCGTTCTGTAGAACAAGAGTGCCCTCTGGTGGCGCTTGGGAAAGCACACTGTCCCCATACACAGGACGATGGTTACTGTTACTCACCCTCCTTCCCTCTCCCTTCCCACCACTCATCCTTCAACAAAGAGACCAAAGGTGCCCAATGACATACCCAGGCCTGTACATTTAACGCCTAACTCTCTGGCCAGTCTTCTGTCTTCTCTCTGGGTTGCATCATGTGCATATCTACTTATTTATATGTTGACTATTTCTTTTATTTTTACTGCGATTTTGATGAAAGTTTATAGAGACTTTGGATTTACATTCTTTCGTTGTTGACTATTTCTAGTATTAAGGGCACACTGATGGTGGAGATGCACTGCAAACACAGGCTGCACCACTCTGGTGGTTTGAATCTGCCAGTGGATGGATGCACAGTCTCCTCTCCTTAAGATTTACAGCCTCAGAAGCCCGAGGGAATGGGAACTCCTTCAGTGGTAATGAGCCCTGTGTTCTCCAACATTACAGCTTATATTGAGAGTCTGCTGTGTGAGTTGATAGTGAGAAGAGTGTAAGAGGTAGACTGGGTTCCCTCCCTGGTGGAGGGAGAGATGAGCAGTCAGCAGTCACACAGTCACAATATCCTGAGGTGAGACATCTGGGTGAAATGGGAGAGCTCTAAACGTACCAATGCCAGACCTGAAGGACCAGTAGGATTAGGCAGGAGAAAGGAGCTGGAAAGAGGGGATGGTGTGCAGACAGCCCAAACCTCAAGATCAGAGACCCTTGAGTTGAGACCAACCTTTCAAGATTAGAGGCCCATGAAGAATGGGAGAAGATGGAGCAAAGAATAAAAGGAGGAGATGGGAGCTGGAGTGAGTAAGAACTGGAGTCAGCTCTAGAACCCTAAACAATGACTAGGGATAACAGAAGACCTGACACCTTTGAGTTGTAGTGTTGGAGAAGAGCACTGACTATCCCATGGACTGCTACGAGAACAAATAGGTCTCGGGGAAAGTACCAGCCACAGGCTCCTGGGAGGCAAAGATAGAGAAGCTTCATCTTTCATACTTTGAACATGTGACTGGGTGAGGCTATTTCTTGGAGAGGGATAGCTTGATTGGAAAGATGGAGAGTCAGTGAAGGAGAGGAAGACCCCAATGAGATAGACTGACGCGGTGACTTCAGCAGTGGACTAAGTGTGCCAGAGTTAATGAGGACGGCACAGAAAGGTCAATTGTTCAAAGGGTCACTATGAGTCATACTCGATTTGATGACACCTGACAACAATCCTAAAATCATCAAGAAGTCATTGAACCAATTTTAGACAGGTGATGTCACGATCAGATTTTTTTGTGTGTAAGATCACTCTGAATTTGGCATTAAATTCTACTTCATGGCAGCTGCAATAATGTGAATAAGAAGGCTGGAAAATATTCAAGCCAGCAAAGTTCATCTGCTCTATCTATCATACCTCATTTTGTAGATAGAGAAACTGAATCTGAGAGAAAGCAAACATACCTTCCTCAAGTGGCAGACGTTGAACTGATTAAGTCCCCTCAGTCCAGGTCCCACCATGCAGGCCTGCTGCAGACACAAGCTCCCAAGGCTGCTTCCAAGAACACACAAGCTTCCCTTGCTCTGCTCTCCAAAAGTCCACCCCAGACTAAACGAGGGGCCAGCATGCTCTCTCAAGATCCCAAAAGGGCATGCGGGCTTCACTTTGTTCCTGGAGACCTCAGAAGTGTTGGAAACTTTCTTACATATTCCTGGGTATCAAGAGCCATGAGACACAGGTTGGGGGGTGGGGGTGACCTGGCTAAGGGGCTCCCATGGAGACATGGAAGCAGAAGGCTTGACTTCAAATTGAGACATTGAAGCTCATGTCAAATCATGTACAAAATAAAGAAAACAAGGTTGAGAATTGGAAAGTATCTCAGACTTTGTGAAAACAGATGGTGATAAAACACAGTTGTCCTAATATTTGGATAATTTAAATACCCTCAGTTGCTCAGGCAAGTAGGGAATTAAGAGAAAGAGTTCAGCCTAGGCTGTATCTCTCAGCGATTGGTTTGGAAAGGCACGGGCCAGTGAGGAGGCCCCAACGGTGATGAAAGTTTGATAAGAAAGATTTTTCAAAGAAAGAAACACGATCCTGGTTAGTACCATCTGGACTGAGAGAGACACAGGATTAGTGGAAAGAAGTGTCAAGAGGCCTGAATTTGAGACCTAGCCTAGCCACGTATTAGCTCTGTGACCTTGCCCAAGCCACTTACTCTCTCTGACCCGTCTCAATAGTAAAGTTACAATAATAATAATAATGCTTGCCATTTGTATCTCCCAGGGCTCTCTGACAATCTCATGAAGGGAGGGAGGCCGGGCAGGAGGAGGGTTAAGGCTCTCGGTGCACATTTCAGCTCCTCTCTCTGGGAGGCTTGGGTGAAGGTTAGATGCTTCTAAATTCCAGTTACCACATTGGAAACACAGGGATGCTAACAGCTGCTTTAACTGATTGTTGTGAAGGATTAAATGAAATAAAAAGATGACTACAATCCCAGAGGCTCACGGTTCGAATCCACCAGATGCTCTGCCGGGAAAGGAGGGAAAATCTCCTCCTGTACCAGTCAGATCTAATTTGACGGTACACTCACACACACACACACACACACACACACACACACACACACACACGAAATAAAAAAATGAATCAGGAAAATGCTCAATAACTGATGATTTTTTTTACCCTTAATGTGCTTGTGGCTATTAATTTTTAGACTATCCAATGCTATATAACCGAAAAACTATTCTAGCATTTCAGATGGTTCTGGTGGCAGAGTCTGTATGGAGTGGCACTGCTGACAAAAAGGCAGTGGCTCTCTGCTGGTTCGAATCCACCGGCTGCTCTACAGGAGAAAAGTGGGCAGGCTCCTCCCATGCAGTTTACAGCCTCAGAAACCCAGCGGAGGGCCAGCTGTGAGTCAGTCCTGGCTCAAGGGTTACGAGTGAGTAAGTCACTAGGTAACAGGATAAACATGAAAAGCATAAGCGGGGAATCCAGAACGGAGAGGTAAAGTACGCAGTCCATCTTCACTAATGAAGGGACTTTGTCGATAAGGACCCAAGAGGACTCAAGGTCTCACAAAACTGGACTCACAGAATTAACTCATGTGAGTTTAGCTAAGAGATGGTCATATAGATCTTTTCAAGGATGAAAAACACTGGCAATGATCAATGGCCTCGTGTCAGGTTGGGATAAGGTTTCTGGTAAGAGTCTGAGAATCAGCGATAATTGGAGTCTTATCTAACATCTCCATGAGCCTCTGAGAGAAGAGTAATTGGTACGTTAATGAATTCTGTAAAGACACTCAGTAAACCTCCAGAGAATCTCCTGAGAGCTGGAGAGGCTCAACCCTGGGAGAGCAGAAATAATGCAGAGAGACCTCAGAGGTCCACTCAGGGATCCAGAAAGTATTCCCTTAGTCCTCACCATGTACCAAGCAACAACAGAGGGCAATGGGAGCTCTGGGGGCTTAGCGGCAAGGAGCTATGCTGCCAGCCCACGGTTCAAATCCACCAGGCGCTCCATGGGAGAAAGATGGGCAGTTCCCTCCCATGTGATTTACTGCCTCTAAAAACCTGCTGGAGGGTCACCAAGCAGAGCCCTGATGGCTTAGTGGTTAAATGTCTGGCTGCTCTTCCACAGGTTGGCAGTTAGAACCCACTATGCACTTCATGACAAAAAGATATGACAGTCTAGTGCATAAAGATTAGTTTTAAAACCCTGTAGGGCAGTTCTGCTCTGTCCTGTAGAATCTCTATGAAATGGAATCAATTCAGTGGCAACAGATCTGGTTTTACAGATGTTCCAGACCCATTTAAAGATGTGTTAATTCATGGGCAGAAGTCATGATCTGTTTACTCCCCAGGCTCCCAGAGAGGGATAAGGGATAAGGGGGAGGGACTGAAGAGAATCCAGTTTCTGTGAAATTGGTTTAATTCATGGCAACTTGGTTGTGTTGCAAAACAAACTGCCCTCCAGAGAGTTTTCAATTATGTGAACTTTTGGCATAGATGGTCAGGCCTTTCTTCCAGGGGACTTCTGGGTGGGCTCAAATGACCAACTTTCTGGTTGTTGGTTAGGTAATTAACCATTTGCATTACCTAGAACTCCTCCAGTGAGGGACAGAAGCACTTGTGAGCAGGCCATCGTGCTGAGTGCTGAAGGCCCCAGAGACAGAGCTCCTGAGGAGTTCCAAGGGCCGAGAAGACTCCTCAGAGGAGCTGACACCAGGGCTGACTCTGCAAGGACCTACTGCAGTTGTTCAGACAGAGAAGAAAGACAGGCTGTGTTCAAGGAAGACAGCACTAAATACAAAGACCCAGGAGCGCAAGTGAGAAGTCATTTAATTTTGTCATGCTGGGCCAAAGGAGCCTGGCCTTTTCAAGTGTAAGGTTTCCTTTTTAATGTCAACAAATATCATGGCCCTCCAGCATTCTAGTAATTGTTTTCTTATAAGCTGTTGCTCAGAAAAAGTGCATGATGTCACCTCCAAAATCTACTCGGAATTTTATAACAGTTTTTAGTGAACTTAGGGCTTCTTAATACCAACACTGTCTGCTTACATGTACACTTGGAAAACATGTACTGCACTTTTAAATTAACTTGTATATTTAATCCCAGCAATATCTATGTACATGTACATTTTCATTTGAAATACTATTTATCTTCTTTATATGTGATAAATTTTAAAAGTCTTCTTTCATTCTAAAATAATCTTTGCTCATGAAAATAGTGAGTAAGTCCTTTCAATAACAGCAGTCTAAGATGCTCACACTCAAAATGTAGTCCTCATCTATATCTGTGTGAGGATAAGATATAATACTGGGAAAGGTGGAAGGTCAGAGAAAAGGAGGAAGACCTTCAACAAGGTGGATTGACACGAAGTGACAGTCACAGGGGTTTGAGTGAGGACGGTGCAGGATAGGATCAGATGTGCTGTTCACAGGGTCTTCATGGGTTATTGTCAAGTCGATGGCACCTAACAACAGCAACATAGAAGGATGAAAGTATGTGTGAACAAGTAAAAGACTGATAACACAACTACAAAATGGTCAGAACACATGGAAAGACTTTTCATAGAGGAAGAGATTTGGATGGACAACAGACACGTGAAGAAATGCTCATAATCACGAAGAGAGTTGCAAATCAAAACCACAATGAGATACCATCTCACCCCAGCAGTAGTGGTAAAGTTTAACAGGACAGTGAGTAATAAATGTTGGAGAGGATGTAGCAAGATAGGAACTCTTTTTTGTTTTTTTTTTACTTCTTGCTGATCTTCTCCGTATCATTCCAATTTTTTTTTTTTTTAGTATATGTGCTGCCGAAGCGAGCACAAAATAGGAACTCTTATACACTCTTGGTGCTATTGTAAAATGGTACAGCCACTCGAGAGGGCAATTTGACATTTCCTCAAAAAGCTGAACCTATATAGAAATTCCATATGACCCCAGCTATTCTAATGCTTTAAATATACCATGAGAAAATTAGAACTGAGGCGCAAATGGAGATTTGTATACCAATGTAGGCGCACTATTCACCATCACAAGAAAATGGAAACAACCCAAATGTCCAACCACAATTGGATTGAGAAATTATGGTACATCTGCATGATGGAATATTATTCAGCATGCAGGAGCAATGATTTTGAAAATTACTACCTAACATGGAAGGGTCTGGAGAGCATTATGCTAAGTGAACTAACTCAGTCCCATAAGAAAAAATACTGTATAAGACCATTGTTGTAGAAATACAAAGATACCTATAAAACATGAATGAGGATCCAAGGAGAGGAGGGGAGGAACCGAGTGGTGAGGATGGGCAGGGGCTAATCAGAGGGTCACACAATTTGCTAGGTAGAGGGAGGGGTGGGTAAATGAAATGAGAAAGACCTGGTGTGGAAAACAGTGTATACCAACTTTGTAAGTAAACTACTCTAAAAGAAAAATTTTCATTAAAAAAAAAAGTATGTGTAAAGGCACATGTACCCGTGTATACACGCACGTGGAAGGGGCTTTGCAGGACGTGTGAAGCTTGCAGGCAGATGAGTTGGGTTTATCCTGTCAGATTGTTCATGTTCATGTTCAACTGTATAGTGGGAGCTGTTGAAGAGTTTGAAGCAGTGAAGTGACAGCAGCTGATGGCTGCCAGCAATGGGGAAAGCAGGCCAGAAGAGAGAGGCGAGGGCAGGGTCAAAGAGAATGACTGAGACACCTATGCAGTAGATGGGGGAAGAGATCGTAAAGCCTTGATCTAAAATAATAGAAGTAGATGCAGAGAAAGAAGCAAATTGCCAAGGCATGAAAAGGTAGAATTCATTTGTCTTCGGTATGGGAAGTAGAGGAGAAATCTTTTGTGACTCTTGGGTTTCTAGCTTGAGTAATTAACTGAATGATGGTACCATTGCAAAAGCAAAGGCACACCAAGAAAGCACATTTTTAGGGAAAGATAATACATTTAAACTATATTTTTCCCATCCCCTTAAACTAATATATTAAGATAATACATTTAATTTTAACAAAATTATTTTTAAGCTCTCCACTAGGGATGCTTTAAGTTTCAAAGAATTTAAGCTACAAATGCAGTCTTGGAATGCACTGGCATGTGGATAGGATGAAATGAGTCATGAGTGTAAGTAATACACAGATGTGAGTAATAGCACGCAGGTATGAATAGCTAGCTTGGGAAGAGATGAGATCTAAAGTCAAACATCAGATAGCAGCATTTACGAGGCTTGTTGGGGAAATAAGTTCCCCTCACAAGGAAGCAACCTCTACAAATGAAGAAGGACAACCTTGAGAAAGATATCAGGGAAGAAAGAGTTTTTGGAATGGTGTGAGGAAAAGTGTCAGTGACACAGAGAACCACCTATAATAAGAACCTAAAGATTTATCTACAAATAACAACACCAGCTCCTACTTATAGGGCTCTCTACGCTTTCCAAGAGCTTTCACATTTTTCTCTCAGTTCATTTCTCTCTACAATTTTCACATCTTATACGTGTAGTAACTTCAGGGAAGTAAGGTTAGCATACTTGACAAAGCCATCTGTCTAGCATGTTAGTGACTTGGCTTCTGGAATAAAGAGATTTCTGGTCCAGAGTTTTAACTATGCTTCCTGGGTTTCACACATGCCCATGTTAGCTTGTTAACTGCTCAGTAAGCACACGAGAGAGGAATATGTGCCAATGTCACTACTTAGTAACGTTGTTGTTGTTGCTGTGTACCATAGAGTCGGGACCAACCCATAGCTGACTCTCCAGCAGGTTTTCAGAGGCAGTAAATCACATGGGAGGAGATTGCCCATCCTTCTCCCTCGAAGCAGCTGGTTATCTTTGGGACTGTAGCATAGTTTCTTGCCACTAGGCCACCAGATTTTAGCAATATAAATTGTAAAATCTTGCTTATCACCCATCCAATATAAAATTTAAAAAATAGAAGGGGTAAAACCCCACAAAAAACTCTTGCTGTCACACTTTGCTTTAGTAATCCACCCAAGAATGTATTATTCAATAAACAAGGTTAACACATTCTTAGGGCATAAAAAGGGGGGGGGGCACCAGTTGCCTAAAGCAAAGACCCACTGATGCCAAGCAGAGAGGATACAGGGAAAAGTGAACACTCCAGTGACAGACACTGACATGCAGTCCACACTGAAGGCTGCAGTCCTTGATCTTCTGCAACACGTGCCTCAAGTCCTTCTCACTTTCCTCAAGCAGCGTTGTATCATCTGCATAACGCAGGTTATTGATGAGTCTCCTTCCAGTCCTTATGCCACATTACTCTTCATAGAGTCCAGCCTCTCGAATAATTTGCTCGGCACACAGATTGAACAGGTATGGAGAGAGAACAAAACCCTGACGCATTCCATTCTCAATTTTAAACCATGCCGTGTTCCCCTGCTCTGTTCTCACAACAGCCTTCTGGTCCAGGTATAGGTTTCACATGAGCACAATTAAGTGCTCTGGGGCTCCCATTCCTCTCAATGTCACCCAAAACAAAGATTCTTACCACTGGACCGATAGGCAGCATCATGAAGGATGGAAAAGAGATTGAAACTGTCAACTTCATCTTGCTTGGATCCACAATTAACACCCTTAGTACCAGCAATCAGGAAATAAGGAGATGCATTGCACTGGGAAAATCTGCAGTGAGGGACCTCTCCAAATTATTGAGGAGTAATGATGTCAGTTTGAGGACTAAGGTGCATCTGATTCAAGCGGTAGTCTTTCCAACCGTTTGTTATGCATCTGAGAGCTGGACAGTATACAGATCGACTAAGTAATGTAGTAAGATGCACATCTTTAAAAGATGGAAAACCTGTGGAGCAATTTTCTCAGATTTACTAACTTAAGTTGTACCAGGGAAGGAATCACAAATCAAGTGCTTCACTGCTTTTGAATTGGTTCCAGCTCATAGAGATGAGAATAAAATTATCCTAAGGCTGAAAGTCTTTACTTCCTTCCCCCAATGTGGATAGAGGGTTCACACCACCAACTTTAAGGTTGGCAACCCAATGCTTAGACCACTCCGCTCTGCCAGTAAGACTCCTTTGCTTTTCAAGTAGAGAAATGATATAAATTTCTTTATGTATTTAATTAATGCCATTGAACTTGTACATAAGATTATTGGTTGTACCTGCCACCTGTAGCAATAGCAATTAGTTGAGACCTGTCTGGGTGGTGGGGTTTTTTGCAACTTAACTCACTCTCATGCTTCAAGAGTCAGGCCTTGGTCTTAGTACAGGAGCCCTGCTGTTTTCTGATAAGACCATCAGTATCAACGAGAAGAGGAGGTTGCTCTCCAGTCTGTTGAAGCTGGACTCAGCTCAGATCTATTCATGTGGACTAGTTCTGGAGCTGGTTCTCATCTGTCCTTTCTATTGGGAGCAGTTGGCAATCCTCTTGGTGGCTTGTGTTGCTGGCAACACAAAGGTACACAGTTCAAATACACCAGCTGTTCCACAGAAGGATGAGCAGTCTCTTCCCATGTGATATCCTGCCTCTGAAAACCCACTGGAGGGTCAGCTCTGGGTTGGTTCCAATTTAATAGTCCTCAACCACAAACCACAACAATCTCTAGTGGCCTAGCAGGTAACCAATTGCACCACCAGCCCAAGAGCAGTGGGTTTGAATCTACCATCTGCCTCACAGGAGAGAGATGGGGAATCACCGCCCATGTGATATACAGCCTCTGAAAACCTGCTGGAAGGTCAGCTACGAGTTGCTTTCAACTTGACAGCACTGAGTTAAGTCTCTGAATTCCCTGCTCTCTAGCCACTGTTCATGTCTCCCTAAGCCTGTCTATCATTAATAGTACAAAAGGACCACTAAACAGAGACTTCTGTATTATGTATCACATTTTATTTTCTTTACAACTTGATTATGTCACTATAATATTGTTGAACAAAGGTTCAGTAAGCCCCAAATCCATTGTCTCGATGCTGTGCTGGTTTTCTGAAGATGCTCACCCTTGTTTCAGCCAGGGCTCTGGCTGAGGCCTTTCCTACTGACCCACAGAATTGAGCTTCAGACTGGTTCATGACTATACTAGTCACGCCCTAAGAAGAAGGGTCTGGATGCTACCGGGATTCTGTACCATATGTCGCAGGCGGGTGGCCTTTCCCTTCCATCCAGGCTAAGGTGAGCGCCTTCCCTCCCATAAGCTTGCTCTGTATGTGGTCCTCCTTCCTCGTCACACGTGAAAATTGCTGACTACATAGGAAGAAGAAAAGCAATCAGGATACTTGAATCACATACACCTAGGTTATCACCGATATGGAATACCTATGAAGTATGAAATCATTCTTTGATTGCAAAAAAAAAAAACCAACCCTGTGTTGTTAGATATGTTCCTATCAACTCTAGGTAAATAGCATGATGGCCCTTTTCTGGTCTGTTGGATCCATTATTGATGTTTTTAATTCAAGTGAGGACTTTCTGAACTCATCAAGCCTTTGCATCGTTTGCGGGAGCTCTGGTGACCTAGCGGTGAGGAGTGGAACTGCCAACCCCAAAGGCAAGTGGTTCAAGCCCATGGGCTGCCCTGAGGGAGAAAGATGGGCAGTCTCCTCCGCTGCATCTTACAGCCTCTGAAAACCCACCAAGGGTCAGCTGTGAGTCAGTTCTGACTCCGATATGACAGCACACAGTGACAGGCGTGATTTGTGGAACTTTGGTGGTTCAGTGATTAAAGCCCACGACTGCTAGCCAGCGTCTCCAACAGAGAAAGATGTAGCAGTCAGCTTCCATAGGACTTACAGCTCTGGAAATGCTACAGGGTTATTCCACTCTGTCCTGCAGTCACAACCAATTCAGTGGCAGCTGGTCTCATTTTTGGCTTAGTCATGATTCGGGAAATGCCTGAGTGGTGTGAACAGTTAACAGACTCAGCTATTAACCTGAAGGTCGAAGGGTCAAGTCCATTCAGAGGTGTCTTGGAAAATAGGCCTACCAAGCTATCTCCCCAAAATCAACCACTGGGGATCCTATGGGGCAGGGGTCTTGTGTGACATATATGGGATCACTACAAATTAGAATCTACTGGACAGCAGCTGGTTTCGCGACAAGTCAAATCTGGGTGGAAGAGTGGAGTGGGACTGTCGGTGTGCTCTGAAAGGAGAGGGCATGGCACTGCTTTCCACCCCGGCTCCCAGCTTTCCCTGTCTCAGTAGAGTGTCTCTGGAGCTGGACTCCCTGTACCCCAAGACTGGCTCCACAGCCACAAGCTGTATGTCCAAGCAGGTCACTTAACAACCTTCCTCTATGAAAAATGAGAAGTTCCTCACCCAGGGAGTTGTTAGGGTGACTGAATGCGCTCTCAAGTGGGAAGCACCTATCTGAGCGTGGTGGTGGCCACTGAGTGACAGCTGTGCATAGGCGGGCAGACGAGGCCCAGTCTGGGGCTGCCCGGCCTTTGGTGTGACAACTTCACTGTTTATTACGCAGTAGCCAATCCAACCTGTCTTTTCTTGCTGCAGGTCAGTGCAGCTCAACGGCCAGCCCTTAGTGATGGTGGACGACGGGACCCTTCCAGAACTGAAGCCCCGGCCCCTGCGGGCTGGCCGGACACTGGTCATCCCTCCAGTCACCATGGGCTTCTATGTGGTCAAGAACGTGAATGCTTTGGCCTGCCGTTACCGATAAGCCCCCCTCACACCCACAAGGCACCGTGACCTGCCGGACTGCTTTCCACGTCTCTGCCCTAGTAGTGCCCATACTTTCAGACATCTTAGCAACAAACCAGCCTCCGCTGCCCATCCTGCTGGACTCAACATAGACTTGTTCTCCAAAGAGACTCAATGTCGTAGTGCAAGCTTAGCTTAGATAGGTCACAGCCACCCCAAAGGAAAGCGTAGACGCCATCTGTCCCCCATAGAAGAGAAGGTTATGTGTAGGGCTCCACACCTCCGTGTACATGCACCCTGAGAGGCTGGCAGCTCCTGCCCAGGAGAAATCTTTCCAAACAGCAGCCTGTGATCTGACCAGACAGCATGTAGATACAAACCCCCAGCACAGCCTCTGCAGAAAATGAAGGGAAGCCCAGGTGGGCCTGTGGGAGCTCGGCCCACTTCCCAGCCCCTCCCTTCTGTATTCTGCTGCAGCCCTGAGTTTCCTATCGCCCCTCTCTTTCCCCAGAGGTGTGAGTGGGTGAGTCAGCTCAAGCCTGCTGGGTGAGCTGTTTATGTAATTTCACGGCTGATGTATGAGGGTGTGCATCTGGGTTTCTGACAGTGGCATCAATCACCAGGGCGTCTTCTGGGAAGCAGGCGCTTCAAAAGTAAAATTACAGTCATACTCCGGATTTTGAGAGAAGGTTCTATTCCTTCGTGAATCCCGATTCCCCCAGGGTTGAATGGGTGTCAGGTAACAATATTCATGGAGTGGAGAGCAATGTATTAGGCACCACCAAAAGCAATCATCATCCTTCATGTTGCTCTGAGAGAGGAGAGTTCTGGTACAAAGAAAATACACCGACCAAGTGTGCGCGCGCGCACACACACACACACACACACACACTGGTACAAAGAAAATACACTGACCCAGCACACACACACAAACACACACTCTACCTGAACAAAATGAATCAGACATGCTCCGAAATCAGGAGAGACTATTCAGGGCTGGTTTGTGCCAGCCCTTACTGGAGTTGTGGACAGTCAGAGGCCGTCCCTGTCAGGCATGACTGACCCAACTCGGCCACCTCTCCCCAAGTAGCCATGGGCCTTTCCATGCCGTTAATGAAGCAGAAATCAAGGGTGGTGCTCTGAAGGACCTGGTTTGCACAGTGACATGAGCCCTCAGTTTTGCTCCTTTGAGGAAGAAGGGGAGTCCAGGGCCTTAGGACCAAGGACAAATGTGTAGAATTGCCGTTCAGAGGGAAGTTCCTGAGCCAGGCTCTGATTTGGGCAGATCTGTCTCCTTTGGGCTCCTGAAGGAGGAGACAGCAGGCATGAAGGAGGCAGGAAGAGGAGTGATGTGAGTTAATCATGAGTACATTCCAGATTCCTCGCAGGGTACCCAAGTCCTTACGAACAAGCTGCAGCTGAAATAACTTGCCTTTCCAGTGACTTGATTATCTTCTTTGGGATAAATGAGATGAATGGAGCTTTATATAAAGGAGGAGCAAAGAATTTGACACCGTTGTAGGGTTTTGATGAAGAGACTGTTGTGAAAGGGTAGCACTGGGACTGAGGAGGTCTTGGCTGAGGCCAAAGTCCAGGGAGACTGCCTAACACAGCCTGGCCCGGAGTTAAAGACTAGGGCGGGTCTGCAAAGTGAATGGTGAGGCCTCGGAGGCCTGAGGAAGGCTGGACAAGAAGGGTGGAGGAGAGTGTGTGTCCACAACATGGAGGACTGAGGCTTTGGGAGAAGGAAGCTGACTGGTTGTTATATGTGAGGAAGGTAGGGGGCTTGGTTTGGGCTTGTTAATTATTAAGTAAAGAGGAATCACAGCAAGAGTGTGGAAAATAAAGGGTATCCTCGGACTGGGTCTGGTCAGTGAGGTTTGGCTGGAGAAAAAAGAACCGACCAGAGGGGCCCTCCTCTTCTCTAGGTCCAAGCATCTCCCCCTGAAGCTTCCCCTCTGGGGCTGGGGGTGGGGCAGGGAAGAAGATATCAAGGCTGGGGGTAGATGGAAGCAAAGCGGAGGGAAAGTCAGGGAGAGGGGAGAGAGAAGAAACAAAGACGTTGTCTCTGAAACATTTTTAAAGCAGCACAGATAGGAGCATCTCTTCCACGTGCCAGGGCCCTGACAGTGACAAGACAGCCAGGCCCTGGGCCAGTTTACGTTATGTACACAGTCGCTCCAGTGGTAAGAATCTTTGTCTTCTTGACATTGAGCCTCAATTCATATTGTAGGCTGCAGTCCTTGACACTCTGCAGCAGGCGCTTCAGGTCCTCTTTAGTTTCAGCAAGCAGGGTTGTGTCATCCACATAACGCAAATGGTTGATAAATCGTCCACCAATCTTGACCCCACATTTCTCCTCATAGAGCCCAGCCTCCCAGATAATCTGTTCTGCATACAGGTTGAAAAGGTATGGAGATAGGATGCATCCCTGGCGTATGCCTTTCCCAATTTTGAACCATGCAGTGTTCCCTTGCTCTGTTCTGACGACTGCCTCCTGGTCTGAGTATAGGTTTTGCATTAGAACGATCAAGTGTTCTGGGATTCCCATTCTTCTCAGAGTCAGCCACAGTTTGTTATGATCCACACAGTCAAACGCCTTTGCATAGTCAATGAAACACAGATAGACATTCCTCTGGTATTCCCTGCTTTCAGCCAAGATCCATCTAACATTAGCTACAATATTCCTAGTACTACGACCCCTTCTAAGCCCAGCCTGGACTTCTGGCAGTTTTCTGCTGATGTGCTGTTCCAGTCGTTTTTTGGTAATTTTCAATAGAATCTTGCTTGCATGTGAAATCAATGAGATTGTTCTATAGTTTTCACAATTTGTTGGGTCACCTTTCTTTGGGATGGCAAGGACATCTAACATACTTTGGACATGTGAGGAGAGAGTGGTCCTTGGAGAGGGACATCATGCTTGGGAGGGTGGAGGGACAGCACAGGAGGGGAAAACCCTCTATGAGGTGGATTGATTCAGTGACTGGGATAATGGGGATGGGAGTGTCAGAGACAGTGCGATTGGCACAGGACAGAGCAGAGTTTAGGGCTGTTGTACACAGGGTCGCTATGAGTCGCAAGCGACTCGACGGCACATAACAACAACACAACAACACAGTCGCTCTTGGCAGACTCACTGCTCTTATCCCATTTCCCTCCACCTGAACTCTTCAGGACCAGAAAGCATAGTTGCTGAGCTCTAGGTAATCTAGAAACTGCCCACTTAACCCCCAGACCCCAGTCCTGCCCAGGACACAGACTCACACCCTCACCTCCCTTAAAAACAAGGTGTCGTGGAGTTGATGCAGGCTGTGCCGTCACCTCTTCAGCAGCTCTGTGGGGCCAGGCCTGCACAGCTCCCTCCAAACGCTTTCTGAAAGTAGGTGTTGTGGATACTTTGCTGGGCCTCTGAACTTGCAGAATACAGGCAGATCCTGCTGCTTTTTCTCCCCTCTGTTTATTAAATCTGCTCCAAAGAGGTTCCAGTTTTGTTTATTTTTGAGTTAAGAGAAGAGGAGATCCCTGAAATTCATGCATGCAATCCTGGAAGTCTTATGGTACAACTGTCTTACGGCAGGAGTGTTTGAACCATTGAAAGAACAGCACGAAACCCACTCTAACATCACATTCTTTGGAGATTTTCGCACAGGGGAGGGTGGCCTTTTCAAGTGGAAGTAAACAAATCAAGACCCTTATGGCAGCAGTTTGCCAGATCTTTTCTTCCACTGCACTGCAGTGGGTTTGAACCACCAAACTTTAGCTTCGCAACCAGTCACAAATGATCTGTACCACCAAGCAAACCACTTCAGGGTAAGCAATTACTAAACCAAGAAGGGCTGCTTTTATAAGGGGCTTTCTGATCACACCCTCCTCCAAAAGATAGCCTTTAAATTCAGCATCACAATCAAGATCAAAGAATCAGCTCACTACACTGAGACCAGGGACAAAATTGCTCACCCACCAGCTTTCCTAGATCAGATTCTCCTTCTTAAACTAAGTTGTAGCAGAGATCATCTTAAGACTTAAAAGCCGCTTTATTTTAAACCAAAGAATGGGCTTGAGGAAATGCTTATTTCAAAGAGTAATAACGTATAATGAGAAATCTGTGCCTTTTGTTGAGATGGTTTTCTGCTCCTTCTGCCTCTAGGAACGATTTTCTTTCTTATTTCTTATCAAGAAGGCTCAGAACAAATTCTCATTGTTATTTGGAGAGAAAGCCCCAATTCTTCTGGTGTCCTGAAATCGCTCTCACAGTGGGACATTAGCATTATCTCTGGCACGGAAAAAGCTCAGAAATACCGGAGCGGGGCTATGATTCTACTCAGGCCTGGGCCTCCCAGCACAAGTTCCCCTGACCTCTGCAGCCCCCAGCCCCCTCCCAGCAGAGAAGAGTCACCTGGGCAGTTGGGCCCAAAACTCATCAGTGGAAAAGAGGCTGTAGGTGGATTCTGTCTGAGAGACCACCAACCACTCACTGCACCTTTCCTGCTGTCTCTGCAGGCTCTTGGGGACAGGGCAGCAGCAAGGACCCAGGACCTGGGCAGGCTGTGAACTGCCTCATCCGAGCATCTGCCGGTTTGCTCGCTAAGCTCCTAAGGTCTTTGTGCTTGGGATGGATGCAGCTGCAGAATTCACCTTGGAAAACAGGAGAATGGCTTGATTTCTGAAAACAAAAAGCACAGTAGTTAATTTCAGCTTCTAGAAGCAAAAACATCACTCTGCTTGGATGCCTCTGGCAATGAAGACACGTGCTGGGGATGTGGAGAGAAATCTGGGGCAAGAAGAGTGAAAATGTTGAAATAGCAATAGAGCAACCAAAAGTTACTGCTGTGGCTTTGAGGAAGCCTGGGAAGGAAGGTCCATGCATTTATGCTGTGTGGCCTCCTCCACACCACTGTCTCTCCATCCGCAGGAGAAGTGCCCCACTAGTCTTTTCTGACAGTTTTCTCTCCATTTCCACAGCCTTACCACCACTAGCCACTCTGTCCAGCCCAGAACCAAAGGAAGCTAAGATCCTGACATAGAAGTCAATATTGACTTAAAAATTGTTTGTAATCTGTTCTTAAGATTTTTCAAAATTAAAAATAAGATAGGAAGGTCCTTGCCAAAGAGAAACAGTGCTAATATGACAGGTTTTATAAGATCCACACAAATGGGATGTAGATTTGCAGCCTCTGATAGCCACTCAAGGACTCTGGCAGCTCCTTGTATTGAACACCTTTGTGCCATGTGCCTACTTTCATTTAACCCTCAGAGTCATCCTGTGGACCTAAGAATAGCTGGAGAAGAGCAGAAAGGTAACCAGTCATGCAGAACCGGAGTCCAGAATTGAGTTTTGAACCTCGGTCTGTTGGGTTCCAAAGTCTGCTCTCATTTCACAGTGCTACCGCCTCTAAGTGACCACAGCCACATTCTCTTCATTGTGACATTGACCACCAACAAGCCTTCCTAACATCCTGTGTGTGGCCACTGAGGAGCTTTCCACTGGAATAGCCTTTTCTGCTGCGGCAAAGCAGCCAGCAGCTGTGGCAAGTAGGGTGATGGCAGCTTTGGATGTGGCGCTTTGAGTCAGGCTCGCTTGACCTGCCAGTGGCTCTCTCCTTAGAAAACCATAAGGACCACTCTTTAAATTGGCACCACCACCTACCACAGCCAATGGGTCTTAGTATGTCAAAGTCCAGGAGGTGGGTATCTGAGCCAACAGCACACATGAGCTCATGCTCGCAGGCCTTGGTCCCTAAGAACGCTGCTTCCCTCCACCACCAACACCCAGAAGGCTGGAAGCCTTGCTTCTACTTTCCATACAAAATAATAGCTCCGCTAACACATAGGATTCGCAAAGACCACTCTGAAACAAAGAGATTTATGTAAGACACAGCACCCCAGCCGTCTGGCCATCCTGGAAGCGTTAGGGAAGAGCTGGCCAAGCACCATGTGACTGACTCATGAATAGATCTCGTTGTCACGCACACCCAGCAGAGAAAAGGGACCATTTTAGCCCACGTGGGTGCCCTCATCACAAAATTAATTAGGCATGAAAATATTCTAGAACCTTTTTTTTCAAGTTGTCAATGTTGTGCAATAAATAGCAGTTTGGGAAAATGCAAAGGGACGCCTTGGTTTTGTCCATCTGGAAGTCGACGAAATGAGGACTGGTCGCTTCCCAGAAAGGACTCCTTTCAGTGCTGGGCATAGTCACCCCTCACGGGAAGACCAAGAGGAGTCTGGTGATCTGAAGAGAGTCTGGGTCTATGAAGTGGTTTCTATTTTGAGGTTATCTTTTATTAATAATAAAATGTGAATATCTTAATGTTTAAGAAAAATTTATGTTGTTGCTGTTGAGATTATACGCAGCATGACATGCATGAAATCAACTGGTAGGTGTGCCGTTTAAGTGACACAGATTGTTCTTCAAGTTGTAGAGCCAGCCCTCTTCACACTCCTTTCCTGAGTTGATCCTCTTCAGTGAACATAAATTCATACCTGCTAAGGCTCCTGTCTAATCTTTTGGGAGGCTGCTGTCAGTTTGATTCCATATTGTTTGAATACCCTAACTTTTCCCCCTCAGTGTGTTCTATGGAGCGGATGGATTACAGCGAGGCAGCACTGGACTTCCTCCATCCAGGCTCCTTCCAAGCACTGACCTAGAATAAATTTAATACAAAACACACACTCGAGTACACTCACTTTGTTAACAGGTTTTTTTTTTTCCAAGAAAAAGACTGGCTTCACTTTTGAGAAATTATTGAAATTGAACTTTAAAACAAATATATGGAAATCTTTCCGCAGCATACAAAATGTAACCACCTATAGAATTCCATTATGCATGCACTTAATGTTCTGGAATTCAATTATGTTGGGATGGAGCGTGAGTGAGTGGTGAGGAAAATGGAGGAGGAGGGATAGAAAAGATGGAGAGAAAATGAAAAATCAAAATGCACAGAGGGAGCCGCTGGGAAGACAAAATAACCACAAAAAAGGGTAAATATGTGGGGCGGAAATAAAGATAAACATAGTGATAATCCTTCATGTGATTTAAAATATATAGACTATTAAAAATCTATTACAATAACATGCATATTAAAAGCAAGCAAATGGGGTGTATTCTAACATTTCTTCATTTTTCAGGAAGAGGTAAAAGTACAAATTTATATCAAACTTTGGTAAGTCACGGATGCATGTTTTATTCTCTAGGGTGATCACTGAATATTGGAAGACCGTAATACTTCTAAGTGAATTGAAGGGGTACATAAGGAATCAGAACAACAGTATTTGCTGTAAAATAAAGATGAAACTATCACAAAGAACAAAGGGGAAATAGAAAAAAATTCAGATGGTGGTTGTGGTTGTTCGGTGCCATCTAGCTGACTATAACTCGCAGTGACTCTATGAACAACTAACCTGAGCCCTGCCCATCTTCATCTCTGACATACTTGAGCCCATTGTTACATCTCATTGATGGTCTTCCACTCTTTCGCTGGTGCTCCACCACTCCAAGCATGATCTCCTATTCGAAAGAACAGCATCTCCAAGCCACATGCCCGAAGTATGTGAGTCAAAGCTTCAGCATCCTTGCCTCCCAGGAGCACGCTGGCTGCACTTTCTCCAGGACATATCTGTTTGTTCTTTTGGCAGTCCGTGAATATTCAGCACTCTTTTCCAACACCACTACTTAAAGGCACCAATCCGTCTATTATCCTTATTTATTGTGCAGCTCTCAGAGGCACAGCAAGTGATTGAAGAGTGAATCAGGCACATCTTAGTCTTCAAAGTGACATCATTGCTCCTCGGTAATTTGAAGAGGTCCTTGACAGCAGTCTTGCCCAGGGGAATACTTCTCCTGATCTCCTGACCACTGCTACTAAGGGTGTTGATTGTGAACCTATGTAAGAGGAAATAATTGACAGCTTCAGTCTTTCCTCCATCTATCATGATGTGGTCTAGTGGTGAAAATTTTTGTTTCTGTAAAGTGTGTTTGCTTAGTTTATCTTTTGCTGCTGTAACAGAACCACAAAAAAATCAGGTGACTTTAAGAGACGTTTATTCTCTTATTGTTTAGGAAATTCTGGTGGCACAGTCTGTTGTGAGATGAGCTGCTAATCCAAATGCTGCAGGTCTCAGACCGTTAAAATCCATCATCCATTTCTTATGTGAGAGGGAGTTTCACCATCTTTGCCTCCAAGGAGCACCCTAGTTTCACTTTCTCCAGAACAGACCTATTTGTTCTTTTATCAGTATGTATGATATTCCACATTCTTCTTCAACACCACAGCTGCAATGCATCAGGTTTTCTGTTATCCTTACTCACTGTCCAACTTCTAGATACATATCAAGTAATTGGCGGGGGGGAATGGGTTGGCTCAGGCACACCTTGGTCTTTAAAATGACATCCTTGCTCTTTAGTACTCTTGAGAGGTCCCTGGCAGCAGGGTTTTCCCCCCTGATTGCTGGTACTAAAGGTGTTGACTATGGCTCTAAGTAAGATGAAATAGTGAAAAATTTAATCCTTTTCCATCTATCATGATGTCTATTGGCCCAGTGGTAAAACCTTTTGTTTTCTTGATGTTGAGATGCAATCCATGTTGCAGGAACATGGATTAAGTTCTAAAATTAAGATCTTAGTATTAGGTACTTTACAACTCTCCAGGCTCTACTCATAGCCCAATTCCAAGCCACACCTGCCTTTTAAGTACTAGTTAGAAGTGCACTTTCACTTGTCAACACCAAATTACTACTCTTTGAGAAAAAGGTTTTGACTTGCTACTTACTATACTTTCAGTAGAGCAATCTCCTCCTGTGTAATTAACTACCTCTGAAAATCTGCCAGAGGGTCAATTATAGGTCATTTCCAACTCACCAGTAAACAACAACAACAACTGTACTTTAGTAGAGACTGAATGCTTAACCTTGGGCCACCAAGTCACCATGCAGCTTCTGTCCATCTTGTTCTAGATGTTATCCAAATCAGAGTAATGAAGTCAGAGGTGCACAAATGAACCGCTTTATCTATCATTATATGAAAGAGGTATGTGTGAGATTTGGCTCAAACGGGACCTAACAGAACAAGTAAATTACAAAGGAAATGGCTTAAATGGCCATGGTCTCCACTCTTGTACATTGTCTTTCTTCCCCCAGACTGCACGTATAGCCTCACAGGAATTCACTTTGATCCATTAAATGAGGACAATAAAATTCCAGTCTGGTTTGCAGACATATGACACTCAGGCACCACTCAGAAGTGGACAGCAGCAGAACTGTCGCCTCTTTGTGGGGCCTCCTTGAAGAAGAGCTGTGAAGGGAAACCCGCTTACTGATGGTGATCTCTCAATTCCACTGTGATGGACCTAAGGTCCATTTTTTTCAACTTGAATTTGCATATAAGCAATTGATGGTCTGTTCCACAATTGGCCCCTGGATTTGTTATGACTAATCATATTGAATTTCTCCAGTATCTCTTCCTATAGACATAGTTGATTACTGTGGATTCTGCCTGGTAAACTCTGTGTATATAGTTGTCATTTACTTTAAAAACATAAAGTATTAAAAACCACAGTATTTATAATGAATACATCATTGGTCATACAAAATTCTATCATGTGGTAAGTATCATATTTTCCAGCTACTGATCCATCTTTATTTCCAAAGTTTATATTCCAATCACGATTAAGCCTCAGAGAATCTTGAATGCACGCTTGATTAATTTCAAACTGCAAAAATTAGTATAAATCCTGAATTGTTTTCACCTTTGACTTTAGCAGTTTATGTATATATTTGAATACTCATTTTAATAATTCTTTGTAAGCATATCAGTGTAGCTGATATGAGGCCGTTAAAGCTTTTCTAAGTCAAAAAGCTATTGCTAATGATAGAGAATGACATTTCATAATGAGGAAAGATTTTTATTTAACAGTTAGAGATGTACCTAATGACACATCTTAGGAAGCTCTGGTGGCCAAGTGGTAAGGAGTTGTACTGACAACCCAAGAGCAGGTGGTTCAAATCCACCAGCTAGCTGCTCCATGGGATAAAGATGGACAATCATTTCACATTATCGCATTATTTATAGCCTTTGAAAACCCACTGAAGGGTTAGTTGGTTCTGACTTGAAAGCACATAACAATAACAATGACATGGTATCTGTGAAGTAAAATCTCACAATAATAAAAGAAATATATAAATCCAAAATTATAAAGGAGTTCTTAAACATACTTCTCTCAGAGTATGAGAGATAAAAACTGACAAAACTCAGAAAGCATGTACAAGATTTAAACAATGTTCTTAGCAAATTTCATCCAAATGCTTTCTAGAACATCACTCTGTCTCACATACTTTGGATATGTTATCAGGAGGGCTCAGTTCCTGGAGAAAGACATTGTGCTGGTGAAGTGGTGGGTTTGTGGGGTGTGGTGGAGAATGAGCTTCAAGGACATGGATTGATACAGTAGCTACAACAAAGGCCTTGAGCAGTGGTTATGAAGATGATACAAGGTCAGGCATATTCTGTTGTTATGCATAAGATTACTATGCACTAAATGAACATGCCACTATATGAACTACTTGGAGAGGGCGAAACCAAGTTTCTCCTTGGAGGCTAAGATTTTGAAGCTCTGCCTCACTTACTTTGAGCATGTGGCCAGGAGAGATCGGTCCTTGGAGAAGGACATCATGCTCAGAAGGGTGGACAGACAGTGCAGGAGAGGGAGACCCCGGAGGAGATGGACTGATACAGTGACTGGGGTGATGGGGGTTGGTGTGTCGGAATTAGTGAGACTGGCTCGGGACAGGGAAGGGTTCAGAGCTGCTGTACATAGGATCTCTATACATCGCAGGCGACTCAATGGCACATAACAACAATAACATAATATGACAGATTTGGAAGCAGGAGTAGCATCCCCTCACTAAATAACATGCCTCTGGAAACTCTATGAACTTTGATAAATGTCAATAGTTGTAGAGGGGCTTGAGGCCCTTTGTTCATATTGTCGCTGTGGGTCGTGCTTGACTAGAAGGCAAACAACAACAGATGGCACCTAGGGAGTTCTGGGGTCCTGGTGAGTAGGAAGTTGCACTGCTAACCCAAACCAGAGTTTGAATCCACCAGCTTCTCCAAGGAAGAAAAACGGGTGATCTTCTCCTGTGTGATTTACTGCGTCAGTTCTGACTCAATGGAATGAACAGCAGCAGTTGACACTCCAAGGGCTTGGTCCACGGAGAGTTGCTCTGCTAGCCCAAAGGTTGTATTTACTGGTGGCTGGAGTTCACCAAGGGCTCCATGAAAGATGGGCTGTCTCCTCACGTGCAATTGACAGCCTTGAAAACCCACTAAAGGGTCAGCGATGAGCTGGAACTGACTCAGAGGCAGGTAATGAGGACATGAGTGAGACGGCACCTGATGGTGACAATAATAGCCAACAAAGAGGCAGGATTCTTTTTCCAAGTTCAACAGTATTAAAGATTTCAAAAGAATAATACCATGTAAAGCATTCCTCTGGTAAGAAATAATTTAGCTAGAAATAAGATATATACACATAAAGTCTTCATATATCTGAAAGGTAAGGCACACATTTATATGATTAAAAAAATTGAAATCATGATAAAAATCAGGAAATATTTTAATCGGATAGAAAATGCTATGTCGGAAACAGAAACTACTGATAGGAAAGTGAATACTAGGACCTTATATAACCGCTTGATGGAATTCAGTCATTAAAAGTCTTCCTTATGGCGAGTGAAAAACAGCACGACAAAGTGTACACGGATAGAATGGTCTCAGGTACAGACTAGGGAGAGAGCTGTAGTGGAGCGAATTGTGCACCTCCGACCCCTATGCTATCCTATACCATTCTCAATCTCTCACATCCTCAAACCGGCTCTTGTATTTAAGACCCTTCATTAAGCTTTTTCTTTTTTTTCCTCTCCCTCTTTTTTATTATTATTAATTTTCATGAAAGTTTACATAGACTTTGGATTTTCATTCATTCATTGTTGCATTTTGCCTCAGCCCAATCTCCCCCCAAGTTCGCTCTTCTCTTTGAAGAGTAAAAGAAAAATTATTTCACTGTTATACAATCCCTCCTTTCTCTTTCAGCTCAACTCATTGCCATTAGTCAGTACCTACTCATAGCTGACCCTCCGTGGGGCTTCAGAGGCAGTAAATCCCAAAAGAATAGATTGCCCATTGTGCCTGAAATGCACATACAATTTAAAGAAACCTTCCAAAGACAAAGTCTCCAATTGCCACCCTCACTCCCAAAATGCACTGGGGACCCTTATAAAGAAGTTCCCCAGAGAGGAACATCAGACTTGGAAAGGCTGAGGAACAGGGAAGAGAGAGGAAGACCCTCAGCGAGATGGATCCGGACAGTGACTGCAGCAATGTGCTCAAGGGCTGTAAGTGTTAGAGATGAAGAGGATGGCACAAGATAGGACAGGGCTGGGATCTGTGGTTCATAAGATCGCTATGAGAGGTGGTCGACCAGAGGGCACCTACCACCACCACCACCACCACCACCACCACCACAAAATTCCAGGGTTAGCAAGTTGGGGACACTGACTGGGCTTGCACTTGCCTTCTTCAGGCTGGACACAGTGTCGGATACAGAGCAGGTGGCTCTGATGATTGAGTGCCCCAATCCTATGCCACTTGGTGTCCCCTTAACAGGGGACCTATGCTCAGATGATTCAGAGCCAGCGGGGCGGGGGTACAGAGCAGCTACAGCCGCCCAGCCGGGAGGCGGCGCCAGGCGGGGTGAGCGGCTCGCAGCTCCACCCCGAGCCAGGGTCACGTGGCGCGTCACGTGGTCTAACCCGGAACCCGGGCGCGGGCTCCGGGCTGGCTGCGTGCTGTTCGCCCGCGATCTGGTACCTGGTACGTGAACCCCGGCGGGTCCGTGCATCCCCCTCTGTGGGGTTCGGGTCTCCCTCCAGACCCCCGCGGGGTCCGCCCTCAGTGAGGGAGGAGGGCCCGCAGGGGATCCCCGAGAGTGCTCCCCCCCGATAGATAGCTGCCGGAGCTGCTGGTTTCCGTGGACCAGCCGCTCCGCCCCGTCCCCCCCGCGAACCAGAGTTTTTCCGTCTCCCAAGTGGAGCGGGGGCCACCGGCCAGACCTTCCCCTCGGACTCTCCGTGAAGTTAGGAGGTGCGGGGCGCTGTTCGAGTTGCCCCGGAATCTGTAGTGTGCGGGCAAACTGGACAGAAGGGCAGGTGCGAACTGCAAACTTGTGGCCCCTGTGCGGGCCTGCAGCCCTTGAGCGCGGCCGAACCGGGGTCCCGGTAGGAAACTTGGACGCTGGGGGCTCCCCCCCGCCCCACGCTAGCCCAGGAGCATTAGGAGTCCCCTTTGCCAGTGAGTCCCGAGTCCTCTTTTTAGGCAGGACAGAGAGGAGACTAGGGAAATCGCCAAGTGACACTGGTCAGGGTTTTCAATTCATACAACCTTTGAGAACACCCACGGCCGGGCATTCTGTTCCCACGATTAGCGAGGCTGGAGAACAGAGAACTGGCCATGGGATTTCCTGGTCTGTAAATCTTGTTGTTATGTGCTGTTAAGTTGCTTGTGACTCATAGCGACCCTATGTACAACAGCCCTAAACTCTGCTCTGTCCTGTGCTAATCGCACTGTCTCTGACACTCCCATCCCGATTATCCCAGTCACTGAATCAATCCACCTCATAGAGGGCCTTCCCCTCCTGCGCTGTCCCTTCACCCTTGTTGTTATGTGCCATCGAGTCACTTGGGACTCATAGCAACCCTATGTACTCTTCTGTCTTGTGCCAATCTCATTGTCTCCTACAAAATCATCTGGATTACCCCAGTCACCGAATCAGTCCAACTCCTAGAGGGCCTTCCCCTCCTGCACCTGCCCTCCACTCTCCCAAGCATGATATCCTTCTCCAAGGACCGGTCTCTCCTTACAACATGACCAAAGTATATTAGACAAAGCCTCAGAATCCTTGCCTCCAAGGAGCCACCCAGTTTAACCCTCTCCAGAATGAATCTGTTTGTTTTCCTAGCAGTCCATGGTACCCTCAGTACTCTTCTCCAGCACCACAGCTCAAAGGCATCAATTCTCCTTCTGTCCACCCTAGTCGTTGTCCAACTCTCCTATGTAAATCTTGAGAGAAAGATACTATCCCTCCACTCCTGAGCGGTGGACCTTTCCTGTAGGAGTTTACCGCCCAGGATGTCTACTCTTGGCATCCAGTTTGCTGTTTCTCCAGCAGCCAGAACAGTCTCCTAGAACGCTTAGATGGGCTACTGGACTACATCTTGGCTCTGAGTTGCCCACCATGCAGGGAGAGCACTGGGAAAGGAGCAGAGTGGGCAGGATGCTTACATATGTAGTCATGAGCTATGTGCAAGGGTGGGTACTGACCACATTCAAGTTCCAGGTGAAGATGGAAGGTGAGCTCTCCCTTGGACCTGGTAAAGTACCCTCTGACATGCCCTGGGCCTGGTGTATGTTCTGCCTGAGAGAGAACTTACAACCCACAGCTCTGTCTGGCTTGTGTACAGCCAGGAACCGGGAGGAACTGGGATGAGAGCCTCAGCTTGCCCGCTAGGCCTCTATTGTAAGCCTGCACAGAACCAAGGATGCTGCACATCCCCTGAGCTGGTCATCACATCTGTCACCTGCAGCCCTGTCTGAGCACCTGGCTGGTTAGAGGCTCCATTGTGCTCCTTGCCAAGGTAGGTCATCCTACCACAGTGGGGCTGTGGGAGTCGTAGACAGATGAAGTAGGCAGGGACTGAGGACTCCAGGTTCATGCACCCACCCTGCCCTCACCCCAGCCCTCAGCTCTGCATCCTGAGGACACCTTTCCTCATGGCCTTCATCCTCCTCATCAGAGGGTCCTGAAGGCCTGTGTAGCCTCTGAGTTACACCACACTCAGTCCCTCCTCTTCGTACTCCCGGCCTCCACTGAGGAGTCGCCCTCATCCCCACGCTTGGGAACCCTAGTCACACCCACTGCTGACTGTCACATCACTTCTTTGCTCACGGGTCCTCAGGGCATCTCTGCTGTCAGCCCTCATCTCAGTTCTGTAGTCCTTGATTCCGCCCATACCCTCCTTTTCTGCCTCAGTTTTGTCCTACTGAGGTTGAGTCACTTGTAGACTGTTGAGTCTATTCTGTCTGTGCCAGAGTAGAACTGTCCCATCGAGCTTTCAGTGGCCGATTCCTCGGAAGTAGGTCGGCAGGCCTTTCTTCCAAGGTGCTTCTGGAAGGACTTGAGCATGAACCTTCCAGTTAGCGGCCGAGTGCATTAACCATTTGTACCACCCAGGGATTTACCTTGGGGTGCTCTTGACATCCACATTGGCTCAAAGCCACCTCTCCCAGGTCCACATGCCCTCAGTCTGACTCTCTTCATACCCTTGTTACTCTCAGTCTCTGCCTTAGGGTTTACCCAGCCCTGGGAATACGCGGAGCACCTTGTGATGCAGTGGTTAAGCACACAGGCTAACTGAAAGGGCATTGATGAGACCTCACCCGCCCCTTCAAAGGAGAGAGATGTGGCAGTCTGCTTCTATAGACTCAGCCTTGAAAACCGTCTGGGCAATTCTCCTCTGTTCTGTAGGGTCCTAAGGAGTTAGGATCCACTTGGATTTTGTTTGTTTCGGAGGAGGCTACATTCTTGTTCCTTGTGCTGAACTACATCTCATCAGATTAATCTAGAAACACCTTGAACCAGAGATAGAGTTGATAAACCAACCAGAGAAGTGGAGGGAATTCAGTAACTTACAGAGCCCTTCAAGCAGAACCAACTCAGAGCTGACCCTCCATTGGGTTTCCAAGACTGTAAATTACATGGGAGGAGATTGCCCATCTTTCTCCCGAGGAGCCACTGGTGGGTTCTAACCACTAAAGCAGCATGGTCTTTGGACTAGCAGCACAGCTCCCTGCAGACTATGCTGCCAGAGCCCCAGTTCAGTAACTATCAAGGCCTGAGAGTATGAACGAGTCCAAGCCCTCAAGGTGCTCATGACTGTGTTGGGGGAACTGGACATCCATTTGAGAAACAAGTAGAACAGAGCTATTTGACTGTTAATCTCATGTCTGCATGCACACTACTGCTTCTATTCTCCTGACAGTACCCAAGAGGGCTTGAAGGCCCTGCCTGAGGCTGTTCTCAGTGCAGACAGCTGGCTCCAGAGCCCTGGCCTGACAGCGGAGGTAAGGCTGGGGTGTTGGGGGGGGCGAGGTTTAGAGGATCGTGTCTCCTGCTGCACTCTAAAGGGCTGAAGCAGGGTGGGCAGCTATGAGTTAAAAATGAGCCATTTGGTGAATAATCACAGGGCATGTGATCACTTGTTAAAGTGTGTGGCACCAAGGGGGTTGTCATCAGGAAGGGGGTCTGGAAGGGCTAAAGACCAGTGGGTGTGAAGGAAAAGCTGTTGGTATGAAGGTGTCCTTGGGTGGTGCAGATGTTTGAGGACTTGGCTGCTAACCCAAAAGTTGTCAGTTTGAATCCACCTAGAGGTGCCTTGGAAGCAAGGCCCGGCAGTCTGCTTCTGGAAGGTTACAGCCTTGAAACCGTGCAGAACAGTAGGCCCTTGAAGCACATGGGTCACCCTGAGTTGATATTCACTTGATGGTCACTGGTTCTGGTTGGTTTTTGCTTGTTTAATTTTATTTATTTTTTTTAATTATGAAAAGGTTATGGACAGGGTCCTTAAGTAGCAGCCTCTGTTTCTAAGAGTTGCTGAATGGAATGTCTGTGAGTGGGGTGTGTACTCGTCGTGAGTGTCAAGGCTCCTTTTCTGAGATGTTTCTGTTAAGGGGAGACACACATCTTTTACTCAAAGCAGAGGGGCAGAGCTGCCTATGCTCCAGAGCAGTGTGTTCTGTCTGTGAAAGCATGGCCCCCCTGGTCTGTCCACACCAGCAGTCTCCCACCTCACGCTGAGATCCAGGGGGTCTGATGCTACTCCAGGAGGGGCAGGGTAGCCCAGAGGAAAGAGCTTCAGGCGGGACATCAGACCTGCTGGCGCTGTAGGTTCACTCTGGGTCTGTGTCCTGTCAAATGGGTCAAGCCGTGATGCCACCTTCCCACCTCATTAAGAGGTCAGTGCGATGACCCTGGGAAGGCCCCAAGAGCCTCCTGGGCAGCTCAGGCTCTGTGAATATTTTCTCGGCTATAGCTTGCCTCCGGAAACCGTATGAACCTGGAGAAAGGATGAAAGTTAAACATATATCCAGATCTTTCATTCATAGGGTCGCTATGAGTCGCCTATTACTCGGTGGCACTTTACAACAACAACAACGTTACCCTTCATCACACAGAACAAATTTGTGTTCATGGGTCTGGGAGGTGATGGCAACCTTGCTTCCCCCTGGCAGATGAAGTGCATCTTGGTGGCCACTGAGGGTGCGGAAGTTCTCTTCTACTGGACAGATGAGGAGTTTGAAGAGAGTCTCCGGCTGAAGTTTGGGCGCTCAGAGAATGAGGAAGAAGAGGTGAGTTGAGTGCAA
This sequence comes from Elephantulus edwardii, assembly GCF_000299155.1. Taxonomy (NCBI): domain Eukaryota; kingdom Metazoa; phylum Chordata; class Mammalia; order Macroscelidea; family Macroscelididae; genus Elephantulus; species Elephantulus edwardii. The sequence continues at coordinate 32,737,967 of NW_006399756.1, forward strand.
GCTGGTGGTGGTGCCAGGAGAGTGGGCCAGAGAGGATGGCACAGACACCAGGGGGCAGGGCCCCTGTTCGCCACCCCTCCCTCCCTCCCAGCCTGAGGGCTTCCTAGGTCCTCTCACCTCCCACCTAACAGCTTCCAGTCAGCCCACACCTTCCCTCCCCCACCCTCGCCCTACACGAGAGCCTCACGTGGCTAAATGAAAGGGCAAGAAGAACTGGATTTAATTACCCACGGACAGACTCCATGGGCATGCACTTTGATCTTTCTTGAGTAAATTCCTAGGGGTGGAAGAGATCATGCATTTTAGTACATGTCTGTCTGCCTAAGAAACGGCCAAACTTTTCCAAAGTGATTGTATCGTTTTACATTCTACCAGCGGGGTGTGAGAATCCCGGTTCTCCCCATCTTTCCTGACACACTATTATGTATTTATTTTATTTCAGCTGTTTTAACAATAGGTTTCTGTATGGGAGTTCTGGCGGCCTCATGGGTAAAGGAGTTCCACTGCCAGCCCAGCGACGGCCATCTGAATCGGTCAGCTTCTGGGCTGGGGGAAATGGGCAGCCTCCTCTGGTGCAGTTCATAGCCTCTGAAAAGATGCTGGACAGTCAGCTCCGTGTCAGTTCTGACCTGACAGCAGTGAACTTGAGCTTGAGCTTATACGCTTGCTAAGGAGCTGGGGTCATGCAGACTGTAGAGAACTGCACTGCTGAAGCAGATGGGGCACCTCCCTGTTGGTTTGAATCCACCAGCAACTTCTTGAGAGAGAGCTAGGCAGTCTCCTGCCGTGCTGCTTACAGGCTCTGAGACCCGCTGGAGGGTCAGCTGTGAGGCGGTTCCAACTGCACAGCAGTGAAAAGTGGTGGCGAAGTGGGCTGATACTCAATGGAACTGAAAAGTTGGCCGTTTACACCTACTGTAGCCAATAAGCAGGAAAATAGAGGTGAAAATGTGGGGCAGCTCTCTCCTCCAGTATGAGTCGGAATCAACTCAACAGCAAGCCCCAGTGACGGTCTAGAAAAATCTCACTGTGTTTACATTTTCATTCCCCTCATGACCAGTGAGGGAGCTCTGGCAGCTCAGTTGTGCTGCCAACTCAAAGTCACGTGATTGAAACCCACCAGATGAAAGATGGACATGCTCTTGCGTGTGATTTGCAAACCCATTGCAGGGCCAGCTGTGAGTCAGTTCCAACCTGACGGTACCTGATAACAGCAGTGCCTAGAGATTTTTGAGCACCTTTTCATGTGCTTTGAGGTAGGGAATTGCACAACCAGCCCAAAAGCATGGAATCTGAATCCAGCAGCCGCTCTGAGAGAGAAAGATGAACAGCCTCCTCCCGAGTGATTTACTGCCTCTTCAAACCCCCTAGAGGGTCGGCTGTGAGCGGATTCTAACTCAGTGATGCATAACAACATGTCCATCAGAAAAGTGTCTCTTTAAAGCTTTTCTCCATTTGTTACCTAATTGGTTTTTTGGGTTTTTTTGTTTGTTTGTTTGTTTGTTTGTGGAGGGACAGCAGGAGAGGAAGACCCTTGATGAGATGGAGTGACTGGGGTAATGGGTGTAGGTGTATCGGAGACAATGAGATTAGCACAGGATAGAGCAAGGTTCAGGGCTGTTTTAAATAGGGTCGCTATGAGTCGCAAGCAACTCGACAGCAAATAACAACAACAGCAGTTGAGTTTTAAGTTTATGAAATACTCTGGATAGATACAAGTTCCTTATGAGATAATTGTTTTCCAATTATCCTTTCGTACTCGGCTTATCTTTGCATTATTTTCTTTTTAAATTATTATTAATTTTAATGAAAATTTACAGAGACTTTGGATTTCCATTCATTCATTGTTGCACTTTTCTCCCTGCCCACCCCTTCCCCCAGTATACTTTTCTCTTTGAAAAGTAAAAGAAAAATTCTTTCATTATTTTGCATTCCCTCCCCCCAGGTCCACTCCCCTATGGAGCCTTTGTTCTGGATTCCCGTCATGACAAAAATACCTAACCACATATCCCTTTTAAACAGTTTTCTCCCTCATCTGTTTCAATGCAGTATACGTTATTTATCCCATCTTTCTCAGTCTCCCCCCAACCCCTATGTCAGTCCCGTTTTCCAACAGCAGCACTATGCAGTATTTATTCTTTTGTGACTGAGATACTTCACTCAGCATAATGTCCTCCAGGGTCACCTATTTTGAATAATATTGCATGAGTTCCTTGTTTTTCAATGCAGTGCATTATTCCATTGTGTGAATATACCACAGCTTCTCTATCTATTCGTTTGTTGAGCACTTGGGTTGTTTGAAACTCCTTGCTGTTGTGAACAAGCCACAATAAACATGTATGTGCATCTATCTGCTTGGGTGGCAGTTATGGTCTCTTTGGGGTATATTCCCAGTAGTGGAATTGCTGGGTCAAATGGTATCTCTATTTGCAACTTTTTGAGAAAGCACCACACCGCCTTCCACGGTGGTTGCAGCATTATCTTTGAGTTCTTTTCATAGTCTCTCTCAGGGATCAAAAATTGTAATTACAGTACAGCCCAGTTTATCCGTTTTGCTTTTATGGATTATGTATGTTGTTAGCATCATATCTGACAAATCTTTGCTCAACATGAACCCATTAGGAATTTCCTCTAGGTTTTCCTCTAAAAGATTTTTTAGGTTTCATTTCTGTTTTAGTTCTCATGATCCATTTTTATTTAACTTTTTTAATATGGTCTGATGTAGAAACCACGTCTTAAGGTTTGGTTTTGGTTTTTCTTTTTTTGGGGGGTGCTTGCGTTTTCTGAGCCCATTTTAATCTGATAAACCGGACAGTTGTTGTTTTCATTTCTCTAATTTCTTCATTGTGTTTTAAAGTAGCAATTTATTTTGAAGACCTCTCTGGTGATGCAGTGGTTAAAGCTCTCAGCTGCTAACCAGATGTCAGTGGTTCAGATCTACCAGCTGAAAGATGTTGCCTTCTAAAAAATAAATCAGTAAACTCAAACTTACTGCCATCGAGTCTGAATCAACAGTTAACCGACCCTCCAGTGGATGTCTGAGGCAGTTTATCGCACTAGAGAAGATTGCCTCTCTCCCCTGCAGAGCTGTCGCTGGATTCGAACCTCCAGAGAGGTGCCACCTTTGGGTTAGGAGTGCAGCTCCCTATGGACGAGGCCACCAGAGCTCCCATGTAAAGAGCCAGGGCAGACCTGCTATGTCCTTTACGGTCAATATGAATTGCAATTGAGCCAAAGGCAGTGTGTTGGGGTTTTTTTCTAGATTAATCTCAGCAAAGGAGAGGAAGACCATCAACAAGGTGAATGGCATGGTGACATCAGCAGTGGGCTCCAGTGGGTCAGAGGTTGTGAGGATAACTCAGGATAAGACAGGATTCGAGGGGGGGAAAAAACCCAAAAAACAGGATTCGGGTCAGCTGTTCATAGGGTTGCTGTGAGTTGTACTCGACTTGATGGCACCTAACAATGACAATCTTGAATTTTTAAAAAATGTTTTAATTAGCAATGCAGCAGAGCAGCTCGCGCCTCTCTGCAGCCGTGTGGCTAGCTGCCTCTGGTGCCCTTCTCGCTCGAATGGACCCAGTCGTCCCTGAACCGGCTCCACTCCAGCAGGTGAATCCATCATCAGTGTCACAGTCTGTAGGAGCAAAACGAGACGTCAGAGATCATAGACCTTCGAGTGGATTTAGTTAGCTGGGAAGCCGTTATATCTGTCAGAGACTGTTATTTTCAATGGTCAGTATATTTCATTTTCAAATTAAGAATTTTCAGCTATTTTAGTTCCAAAACTGCCATTTCATTGAGACTGATTTAAGAAGCAAACTGTTGGGTGGCTGTTCTCTTCCTCTTTATAAAAGCCTGATAAAGGAATAGCTTCCTGATTTTCCAGCTCCCAAATGACTAGTCTAAAGAAAATGAGATCTTACTCATTATGTGTGTATGTGTTGCGTTGTTGTTGTTGTTGTTGTTGTTAAGGGCCATTAAGTTGCCTGTGACTCCTGGTGACCCTACGAACAGCAGACCTGAGTTTTGCCCTATCCTGTTCCATTTTCACAATCTCTGATATGATCAGCTTTTTCTGACTTTGGGGAATATGAATTCATTATCAAAAATTTGAATATAAAAAAGAATAGATTTTAAATGATCAATAATTCTACTACCTAAAGCTATTAAAAAAAAAAACAAACCCAACAAAAACTCAAACCCATTATCGTTGACTCAGAACTGACCTTCCAGCAGACTGCAGGAAGGCCGTCAGATGTGCTGGAGTTGCCCATCTTTCTACCTTGGAGCGGCTCATGGATTTGAACTACGCAGCACTTTTGGGTTCCAGCCCAGCTCCCTGTGGCCTTCACCACCAGAGCCGCCTTCTAGAGCGGTTAGCTTTCTAATAGATTTGCCTCAGACCTGTATGCTTTTCTAGGTAGACGGGACCATTCCACATTTACCGTTTTGTTTCTTGGTTTTCTCACTTGGTATTTTATTAAGGGCTTTTCTTTTGTTAAACATTCCCAGAAGCACCGTTCTCGGTGGAAGCATTCCTTCGTTCTATTCCAGCATACGAATAGATGCACATCATTTCTTTGTAGCCGTTTCCCTAAGCCTGGTCACGTGTGTTGGCACAGTGGTTAAGCACTTGGCGCTGAGCAGGCTGGCCGTTGGAACCCACTAGCTGCTCCACAGGAGAAAGATGTGGCGAGCTGCTCCTGTGAAAAATAGCAGCTTTGCAAACCCTGTGGGACAGCTCTGCTGTGTCTGAGGTCACCTTGAGTTGACTAGACAGCAATGGATGTGGTGTGGATTATGTTGGTTTTACTTTGCTATAACTATTGCTTTTATAGGGAGCTCTGCTGGCTTAGTGGTAAGAGCTTGTGTTGTCAACCCAAAGGCGCTTCTTCTGTGGGAGAAAGATGGGCAGTCTCCTGTGCTGTTTACAGCTTCTGAAAACCCACCGGAGGGTCAGCTATGAGTTGGTTCCAACCCGATGGTGCATAATAACAGCACTGCTTTATAATCAATGGAATGTTGCATCATAAACTGTTCAGACATACTGTCCCACTTTATAAATCCACCAGGTGTTAGACTAGGGTGCTCTTTCTGCTCTTCTTCACTAGGTGCTTTCAGGCTTCCCTTCCCATCCGAAAGCCCTTGCTTCACCTGCAGTAAGCACAGATGAGTTGCCATAGGCTGTTGTCATTATGTGCCATCGAGTCCATTAGGACTCACGGTGACCCTATGAACATCAGCTCTGAACCCTGCCCTGTCCTGAGCCAACCTCACTGCCTCTGACATACCTGACCCCATTACCACAGTCACTGACTGGGTCAATCCAACTTATCCAGGGTCTTCCTCTCCTGCACTGACCCTCCACTCTTCCAAGCGTGATGTCCTCCTCCAAGGACAGACCCCTCCTGACAATATGCCCAAAGTATGTGAGATGGTCTTTCAAAATCCTTGCGTCTGAAGAGAAATCTGGTTTCACCCTGTTCAGAACAGACCCGTTAGTCATATACAGCCTAGATTTTCAAGAGACTTTCCTATTATTTGTTCATGACATTTCAAAGAAATTGCAATGTGTGGATTATTCCACAAACACTTGTTTTTGCCTTTCTGGACACATATTAATTCAGGACCAACTGTGCACCAGTGTATGGGGTAAAACAGTGAACAAAACAAGAAGGGAGACGTACGAGGAATGAACAAGATGGCAGGAAAGGCCCCAGGTGAGGGAGCGATGGCGGCAGCTGTTGGATGGGCCAGGACTCCGAGTGTGGTCAGGCAGGAGGCACTTGCACGGCCATGTGAACTGTCAGAAAAGGCCACAGTTAAAACCATGACCGATGGGCACACACTGTGGCTCCTGAATGAGAACGTTGGCAAGAAAATATGCTCCACAGTACCCTGTCCCACCATATTTTAAATGCTGCAAATTGCCCCTGGCCAACGGCCTATTTTTCCTCTCCAGACAAAGTCTTACTCAGCTCCTTGGAGATTTTATGAGCTCCAAGTTAGAGCTCTGCTTTCTCCATAATTCATTCGAGGCTCCGGAAATCAGTGTGGGGAAGGTCGGCTGTCTCCCTCCTTTCTTACCTCAGTATTGAGAGTTTGAATTGTAACACTCCACTGGCTTTATCCCATTTTTATTCACAGGTTTTAAAACACATTTGTCCACTTCTGGTCTTATTTATTTGTTTGGGGCCTTCTTTAGGATTCCAGAGAGAGAGTGGGAAAGGGAAGGTATCCTCACAGATACATACTCATTATGAAAAGTAGAAAAATTCAAAAGAATGTAAAATGTTGGGTAGGCGGGGATCACCCACAACACTTCTCTCCAGAAGCAGTCATTTTAACACTGCTGAGTTTCTTAATATTGCTCCTATATTTTGGGGTTTTTTTTTCTGTACATTTTTAAATGCAGAAAATTGACAGCCATTTTTTAAAGAACATAATATTGTATACAGGGAATTTTGCATTTAAAAAAAAATACTCTTAGATTTTAAGTGGCTGCTGACTCACCAAGCAGTTACACTGTTATTAACCAAACTGTTTCCCTGCTACTGGATATTTATGGGGGTTTTTTACAGTTGTTTTACATCATAAATTACACTGCAGTGAACATCTTTGTGCTTGAATCATTTTGCTTAAAAGTTACAAACAGATATGTTAGGCAGTTGGTGTGTATATGGTTGTATAAGGAGTGTATAAGTTGTAGCTGACCTCTTCTAACTCCTGAAAGGAGAACTGTCCCCATCAAGAACATCTACAATACAGCACAAATTCTCATTTGTCATCAGACAGGGCCTCCATACTCCTGAACCTACTTCTGCTAAATCTAACCCCAATCCTACTTGACTGGGTCTGAAATCCATTGCAATAACTACATAGACCTCACAAAACCCTACTCACAATGGTGAAGTTAACAGCTTACATCTTAGATTCACAACAGGATACAATTCCTCAGTCAGGACAATTTGTTAAGTGTGTTCAAAGGCTTTTTAGCCTTCGGCCTGTGGCTTTAGGCTGATGTTACAAGCTCTCTTAACTCCTGCCATTTATGGCATTTCCCCCCTATACCCACTCCCAACCTCAAGTCCTCCATCAAGCTTGGACAAAGGCCCTTAGCGCTGACTCTCTGACTCTGGGGGGCAGCTGTCCCACATCAGCTCTGTCTCATCCCAGTTTCTGGTTCTCTGCTGCAGCTGTTGGGGCTCTGGTGGAGGTCTTTGACTGGTTCAGGAATCTCTGGCCCTAACAGAAGTACAAAGTATTCTCTGTTTCTTTCTTGCAGGTAATGAGATACACAGTTTCTGCTGCTGAACTTGCTCAATTTAAATCTGGTAGAATGGCCAAACTGGCCAGTCCCCATATAAGCATGCTCCTGCCCAGCCATGCAGCAAAAGTCAAAGGCAATGGCCTAGGAAAGCCAATTAGGACAATAGACCCGCGACACCACCATGGCAGACTTCCTTCATGTTCGCCAGTGCACAGTTAAATGCCCCTAACATTTTTCTGTGGCAACCTGGTCCAGTTTTTTAAATGTTTTCGCTTCCTTTCAGCACCTGTGGCAGCACAGTGAGCTGGCCCACCCTTCTGGCCACCACCCAAGGTGCTGGAGATAATGTCTCTTCACCACTTTCTCCAACAGAACAGTGCTACACGCCAAGATGGGCCAAAGCTCTGGGGCCACTTGATGACAAAGCCTGGGTCTTGTCCCTTCCTTTGTCCCCATGTCCAGCATATTCTGAGCAGTGTCTTCCTCCTCTCAGCTCCCTGCCTTGGAGGACAGGCTCAGCACCCTGCTTGCCCCGGTCATCATCTCCTCCATGACAATGCTGGAGAAGCTCTCAGACACATACACCTGCTTCTCAACGGAAAATGACGACTACCTGTATGTCCTTCACCTTGTGAGTCCTTGGCCTGGGGCCTGTCCCCTTCACTTGGGGTCTGTCCCATCTGCCTGCTGCTTCCTTGTCTTGGACTTTAGATTCCTTTGAAAGACAGTGTCTGAATCTCATCAAAATCTCCTGGGATCCAAGGCTCTCCTCACTACCCCCTCCCCAAGGGCCAGGGCAGGTGAAGGGCAGCGTCCAGTGTTGGCTGACCTTGACCCAGCTGTTCCTACAGTTTGGAGAATGCCTGTTCATTGCCATCAACGGAGATCACACGGAGAGCGAGGGGGACCTGCGGCGGAAGCTGTGTGTGCTCAAGTACCTTGTGGAGGTGCACTTCGGACTGGTCACTGTGGACAGCCATCTTATCCGGAAGGAGTGAGTCTGTGTGGCTGTTCCCCTCTGTGTCCTTTGCCAGTCTCCCAGGTGGTAGCATGGGCCCACTTCCATCCACAATGCCCCTACCCCGTCCCAGCTGGGTCCTGCATCAGGGAAGGAGCACTCCAGGGAACCTTGAAGATCTTTCAGTCCAACCTGCCCACTTTACAGATGGGGAACACTGAGGTCAGAGAAGTTAAATAAATAACTTGCCCAGGGCCAGCCAGCTGGGTGGTAGTTGCTCCAAAACTGGAAGTCAGAGCTTAGACCTCCTAGACCCGAGCTCTTTCCACACCAGCTTTCATCCCAGCTTCTCAGAGACACTCGTAACTCCCTTCCCAGAGAAACACATGGCTGTGCACACACATAGGAACTCAGCTTCTCATGGGTCACACCCCTCACACCTGGCACTGGATTCAGTAGAGAAGCCAGTGGGAGAAGGTGGTGTTTGGAGTGTCCACTCAGGTCAGAAGGAGCCCAGAGAAGCTGCTCAGTTGAAATGTGGACTCAGGAGAGAGGTTCATGGAGGGGTCACCCCAGAGTCTCACAGAGAATTGGGAAGTTAGGTCTTTTAAGGTGTGGCGATGTGAGTAAGCACCAGTGTCGAATGGACAGGAGCCATTTTAGAGCCCCTCCCTCCCCGCCCCTGAGGTCAGTTTCTCTGTAAACCCTGCAGGTAGTGTGGTGCTGCAGCCCAGTCCTCACCCAGACACACGGCCCGTGCCAGGAGGAGTGAGGTGGTCTGGAGGGCTCAGCCGCCTTCGGGCCTTCTCTCTCACTATCTTGTCCTCTGACTGTGTGCAAGTGAGAGTGGGAAGGTGGTGGTTTGCGGACTCCTGGTTCTGGGCTCATCCCCCGGCTGGAACGCAGTCAGAATCATGGCCTCTCTGGTGACTTGTGGGCTCATTTGGGCACATCCTGTGGCCTCTCCCAGCTCTGTGGGTGACACAGGACCATGGTCACTTGGCTGGGGAGTGGCCAGCTTTCTCATGGTCTCTCCCACTCTCTCGGGCTCTGCCACCAGGCTGCGGCCCCCAGACCTGGAGCGACGAAGACAGGTGTGGGGATACTTCCAGAGCCTGCTGTCCACTGCTGGCCGCCTGCGGGAGCAAGAGCAGTGCTTCGCGGTGGAGGTGACCGCTGGACAACTGTGGGGATGGAACCTTACATCACAGAAGTGTCAGGTCATGGGACGCCCAGTGTTTAGACCACATTTTAGGTCCTGATGAGATTCGCTGTTTCTGGTCACATGGTGCTTTGTGTACGATGAATCCTTCCCTAATCAGACAGCTCGATCCAGGTTAAAACAGACTTCCCAGTGCATTTAGGGGCACTAGGGGCTGGGGGAGCGGGCTGTCAGTAAGTGATGGAAGTCCCTGAAGATAGCTCCCTCAACCCTGCCATTGGCTCCAGGAAATAAAAAATTAAAAAAAAATACACTGAACTGAAACTAGAGTGGAAAATAAACAGCTCTAAAGGCTAGGTTGTCAAGAGTACAAATACTTGTGCTGAAACAAAAAAAAATCCCCCTTGAGTCAGAGCCAGCTCATAGCTGGTCCTCCAGCAGGTCTTCCAGAGCTATAAATCTCACAAGAGGCTATTGCCCATCTTTCTCCTGCAGAGCAGCTAGTAGATTTGAACTGCCTATCTTTGGGTTGTCAGCACAACTCTTTATCCACTAGGCCACCAGAGTTCCCTGCTCAGTATCTAGGCAATTACCAGTTCTCTGCAGCAGTGGATCTTACCCTCCAGCATGATTCAAAATCACCTGGAAGACTCTGTGTTCCTCGACAGTAGGTCTGGGGAGAGAGCTCTAGAATTTGCTTTTCTGATAAGGTCCTAAATAATGCTGATTATGTCGGACCAGAGGCCACACTTGGAGGTGAGCCATACTGTCGAGATTACTCTTAGCACTTATGACAGGCAGTGGTTATTGTGTCTGCTTCCTTGCACCATGTCTGTCTCGTCCACTTAAGTACAGAGAGCAGACTATAAGCACCAGGAAGGTGGGGGACCCTGTCATCTTAGTCTCTGGTCCCCATTGTCCCCACTGTGTGGCACATAGTATGAGCTCATATGGATTGCGTATGCTCACCAGTCTAGGCCTTGCATTGGGGAGAGGGTGGTCAGAGACATCTGTGGCTTCCCTTTCCTGCCCCATGGCCAGGCCGTGGAGCGGCTGATCCACCCCCAGCTCTGTGAGCTGTGCATCGAGGCGCTGGAGCGACACGTCATCCAGGCTGTCAACTCCAGCCCCGAGCGGGCAGGCGAGGAGGCCCTGCACGCCTTCCTGCTGGTGCACACCAAGCTGCTGGCCTTCTACTCCAGGTGAGCTGAGGCCCGGTACACGGTGGCTGGAGGCCCTCTGCCTTCTCCCGCACTCCTGTCTCCTCTACCCCTGAAGCCACTGCCTTCCCACCAGGGACACCTCGGCACCCATCTCCTCTACGAAGCCTCACTGGATTCTCCAGCTCTTCGCACCCTTTCGGCTCTCTCCCTTCCTCTGAAGTGCTTCTTTCTGGAACACTGTCAGCCTAAGTTTAGGAGAACTTCCTTGTATGCTATTACTGGTTCCTTGTTACTTCCTGTAGATACTGCTTTCTTTTTTTAACACATGAAATTTTATTTTTAAAAATTGATGATTTAATTCTAGTTATACCTGCTGTTTCTTCAAAAAATGATTGCATTGACTGAGATATTTGCAAATGCCTTGCAGTCGAAGGCCTCCCTGCTCCTGGACCACTGTCGCCTCAGGGCATGGTGTCACCATCACCTGCTGCCTTACGTCCATTCTGTCTTTGCAGCCATGGTGCCAGCTCACTGCGCCCTGCAGACCTTCTGGCTCTCATCCTCCTGGTGCAAGACCTTTACCCCAACGAGAGTGCGACTGAGGCTGATGACACTCAGGTCTTGGGGGACTCCCGAGGGAAGCCCAAGGGCAAGGGAAAGCCGAGAGGGAGGTGGCTCAGAGAGCAGCCTGGACAGCGGAGGGCAGGCTGCCTGTGGGCTGTGCTTTCCACCTTGCAGTCCTGGGAGTGTGAGGGTGGGAGCACTTTTCCCCTCTGAATTCCAGTGTGAATACAGATGGTATCGTGGAGTAAAGGTGCAGATCTGGGGTTTGAAACCCCACTTCCCTCTTAGCCAGCAGTGGGATCTGGGCAGGTCTTTGCCTCTCTAGGCCTCAGTTGTCTTGACAGTGGTACAGTGAGGATGACAGCATCTGCCTCCTGAGGCTCCAGGTTATTTCAAAGGATAGTTCATATTGGGCCTGACAGTGCTTAAGGTGTTGGGAACATCTGTCGTGAGCTCCCATCATCACCATTGTCATCTTTGTCATCGTAGTGGACTCAGAAATCCCAGTTTCTGGGATTCCAAAGTTTCTGGAGTCTCAGTGGTTCTGGGAAAAGACTAGCCACCTGGAGCTGAGGCACCTTGGAGAAACTGAGGCTCCACACAGGGCTGCACAGTGGAGATGAGGGTTGGGTGCAGGCGGAGTCTGCCCAGCTCTGCTCTGAAGGCTGTCCTGTGGAATGCTGGGAGGGTCAGGCCCAAAGTATCTAATGATCTTTCCTCCTGTGGCCACAGCCTTTCCCACCAAGGCCCCAGAGCAGCCAGAACATTCCTGTGCAACAGCCCAGGAGTCCGGGCTCCACACCCCCGGCCAGGGGCAGTTCTGCAGAGACGGTGTGTGTGCTGAGCCCTGGGGGCCTGGTCTGCCTCCCCTGTGGCTGAGTCTTTCCCCAGAAAGCAGGGTCCAGCCTGGACCCAGCTGGGCATCCTCTCCAAGCCCTCAGCGTGCCCTGCCCCCTTCTTCCTGCAGGAGACAGACAGCTTCTCCCTCCCGGAGGAATACTTTACTCCAGCTCCTTCCCCTGATGAGAAGAGCTCAGGTGAGGCCTGTGTGCAGGAGGCCAGGGGGACTTCATGCCAGGCAACAGCCCTGGGATTCTATCTTGGGGCTCAGGGGACCTCCACACTTTGGTACCCAACTTCTTCAGGATTTTATTTCTCCACACAAATAGAATGCCCACTCCAGCTTCCTCTCTGTTTGCCAGCTAGCTCCTGCTTGAACACAAAGGCTGTCAAGACCACAGGGATGTTTCCTGAGGCTTTTTATGACAGATGGATTTCATTTTAAAATCATCTGTCACCTGTCCGTTCTCTGCCTCATCTTTCTTTTTTGGAACTAGTTAATAATCAGGTAAAATTAAGTAATAATCATTTGAAGAACGTCTGAAAAAATAATTACCTAGTATTTCTTTTACAACCTAAGGACCCCAGTGACACAGTGGTTAAGCTCAGCTGCTAACCAAAAGGTCTTCAGTTCGAACCCACTCTGTGAGGGAAGGACGAGGCAGTCTGGTCTGCTGTGAAGTTTTACATCCCCAGAGACCCCATGGCACACTTCTGCTATGAGTCAAAATCACCTCCACAGTGGGTTACAGTTTGTTTGCACCTTACCTTTTTTTCCCCTAAAGTGTGTGGTTAAATGATACAAGAAAGCAAAATATGTATGATGTTCTTAACAAACAACCACAGTAAGGAATAGGCAATATTCTTTAGACAACATTTCAGCAGATTGTCCTTGTTCAGTGCCATTGAGTCAGCTCCATCTCTTAGTGACTTCTGTTCTGTCTTCAGTCTCTGCTGTGACGTAGATAAGCCAAGGCGGCTGTAGTCACTGTGAAATGAGCATGACAGTTAGCACTGAGCTGCTTGGGAAAAAAGACAGATTACATGGTCTGTGTCATCTAAGAGAAGGAAGAAGGCAGAAGGCTGGCATCCCGGGAGGAATTCAGCATGCAGCTTTCTTAAACCATGTGTTCAGCTCTGGCTGCAGACCGGTATCCCCCGGAGAGTGTCAGCCAGACCAAGCCAGAATCACTGGACCCGAGGCCCACGTGTGGATGCTTCTGCAGGTTCCTCACCGTGGGTCCAGCATGCGACTAGGGTGTATGAGTTGCCTTTTTATTTTTTTGGCTCTGGTTTGTGTTAGAGCAGTAGTTAGACTAACCTGACAAGTTTTAAAACTCAGCTGGTCTCCCGGTCATGAACCAAATACCTATGTTGTGTCTTTAGCTAACATCTATAGTTAAGTCAGAACAGAAGCATACAGTTCTTAGATAACCTTACGTGAGAGCAAGAAACGGGACTCTGGTGGTGTAGTTTGTAACATACCAGGCTGCTAATCCAAAGGTTAGCAGTTCAAATCCATGAGCCTCTCCAAGGTAGAAAGATGGGCAGTGTCCTCCCACGAAGACTTACAGTCTTGGAAACCCAGTGGAGGGTCGCTCTTGGTCTGAACTGACTCAGTGGGAGTGGGTTTTAGCACAAGAAAAGGGATCAAAGCTTTTTGAATTATTTAAAAGCTGCGCGTGCGGCGAGTGAAGATGATTGTGATGAATAATTTGTTGCAAGCAGGAGTAGGTTCAGTCAGTCATTTCAAAGTGAGAGCAAATTTGCATGACTTCAGTGGGCAAGTTCACATCATCCCTGAGTTGGTCTTTTGTATCCCGGACGCTGACTGTATGGAAGCTGGACCTTGAGTGGCCTTGAGTGTTTGACTTAATTGGCCTGTAGTGTGACCTGGGCGTCAAGAGTTATAACAGACTCCCCGGTAATGCTCTTTGTGCATCTGAAGTGGAAAACCACAGGGCTAGATGTGTTAACTCGCAGTCCTTGGATGGGCTCATGGGAGCCCAGGATCTCTGACATTTTAAAGACTAAGTTGCACCTGATCCAAATCATAGTCTTTTTGGTTACTTTCAATGCATACAAGAGTTGGACAATGAATAGGGATGACAGAAAGAGTTGATGCCTTGGTGTTGGGTTGGAGGAGTACTGAATATCCCATGGACTGCCGGAAGGACAAACAAATACATGTCTTGTACAAAGCACACCCAGGATTCTCCTTAGAGGCACGGAGGGGGAAACGTCATCTCACATACTTCGCGCTTGTTGTCAGGAAGGACCAGTCCTCGGGAAAAGACCTCATGCTGGGAAAGGTGGAGGCTCAGAGAGAGAGGAAGACCTTCAACAAGATAGACTGACACAGTGACGAACACTGGGCTCTGTAGCTATCAGAGACGGAGAGGATGGCACAGGATAGGACAAGGGTCAGATGTGTTCTTTTTAGGGTCACTGTGAGTCATAAGTCAGCTCAGTGGCACGTAACAACAACATATTTGCTAGCTGATAGCTTTCTTCCATTCTTGGAGCGCTGCATGAGCCCAGGACACGGTGCATTTGGATGAGCTCTGAACTTCTTACTACTCCCCCTCGGCTCCTCCTGCCCTCGCCCTCCTGTCTCTTGGCGGTTAGCTTCCGCTGCCTCGCCTGTAAGTAATACCATTCCACAGCATGCAGCTCACAGCTTAGGAATGGCGAGAGCAGCACTCGTCCATGTGTAATTCAGGAGCACATTTCTCTGGAGAAGCACAGTTCTAAATGATGGTTATCTGCCACAGAATAGAAGAGAGAATATTATAAGCATATAGTATTTCAGATGCGTAGGGCATTCAGTGGGTGTACGGGAGCTGTAGTTGGAAGGAAGTCTAGCACAATTCCCAGCACGTAGTAGATGCTTAGTCAAAGTTTGTTGACTGAGCCCATTAATGGGGGGGGGGGGCACGTAGACTCTGTTTTCCTCCTGAGGGCAGGATGAACGTGTTGGGCTGCCGACCAGCAGGTCAGCAGTTAGAACCCACCAGCCACTCTGCAGTAGCTCAACAACAGCTGGTGTTATGACCAGAGAAGAACCTGAAAGAATTGAGAGGCCAAGAATCGGGTGATGGTATGGATTCTATCTGTAGACCTGGCTCAGGAAGCATCTCCTCCCGAGATCCAGGATGCTTTGCGCATGGCTGTTCTGCAGACATTTTTAGCTCTCACCAGCGGAGGGGGGTGTAGAGTGAGCAGAAGGCACCCTGCACCTTCGCACACCAAAAGGCTTCTTCTCCTGTCTGGAGCTTCTACCTCCACCCCTCCCTTCCTGAGGCCCCACTACTTACATTGCCATTGTCTGTGGCCTGCAGGTAGCACTGTCTGGCTGGAGGGAGGCACCCCACCCACTGATGCTGCCCAGATTCAGGTGAGTGCTCCCTGGGGGACAGGAGGCTGGTCTGAGAAGCTTCTGCAGGAACTGTGTTACAAGGACTCCGCCTCCAGGAGGCCCCACTGGGCCATCCTTCCTGGTGCCCTCAGAGCTGGCCATTGTTAGCAGACATTGTGAGGGTGAGCTACACGCGCCTAGGAGCTGAGCCTCAACTCTGGTCAGGCCTATCCTCCTCGCTCATTAGGAGTGGAAAGTCTAGCATAAATTTTAACGTTTTTGTAAATAAGAAAACGTGTTAAAAAAAACCCAACAACCCACAAATGTATGTACAAGAACGTGTGGAGAACAGAATAAAAATCCCATCCAGTCCCACCCCACATGTTAACTGCTATGAATATTCTGGGAATTTCCTTCTGATATTTTATCCTATGATTTTTTGTTTTTATATTTATCTCTGTGTACCCTTTTGTTGCTGTTGTTGTTGTTGTTGTTGTGTACCGTAGAGTGAGAATTGACCCATAGCTGAGCCTCCGGCGGGTTTTCAGAGGCAGTTAATCAAACAGAAGGAGATTGCCCGTCCTCTCGCGAAGCAGCGGGTGGCCTCGAACCACATGCCTTTGGGATAGCAGCACAGCTTATTGCCACTAGGCTTCCTGAACTCCCTTTATGGATCATAGTGAAATTCGTTTAAAAACCGAAAGTCCACTGCCATTCCATCAGTTTTGATTCCCATGACCCCACAGGACAGGACAGAAATGCCCACAGGGTTCTGAAGCTGTAAACTTACCCAAGTAGATTACCTCATCTTCCTCTCTTCGAGTGGCTGGTGGGTTAGAACTACTGACCTTTTGCCTAGCCTCTGAATGCCTTAACTACCAGAGCTCCTTAAAATTCACTTTTATTAAAAATGTTTTCCCATTACCACCTTTCCAGAACTGACTTGTACATTATTTCCAGTTTTTCACTATTATACATGATACTTGAGTAATATCCTTGCATAGAAAGGTTTGTGCCATCCATAAAAATACCCTTAATTCTCTGAAGTTTCCTTCTGAAGATTGTTTCTGTCTTGCTTGTTTTAGTCACCATGTGCCCACCTGGGAAGTGTGAATGGTCAGCAGTTATGTTCTGAGAGTGACTGAAATGACAGAGCATTAGTTAACTTTAAACACCTTCATCTCATTGAAGGTGTCTCCTCTTCCCACACCCCGTTGTCTGTGTTCCCAGTTACTAGACCCTCACCCACGTGGCATCCCCTCCTGACTCTGAGGGAGAGAGACAGCAGCAGACGCAGACCTGGGGCTGCTCAGGGGTCAGAACTGTGTAGTGACTGAGGTCAGGGTGACAGTGGTGGTCTGTGCGGTCAAGTCCGTCCCAACTCAAAGCTGACTCTGCAGCGGGTTTTCAGTTTGTAAGTCATATAGGACGAGATTGCCCGTCTTTTTCCTGTGGAGCAGGAGATAAATTGAAGCCTCCTGCTGTTGCATTAGCAGCACAACCCCTATCACTAGGCCACCAAAGTTTACCAAAGTCAACTTTTAGTCCAGAGATCCTGTATTCCTTCATGGTCCACAGGGAGGACAGAACAGGGGCTGCTGGGTGGAGTTGGCTTGGAGGGGAGGTCAGGCAGCCCGTGCTTCCCTGCTCACCACTCCTGACCACCCCTCCCTTTTTCCTTGTAGGTGGCTGAAGACACTCTGCAGACACTAATCCCTCACTCTTCATCAGTATCCGGCCCTAGGAGGATTTTCCTGGATGCCACCATAAAAGATAGCTACTGCCCCTTGGTGCCCCACACCCTGTACTGCCTGCCCCTGTGGCCAGGCATCAACATGGTCCTCCTGACCAAGGTAATGGGCCCTCGCCCTGCCCTGGTGATCCCATGACCTAAGCACTTGCTCCGCCAGCTGCCCTCGTCCCAGCAGCCCTGTGCTTTCTCCCCAGAGCCCCGGAGCCCCCCTGGCCCTAGTCCTATACCAGCTACTAGACGGATTTTCCCTGTTGGAGAAGAAGCTGAAGGAGGGACAGGGGCCTGGAGCTGCCCTGCGGTCCCACCCCGTCATGGCCGACCTGCGCCAGAGGATGGACAAGTTCGTCAAGAATCGAGGGGGCCAGGAGATCCAGGTGAGACCCAGTCCTTCAGCATGCCCACCTGGGAGAAGAGACAGGGATGGCCGAAGGTGTGCTGGTCTACCAGATGATGGGCCAGAAGTTCCAGGTACCACTGATTTCTTAACCTACTCTCCACATCATGAAGGGCTATTAACAAAACCTTATGTGCTATTGGTGGCCAGTTGGGTAAGGATTTGTGCCACAAACCAGAAGTTGACAGTTCAAATGTACCAGCTGCTCCTTGGGAAAAATATAGGCAGTATTCTTCCATGCAATTTACAGCCTCTGAAATCCTGCTGGAGGGTCAGCTACAAGTCGATTCTGACTCAGGGTACTTCACATATGTGGTTGGTCGTGCCATCTGGTCACTTCCTACTCTTGATGACCCCACATGTTAGAGTAGAACTGCTCCCCAGGGTTTTTTCCCCTGTAACCCTTAGGGACACATGACCACATTTTTCCTCTGCGATACCACTGGTTGGGTTCAAACCTCTTGCCTTCAGGTTAGCAGACAAGCGCATTGCTGTTGCCATATTGTCAATAAGGAGACAGGATTAGATAAATCCCGACTTAGCGGCGGTTACTCAGAACCTGAATTGTGTCTCTGGCCCCAGGCCAGTGATCCATCCACCACACCTGATCCCAGTGACCCACCTGTGGAGGTGTGGGGGCTCACAGAGGCAGGGCTGGGCTCCAGCGCCAGGAGCTCAGTGAGGAGATGAACCAGGAGCCGTTCTCCAGACAGCAGGGCCCCACACAGTCCAGAGAGCAGCTGCGGGCTGTGTTGAGCATCTGACGGGACTGGGATCTATTTGAGGAACTAGGAGTTCACGTGGCTGCAGTCGAGGCTGGTCTGAGAGAAACAGAAGGATCAGAGGGGCAGGCAGCTCAGTCTTGCAGGGCCGCGCCCATCAGGAGGCGGCGTTCTGACGCTCTGAGGAGCTCTTGCACCATGATGCTGTCCCTAAGGTCGACAGCAGCATCCGCTGCCTGCTGCGTCCCAACCCCGGCCTCCTGCTTGCCCCATCCAGAGGCACCTGCTTGGTACCCTGACGTCAGGTCTGCCTCTAGACAGCACAGCACTGGGCACGCAGGAATACTCTGTTATCCAGAGCAGTGGGCGTGGCCCGTCTGCTGAGTGCTGTGGTGGGCAGGGTGCTGGTCGGCCTGCAGGGGACCAGCAAGGACCGACCTGAGGCAGCCTCACACTGAGCCTCAACACTGGAGCTGCTGGTGCCTGGTCAGCCTGGCATGAAAACGGGCCACACCGTGAGCATTGTCAGGAAGCCACCTTGTCACCTGTCCTTACAGAGCACCTGGCTGGAGTTCAAGACGAAGGCCTTCTCCAGAAGTGAGCCAGGATCGTCCTGGGAGTAAGTAGTAGCCCTGAGGACAAGTGGTGTGGCCTTTAGACAGAAGGGCAGATGCCCAGAAACACCCATGTCTCCCCTGGCCAAGGAGGAGGGAAGGTTCCAGAGGAGAGGCCGTGGGGAGCTGAGGGCCCGGTCTTGGGGCCTGGGAACAGCAGGGACCAGAGGCACAGGTGTCAGGATCCAGTGCTGCAGGAGCGAGACCCACGCTCCCCTTCTTTTCCGTTAAATGGTGAGGTTGGAGGAGATGATTCTCCACACGTGGAGTCCACGCTGGGAAGAGTGGGAGCTGCTTCCAGGCACACGCAGGCCAGCGGGGTTTGTGCAGCTCTGCCCCATGGTACAGGATCAGGTAGGCACAGGTGCCCCTCCAGGCCTCCTCCGACTGACCCCCTCGTCCCCCGAGCCAGGCTGCTCCAGGCGTGCCGCAAGGTGAAGCTGCAGCTGTGTACCATCTACCGCGTCAGCTTCCTGAGCACAGCGCCCGGCCGCGGGGGCCCCCAGCTGCCCCCACAGCTGCAGGACCAAGCCCAGAGGCTCATGCAGTAAGTGGCACGCGGCCCTGAGCAGCCTGTGATGGGCCCAGGGTGGCCTGTGCTTACCCTGCTTGTCTTGGCAGAGAAAAGCTAGCGGACTGGAAGGACTTCTTGTTGGTGAAAAGCCAGCGGAACATCACCATGGTGTCATATCCTGCCCCCTGGACCCCAGTCGCATCCAGAATAGGCCCTTCCACCTGCCCTCTATGACAAACCTCAGGGCTTGGGAGGGGGAGAATTTATGCTCCACCACCTCTATGTCTTTTATAAGGAAATAAATAGAAGACGGTGTCCTGGGAACCTTGTCTATAGGAGCGCTTCAAGCGTGAAATGCCAGAAGTGCCTGGTGTCCCAGAGGTCATCCACGGAAGTCTTGGAGATCTTTAATGCCAGCATCCCAAGCGACAGGATAACAGACATAGTGTGTGGGGCACAGTGGTGGGCTTTCTGTGGTCCTTCCTAGAGCAGTGCTGTGCATATGCCGAGCCTGTGAGAGGTCCTGCAGGAAATATGCATGTCCCTGCCTGTAAAACCATTTCCAAGCTTATTTGACCCTGTTAGAATAGCACACTCGTTTTATTAAATACTAATTTTTCCATGGCACTTTCTATTAAGCCACTTTTCTTATATTCAAGTGTCTGAAAGGTTCAAGTCCCCTAAGAGATGTATGTTCAATAGGACAGTGAAACAGCTGCCAGGGGCCTCCCAGCCATAAGCTGCTAGCCTTCCACATGCTCCTCCTTCAGATGGAAGCTTCCTATCATCTCGAGATGCAGGGCGGTGGTGAACACATTGTGCTGGTTAAGTAGCCGGCGTTCTGGGCCCACTCATTATTAGCTGCATATCTCTCCTGTCACGTCACCTTCAGTGTGTACATGATTCAGGCTCATCCCGAATTACTACAGGGTCCAGAAGGGCCTGTGTTAAGTGCATAAATGTCAAGGCCCTGTTGTAGCTGAGCCTTAGGACTTGTCAAGGCTGGGAAGTGGGGAGGTGCAGCGAGAACAGGGAGGCTGGAAGGCTGGGTGGAACAGAACCCCATGTGAAGGGCAAGTGTGGCACTTCTGACCCCACTGCCTAGGAGGGGCTGGCAGCCTGAAACAAGGCAGAGCTTCCCCCATCCTGCCTCCCGGCTGTGTGTGCACTTTAACTCAAACGTCACCTACCTAGAGGACTTCCCAGGCTTGGTGCATTTCATCTACGTGGACCGCACCACCGGGCAGATGGTGGCTCCTTCCCTCAGCATCAGCGAGAAGACTTCTTCAGAGTTGGGCAAAGGACCCCTGGCTGCCTTCATCAAAACCAAGGTAACCCCCTCCGCTGCCGAGCCCTCTTCACGGCCCAGCAGATGGGACATGAGAAAGCGTATAGCACAGTACACGGTACACAAGGCAGTCATGCTCATGGACCACCTACTGATCCCATCCTCTTCACCAGCCTCATCTCCCCTTCTCCAGGTCACCGGCACTGTCATCTAGGTTCGTTCCCCTGCCCCCGCACCCCACTTCGCTTTTGTGCATAGTTTTCTGTAGCTGAAATAATTCTGCACCGGCAGTTGTATTTACCACATCTTCACCTCCCACTATATCATGCATTTCCTTATGTCATTAATTCTTTATAAACATGATTTTTAACAGCCCCCTAATAGTCCATCAGGTGAATGTAGCATAATCCACTTAACCATTCCCCAGTGTTGGACACAGCCTTGTCTCCAGGCTTTCACTGTGATGAATAATTCCACAGCACACACCTTCACGCATACATCTTTGTCCTCATCTCTGATTATTTCCTCACTACAGATTCCCCGAAATGGAATTACTAAAGTCAGAAGGGAGGAATGTTTTCAGGATTATTAATGCATGTTGTCAGATTGCTTCCCTGAAAAGTCTTGCAAACCCTTGTACCTGTTGCAGATTTAAATAGATATTACCTTGAGATCAGATTGGTGGGATGCAGTTTCCCATCCATTAAGCTTTTAGGTGAGAGCACTCTTCCGCCTTCATCTAGCCCTTGGGACAGGGCCAAAGCCCCAGCAGTCCCTCCTGCCTTCCTGCAGACATCACAGACAGGCCCTGCACGAGGCCAGAGGTCATGTGAAGGATCCAAGACTCCTCCTGAGTCACCACAGGCCTCTAGTATGGACCTCGTCCCTGGCCTGACTGAGGCTGTCCCTGCCTTCAGACACTTCACTAACATCTACCTGGCATGGAACGGGAGGTGATCCTGGATACCTCTGTCTCCTCTACTGTTGATTAACAATGCCCTTGGCTATTTCCTGGCCGGCCTGACTGGTTACTAATTTATGACTCACACGTAGCACATTAAAGTTATATAAAACCGCTCGGCACGTGCTTTTCCTCCCGTGGGTTCTCTGGAGGGCAGTCCATCTGTCCATCCCTGCTGTAAACATTTGTTTCTAGCTCCTACTGTGAGCAAACCCGCGCTGCAAACCCGTATGCACACGGTTCGAATCCACCATCTGCTCCATGGGAGAACAATGGGCAGTCTCCCCCTGTGTGAGTAACTGCCTCTGAAAACCCACTGAAGGGTAAGCTGTGGGCCAGTTCTGACTCGATGGTGCTCAACAACGACCCTGAGCCTTGGGGTGCTCCCTTTCCAGGTGTTTTCTTCCTTCCCTTTGCTCTCAGCTCCTCCCAGGTGCCTGGATGTGTTTATGACAAGTGCTAGCAAGTTCTTTTGACCTTGACATTGAGGATAGTCAGATGAACTAGAGCTGTGAGGATGGGGAAGCTCAGAAGTGAATACAAGCCATTCCATTCATGACCCGTGTGTTGTGGACGAGCTGGTTAATACTGCTGAGGGCAGCGCCTACTTGCAGTCTGGTGTGGAGCACCCAGACGAGCCTTGGGTGAAAGCATCTGGAGGCTTGTTCTGATCATGCAGTGCAGGAGGTGAATGCAGCGCTGCCGGGGCCTTCCTGCAGGCCGGCTGCAGGGACAGGCGTGAGCTCTCCCTCTCCTCTCCGCAGGTCTGGTCTCTGATCGGGCATGCTCGCAGATACCTCCAGAAAGGCTACACCACGCTGCTGTTCCGGGAGGGGGACTTCTACTGCTCCTACTTCCTGTGGTTCGAGAATGAGACGGTGGGTACCTCCAGGACCCTGGGCAAGACACACCTCCAGTGCTTTCCTTTCTTTTAACTCTTGGCTGCCTGTCTTCTGAGCTGTATCAGATCATCTCTGCACTGCTTCTTGTCACTGGCGGAAGGACGGCCAGGTAAACAGGGCTGACGGGGAGCCAGAATTCATAGGTCTTATTCTCAGGTGGCATCAATTCTCCTTCTATCCTCCTTAGTCGTTGTCCAACTCTCTGATGCATAACAAGTGATTGCAAAGACCATGGCCTGTATCAGACACACCTTAGTCTCCAGAGTGACATCATTGCTCTTCAGTACCCTGGAGAGGTCCCTAACAGTAGACTTCCCATCGCAATACGTTTTTTTTTTTATTTCCTGGCTACTGGTGCCATGGAGCCAAGCAGACTAAAGTTGTTAACAATCTCAATCTAAAAAAAAACAAAACAACAACCCAATCACAATCTCTTCACCATCCATCCTGATGCTGCCAATTGGTCCAGTGGTGAGAATCTTTGTCTTCTTGACATTGAGCTTCAATCTATACTGAAGGCTGCAGTCCTTTACCCTCTGCAGCAAGCATTTCAGGTCCTCCTCAGTTTCAGCAAGCAGGGTTGTGTCATCTGCATAACGCAGATCTTCCACCAATCCTGACTTCTCCCCATAGAGCTCAGCCTCCCGGATAATCTGTTCTGCATACAAGTTGAAAAGTTATGGAGATAGGACACATCCCTGGCGTACGCCTTTCCCACATGCAGTGTTTCCTTGTGTTCTGACAACTGCCTCTTGGTCCAAGTATAGGTTTCACATTAGAACGATCAAGTGTTCTGGGATTCCCATTCTTCTCAGAGTCAGCCACAGTTTGTTATGATCCACACAGTCAAACGCCTTTGCATAATCAATGAAACACAGACATTCTTCTGGTATTCCCTGCTTTCAGCTAAGATCCATCTAACATCAGCTACAATATCCCTAGTACCACGACCCCTTCTAAACCCAGCTTGGACTTTTGTCAGTTCTCTGCTGATGTGCTGTTCCCAGTCATTTTTGGATAATCTTCAGTAGAATCTTGCTTGCGTGTGAAATCAATGATATTGTTTTACAGTTTCCACACTCTGTTGGGTCACCCTTCTTTGGAATGAGAACAAATATAGATCTCTTCCAATCAGTTGGCCAAGTGGTTGTTGTCCAGATTTCTTGGCACAACTTAGTCAGCACATCCAGAGCAGCATCTTTTAGCTGAAATATGTCAGTTGGTATACTATCTATTCCTGGGGCCTTATTTTTTGCTATTTCCTTCAAAGCAGCTTGAACTTCTTCCTTCATCACCATAGGCTTTTGCTCATGTGTGATTTCATTAAATTATTCTGTGCCTGTCAGTTCCTTTTGATACAGTGACTCAGTATATTCTTTCCATCTTCTTTTAATACTTCTTGGATCATTTAATATTCTGCCTAAAGCATCCTTTATTATAGCAACTCAACTGCCAAGAAAACAAACAGATTCATCCTGGAGAGGGTTAAACCAGGCTGCTCCTTGGAGGCAAGGATTCTGAGGCTTCATCTGACATACTTTGGACATGTTGTAAGGAGGGAGAGGTCCTTGGAGAGGGACTTCATGCTTGCGGGGGTGGAGGGACGGCGCAGAAGGGGAAGACCATCTATGAGGTGGATTGATTCAGTGACTGGGGTGATCGAGATGGGTGTGTCAGAGGCAATGAGATTGGCACAGGATAGAGCAGGGTTTAGGACTGTTGTACATAGGGTCACTATGAGTTGGAAACGACTTGACGGCACATAACAACAACAACATTCTCAGGTGGACTACCTAGCTTTACTTGGTGATCCCTCCACCCAGCATGCCTTTATTTGTCATGGCAGCATCCAGGCAGACCTATGAGCAGATCAGTGGCTGCACCATGGGAACAAGGCCACTCAAACATGCTTCGTGAGTGGGGCTTCTCAATCCTACACCCCAAATCCAAACCCACTGCCATCGGGCCAATTCTGACTCATGGCAACCGTCACCCCCTCCCTCCCCTGGGTTTCCAAGACAGCACATCTTTATGGGGGGCGCGTGTCCCTCTCCTCCTGAATGCCCAGGATTTGAATCTGATTTGGCTAACAACACCACATGTAAAGCACTACTCCATTAATTCCTGCATAAAGCCTAGCACATTGTTCAGCCAAGGTGCAAAACGGTTGACATGCTGCCCAAGGAGAGGCTGAAAGCATAGCTCAGGTCTCTTGCCTCACATCCCAGTACTTCTTTCTCTACACTTCACCTTCATTGTAAACAAATAGTCAAGGTTTTCTCCCTTACCTCTTCTCTTTCTGATTTCTCCTCTCTTGCCCACATTCCAGCACTTCCTTGCTCGTTGTATCCCTGCCCTTCCACTGAGAGTCCCCTGCTCTATTGCGTGCTCTCTCTCACCCCCTCCCCCCTGGAAGCAAGCCCCTTGTCTTAGTTATTTCATCCACCCGTCTCGTCGCAATTGAGCCAACTCATAGCTGACCCTCTAGCAGGTTTTCAAAGGCTGTCATCTTTCTCCAGTGATACAGCTCATGGATTTGAACTGTGTGCCTTTGAGTTGGCAGGACTACTCTTTACCTACTAGGCCATCCCACCAGGGCTCCCTCTTAGTTGCATAGTGCTGCTAATAGATTTTTTCTTATTTTTTTTACTTTAACAGATTTCTTTTTCTTCTAGTTTAGGAGGCTGGCAGTCTCCTGGTCCTGACTCTAGGGGAAGACTGACTCTCTTTCCCCCTCTCTCCCTCCCCCCGTCTCTCACCCCCTCTCTCTCTCCCTCTCCCCTCCTCACTCTTCCCCCACCCCTCTCTCCTTCTCATGGTTTTCAGAGTTTCCTAGCACAGAAACTTGGGTCTGAAGGACTCGCTCCACTCCTGGCTCCTCTTTCTTGGTGTACTGAAACCTCTCACTGTCTGCTATCTTTACTCTCCTTTTATCTCTTGTAAGCCAAAAAAGTGATGCAGGCCACACCACAGGGAAACTCTCCTTACTTCAGGTCAGGGCGTGACCCTAACTCAAGGTGTCACATTCCACTCTAAAACCCTTATGACTGATTGAATGCATCTCAGCTCATCTCAGGGTGATCGCATTATTATATAATTGTCTCTAATCTGGTCTTACTGATATCACTCAAGTTAAGATTAGTAATTGTTGTGTACCCAGGTTTTCAGAGGCAGTTGATCACATGGAAGGAGATGCCTTCTGCCCATCCTTCTTCCAAGGAGCAGCTGGTGGCCTCGAACTGTGTGCTTTCAGGATTGCAGCTCAACTTCTTGCCACTAGGCCACATCACACTGAGAGTCATGACCTAGCCAAGTTCACATATTTCAGTCCATGACACTGTCCTTCACTTCACCCTAAGAATGTCCATCCATCTTTTCCATGTTGTATAGTTATTGAGGTCTTTAATATCTGTCTTCTCATTGGATTTTCACACCAACCTCCCATGATGGTTAACTGTCCCCATTTTTCAGAGAGAGACACTGATACTCAGGGCGGGGTCAGACGTCCTGACCAAGACTCAGAACTCATGAAACCAGAAGTCAAGATCAACTTTCCGATCTTCAGGCTCCTACCACCTAACAACAATAACCCTTTCTGTTGATTGCTATGAATATCCCATGGGCCGGGGATGTGTTATCACAGAAATGCTAGAAGTTTCCTTGGAGTGAGAAGACGAATTAGAGCTGTGAGGATGGAGAGGTTCAGCCGTGAATACAAGCACACCCTCAGGGCCTGCACAGCTGTGGATGAGCTAATTAGTACAGCGGAGGGCACCTCCTCCTTGCTTTGTGTGTGTGGTGTCCACTGGTGCTGGACACACAGCAAATACTTGGCAGGTCTTAATACTCCACCTCTCCTCTGTTCTCCATGAGAATTCACATTTCTTTCAAAACGGAGTGTGGCGTGAGGTATGGCCAGCATCACCTTATGTCTTACACCAGTTAACAAGAGAGATAGTTGAGCCTTTTGAAAAGACTTTGCTCTCTCAGACTCTACCGGACACCTCCCAGGTCACCTTCCAGCCAGTCGTCCCCCGTGCAGCTGCTCTGAGTCCATTTAGGGTGATAGGGGTTGCTGCTTGTTGAGGACATACCACGTGCCAGGCACGGCCCTTGACACTTAGCCCATTGTTGCTAGGTTTCCTGGCTTCACAGATGAGAATACAAGGTAAAAAGAGGGGACACTCTATCCCAAGCACCACACACCCAACAGGGCCTAGTCAGTGTTTTTGCCTGAGTTCTACGGGCTCACCATCATATGCATGGCCTCCCCATTCTCACAACTTTCTTCCCTCTTCCTCAGGGCCACAAACTGCAGATCATTGAGGTACCTGTCCTTTCTGATGACTCAGCTCCCATCGGCATGCTGGGTGGAGACTATTACAGGTAACCCCAATCCAGAAGGCCTTTGCAAACATGGGTGCACCCCAGCAGGGTGACTTGTGTCAACTTCCCTGAAAAAGCTTTCCCAGCAGAGAGGCCAGTCCAGGAGGCCAGGGACCCCATCTGAGGCTCCTCACAGCTCAGTCAAACCCTCAGAAAGGAAGCAACCAGGAAGCTCATTCGCAATTCAGACCACCTACTATTAGCACAGCTTTGACAGAATTTAAAAGCCTCCATGCTGAGCCTTGAAGAATGTCCCACTGGCTTGGCCACATCCCTGTGCTGGGACTCTGCTCCCTTCAGCTGATCCTAGTATGAGGACTGAAACCCCACAAGGGTGGACAGTGGCCTGGGACTGAGACTTCTCTGGTTAGGTCCTTGGGGCAGGTAAGGCTTGGGTGGCCTTTCTGGGGCCCATGGGAGCGTAGGATGCTCATCTGATATCAGAAATGGTCACTCACGTTGGGAGGAATGTGGTAGCCTGGCTTTTGAATCTCATTTTCCCACGTTCTCCCCCAGGAAGCTCCTGCGTTACTACAGCAAGAGCCACCCAGCTGAGGCCGTCAAGTGTTACGAGCTGCTGGCCCTCCACCTGTCCGTCATCCCCACGGGCGTGGTGGTGCAGCAGGCCAGCGAGCTGGCCCGGCGCCTGTGGGAGGCCTCTCGCATCCCCCTGCTCTAGGCCGGCAACGGACCCTCACGCTCCCCTGTGCTGACCCTCACGCTCCCCTGTGCTGATGCCCACCCACACGCTCCCCTGTGCTGATGCCCACCCACACGCTCCAACATTCCCCATGGCCGGTGCCTCATCCCGAGGATGTGATGAGTCCCAGGACAATACTTCTTAAAGTGCCTGGACCACACTCCGTGAGAAGTAACCAGCAGGGCCCTGAAGGTTTCCCTGTGAAGGAAGAGGACAGCCCATTGTCTCCTCAGAACAGCAGTGCTGTGAGGGGAGAGCCGGCTCAGCCACCTTGGGTCTGAAGAGGCCCTCGTGATGCTCACCGAGTGGGGAACACGCTCCCTCAGGAAGCTACTGCCTGGCACGTGAAAGGTGCTGCACTGTCTGGAGTTGAATCCCACTCTTGCCCCTTCCAGTATTCAGCCCCTTGAAAAGTTTCTTAATCTCTCCTCTGTCTCCTCCCAGTTAAAGTGATAGAATCTACCCCATCGGGGTGTTTGAGGCTCACCAGGTACCTGGTGGGGGCTCAGTAAATGTTGGTTAGCGCTGTTATTCAAGCCCAGGCTGCTTGTGCTGCCGGGTGACTTTATTATTATTGCTCAGCTCTGGCCTTGATGGGAGCCCGCACACCTTGTTCCTGGTGGTTCTGCCCCACGGTGGTGGTTCTCCGGCCCCAGAACCTCATTCATCTGGTCCTGCGGGGGCTCAGGCTTCCATATGATCTTAACATCCCTCTCCCGAAGGGGACAGCATCTCTTATCAGTGATCCCTAGCTCAAAAAAGAATGCAAGGAGCAGAGATCATAGGGGACTGAAGCTGGAGAAGGGGAGGCTGCTTCTGGAATGGGGAGAGGCGACCCGCAGAAGCAGGAGTCCACCCCAGCAGCGGAGCACATGCCCTTGTCATCCCCTAGGGGCGTCTGGGCATTTATTCATCTTGAGAACAAAAGTGCTGAAGGTGCTGGAGCCACAGCTGGGGCGAATTTCCTCAGTAGGTAGCAGCGAGGAACTGACACCGGAGATGATTCTCTTCCTCAGCAGTGTGGTTTATGCACGGAAGTTAAAAAAACAACACCCGTGGATACACAGAAGAGCACATAGAATAATATTCGATCATCGACTGAACCTTAAGCTAAAAATATCCCAGGAAGTCTTCTGTAAACCAAGCAATAGTTTAATGAGTAAAAAATATCAGCTGGAGCATGGAGCTCTTTTAAGAACTTTCTTGTTGGGCTCTGGGGTGCACTCACTGCTAACCCAAAGGCCTCAAGTCTCAGGCAGTTCAGATCCCCCAGTGGCTCCAGAACAGAAGATGACCAGCATTCTGTTGTGATTTACAGCATCGGAACCTATGGAAGGATGCTGTGAGTCAGTGAGTTTGCATACTTGTAGTTACATGGGCTCCAGGTGACAAAGATTGGCTGGGACATTTAGGCTCCTGGAGAAGATACAGGGGACTCTCTGGTGGCCTAGTGGGAGGGAGTTGCAACCACTAAGCTGAAGGTGTTGCTTCTCTGGTGGTTTGAATCCACCGGTCATTCTGTGAGGCAAAAAGTGGGCAGCCTCATCCTGTGTGATTTACAGCCTCTGAAAACCCAGTGGAGACTCAGGAATGAGTCAGTTCATACTTGATGGCGATGAGTGAGCTTTTTGGGGAGAAAAAGGAAGATGGGAATGGTTACTTAAGATTATAATCAAGGCCACTGAATTGTGTATGCAGAAACTGAACTGGTATTTGTTTTGCTGTGTATTTACAGCAACAGGAAATGAAATAAATAAGGTATTTGAAAATGAAAAGCAAGTGGGGAATAAATCCTTTATAAACTCTCCAAATAGGTTTGGGGCACTCAGGTTTGTTGCCTGACATTTTGTCTTTAATTTTTTTACAACAGTATGATGTGATACGACTTGTTGAACTGATGCCACTAGTTTTTGTTAATTTTCCAGTATTAAAGTAGCATTAGGCTGTGAGCATCCTGAATGGAGCTTCTTTACAGCGTGACGTGTGGGGAAACTGAGGCAGAGTGGACAGAGGCCCGGGCAGCTCTCACACTGGGTGTGTGGATCACTCGGCCGTGGGCCCGTCCTCCTTGGTGCCAGCTTTCCCATACACTCTCCCAACCCCATGACAGGTACCCGCAGTGCTGACAGGTGACAGCACGCTCATACTTCAGCTCCCGGGTGTGTCTTCCCTCCAAGAGGATAGATACCCTAACTGATGGGCACTGTAAAAAGGGACTCCTTGTTTAAGACAGGCCAAAAGGACAGTGAGAAAGAACTTCAGCTGGAGATATTTCCATGAGAGCTTTCCTTGGAGATTCTTGGGAAACAGGAAAGGTGCCAAAGACAGGAGAGAGCTGTCCCAAGAAGTACAGACTCGTTAGCTTCCCCAGGCCCGTCGGCATCATTTAGCCTCCTGAGTGGAAGCTTTGTGGCATTTAGAGGGAGCTGAATTACTCCAACAGGGGAATCAGCTTGCCTGCCCCCCACAGCAGGGACACCTCGTACCCTTCCAGGCAGAGTCTGGCTGCAGTCTCCTTCCCAGTCCGCCCCCCTGCCCCCAGCACACCAGCACACCCCAGGAATGTGATTCCTTAGTGGGATGCAGTCAGCCCAGTTCTGACTCTGCCTCGCTCACCAAACCTTGACTCTTGCCCTGTGCCATGGAGAGTTCTGAGTGGTGCACTTGCCTCCTAACCGAGAGGCTGGCAGTTTGGATCCATCGAGGGTGCCTCAGAAAGCACATTTACTTGTCTAAATCGGTCTTTGAAAACCCTGTGGAGCGCAGTTCTACTATGAAACACATGGGGTCACTGTGAGTCGGAATGGGCTTGAGGATGACCGGTTTGGTTTTTCTGTCGTGTGTAGCATTAACCAGAGGCTGCTGGCCCTTGGCCAGCACAGCGCCTGGCACGGGCCTCGCGGTCACTAGCTCAGTAATCATTGTCCAGAGTCCTGGAGGCTTGACTTATGCCTGGTTAATGGGCAGCTTCCCAGGGTGACTCTGCCCTGTGTGGACACCAGCTGTGGGGCACAGAGCGACTTCTGTTTCTTGGCCTTGGCCCAGAGCCCAGCGCGGGAAGCCAGGCTGAAGTTCCTGCCTTCTTCCTGCTTTCTCCCTGCTCCTCCCCGCTTGAGGCGGAACAAAAAGCTGATCACTAGCAAATTCCTGGCCCCTGCTGCCCTGCAGAAATGGCCGCTGGAGGCGGAGGTCTCGGCCGGGTCCTGCGTGTATCTCACCGGAGGCATGCTCATTCAGGAGTCGGGGGACGCCTGAAGTCTGAGTACGATGCAGTGGTGATAGGAGCAGGTAATGGGGGAGCCTGAGCTGAGGTCCTTGAGTCCCACGGCTTGCTCTATCTCTGGGCAAAGCCTGCACAGCCATCTGGGCAAGAGGTGGGTAATGGTAGTGGGAGGTCCACAGGGTCTGGAACTCAGGCGTCCAGCGCTGATGCTGGTTTTCCTATTGACTTGCTGTATGGTCTTGGGCCAACCCTTCTCATGGGACCTGGCTTTTCCCATCCAGGGAGGACTGGATGAGCTCAGAGTCGTCGCTGGATCTCCTGTGAAATTAGCTAGTTCAGGTCATGTGTTTGCAAAACACGTGGTGTATAATCAAGGAGTCTCAGGGTGGTACAAAACGTTAAGGGCTTAACAGCAAACTGAAAGGTTGGTAGTTCAAATTCACCCAGAGGCAAACTGGAAAAAAGGCTTGAACACCAGCTTCTAAAAGGTCACAGTTAACAGACTCTGGGACACTGTTCTGCGTGTGGGGGTACAGAAGCTACTCCAGGGTACACAAGGACACTACCACTTCACCACCAAGGCCACCCATCTGAGGGGGGACAGGAACAGCCCTGCCCACACAGAGACATTAGGTCAGGCTACAGCTGACCCTCGGTATCCATCTTTGCACACTGAGGGTAACGGCCCCAATTTCCTCTCCCACTGAGTGTTCTTGGGGTCCATCACATTGACTCTTGTCATACTTGGCTGACCCCAAGCTGAGAGGGAACAAACACTGGTGACCTGGTGAGGCTATGGGGTCAGGACTGAGCTGTCTTCCCTCAGGGTCTTCTGTTCACACTCACAAGGGGTCTCTTGTTTCAACTTTTGACCTGATTTCTGACTGGGTTTGTACAGAAGGCAGTGACACAATTGAAAGTCGTAATCCTCAGGCAGAAGATAAAGAAAATCCCTATAGCTGTAAAGGTGTGTGTGTCCCCGACTCGGCAGGTCTTCATGTCGCAGCGCACAACGAGCAGGAAGACGCTGTGAATGTTTAGATGTCACCTCAGAGGGAGAAAGTGCTTCTATCTATAGGTGCATAAACACAGTCCGACGCATGGCAGCGCTAAGGGACCAAGTAGAACTTCTCTATGGGGTTTCCAAGGTGAAAGCAAATTGCCATGTCTTTTCCCATAGAGTGGCTGACCAATTTCAATGCCCAACTTTTCACGTAGCAACCAAGCACTTAACCCCTGTGCCAACAGCACTCCTTCACATATGTACATGAACTGAAAACCAAAGCCACTGCCAGCAAGTCCAATTTCTGACTTAGGGCTGTATGTGTCACAGCATAGAACTGTTCGCCATGTGCTCTGGGCTGTAATCCTATGGAAGCAAACGTCTGAGCATGTCCAAATTAGCAGCCTATAGGTTAGTGGCCAGGAACCATACATATACATACATGAATTTGGTACAATTTACAAATAAAGCTGAGGAAGACCTGAAGTGCTGGCTGCAGAAGGTCAAGCACTGTAGTCTACAATCAACATCAGAGAAGACAAAGATCCTCATCGCTGGGCCGACTGGCAGCACCATGATAGACGGAGAAGAGAGTGAGATGATTAACTTACAGCTTGCTCATCTCCACAATCAACACGCTTGGCACCAGCAGTCAAGAAAACAAAGACAAATTGCATTAGTTAAATCTGCTGTCAGGGACCTTTTCAGAGTCCTGAGAAGCAATGATGTCAGTCTAGAGACTAAGGTGTGCCTGATCCAAGCCATGGTCTTCACAATTACTGCCTATGCATCAGAGAGCTGGACAATGACTAAGGATGACAGAAGAAAAGATGATGCCTTTGAGTTGTGGTGCTGGAGAGAAGTCTTGAACATAACATGGACTGCTAAGAAAACAAATAGGTCTGTCTTGGAGAGGGAGAAACTGAGTTTCTCCTTGGAGACATTCTTTGGTCATGTGGCCAGAAGGGACCTATCCTTGGAGAAGGATGTTGTGCTTAGAGGGGTGGAGGGACAGCACAATAGAGGAAGACCCCAGATGTGATGGATTGATACTGTAACTAGGGCAATGGGGATAGGTGTGTCGGAGTCAGTGAGACTGGCTCAGGACAGGGCAGGCTTCAGAACTGCTGTACATAGAATTGCTATGACTGACAGCACATAACAATAACTTTATTTCAAGTCCATGTTGACAAGTGATGCTCACCCAACACTGTCTCTGTTTTTTTGGTTTGTTTGTTTGTTTGTTTGTTTTTACAAGCCTAATAGTCAACCTGTGGGTATAAATAATGATCTAAGGTTATGGGAAGGAGGGCATACAGGGCGGGGGGCAGAGAAGTTATTCACTTTAAAGAATAGAATAAAAGTGAAACGATAGAGCTGTGTGTTGGAATGTCCCTCCTTCAATGCAGTCAGTATTGCTCAATAATTCTCAGATACTGGAAGAATATTTCCTCAGGTTTTTTGTGCCGTTCGTCATGGAATAGCTACAGACAAAACATATTCTCAGTCTTATTAATCACAGTTTCTCCATGACTCTGTTCTGTCTGACAATCAACAAACCATAGGTGAAGTCTAATTTGTAACTTTTGCTGATTGCCCTGGTGTAAATTTTCCGGCTGGAGCCCCTCTCAAGCTAACAACATGATGTTGCTGAATGTGGATGGACACTGAATGTGGACAGTTTACCACTATGTGGCACATCCTCTACACAGATCCACTGATGCAAATGACTAAAGATCATTGGTAACAGAAAACTAGAGAAAAAGAATTAAGGAACAGTTTTGAATTGGAGGCTGTGGGTAGTGCAACCAGTTGCATGTTTAACTGCTGACCCAGAGGTGCTTGGAAATAAAGGATTGGCAATCTATTTCTGAAAGGTCATAGATTTAAAAAAATCCATAGAGTAAGTACTGTGAAAGACATGCTTTCCATACATTAGAATCAGCTCTACAGCACTACTTATGCTCTGCTTAAGTCTCAAATATTTAATCTCTTTGCTCTACTATCAGCTGTTGTCAAGGGAGGTCTGGTGGCTTAGTGGGTAATGAATTGCACCGCCCATGCAAAGGTACACAGTTCAGATCAACCAGCTGATCTGTAGAAGAAAGATGGACCAACCTGCCATGCGATTTACAGCCTCTGAAAACCTGCTGGACGGTCAACTGTGAGTTGGTTCTAGTCGATGGCACAGAACAGCAGCAGCATTGACTGGTCAGTTTATATCATTTAATTTTAGTAATGGTGTGTTCACGAACTTCCTGGGAATTGAGAAATCCACAATTTAACTTCGTGAACTGTGGTGGAGCCTCAGGAGGTGGCTGTGTCCCAAAGAAGCCCCTGACCTCCTCTGCCCTTGGTGGCCTCCCTGAGGCAGGTCAACTCTCAGTCACCAGCTACCCTGGTCAATTGTCCAGTTTGAGTGAGTCCTAGGCTATGAACCTTGACACTGTAAGATATAACATGAAGCCCATTTATAAAAGCATGCAGGGCTCAAGTAAGAATCAGGGCAGACTCTTCTAAGACAGAATGATTTTCTAAGATGGATTGTTCTGTACAGGAAACAACCTTGAAGATGACCTTGATTTAGTCACTGGGCTAGATGTGCCCAGAGATGACCCAGAAGCTTGTGAAAATGCAATTTCTTGGACCCTTATCCTGGCAATTTAGATTCTGCATGTTAGAGTAACTCCTGGGCATTGGCACATTTTCTGTGGTACAGGAGGTTGATGGCACCTAACAACAACAAATTAAAAGACAAATTGTTACGTGCACTGCAGGCCTGCTAAGTAAGGCTTGAGTGTTTTACATATATTATTGATTATCTTCCCTGCAACACCGCAAGGCTGCAGCATCTTTTCCAAGTTACATATGGAGATGCTCAAGACTCCTGGGAATGGAAGGGACTCTTTGAGGGCCAGGCCCTAGTAAATTATAGAAGCCAGGTTTGAGTCTGAGGCTGTCTGCCTTGAATTTGTTATATATACTTGAGAGCAGTTTTTAAAAACTGCAGGCTGCAATTTATTCAGCTCAAGTTTTCTTTGTTTTGCTATCATTTTCTAATTGTTATTAGAGTGACAGTTTATAAAGTAAGTTGGCTTTTCATTCAGCCGTTCATACACTTTTTGTATTATAACATTAATTACAATGTCCACAATGTAATTAATTGAAAGTACTCCCACTTCATTCCTGTAATTCTCATCTCCATTGTCTCATCTCATCAACTTGTCTCTTCTACCTCTTCTCACCTTCAGAGCTTTATCCTGGGGAACATTCTACTCTTTTGACCTCACATACATAGTTGGCTGTTCTAAAGACGGAGAGCTTACCTGGTGTGACTGGTCACCCTATTGCTGTTATTTACCATCAAGTCCAAACTGGCCCATAGCTGAGTTTGAAGAGACAGTAAATTGTGTGTGAGGACATTGCCCACCTTTGTGCCACAGAGCAGCAACTGGTGGATTCAAACCATGTGCCTATGGGTTAGCAGGGCAGTTCCTTACCTGTGTAGGCCTATCTATTTTCTAGCTGAAAGTTAAGCTGCAGGGGTTAAGTTTAGATTGAGCTTTGAAGGGTGACTAAGGACCATGGACTCGGAAGTTCTTCCATTCTCTACCATACTGATAAGGCTGGCCTTATTTTCTATTTCCAAGTTTTGTTCCACATTTTCCTCCACTCCTCAGGATTGGAGTGCAATGGTCAGTAGCAGCTGGGCACCACCTAGTTCTTCTGGTCTCAGGGTTACGGAAGCAGACATTTGTGTGGCCCATTAGTTCTTTGGACTCGTTCAGTCACTACATCTTTACTTTTCTTCTCTCTCTTTGTTCCAGATGAAGAGAGAGGCCAGTAGTTGCACTTTTGATGGTTGCTCAAAAGCTTTTAAGATTCCAGTTGCTACTCACCAGAATGTAAACACTATCTTTATGGACTACTTTAAACCAGTGACCTTGATGTCCTCCAAGACCACAGTTCCAAAGTTCCAGAGCCAGCAACTCACTCCTTCAAGGTGTTTGGTTTGGGTTAAGAAGCTTACAAAGCGTTACCTACTGCTGACTCTACTATATACATGGATGAATTTATTGTTGTTGTTGTTGTTGTTGTTGTTATGTGCCATCGAGTTGTTTCCGACTCATAGCGACCCTATGCACAACAGCTCTAAACCCTGCTCTATCCTGTGCCAACCGCACCGCCTCTGACACACCCATCCCGATTACCCCAGTCACCGAATCAATCCATCTCATAGAGGGTCTTCCCCTCCTGCGCTGTCCCTCCACCCTCCCAAGCATGATGTCCCTCTCCAGGGACCCGTCCCTCCTGGCAACATGTCCAAAGTATGTCAGACGAAGCCCCAGAATCCTTGCCTCCAAGGAGCAGCTTGGTTTAATCCTCTCCAAGATGAATCTGCTTGTTTTCCTGGCAGTTCATGGTACATTCAGTACTCTTCTCCAGCACCACAGCTCAAAAGCATCCACTCTCCTTCTGTCCTCCCTAGTCATTGTCCAACTCTCTGATGCATAACAAGCGATTGCAAATACCATCACCTGTGTCAGGTGCACCTTAGTCTCCAGAGAGACACTGTTGCTCCTGAGTACCTTTGAGAGGTCCCTAACGGCAGTCTTTCCCATCGCGATACACTTTTTGATTTCCTGACTGCTGGTACCAAGAGTGTTGACTGTGGAGCTGAGCAAAGTGAAGCTGTGAACACTCTCAATCTCTTCGTCATCCATCCTGACGCTGCCAATTGGTCCAGTGGCGAGAATCTTTGTCTTCTTGACGTTGAGCCTTAGTCCATACTGAAGGCTGCAGTCCTCAACCCTTCGCAGCAAGTGCATGAGGTCCTCCTCAGTTTCAGCAAGCAAGGTTGTGTCATCTGCATAACGGAGATTGTTAATAGATCTTCCACCAATCCTGATGCCACAATTCTCCTCATAGAGCCCAGCCTCTCGGATAATCTGCTCTGCATACATGTTGAAAAGGTATGGAGACAGGATGCATCCCTGGCGTACACCCTTCCCTATTTTGAACCATGCAGTGTTACCCTGCTCTGTTCTCACTACTGCCTCTAATACAGATAAAAATACCATTTACTTTCTTCATATAGAAATCATCAGTGGTGCCTATGAAATAGTATATCAGCCCACTTTTTAAAAGTGAAATTTAATATATCAGAGTATTTATCTTATGGTGGTCTTGTTGTTGGTAAGTGCTGTTGAGTCGATTTTTATAATGGCACCATGTAACAGTAGTTCCCTGCTCTGGTAGAGTTTTGTAGGCTGTAACCTTTAGTACAGATCTTTTCTCCTTTATAGCAGCTGAATTAGGTTTGAACCACTAACCTTCTGGTTAGCAGCTGAGTAACTATTGCACCATGAAGGCTCCTCATCTCGTAGTAAAAGTCAAGATTAGTTCAGGAAAACTTGTTTCAGTGGCATCCATTGATGTGTGGGAGGTGTCTCAGGCCATGATGTAAAATGCTTTTCTCCGTGTGAGTCGTGGTCAGCAAGGTCTGGAAAAGGCCATTTTAGAGACTCCACTAATGGACAAGAAGGTGGTTTGATGACCTCTGAAAGTGCCGAGGAAGACAGTTTAGAACTCAGTCGGCTCAGTCATGAAGAAATCCCTCATGTCGGTCGTCGCTGCTCTTCTGTTTATGGAAGTTTGATGGACTAACGGTCCAGCATTTTCACATCAACGTGGGGTCAGGTGAGTGCTCACAGGACGTGGTCATCTGCTAACATCATGAAAACTCAGTGATCTCTCTCCTCAAAGACAAGAGTGTGTCAAGTTTTAAAGGCCAGGCCCTGCTCCAGCTCCCTGCAAATTCTGAAAACTTGTTCTCAGTCAACCCTACAAAGAAAGGAGGAGGTGAGCTCACCCCATGAAGAGATTTTTCTCAACTGATGGGTCTGGGTCCACCTGTGGCAGAATCGACCTTGGGAGAAATCAGTTCTCAAGACCCCACCTCTGACCTACGGAACCCAACTCGCTGGGTAAGGAGTCTGGTAATCAGAATTCACAATAATTTTGCATCAATTCTGAAGTTTGACAAAGCTGGAGAGCCACATCCTCCCACTTGGAGTGGATCTTGGGATCCTTGAGCCACATCTGGGATCCCTAGATGTGCAGGGAAACACCCTTTACATGTAAGGTGAACACGTCCTCAGCTGGAGCACCTGGTTAGGCAAGCACGCGGTGAAGCTGTGTGTGTTTATTGGCTCCAGTTTGAACTGCTCATCATTCTAAATGAGAGGTTGACAGAGACAAATGCAGGTGAATGAGCCCTTCTTTGCACTGTTGTGTCCTGTGAATCACACTTGGGCAAAACAAGCCACACTTGGCAGCAAATATCCTCCCCACCTGTGTCCATTTGGATGGATGATTATGACACCAGGCACTGCCCACCCCTCACCTTCCCTGTCCAACAGCCTGATGCTCTCCAAACACAGGCGCCTGCTCACTAAGTGAAGGGAACCCCAGGGCAAGGCGTTGTGGGATAGATAGCTTCACAGTCGTTGAGCAACTTTGAGCTGGAACCCACCCAAAGCTGACCATCCAGCATGTTTTCAGAAGCAGTAAATTGCATGGGAGGAGATTGCGCATCTTCCTCCAATGGAGCAGCTGGTAGATCTGAACCCCGTACCTTTGGGTTGGCAGCACAGTTCCTTACCAGTAAGTCACCAGAGGACCCTGTATTTCTCCTTGCCCATCCCTCTACCATGGAGTCACTGACTATACAAGGGTGATGGAACTTTTCTTAAGCCAGGGAAGAACCAGCACTTTGAGTCCTCACAAACCCGCAAGCCCTTGAGCTGCATCCTTTCCAACATCTGAGGATAGATAGGTTAGGGAAGGGGTGAAGGAATCGCCGATTTTCTGCTGTTCCGCTGGGATTTTCGCAGGCATGAGGACGAGTGAGTGGCCGTGCTGCCCAGTGAACGTGCCTGTCTGCCTCCTGACCAGTGTTTCCTTTCTCTCCTCTCCCCTTTTCATCGCAGGACACAACGGACTGGTGGCTGTGAGTACCACCTTCGCCCTTGGCATTGTACCACTGCTCTTAGCAGTCTGGGGAGGGGTGTAAGGATAGGCAGACGGACCACAAGGGAGAAGAAAAAGTGGGCGAGCCCCCTCTTCCCAGTGAGTCAGATCATAGATTGTTAGCCTGACCAGGAGAATCTGAGGGCTTCCTTTTCTTTTTCTAATGCACGTGGATTATTCCCCCCGCTCCCTGGCCTCTGGAGAGTCAGGGAGCTTTCTGAAGCAAGAAGAGGAGAAGGAAGGAAAAGCATGTAACTGGAGTAGCCTAGAGACATGTTGGAGCCTGGGTATGAGGGAGCGAGCTTAGGAAACTTTGATTTACAGAGTGGACACTGCCTTCTGCCCCCCAGCCAGACTATAGTAGATAATAGCTATGCAGTCCATGTGTACCCCAGAGAGAAAAAGGAACCCCAGTCTAGCAGAAAAGGCAGGGGCTTGCCCTCAATAGCTGGTCTGAAGACAACAGCTGGGCCAGAGTTACCGTAAATTCATGCTTCCCAAACGCAAGTCCACGTACCGCTAGGAACTCAGAGCATATGTGGGAGGGGCTTCATTGTGCAGAACACACACAGCCCGTCTTCCTGCAGCAGTGGCTGGTCTAGAGCACCAACACGAAGGGCTCGGGAAAGCAGTTGCTGGGGGCTTATGGTGAATCTTAATGCTCTGGTTATTCATTTTACTTGAACATGTGACAAGGAAAGTTCTGTAACTTAATCAGTCAGTCATTTAAAGCATTGATTCTCTATTAATACAAACACAGGTTCATCTCTCAGGCCTGCCCCTTTCTCCTGTAAAGGTTACGGCACGTCACTTGGGCTCTTTGAACCTCAGCAGAATGAGAACAATCACACCCGCCCTTGCAGAGTGGTTGTGAAGGTTAGAGATAATTTGCTTCGAGGACGAGACACATAGAGCTTTACACAAAGGGTGGCTCTTACCATTATTGGAAGGTTCCAGCCCAGTGAAGTCTAATGTCACAACGCCCTTCAGCCAGAGACCGTCAGGAGCGCCCCTGTGGTTATGCCACATTGTTAATACCAACACTGGGTTGGTGTCCTTCACAGGAAGGGAGACACACACCATGGGGTGTTGGGGGTGTCTCAGTAGGAGGGTGCTAGGAGGAACTGATTGTAGGGTTTGGGCTTCAGTTGGATGATTTGAGGGAGTCTAAGGAAGCAAGGATGTCAGGATGATGAGGATGGCGCAGACTAGGACAGGGTTCAGATCTGCGTTTATAGGGTTGCTGTGAGATATACTAGATTCTGCAGCACCTAACAACAGCAACAGGAAGAAAGGCAGGAGCTCTGGTGGCGTACTGGTAAGGAGCTGCGCCATCAACTCACAGGCAAGTGGTTCAACCCCACCGGCTGCTGTGTGGGAGAAAGACGGATAATCTCCTTCTGTGTGATTTACCGCCTCCAAAAACCTGCTGGAGGATCCGCTATGAGTCATCTCTGACTCCGTGGCAATGACTGGCTGAATGAAGGAAGTAGGGGTTCACTCTAGTTTGGATGTTGCCCAAAGCAGGGGTAACCCTGTGATCATATTATTGTTGAGCACTATCAAGTCAGAACTGACCCATAGTTGACCCCCCCCAAGCGGGTTTTTAGAGGCAGTGAAGAGTAAGAGATTACCCATCTTTCTTCCACAGAGCAGCTGCTGGATTCGAACTGTATGCCTTTGGGATTGCAGTGCAGCTTCTTGTTATTAGGCCACTAGAAGTATGTGATAGGGCATCTCAGTAAATCTTACCTCATTGGGGAATTCCATCTAGCTCTGGTGGCTTGGTGGAAAGGTGTTTCTCTGTCAACCCAAAGGCATGTGGTTTGAATCCACCAACGGCTCCATAGGAGAAAGATGGGCAATCTCCTCCTGTGTGATTTACAGCCTCTGAAAAGCCAGTGGAGGGCCAGCGATGAGTCTGTTCTCAAGCACTAGCATGGTAGAGGACTAGTAGGAGAGTATCTGCAGTTGGTAAAGAAGCAGTTACCTGTTTTAGCCTGGGAGGGGCTGTGTGATGGTTGGTGGGTGCCATAAGGCTCTTGGTTTTGCTTGTACTTGGACAAAATTGCTCTGCCTCATTTTCTCATGGCGGCAGCATAGCCTTGTGTGAGGGTGGTGTTCTGTCTGATTGCTGTTATCTGATAGCAGAGAAATGTGGCTGAGCTCTGAGCAGCAGGCCAGCTTCTGAGAGTTAGAAGAGGCTCTGGTCCTTTCTCACTGGGATACCTCAGCCATATAGATCCTGGATTCTCACTGCCTGCGCTCTATTCCCAGCACCTGTCCTCACTGCCTCTCTGGGCCTGAGCGAGCTCCTGAGCTCACCAGGCCTTGGTTTCCTCCGTAAAATGAGGATACACGCAGTGCCTATCTATCTCTAGGATAGCCGGATGGGTTACCTGAGATTGTGGCCACACTCTGCCTGGCACAGAGTGGCTGCCAAGTGGATTGTTCTTCCTCTCAATCTGACATCATCTGAGCGGCACTGTCCCTGTTGTCACTTGTGGTGGCGGCAGAAAGACAGTGTTCTAGGTCTGGAGACCCAGGAGCCATTTAGTTCAACAAATAGATATTGATTTTCCACAAAGTGCTAGAGAAAAATTAATTTTAAATACCTCTTTCATTATTTGTTCCCTACAACAAAATGTTGTTCCTGCAGTAGCTTCATTTATCGGGTTGCAATTGGCACAGTGGCAACTATCTCTATCTTCCTGTCTATCCATCTAGCTCTCCATCCATCTAGATGCTTCTTCAGTTAATCCTCACAGCTGCCCTATGAAGTGAGTACAGTTGCTACTCTTATAATCAGGTGAATTGTTGCCTGTGAGGACACTGAGGCCAGGCGGGCTGGGAATGGAGGCCACAGCACCTGAAGGAGAGTTGAACCTGGACAGTCCGGCTTGGTGCCCACAAGCTCAGCCTCACTGGCTGCCTCTTGCTGAGAAGATGGCATCCTTGATCTAAGATGGGTTGGATGCAATATGAGTTCAGAGATATACCAGTTGTTTAGGAGGGAAGGTCATCTGCTGCTGGGGAGCAGAGATGCAGGAACACTCAGTGTACAGGACAATTCTGAGAAGGGGTCTAGGAAACGTGAGCATTTAGGGAGAAGCAAGAGGGATAGAGTTTCCAGAGGGTGGACAACATGGCCCAAGGAGCAGCACACTGGCCCGGTGGTTGGGACCCTGAGACTGAGGCTCAGCTCCAAGGGATCTCGAAGTTTCCAGAAGGATGACGGGAGGGCCCTGTGTGCCCCACCTCCAGGCGGCCTACCTACAGAGACTGGGGGTGAACACAGCTGTCTTTGAGAAGCGTCATGTGATTGGGGGTGCAGCTGTCACGGAGGAGATCATCCCAGGTGAGCCCCGAGGGTGGGGAGGGTGGTGACCTCTGGTTGACCCTTGGTGATTGTCGTTCTCCGATTTGGTTTCAGGGTTTAAGTTCTCCCGAGCTTCCTACCTCCTCAGCCTGCTGCGGCCACAGATTTACACAGACCTGGAGCTGAAGGTAGAGCCCTCTGCAGCCCGAGGGTGGGGGTCCCTAACAAGGGCTTTCCTGAAGGTTTGCCTATGCACTTGTTTCCTGGGTGCATTCCCACAGACGGAGATTGGTCCAGCTCACCTGGAATACTAAAAACTAGGAAAAGGACATAAAACTTGGACCTGTTTTGAACTGTTAGATCCCTCCTTTTCTCCATCTTTCCTGGCACGTTGTCTTTTTCCGACGATTGGCACTTCCTGACATGTTCTAAGTATATGATACAAAGTTTCAGCACCTTTGCCTCCAAGGATTACTCTGGTTGCACTTCCTTCAAGAAAGATTTGTTTGTTCCTTGACAATCCCTGGCACCCGAGTAAATTTGGGTAGATGGTGATCCTGGTGCTAAGTTCAAGGGAGGAAACAGCCCCTTGGGTGATGCACAGAGGCAGTCCCATCTGGAGAAGAGGCCCTTTATTTGAAGAGGACATTGACAGCCCAGAGAGACCTACAGCAGGTCCCCTGAGCTCTTTCCAGGAACATTCTGTTTCCGATGCAAGAACAGAGTGTCTGTTTCCCCAGTGTCACATGGTGGGCTGTTGTTGCGTACAGGCAAATATAAACAGAGTCATAGCTTATCCTCCAGCAGGTTTTCAGAGACTAGAAATTGCGTGGGAGGAGGTTGCCCATCTTTCTCCCTCAAAGCAGCTGGTGGATTCTAACTGCCAGCCTTTAGGTTGGCAGTGCCATTCCTTACTCACTAGATCACCAGCAGGAGCTTTAATGTTCTGTCATATTGATCCTTATCCCAACTCTGAAAGAAGGAACCGTTAGTATCCCCGTTTTATAAGGAGGGAACTTCAGGGAAACAGGCTAAAAGTTCACACAGTGCAGAAATCACAAGAATTTCAACTAGGTCTAGTTTATAGATATGACAAACTTTTGTCTCTCATACTTTGGGCATGTTGCTAGGAGAAGCTGTTCCTTGGAATAAGACATCACACTTGGGAAGGTAGACAGTCAGGAAAAGAGAAGGCCTTCTGCATGGTGGACAGACGCAGTGACTGCAGTAATGGACTCAAGGATTCCTACTTCTCGTTCTTGAGGGCCATGAGAAGCTGCCTCAGGCACCTTGACAATGACCTTCTCACCTTGGAATCCAGCCCTGAGCAGTTTCCCCGTGGACACCTGCATCAGTCATGAGCACTCACCCCCGCTCGGACCTGCAGAGAGCCTGGTGTCTGAGGTCACAGACTCCGGCGCGGGACTGACGGATTTGGAATCCCTGCTCCACAATTTACCACTTACTTCACTTTGAGAGTTTCTCAACTTGATCAGATCTCATCTCCCTCACGCCAAATAATTGTCAGCTATTATTCCTAATGGGTCGGGAGTTTCACGACCAACCCAAGCGAGGCAGCTCTCTGGTGATTCAAATCCCTCATTGTGCCCATGGGAGAAAGATGAGCGATCACCTCCTGTGTGATTTACAGCCTCTGAAAACCCAGTGGAGGGTCAGCTATGAGTCAGTTCAGACTTAACAGCAGTGAGAGACAGAGAGATCTCACTACTCATATTTTGCAGCTGAAAAAAATTGAGGCTCCAGACAACACAGCCTATTCTGAGCCTTGTGGTTCAGCGGACCCTGCCACTGATGGGAGGGTCCCAGAACACGTTCCCTTACTGCCACTGTCCCCCTTCCAATCCCATAGCCAGAGGTCACCTCCCCACAACCCTGGAGCTCCACTGGAACCTCCTTCAACTCCTGGCTCTTGGTTTCCACAGCTCCTAATGCAAGTAACTGGATTCAAACTCTCAGTTCCAGCCTTCTAGAGAAGACATTTGTTTTCATTAAGCTTCACGTTATATATTGGAATCCCAGTGGGTTTTTTGTGTTGTTGTTAGGTGCTGTCAAGTTGAATACAACTCATAGCAATCTCATAAACAATAGACCTGAACCTTGTCCTATCCTGCGCCATCCTCGTCCTCTCTGACACATCGGAGCCCGT
Organism: Elephantulus edwardii; assembly: GCF_000299155.1. Taxonomy (NCBI): domain Eukaryota; kingdom Metazoa; phylum Chordata; class Mammalia; order Macroscelidea; family Macroscelididae; genus Elephantulus; species Elephantulus edwardii. The sequence goes on from NW_006399756.1 coordinate 32,782,263, forward strand.
TGCTGCAGTTGCTGGGTCAGCTCATAGCATTGAGGATCTTCCTCTCTTTGACTGCCGCTCGACTTTTCCAAGCATGATGTCCACTTTCAAGGAACAGCTTCTGCTAACAACATGCCTAAAGTGTGAGAGATGAAGCTTCGCCATCCTTGCCTCCAAGGAGCATTCTGGCTGCGCTTTTTAAAAAACATCCTCATTTGTTCTTTTGGCGTCCGTGGGATAGTCAGTATTCTTCTCTAGCACTACAACTCAAAGGCATCAGCTGTCCTTCTACCATCCTTTGTCATTGCTCAGCTCTCAGATACATAGCAAGTGAGTGAAAAGACCATGGCCTGAATCACCTTAGTCTTCAGACTGACATCATGGTTTTCAGTGTTTTGGAGACTTCTCATGGAATCCCAGCTAAGAGAAGGAAATCCGCACTTAGCCAAGCACACAGTGTCCCTTGCTTCCTTTGGGGAGTAGACCTGTCCTCACTCCAGGTGGCAACCCCTAGTCCTTCTTCCCTCCCTCAACAACCTTCCGGGTCTCACCCACGTAGCAGCTTGGGCTGAGATGCAGTGGAGGCTGGGGGACATGTACGGCCCTGGAGACAGAGCTGGTGGGATCTGGCTCTGGACGGGACTCCAGGCTGACGGAAGGAGTGGCAGAGAGCTCAGTGTGTTAGTTGAAAGAACGAAATGAGAGGTACCCAGTAGACGTTCTTCCAGCTTAGAATCAGAGGCTCCCCACCTTGGGGCTCAGGGGGTGCCTGGAGGCCTCCCAGCCCACACTCTCACTAGAGAGACTGACACATGGAGATCCTGCCATCCGGCCTTTCCTGGGGAAAGTCCAACAATCGTTATGCTTTTAAAAGGATTCCTCATGCTTTTCTAAAACTTCTCACAGATCTCGTTTCTATCCTTGTCATCAGCATAAATCAAATGAATCCGTCGACATTGATTCATTTCCAATTCATGACGACTTCATGTGTATCAGAGCGGAACTGGTCCATGGCTTTTCTTTGTGTTGATCTTTACAGAAGCAGATTGCCAGGCCTTCCTAACGAAGTGCCCTGGGTTGGTTTGAGCCATCAACCTTTAGGTTAGCAGTTAAGTGCAAACTATTTGCACAGCTCAGGGACCTGTCAGCAGCAGGCATGTCAGCATTACTGACTGCACTGTATCTGGGTGCTGGGGACACAGCAGCAAGCAACACAGAGCTCCCGACCTCATAGAGCTTACAATCTACACGGGGGAACAACAAATACTAAATAAGTAATAATCTAATGGGTGGTCAGTGCTTTGGAGGAAAAGAGAATAGGGTGAAGAGAGCAAAGAATGCTTTAGAGGGGCTCAGGCAGTTACGAGAGATCTCAGTGACATGGTGACATTATGCAAGACCCCAGGGAAGTGAGGGGGCAGGCCGCTCCCCAGCCAGCAAGAGCGTGAAGTCTTATTTGAGAGTTAGCAGGCCCCTGTTTATTCATCTGTGTCTTCTCTGAAAAATAAAATTGGCTGTGCTTTCAGAAAGTCCTATGCATTAGTAAAAATTTGTAAACCAAATCATATTTCAAATGCATCAAGGGAACTTCCATTTAAAGTGACCCTGAGGTAAATGTGTCTGCAAAGTAAATAATTTTTCTTTCCAATGTGAATAATTTATCTGCCATGTAAGTATGGATTTTCACATAACTCGCTTTATTGTGTCTTTCTAAGTGTTAATTATTTATTTCCGCAGCGAGGCCAGTGCGTCACAGACTCAGTTTAGGGCTGTGGTTTGAAACCCAGCTTCCCTACCTGATGAGACCGTGGGGGTTTAAAATCCGAGCTTCAGCTTTTGCATTTGCACAGTGAGAATAATACTCATCTCCTAGAGTTATTGTGAAGCTTAACATCAGGCAATAGTTGTAAACCTCTAGTCCAGGGCCTGACATGAGGTAAGGATTGCATTGCATCGTGTTGTATCAGATACAAGGAAGGTGAAACTTGGTCTCACACACTTTGGGCACCTTGTCAGGAGGTGCTAGTGTCTGGAAAAATACATCATGGGGAGCGTGGAGGGCTGGTGAGAGAGAAGAAGACCCTCAACAGGATCGATGGACACAGTGGACAATAGTGGGCCTGAGTACGGTAGAGACCCTGAGGATGGCACAAGATATGGCAAGGTTTCCGTGTGTTGTTGGTACGGTTGCTATGGTGACCTAGTGGTGAGAAATGTGCTGCCAATCAAAAGGCAGATGGTTTGAATCTGTCAGTTGCTCTGAGAGAAAGCTGGGCAGTCTTTCTCCACGTAATGTATGGCCTCTGAAGACCTGCTGGAGGGTCAGCTGTGAGCCAGTTTCAGTCACAGCAATGACTTTGATTTTGATGAGTCGTAGTTAACAAGTTAACAACACTTAGCCTAACATAATATCATAAGCTGCCTTGGCAAGAAGGGTTTTTAATAAATGTTTAATTTTTTTTTAAAAAAAGCAACCAGAACCACACACCTTGAGAATTTGTACAGTTTTCTAAATTCTCTCTCCCACAAGCAGAGAGAGAGAGAGAGAGAGAGAGAGAGAGAGGAAGTGTTGAGGGCAGTGACCAGAACAACAACAAAACAAACAAAAAAGCCACCGTCATCAAGTTGACTCCATCTTAGAGTGACTCTGTCAGGTTCCCAAGACTGCCAATCTTTACACATGAAAATGGCCCATCTTTCTCCCGAAGAGCAATTGGTAGATTCAAACCACCACCTCTTTGCTTAAGCTCCTTGTGACACCTCCTTAAAATGTTGCCTGTGTTGCTTGTGTTCTTCAGAAACATGGGCTGAGGCTGCATCTTCGAAACCCATACTCCTTCACCCCCATGCTGGAAGACCACACAGCTGGCAAGGGGCCCAGGTCCCTTCTACTGGGCACAGACATGGCAGAAAACCAGAAGCAGATTGCCCAGTTCTCACAGAAGGACGCCCAGGTAAGGGTAGCAGCTAGTAACTGATCCCCATTCCTTTCACCCCTAGAGGCTGGAGATGGCTCTTGAATGGAAGTTGCCATGGAACGCTCTGTCCCCAGACCACACAGTCCTGGACAGGCCACACCAACTTCCCCACGAGAGTCCAGCCTCAGCCAGCCTTTGATCTTCAGCACAGCAGAGAGAAGGGCTGGAGGGGGTGGTGAGGACCGGTGACATCAGAGCCTTGTGTCTTCAGCAACAGGCCTCTGTTAAGTAGTCTCCACTGGCTGGATTTCAGAAGGGTATACAAACTGACATCTATTTACACTCTGTCTAATATCCCTCAGGCTTTCAGAAAGAATTTCCAAGTGGTTATTAATATTAAAGTGAGCAAAAACCAGGAAGGAGGATGAAGGCGAGATCATAGACAATTAAGAATAGACTGAATTGGATCAGAAACACAGGACCAGAGGTTGGAGTAAACAGTCACTCCACCAGCCATCAGTCCCCTAGCAAATCAGTCCAATAAAGGGCCAGAATGGCATGCAGGTCTGCCAAGAGAAAGTCAATACCTCGGGTGGAAGATGCAGTTAAAGGAATTTATTCCACTGCTTGGTCTCAAGTCAGTGAATAATGGAGACCGACCTGCTGCAATCATCTTACAAGGATTGAAAGGTTCTTTGAATGGCTGTTTCTTACACCAAGCTTGAATACAAGCTGAAGGCACGCAATTAAGGGTCTGGTTTAGTGGAGACATTTTTATAAGAAGCTAGGTTTATACATTATCACCCACTTGTTAGTTTGATGTCATACTGTAGTGGCTTGCATGTGGCTGTGGTGCTGAATGCTAAGTCTCTGGCATTTCAAATACAATCATGGTGAGCTGAATACACCAGAGCTTCCAAATTAAGGCAGATGAGCAAGAAAGGGCTGGTGATCCCCTTCCTAAAATTGATCAGTTATGTTTCTATGGATTATAAGAGAATGTTGTGTGGTATTCTGAAGCTGAGTCCTCCGGGCTGGGAGTCATTCAGAAAAGACAGTGGCCAGAGCAGTGGGCTTGAGTACACGGACCATTGTGAAGACAGAGCAGAATCAGGCTGTGCTTCGTTCTATGACCTTGGGTCACTGCGTATTAGCACCAGGTCAACAGCACTTGCCGTAGTTTCATGGAAATGATGCAACCTCTCCACTCACAAGCTGGCTTCCTATTCATGCTATTTGGGTTCCTTATTTAGGTAGGCCCCTCATATGTGAAAAATAGAATATGTTGGTACAAACACTCAGCCCTGCCCCTGCTGCCCTCCAAGAGAAGGGGGTTGGGGGGGTGAGTAACCAGGTTCAGGGATGATGGGTGTAGAAAACAGATTCTGTGGAAGAGCGTGTTGGGGGAGGAGACGTAGACTTCTGCGGTTGCTGCTGCTGACAGGGAGGCACGTGAGGTTTGCAGACGCGTAGACGTGAAGCACACTGGAAGACGTGGGAAGAGGTTACTTGGTGTAGTTCTCAGGGAGTTGTAATTGTCACTCCAAAGACAGCACCACTCAGGTGATTCAAACCCACTAGTGGCTCCAGGGGAGAAAGATGGGCAATCTTCTCCTGTGCAAAAACTCGATGACACCTAACAACAATAGTAACTGTCATTTGTAGCCTCAGAAGCCCTATGGACAATTCTACTGTCATACCAAACCCTCTGGACAAGTCCTTTAAGGTCACTGTGAGTCCGTATTGACTCGATCACGGTGGGCTTCCTTCCAAGGCACTTCTGAGTAGATATAACCCTGCAGTTAGGAGTCAAGGCTCGTAACCATTTGCACCATCCAGGTTTCCTCTGAAAACCTGCTGTAGGATCAACTCCGGGACTATTCCAAATCAATGGCAATCAGCTTTTCATTTTAAATACAGAAAAAAAGCACATAGAGAAGAAACTTTGGAATATTTTATGGCTTATCATAGAGACTTCACTCCAAGATATGTACCAGGGTCTGACAACACGTCCCCATCCTCATCCCGATGACTCTACCTCATCTCAGACAGCTCTGACTTCCCCTGAAGACCTCTGTGCTGATCCACTGAGGTCCACGGTTGGGGATGGCAGACCATACAGAGACGGCGTGGAGACCAAGCATGAGGCAGTGCCCTGTGAGGTCTGGGAAATGGAGCCTTGACTCAGGTCTCTGTTCCAGGCCTTTCCCCGATATGAGGAGTTCATGAATCGCTTGGCGTCAGCTATTGACCCTCTGCTGGACGCAGCCCCCGTGGACATGGCCACTTTCCAGCGTGGTTCCCTGCTACAAAGGTTCCAGGCACTCTCCACCCTCAAGCCCCTGCTGCGGGCAGGTGAGTCCAGAGCGCAGATGTCAGGGTATGATGAGTGGCCTTATATAGTAGCCTGAATGAACCCATTTTCTCAATGGCAACCCAAGGTTGACCCTCCCAGGTGGCCAGTCAATTCTGGTCTGTTAGCTTGGGGTAGTTTTGGAGAACTTCAGTAAAAAAGATCTTGGCCTGGGATCCCTAAAATAAAGGCTGAAATAAAGGCTTCCATGTAAGTACATCATTTACTGAGAAAGATAACCCCAGGGCACAGTAAATGAGGAAAGGGAGGAGAGGACTGAAAAGAGGGCAATTCAGTTCCAGGGTCTGTTACTGCCAGTGTGGGTGTGAGGGGCCGAGTTTGTGAATGCAGTTCAGGACCATTTCCAGGAGATGAAAAGGGGGAACATTCACCCATGAGTTTCTGAGCCCTGTTAGTCAAGGGCTTCCTCATAGAACATTAATTCTCACACTCATGTGCTGCATGTCTGTGGGTGGCAAGTGGCTTTTTGGGGGTGTCCTGTCAGGACAACCATGAAAAAGAACAACTGGCAGCCTTGAAGAAGATGCTGTGAGACGACGCCTGCTTGAAGCTGGCCAAAGCCTGTACGTGGTCCTAGTCACCACAGCCGGCGCTGGAATATAAGATAGGGGCCTAGGGGATTTGAAGAGATGACAACACACAACCACAATCAAACTCACTACTATCCCATCAATTCGAACTCACAACAGCTCTATAGGACAGAGTAGAACTGCCTCATCAGGTTTCCAGTGTAGCCCCATCTTTCTCACACAGAGGGTCTGGTGAGTTTGAACAGCTGACCTTTTGGTTAGCAGCTGAATGACAGCCCCATTGGAGTTCCTGTCCCATATATATCACTGAAAACCCCAAACCCACTGTCACTGAGAGGATTCTGACTCATAGGGACCCTCCGTGCAGTTTCTGAGCTGTAAACCCTTTCAGGAGATTGCCTATCCTTTCCCCTACAGAGCAGCTGGTGGATTTGAACCACCGATCTTCTGCCTAACAGTCCAACATGCAATGCAATGTACCCCCAGGGCTCTTCTCTCATACAAAATAAAAAACGAAATCCACTACCAGCAGTTTGATTCGATTCATAGTGGCACCCTCCCACCACCCACCACCCCCCTGCTGGGTTTCTGAGGCTGGATTTCTTTATGAGAATAGACTGCTCATCTTTCTCCCTAAGAGAAACTTGTGAGTTTGAACTGTCAACCTTTCTGTTAGCAGCACAATATGTTACATACTACACCACCGGAACTCCTTGTCTCAAACATTAACTCTACTGCATCATAGATTCAGAACTGACTCCTAGCTGACCCTCCAGGGAGTTTCCAAGGCTGTAAATCACACAAGAAGAGATTGCTCATTTTTCTCATAAGGAGAAGCTGGTAGATTTAAACTGCCAAGGAGGGTCAGCCTTTGTGTTAGCAGCACCACTTCCTAGACAAGGCCCTCTGAGTTCCTTGTCTCATACTTGTTGTCCTTGGGTAGCATCGAGTCACAACTAACTCCTAGTTGATTCTCCAGTGAGTTTTCAGAGGCAGTAAATCACACGAGTGGAGACTGCCCATCGGGACTAAGCAAGAGAGTTCTCTGATCGAATAGTAATGTCTGCTATGGGTTGGGAGAGGGAAGTTTCAGCAAACATGGTATTATTCCCATGATTCCTCCACAGGATACAGACCAATTTCATCTCCATGTCCTAGGAAAAATACAGAATTAGCTGTATGTGGTTACAAAATTGCTGCATAACAATGACAAAATTCCTGTGGCTTTCAGAAAGAAACATCTCTTTTTCACATGTCTGTGTGGCTCTGTCGAGCCCAGCTGGACTCCACTGGCATGATCGGGTCTCATGTACATGCTCGTGATGGGGCAGATTGGCTGGGGCCGCTCTGTTCCACATGCCTCACATCCTTGTCTTGAAAGCAGCAGGCTAGTCAGGCTAGGAAGGGCCTTCTTACATCAATGACAGAAGCACAGAGGACCAGACTCATACACAGGCCCATTTCACACCTCTGCTGTGTCACATCTGCAAACATACCATTGGCTGAGCCATTAAAGACTCATGGAGCTGCCTGGGGCGGAACAGGTCAACCCATCCATGGTGGGACACTGAAGAATCCAGTGGCAAAGTTAGGGACCGTCAGGTGGACTATAACTCAGAGCAACCCTTTGAGCAATGGGACTGAACCTTCTCCTAGGCTGTGCTATCTTCATCGTCTCTGGTATAATTGAGCCCGGTGGAGAATCAAAGCTCATAAAATCTACCACAACTGCCCAAAACAGCCATTGCCTCTCAGTCAACAGGGGGGGAAAAAGCCAAGGAACTTTATGTAATAACTTCATGTAATAAACATTTACCGAGTAGCTGCTATGTACCAGACACTAAGCTAGGCACTGGGACCATGGCTAAAGATCAGGGTGCTGGCCCTTAAGTCTTACAGCTCAGGGACCCTGAGATGATGTTGAATCAGACGAATGGGGTAGCAAAGCACTTTAAGCCTTACAGAATCCATTGAAGGGAATATGGTACAAGTTCCATTTTTTCCCCCCAAATCTAAAGCAGTTGCTGCCAAGTTGATTCTAGTTCATGGTGAACCCATGTGTGTCAGAGCAGAACTGTGCTGCATGGGGCTTCTAAGGGCGGATTTTTCAGGCATGACTTGGTAGACCTGGTATAGAGATCAAAGCATTCAGCTGATCACCAAATCGTGGGCAGTTCGAACTCACCAGCTGCTCCAAGGGAGGAACATGAGACAGTTTAGCTTCCGCTTATGACCTTGGAAACCCAGTGGACAACTCCACTCTGTCCTCAAAGATGACTGTGTCAGAACTGAGTTAATGGCAATGAGTTTTCTTCCAGTGCACCTCTGAGTGGATACAATCCTTCAGTTAATAGCCAAGGATCTTAACCCTCAGCACCAGTCAGTGGCTCCCCCAAATGATGACAATAGCTCAAATGTAGTTAAGAGACTATTAACTTGCAAACACTTCACAGCTCTCATTTAATTCTCACACACTAGTTACTTCTCATTCTAACAAACAAAGAAGCAAGTTTAGAGATTTTGAAAACCAGCTTTTCAGAACAATTCTAAATGGTTCCATCTTGGTGGATGGAAACAGGAGCGGCATACTCGTTGCATAGCAACTAAACCTCTTATGCCTCAAAGGTTGACCCCAAGAGTAAATAGACAGCAGTGCCCTGCACAAAGATGGCGGCTGACCATTACATTCAAGGCAACACTGTAGGCCGCCATCTTTGTGCAGGGCACTGTTTGCCTGTTTCCTTTTGGAGTCAAAGTCTGAGGCAATGGAGGTTTCATTGTTATGTTGTATGGATACTGTCACTGTTTCCATCAGCCAGGACTGAATCATTTTGAACTAGTTTATTAAAAACATGCCCAAGGTTTTCTTTCAGCTTGTAAGACTTGCCTTCAAAATTATAAGCTCCTCCCACCACAAATTCTCCCAATTTCCCCACATTCTCTCTTCCCAGGAGGCCAGATTAGAGTGTTTCCTTAGTCTCAGTTTGTGTCTTCTGGGTCTTCTCTTTCAGGCCTCACCCTGGGAGCCCAGCTTCCCCAGTATTACCAGGTCCTTACAGCTCCTATCATGAAGGTAAGTGAGCCCCCCAGCTTCAGAACAACAGTGTGAAAGGAGGGGGTCATCCCACTCAGGCTCGGAGTTCTTCTCCCTATTGTTTTGCTGTCCCAGGTGCTAGACCAATGGTTTGAGTCTGAGCCTCTGAAGGCCACTCTGGCAACAGATGCTGTGATTGGAGCCATGACCAGCCCCCACACACCAGGGAGTGGGTGAGTGAGGCAGGGAGGTGGGCAGCGGGAGGAAAGGGGTATCAAGGTACAATTTAAGGGACCAGCGGGCACATTGTCCCCACAACAGCAGTAGCAACACTAGCAAAAACAACGAGAACAACTGTCCTATCTTGAGCTCACATCTTGAGTCATTGATGTAACCTTCCGCTGAGGTGATGTGGTTCAGAGAAGGCGAGCGCCGGCCAGGTCACACAGCTAGCAAGTAAGTGGCAGAGCTGACTTCCAACCCAGGTTCTTACACCTCCTTAGCCTGCAGCCTGTTGCTGTTGTTAAGTGCCAATGAGTCCATTCCCTTGTAATAGATTAGAACTGCCCTGCAGGGTCTCTTAGGCTGGGAGCAGCCTGCCAAGTCTTAATCCTATGGAGCAGCTGGGTTAGTTCAAAACACAATCTTTTTAGCAAGCAAGCGCTTAACCACTGCATCAGCCGTCCGCGCCATCAACCACAGAGCGCTGCTTCACTAAGACAGGCCTCTCCTTAGCTTCCACTATAATATCTCAGCACTCTTGTCCTTCCTCCTTTTCTTCTTTACTCTCACCCTCTCACTTGGATCTCTTTCCCTGTTGACCCTCCCTCTCCTACCATTGCTGTCCCAGGAAAAGCGCACACTCTGACACCTTTGTATGGGGTCTGAGAGCCGCTGTCTTTCTCTATGGGTGAGGGTGCACTGACAGTCAAGACCGAGAGGGGGCAGTGAGACACAGGCAAGTCAACAGTTGTGACCTGACTCAATGAGCCCTTTGTGGAAAGGAGAGTGTGTGTGTGTGTGTGTGTGTGTGTGTGTGTGTGTGTGTGTGTGTTTACTTGTGTACATGAGTGTCTGTGGTGTATGCTGGAATGGAGGATGCGGCCAAGTTTAGGACACAGAAGATGCAGCTCAGAGCTCTCAATGTGGCTTTTCTCAGAGATTTCCCAACCCCAGTATACTTAAAGCCAGTTCCCAAATTCTCCAGAACCTCAGCGAGAGGAGAAACAACAATCACCAGTCTTGGCTGAGTTTTCTGATCAACCAGCTGAGACCTTCCTGGCCTGTACTTTTTGGGTCTCCAGGAGACTTTAAATTTGGGAGACAAACTGCCCAGTTTGTGAAATAGACCTTCAAGTCTTTCATTTCTCCAGTAACTCTTTTAATCATGGTCTGCTCACCTGTGCTAGGTGCTAGGGATCCGGCAGTGGACAGAGCTAAAATCCTCAGAGGAGAGATTGGCAACGACATTAAGTGCTACAGTGATATGATGAGAGATGTTCAGGAGGTAAAACAGGGACCCCTAACTGGGTCTCGGTGGCACTAGGGGGTCTCTGTAAGAAAGCTGAGTTACAAAACACAAGGAGGAATTCATTCAAGAGGGGTTTCCAGGCAGATGGAAGAGCGTGTGTAGACCCTCGTAGGTGAGAGGCTGATCCATTCGCAGGGACCATCAGAGTGTGGGCTGCAAGGGAAAGGATGACGACTGATGTGGCTGAAAGCAGACTGGAGCCTCGAGAGCAATGATAAGACAGGGAAGGTCTTTACAAGGGAAGTGGTGGGCGCATCGCTGGGTTTCTGAAAGAGCTCCAGCTTCTATGCAAAGAATGGTCTGTGGGGCAAAAGAGAAGTTCCAAACAGAAAACCAGTGCCTCAGCTTTGTAAGGAAAAGAAAAGGCAGCCAAGAGGGGCTGCAGTTGGTGGTATGGTGGATAGAGGGTTGTACTGCCAACACAAAGACAGGGAGTTTGAAATCTATCAGCTGTTCTGAAAAAAGTCGGCAACCTCCTCCTGTGCTATTTACAGCCTCTGAAGCCTGTTGGAGGGTCAACTAAGAGTTGGTTCTGACTCAATGATGAGTTTTGGTTTTGGAGTTTGTTTTTCAGGAGCACTTAATTGGACGTAGATGGTGAGGAAATAGTAGGAAGCATGGTTAATTCCTGGGTTTCTGTTGAAATCTGAAGGTGCCATGCTCAGAGATGGATAAGACTCAGGTAATTTTGAGACTAAGGAAAAATGATGCATTTAAGGTGTCTGTCTAAAAAGATCCAAACTGAGCTATGCAGGGTAACTGGATATAGACACTGGAGCTCAGGAGAGAGCTAGAGTCACAAGTCTGGGCATCATAGGTACACAGTTGCTTATAATCCATGCCCATAGATACATTTGCCTGGAGCGAGAACACAGAATGAGAAGGTCAAGGGCTTTTACAAGAGCCTGGAGCTCATCGGGAGGTCAGGTAGTGGAGAGACTGAAGGTAAAGATGGAAAGGGGGGTGTGCACCATTCCCACCTGACAGCCCTCATTCTGATGGTCTCATTCCAGGTACGTGTTGTTACATCACGTGATGGGGGGCCTAGAAGGGACGCCAGGGGCCTGGGGCTATGTCCAGGGGGGCATGGGTGCCCTCTCTGAAGCCATTGCAAGCTCAGCCACAGCGCATGGAGCAAATATCTTCACTGAAAAGGTGAGCAGTCCTCAAAGCTCTACCTCGGTGATTGGCAAGGGTCCCAGGATAGAACAAAGGCTTGTATTTGGAAAGCTTCCTCCTTTGCTAATAAATAACATGGCATTTGGAATCAGAAGCTTGCCCAAAGTTATGCTGTCTGTTGGGACTAAGCAGGGGCTCTCTGGGTCCCGATCTCTCTGATCACCTCCCTTCCAGTTCTCTGAACCTCATGTAGGCTGACCCTTTGCATTGGACGGGGTGGGTTCAAGGTGTCCTAGGAGCATGGATCCAAGGAAGTGTGAAGATATGGGGCAATGTTTGCAATCACATCTGAAAACATCACAATATGAGTCTCTGGGGACAAAACACCACTTATTCTAAAAGGTCTTAGCAGGGCTATATTTGGGGTGGGGGTGGCCTGAGAGCAGCACAGAGAGGAGAGGCCCCCAGCATCCAACCAGGATTTCCCCCAGAGGATGGTGGTCTAAGACCTCTTTCTGGTGGGCTTAGGCGGTGGCCAAGGTGCAGGTGAGCAGCAGAGGCCGTGTCCAAGGGGTCGTGCTGCAGGATGGCACGGAGGTGAGGAGCAGAGTGGTGCTGTCCAATGCGTCCCCTCAGATCACCTTCCTGAAGCTGACACCTCAGGTGAGGCCTGGGGGTGGGAAGAGAGGTGGCTGCCAAGATGGGGGCTGGGAAAGGGTGCTGTGTGCCAAGAGAGCCAGGTCTACACTGAGTGGACAAAGACTAGGCAACTGGCAGGGCCAAGCCCTCCTCACCTGTGCTAGTGAGCCTTTCTCTCTCTCACCTCTTAGGCAGGTAGCAAGCAGGGAAGGCAGCTCACATAAAAAGAGAAAGATCTAGAAGAATGAGGTGGCCTCAGGTTCGTGGCAGGCAATTGACAGAGTCAGAGGTAGGAATCCATGGTTGTCTCTACAACATTTTTTCTCTCCTGATTGCTCCCCTTGACCAGTTCTAATCCTGCTTCTTACGTGGTTTATCACCTTGTTAAGACTGCATAGAAGATGACCACACAACTCCGGGGCATACTGAAGGACATTGACTTAGCACGCAGATTGGGAGGGCTCAGCTCATCTAGGCTGAGTCTGGCTGATCTGGGCTCCCTTCTGCCTCTAAATCCAGCTCTGCTTCCTAGTCAGTTCTGCTGATCTTGGCTGGGCCCATTCCTGTGCTTGGTGCGCTGACCATTGGTGGCTCCCGGAAGCCCAGGCACGTTCTCAGAGTCTGGCGGGGGGCAAGGCAAGCACGCTCAGTCCTGTACATACTTTCCAGGCCTCTGGGCATCACATTTGCTGACAGTGACCAACACAGGTCTCATGGTTGAGCCAGCAAAGAGCGAGAGGATGCCACAAAGCTACACAATAAAGAGGTGTGGATACAAGGAGGAGTGAGATTTGGGGAAATGTTTACAATCATCTATACCTTCCTGGTCCCAAAATATGACAATATGCAACTTTGAGGACAAAACCACCACTTTTTTCTAAGTGATTCTACCAACAAAACGCAGCATACACTAGTGCAAAGCATCTCCTTAAGGCAATTCTGACTTCTAAGACTTAATCAAGATTTCCAAGTGCTTAGTGGTAAGAAGAGAAAAGAACAAGTCAAAAGCCAAACCAGTTGCCGTGGAGTTGATTTCCACTACTGGCTTCTTTGGAGAAAAAAGAAGTGGCTTTCAGGAGAAAGAAGGGTCTTCAACTCAGCATCCTGCCTGAGGGCATACACTCACCTGACTCTCTCATTCCATGCGCGTCACAGTAGAAATCCGCTCCATGGAGTTTTCAATGGCTGCTTACCCAAAAGTTGATCATCAGACTTTTCTTCCAATGTGCCTTAGGGTAGACTCAAACTTTCAAACTTTCTGTTGGCAGTCATTTGTTTTAACCATTTACACTAACTGTGGACAAGAAGAGAAAGGAGGCTTGTGCACCCCAGGCCGTCATCCAAAGCAGTAGGATGTGGGGGGTATCTTACAGTGAGATCAGAGAACAGAGAGGAGAGTAAGGAGTAGATGGTGTTGAGTGGGCAGATCTAGGAAGGCTCCACAGAGGAGGTGGTTTTGACGGATGAAGAGGAGTTCTGCAGTCAGAGACTGATGGGCCAGGCTGAGCAAAGGCAAGCACAGCCTCCTCCCTGTCCTTGGGCACTTACAGTGGCTTCCCCTTCCAGGAGTGGCTTCCTGAGGAGTTCGTGGGGAAGATCTCTCAGCTGGACACCCAGTCACCTGTTACCAAGATCAACGGTAAGAGATGCACCTGGACTGCAGAGCACTCTCCTTTATCTCTGATCATTATGACTGGCCCATGTCAGCTCCTTCCTCTTCCTCTATCCAGTCCCTGTCCCCTGTGGCAAACACTTATTCCTGCTCTTCCTTCCCAGTTCACCACTCAGGTGAGCTGGGGAGTGCATACAAAGGAAAGACACTCAGGGGCTGAGGGTACATGTTCTTGACCTTGGCCTTGGCCTTCCTCTCTGACTCCTCAGTGGCTGTAGACAAGCTTCCCAACTTCCTGTCTGCACCCAACACTTCCGAAGGCCAACCATTGCCCCACCACCAGTGCTCCATCCACCTCAACTGTGAAGACTCCCACCTCCTCCATCAGGCCTTTGAAGATGCCATGGATGGCCTCCCCTCCCACAGGTGAGGGGACTGGTGGGCTTTTCCCCAGCTCACCTGCCCTGGTCCCCAGGGATGCATTTACAGCCAGGTGTGTAGGTAGGGGCATGGTTGCTTTGCCACGGCAGAGATGGGTCTTTTCTGCCCAATGCTGCATATGGCATCTACCTGGACCACACCTCAATTCCAAGGGCAAGAAATGCATCTCAAGCAATGGGTCTGTGGCCCAGGGTAGGTGGGAGGAGAGGGAAGATCAGCTTAGGAATGTGTCACAGGTTCTAGGACGGGATGAAGCACTGCAGGGTCCTGCTGGCATGTGGGAAGGAACAACGATGTGCTTCCTTCTGAGCCCCCATCATGCAGAGCTTCCTACTGCAGCTTCCTTGGACAGGCAGGAATGCTGCACTAGCTTATTTCTTTCCTATTGCTGATTGTCCTACAGACACAGGATGAAAACTTCTTCTGTGTCAGAACTAAGTGGAGGTTGGAGGATACAGAGACTAGACAGGGCATGAGGCACACAGAAAACTTATGAGACAGGCATACGAGTGTGTACAGCTAAGAAGCTCGGTGCCCTGCGAGAAGAGCAGAGGGCAGAGGCATAAATCCACTTTTAAATATTCATGGGCTTCCTACTGTATCCCGGACACAGTTCAGGGGCCTGGCCAGAGAGCAACAAGAAAATCAACAAGCCTCTGCCCTTCAGCTGATGCGAGAGAAGATGACTGGTAAATATGTGGCCAGGAAAGGCCTATCCGATGCTGCAACTTTGAGTAAATACATGGAGGGAATCGAAAGGATTGATGTAAATCCAGGGAAGAAGAGCAGACAGAGGGAAGGTCAGGTGCAAAGGCCCTGGGGCGGGTGTGTGTTTGCAGTGTTGAAAGGTAGCAACATATCTCAAGTGGTCAGAGAATTTGGGAGGGCAGAGAGGGAGAGGGTGCATCCCAGGAACCCTGAGGTGATGCAGGTAACAACCACCTGGGCCTCACAGGGAGATTCTCACAGGGAGAATCTGACCGGACTCCGTGTCTTCTCAAGGATTTCCCTGTGTTGCTCTGTCTCTGAGTGGTTCCCTCAGACCAGCTGCTGCTCTCAGACCTGACCCTCTCTTTTCCCCACCTGTTGCAGGCCTATGATTGAACTCTGCATCCCCTCCTCGCTGGACTCCACCCTGGCTCCGCCTGGCTGCCATGTCATCTCGCTCTTCACTCAGTACACTCCCTATGCGCTGGCTGGAGGCAAGGCCTGGGACGAGCAGGAGAGAGAAGCGTATGCAGACAAAGGTAGACAGAGTTCTGTTTCTAGAGCCATCTCCTCCCCAGACCACCCAACCCACGTGCCCCAAGGGGAGCGAAGTAAGTACCTGAGAGACTGTCAGATTCACAGTGTTGGCAAACACATTGATGTCTGCTGACATCCCGAAGTCTAGAGGGAAAGACTAATAAAGAAAACAATAACTGTAGCCCAGTGTACCAAGCAAACCTAGCAAGAAAGCCGCGAGCCAGAGAGACTGGAAGGCTTTCCAAAGAAAGGGACATTTGAACTGGGTTTTCAAGGATAAATAGGGGTTGTCATGATAAGAAAGGACATTCATAGCAGAGAGAAATTCTTGAGCAAAGCAGTGAGTAAAAAGAGCTTTGGATAGTCAAGGGAGACAAGTAACTTCATGCTCAAAGTTAGGATAAGAGGCCTTAGTTACAATTATCTATGGACAGGTTTGTTTCCTTTTTTCATTTTATTGAGGTATACTTTGTTATTGTTGTTGTTGTTATGTGCCCTCGAGTCACCTGCAACTCATAACGACCCTAAACCCTCCTCTATCCTGTGCCAATCTCACTGACTCCAACACACCTATTCTGATTACCCATCACTGAATCAATCTACCTCATAGACAGTCTTCTTTTCCTATGCTGTCCCTCCACCCTTCGAAGCATGATGTCCCTCTCCAAGGATTGGTCCCTCCTTACAACATGTCCAAAGTATGTCAGATTAAGCTTCAGAATCCTAGCCTCCAAAGTGCAGCCTGGTTTAACCCTCTCTAGGATGAACCCGTTTGTTTTCTTGGCAGTCCATGGTATATTCAATGCTCTTCTCCAACACCACAGCTCAAAGGCATCAATTCTCCTTCTATCCTCCCTAGCCATTGTCCACTCTCTGATGCATAACAAGTGATTGCAAAGACCATGGCCTGTATCAGGCGCACCTTAGTCTCCAGAGTGACTCCATTGCTCTTCAGTACTTTGGAGCTGTCCCTAAGAGCAGACTTTCTGATCACAATATATCTTTTAATTTCCTGTGTGCTGCTGCCAAGAGTGTTGATTGTGGAACTGAGGTATAAGTTACATGTAATAAAATGAATCCACCAAATTCTTTTTTAGTAAACATGTCCCATTGTTCAACAATATGATTGTGTCCTGTCTGCTGGGCTTTGGGACCTCTTGTCCTGGTCCTGATGTTATCTCACCCCTGCCATCTGGCCCTAGTGTTTGACTGGATCGAAGCCTATGCCCCTGGCTTCAAGGGCTCTGTGGTGGGCAGAGACATCCTCACCCCACCCGACCTGGAGAGGATCTTTGGGCTTCCTGGAGGGGTGAGTATGCCTTGTGTTCCTCTTCACGTGTTTCTCATGTACATGTGTTCCTTGGCCAGGCCCTCTCAGCTTTACCATGTCCACTGTCCAGTCTTCACTGGGACAGGAGGACAAAGGGCATCAGAGATGATGGCTGAGAAGGGATAGAAATGCTGGCAGGGGGTGGGATGCAGACATAGGGAAGAAGAATATGGAGAGAGCACATGAACCCTGTCAGCCTCTCTTGTCCAACCTTCCTCGGAGGGGAGTTTCATGCACTTCCTGGGACAGTCGGCAGGGAGACCAGGTAGGTACTGGGTATTGTCCCATGTGCCTTATGTCCAGGATGTTCAGCATGGTGAGTCCAAACTGAGCCGAGCTCTAGGAAAGAATCCACACTGGGCTCCTGGGCCTTGTTGCTGTTAGGTGCTGTTGAATGCCGCACATAGTGCCCCTATGAACCGCAGGCCTGAGCTCCGTCTGTCCTGTGTCATCCTCATCATATATGAGCCCATCGCCGCAGTCACTGTGTCAACCCATCTCATAGAGGATCTTCCTCTCCGTCACTGACTCAGCACCCAGGAAAGTGCAGATGATCTCATGAATACTTTTTGCTTGAATTAGTTGCCTAATGTTGGTAATACCAAAAGCAGATGACTTTAACAAACAGAAATTAATTTTCTCACACTTTAGGAGGCTAGAAGTCCAAACTCAAACTGGGAGTGTGGTCCATGTTGTATTAGGCAGCTCCGATCCAGACAGAGAGGAAAGGAGTCCAGGCAGAAGGGTCAGGGAAAAGAATTTCCTGGCATGAGAGGCCAGGAGCAGGAGGGCTGAGAAGAGGAGGAAATTACGTGCAAGTAGGGGTCAATAGCAAAGCTGATGCCAGGCACAGAGACAGGAGGTGGGATAGGAGTCAGCCTGAGGCAGGGGATGAGGTCATTCAGAGTACTGACAGGACAGCCAGAAGGTGGTCTCTGTGATAATGTCCAGCAGATACTGGTCTCTCTCTCCACACCTGCCTTACCTGGGAGCCTCAGGCGCCTCTGTCCTCGGCCTCTGGCTTCTCAGCCTCAGGGAGCCCTGTGCTACCATTTACTGTGACCTTGCTGGCACTTTGACCCCTGAGTCCAGTCTCAGATGGGTGTCTTGGCCAAACAAACATGTGCCAGCAGCCAAAATCAGCCAAAATCTTTCCATTTTTCAAAGACAGTGAGAGGAATGAATAACTCTTCTTGTTTCCTCAACATTTTGTTTCTCGCATTCTGAAAATGTTCTTGCCCCTGTCTTTCTTTCTACCTAAAAAATATCTCTGGAAAACCTTTCCTAATCCTAGGACATGTGCCTATTCTCTCTCTGCCCTTCCCTTTTCTGCACCTTAAAGTCTGAGCCCTTCCTGAGAGAACAGGGGAGGGAAGCAATGCCGAGGGAATGTCCTCTTTAGTTGGCCCAGGATCAGAGGCTGGAAAGCTAGATTACGACTGCGGCTCTGCCTCCCACAGAACATATTCCACTGCGCCATGTCCCTGGACCAGCTCTACTTCGCCCGTCCCTTGCCTCTGCACTCCAGTTACCGCTGTCCCCTCCCGGGCCTGTATCTCTGTGGAAGTGGGGCCCATCCCGGTGAGTGATCTGCAGACAGGGAAATAGAGCAAACAACCATAGAGGGAGGGAAGAAAGTTGGGAGGGGTAGAGACGGTCATGGCAGCCTAACAGAACAACCTCCTGTTCAGAATGCTTGGTCCCAGGTAAATGATAGTGGCCTGGGGCAGGCTGGCCACTGCCTCAGGTAGGCTCACACCTTCTCTGCATGACTTCCAGGATATCATATTAGGAGTGTTGAGTTTCTCAATTTTAGAATCCTCCTTTGCACGAATTCCAAGCCCACGTAGCTTCACTGAAGCTACACTTTCTCAAAGCTCTATAGACCTTGACCTTCTGGAAAGAGTTCATGCATCTTTCTATATACCCTTGTTCTCTCGTTTCACCGGCTAAGAGTCTGGCCATCTAGAACATCGGCTCTCAGACTTCGAAATGAAGTGCTTGTTTAGGAAGTGGGGCAGGGTTTATCTGAACAGTTGTCCCAGTGAGCCTGACACTCATGACCAGCCACCACCCTCTGCATAGCCACACTCTGGTTTGCTCTGGGTTTTGAGCAGAGCTTTGGTTCACGGTAGATTCCCTTCCAGGGGGCGGTGTCATGGGAGCAGCTGGACGGAATGCAGCCCATGTGGTCTTTAAAGACCTCAGGAACCTGTGACCGGGAACCACTTCTGACCCGGAAGACATTCTGATTCACCCTGGAGCTTTTAATCTCCCATTGGGTCAGTTTCCAAGTAAGCTCTGCTCCAATGGATATCCCTTGATCAACCAATACCTCAAAGCACAAATCACCATTTTAGAAGAATTGCACAAGTTAATCATGTGCCCCCATGCCTCCAAAATGAACTGGTTTTGTTTTATTAAAAATGTTTTGTATACATAGTGTGTATATATTTTTCTTTGGGGACTCTACTGTTTAGCTAGGAGTCCTTGTGTATAAGAAACTATTAATGCACTGGCCTATAAACACAAAGGGAGCTCTGGTGAATCGGAAAGGGAACACGTGGATCGGGGTGGTGTAGTCCGTAGGGAATTGCACTATTAACCCAAAGGTACCTCATTGGCTCTCCAACTCCACAAGGCAAAAGAAAGATGGGAGATCTCCCAAGCAATTTACAGCTCCAAATATCTGCTGGTGGATCAACTATGAGTTGGTTCTGATTAGATGGCAATGAATTTAAGTTTTAGTTAACCCAGAGGTTGAGGGCTTAAAAGTCCATTTTGATAACTGCCTTGAGAGAAAGGTCTGGTGATAGCATTCAGAAAAATCAATCAGTGAAAACTCTTGGAATTCAACTCAACTCCAACATGCATGAGGCTGCCGTGAGTTAGAATTGATTATGGCAACTGGTTTTTGCTTGCTTTTTTAAAAAAAAATATTCATTGAATTAATTTGTCTATGGTAATCTATATTTCCCTGGGCTTCCAACCAATGTTAAAAAATTTTAATGAAAAAGAATAACTAGAAGAGAAAAAATGATAGATCAGAGCTCTGCAATGGCAGACTCATAAAAGGCATAGTGAAGCCTTTCAGTAGCCTGTAGAGATTGTGTTGTTGCCAGGACAGTGACACATATTCAAAGCGGCACAGGCGGCTGCCACCTTTGAGCTGGACATTGTTGTTTCCCACTCTGCTGTTTAAGAGATTTGGTTGCTATACAACATCCACCTAAACTGCCCTTCTTTACTAAGCAGGAGATTATGTTTCTAACAAAGTGTTGAATTGTAATTTTTCCCTTTCCAATTTATCTACATGTTAAAACGCGAGGCCTTTCTATTTTTGCTTTGTCAGTCATTGCTGTACTGGGAAGTACAGGTTCAAAGTCCTGATGCTCCCATTAGTTTGAAACAGCCCATTTGACCACACAAGCAGCCCATCTCATTGTCTGAGACTCATAGATTGGCACAACTGCCCTGGTGAGGACCAATCAGCTGCTGCCACAGCTTCCTGATAAGTCTTAAGAAAGGAGCCACTTCCCTCAGTGGCCCTCAAAGCCATATACAGAACATGCCCTGAATAATGCTTGACATCTCAAGACATCAAAACCTCCAGAGTCAGGCCTGTAAGGGTTGAAAGTACCAGCAAGGTGGATTCAACTAAGACAATCTGGGAAAACATTATTCCCACTTCTAGGGCTTCGACCTCCTACTTCCCGTAGGCTATACCTGTTGCTTCACCAAAACCTCTCCAGATAGCCATGTTATTCTAACATGAATTGGGATGTTGCTTTGGTCACAAAGACTCATACAAATGACCTCATGGTGACAGCAACTCTCTGGGCCAACTTCTCCAGTTCTAGCAGCTGAGGCCACTGTTCAGAACAGGCCTGACTGCGAGATGATGAAAGATTTTCAGGAGCATCCATCTCCTCGCTCGTTTCCTAGGCAAATTTATACCGAATAAGCTACACCCACCTCATTATTTAATAAGCTCCGTTTTCTGCCTAAGTGTTGCATTAAAGATCGAAGTTGATAATTAGATAATCATGTATCAGCTCTACAATAAACACTCGGCACATGGTGGTGGTGCTGCTGCTGGTATTGCTTGTAAAGATGTTATTGTCATGTTTATGCTCTGCAGAAAGCAATTTTTTTTCAGTAATCTTTTTTTAACATGATACAATTGAAGCCAGCCTGTTGGAAGCTGTATGGCGAGGATAGAGGAGCATTACCTCTGGACCAAGCAAGCTCTTCCACATGGAAGAGGGAAGGAGAAGGAAAAACCAAATCAGTGGTCATTGGGTTGATTATGACTCCTGTGTCAGAGTAGACTAGGAAGAACAGCTGAATATTTACTGCATGGCTGATTCTGCAACGTGATTATCATATTTGATTTTTAAAACAACACTTACACAGGAAACTAACCTTATTAAGTAATGAGATGGGCTTAGCTTCATCTATATAAATGTGCTTGGGGAAGGAGGGAGGGGCGAGAACTGTGCTTTGCAGGGTTTTCAGTGACCGTTTTCTCAGAAGCCAATCATTAAGTCTCTAAGTGAACTTGTACTTCCAACCTTCAGGTTTGCAAGCATGTTAAGCATTAGCACATTAAGCTTTTCCACATGTCGAGCTACGAAATTAGGACTCCCTCCATGGAGCCTTTGTGCAACTGAGCTTCTGAGCTTGTTGAAAATTCCATCTTGGTTCAGGTTGCCAGTTTTTCTAAGATTTACTTTTCTCAAAAGATTTCCTAAGGCTCACAGGGCGAGGAAATGATGGTTTTGCATTTGATTTGGGTTGGCTTTAAAAAGAAAGAAAAAGCCGCTCCCCTGCCCGCCCCTCTCTGGATCCCTAGGGTCCCGGGATGGGGGGCGGTGAGGCAGCACACAGCCCACCGCCCCCATGGCCGCCCGTCGGAGCCCGAGGAGGAGGGGGCGCCGGGAGGCGCCGGACACCGCCCTGCTGGCCCCGCTTGCGCTGGGTTTGGGCCTGGC
>NW_006399756.1:32804963-32826390 GCF_000299155.1 Elephantulus edwardii
AAAAAAAAGAAAGAAAGAAAATCAAGCATGTAAGGAGGAGCAGGGCCTGGCTAGTTTGTGAGGGGAGTCTAAGTACTCTCTTACCCCCTGAAGACAGAGGCTTTGCTTATCCGGAATCCTCGGTCTCACTCACCCAACACTCACGCGCACAGGAGCTGGAGACGCAGGGGTTAGGCATTTGCAAAATGCTTGGAGTTTCTGGCACAGATAGAATCATGCTTGGTCTTTAAAAATATTAATCACTTTCTCCTTTTGTAAACAAAATCATAAATGCTTATGTAGGGCACATCAGTACTATACTAAGGAGGAAAATAAAACTCTCAAAGATTGTCTTACAGAGATAATCACTGTTAACACTTCACAATACGGAGCTCTGGTGGTCTACTGGGTAAGGAACATACAACCTCTGGAAAGCCACAGGAGGGTCAGTTATGAGTCCATTCCGACTCAATGGCACATAACGACAACAACAACTGCTTTATACTATTGCCATCTACTCTTTTACGTAATTAGGATCTTATTCAATGTATGGGTTTTGCATCTTTCTTTTTATACCATGTCATAAACATTTTTCAGTATCATAAAAATTCTTTGAAAGCATTACTTTTTATAACTGCGTAATAGTCTCTTGTAAGGATACACCATAATTTATTCTAGGACATTATGTTTAGCTTTGGTTTTGATTGCTAATTAGCATCAAACAGGTCTGAAGTCTAGAGGCTTTTTTAAAAAAAAAAATTATGTCTAGTGAAAGTGCAGCCAGGGTGCTCTTTGGAACAAGGATGATGCAAGATGGGCATGTTTTTAGGAGGACCCAGTGTTCAGAAAAAGATAGTCATGCTTGGAAAGGTGGAGGGTCAGTGAAAGAAAGGAAGAGCCTCGATGGGATGGATTGACAGAGACTGTAGCAATAGGCTCAAGTGTATCAGAATGGTGAGGATGGTGCAGGACAAGGCAGCGTTCAGATCCATCACTCATAGGGTTGCAATAAGTTGTAGTCAACTCAATGACACCTAACAACAACAATGGTGCTTTAAGGAACACTGGTGGGGTCATGCATGACGCATCAGGCTGCTAACTGCAAGGTCAGAAGTTTGAATCCACCAGTCACTCCTTGGGAGAAAGATGGGCAATATCCTCTTGATATTTACAGCCTCAGAAACCCAGTAGAAGGTCCCTATGAGTCACCATTGACTCAAAGGCAGTGGGTAATAACAATACTTTAAAGAAGCCCTGGCTGGGGGAGCTCTGGTGGCCTAGTGGTAAGGAGCTGCAACTACAATCCCAGAGGCACACAGTTCGAATCCACCAGATACTCTGCTGGAGAAGGAGGGACAATCTCTTCCTGTACCAGTCAGATCTGATTTGATGGTACACTCACACAAAAATAATAAAATTAAAAAAAAAAAGTCCTGGCTGGCACAATGTTTAAGTACTCAGATGTTAAGCAAAACATAGAGATTTGAATCCATTAACTATTCCAAGGGAGAGAAGATCTGGATCTGCATCCATAAAGATGGTAGCTAAGAAACGGTATGTGGGGTTGCCTTAGTTATTATCAGTGGAAACACACCACCACCACCTGCTACAGTAATGTATCGTTATCACAAGGGCTGCCACTGTCCAGGAAGACATCCCCCCCATATGGGAGCGAGAATTCAGGGGAAGCCAGGAAGGAGGGAAGAGCAAAAGAATGGGTTTAGTACCAAGAGGAAGATTCCCCACTGTCCAGTGATTTCCCATCATAAGTCTCGTGTCTCTGAGAGACAATATTGATCCCGACCCAGGCCCTGTGGGGTGTCCCTACAAGCCACTAGCACACGCAGCTGGTGGAGCAAGTGGGTTGAGTTTCCCTGAAGTGAAGACTTTGCAAATTGCCCATGTGCTGAGCAAATGGGTCCCTGCTGACTCCTGCATGTAAAACTCTTATAAGGATAAACAAGTCAGGGTCATATAGTTACCTGATTTACGGTTGGCCATTACCCCAAAGCAGTTGGGAGCACTTCCTGTGAGGCTCCATCATGTAAAAACCTGAAGTCCACAGTATCTTACAGTATCTCATCTGGTTATGTCATTAGGTAGCACAGGCAGCTCCCCTTGCTTGGGTGGTTCCTGCATGACGGGGTCCAGAGCCTTCATGAGATGTGATGTTTATGGCTCTGGGGGGGCAGGAATTTGGGTATCAGAGTTGGAGGAATGGCAGATGTGGCTGACCAAGCCACCTGTGGGCCCTGGAATTTTCCTGATACATGTCCTGTTTGTGACTGCTAAGCTCTTCTTGGGATTTTGCTATTACTCCCATGGTAAAGATTGAGATGTAACAGGAAGAAAAAGAGGGTCTCAGCATGTGACCACATTCTTCTGGGGAAAGAAAAAAAAATTATACAAAATTAAAAGAGAAGCACAGAATGCAAAGTAAGGAGAAACACAAAGAGACAGCAAACTTGGGGGGTGGGGACTAACCTAGAGAAGTCAGTTACGGAGCCCTAGTGTTTGTAATGATTAGGAACTTGGCTGCAGACAAAAATGTCAGTGGTTCACACCCGCCAGAAGTTCTGAGGAGGAAGGGATCCAGCAATCTGTTCTTGTCATGATTACAGCAAAGGAAATCCTACGGGTGACCCAAGGAGTTGTAAGAGTTGGAATCCACTCAACAGCGTCCAATAACAGCAACAAGAATCTATTGAATGCAATTAAGATTAAGGTATCATGCTTTACTTTCTAAAACTGGGGATATTTATTAATGATAGAAAATACAGTGTGGATGGAAAAGGCACTCTCCGGCCTTGCTAGCAACGACATGAGTTTTTGTTTGTCAATAGGACTCAAAAGCCAGCATTTGTGTACTTTGATGCAGTCAACAACTTGTCACTTAGCCTAAGGAAAATAACAGAGCTGTCCCCATGGATTTGGTACAAAGATATTCATGCAGTGTTGTTTGCAATGGCCAAATACTAAATTAATTATGGTAATAGCATGCAGTGGAATATTAAACAGCAATTTGAATTAATATCACCAGTTGTAAAACGTGCATGGGTACAGAGGTGGGGAGAGCTGACCTCTACTAACTTTACAAGGGGGAACAATCTTTACTAACAGCAACAACAACATAAAACCAATTCCAGCGGAGTCAGATACGCCTCTTGCATTTCATTTTCCAGACCCTCTTTTACCAACCATTCCTTCCATTCACTGCTTCTCCGCCGGGGTCAATAATCCATTGCAATGGCCACATAGAACTCGCAAACAGTACTTGGGATTATGAGGTTTACAAGGGAAGTAACAAGTTACAATTTGGATTTAGGAAAACTCAGGATATAGCTCTTACAGGGCAGCCTTAGCTCGGCTTGAAGGCAGGCCTGACCTCTGCCCTGCTTGGGCAAGTCTTACAAAGCTCCTTCAGATCTGCCAATTAAGTGCAGATTAAGTGCAATTAAGTCTGGGCCAAAGGTGATCAATTCTTTCTTAAAAAAATTTATTTTATACTGATTTATTTACAAAGTTCAAACACACTGTTTTTCACACCAGGTCTAACCCATTTCCTTCAACACCCCCCGCTCCCCGCGCCTGTCAAATTGTGCAACCCTATGATTAACCCTCCTTCACCCCTCCTCATCCCTCTGCTTCCTCCCTCCCCTCTGCCTTGGATCCTCATACTCATTCTACAATAATGGTTTTATACAGCTCTTGCTCAGTGGGTCAGTTGACCCAGCTCTCTGATAGATGCCTGAAGGCACTTAATCCACCAGCAAGCACCCTGCTTTCTCAGTCTCTGTGAGAACTAGTCTCTGCTTCTCACACAGGTCCCTCCCTGGTTCTCCAGCACCTCCGCCATCATTTCACGCAGTCTCTTTATCTCACACACTCCTTCTGGTATCACAGTTCTCCATCTCTAGGTCACAGAGAGATCTCAGGTCCAAAGATTATGCTGAGTTCTCTGTTCTTCCCTCCCCCCCCCCGCCCTTTTCTTTCTTGATGGTAATAAGAGCCTCATTTTCTGCCTCTCGGCCATCTCAATCTAAGCCTGGTGGGATGGAAAAGTGAACCAGCCGTCACATTAGCATCCTATTCATCTGCACAGACATGCAGTGAATGCAACAATGAACTTGAGCCTGGTTTTTGATGATGGTTCAGGTCAAGGCAAGGTTGTTCATAGGGTCACTAATGAATCATAGTCAACTCAATGGCACCCAATGACATTAACAACATCCCAAAGATGCCATTTCCCTTATTTACATAGTTAGCAAGCTCTCTAATCCTCTCGTGGGTCCAAACACCTCATATATGCATAGTGAAGGAAGCTCTACTGACATTATCCCAAGTGTGACACTTCTCTGCTGGTTTGAACCCACCAGTGCTACTCAGGAAAAAGATAGACAATCTCCTCCTGTGTGATTTACAGACTCCAGAACTGGAGGGTTAGCTATACATTGGTTCCAACTCAGCAGCAAAGAGTTTGAGGGGTTTTGATCCAGCCAATGACAATAGCTTAGAAGTCATATTTAATAATCCGTTGCACTGCACCTGTCATGGTTGTTAAAGTATTATTTTTTAAAGCACATGAGGAAATGCTAATAAATAATAAGATGCTGTGTAATGCCAACTCTGTATGTTTATTTATATAGATATTGTTGTTAGTTGCCACCGAGATGGCCCATGTACACAGTAGACACAGATTTTAGGGCCGTAACTGTTCAAACACAGATCTCCAGGCTTGTCTTCCAAGGAGTCTCAGAGGGAAGTTGAACTGCTAATCTTTCAAGTGTTTGATTGTTCACTTGGAGTTTATCTTGTTTTATCTAAAATGGTAATAGCTGGGTTGTCTTGTACTGATTAGCTCTGTAGCTAGTTAGATGTGCCTTTGACCAGTAGTAGATTTGGAAGGTGAATGAAATAATATGGAGCAAAGGATATTAGTATGCAGAAACCTTCTAAAACAATGGATCATAAGAGAAAGTAATGCATTATAGATGTAGATAAACCTCTTGGTGGATCTGAAAAGGAAAATTAGCGTGTCTTTCAGAGGTGAAATGGGAGCCCTGGTGGTGTAGTGGTTTAAGCATTGGACTACTAAGTGAATGGGCAGTGGTTCAAATTCATCAGCCCCTATACAGAAAACGAGGTAATCTGCTTCCATAAAGTTAGTTTTGCAAACTCTATAGGGCAGTTCTACTCTGTCCTCTTGGGTTACTATGACTCAGAATCAACTCCATGACAGTGACTTGATTTTGGTTTTCTCCCAGTGGTGAGACTAGCTTGGGTCTCTTTTTCTTACTTTTGTATCATTTTATGTATTTTACAATGAGTGGATTGGCCTACTGGCAATATACTTGCACTGCAATCCCAAAGACATGGGGTTCGAGGCCACCAGCTGCTCTGTGAGAGAAGGATAGGCAATCTCCTCCTGTGCAATTAACCGCCTCTGAAAACCCACTGGAAGGTGAGCTCTGACTCTAGAGTACACAGCAACAACAACAGCAACAGGGCATGGAATAAGAATAATTTTCACTATCTCTGTTTTCCTTGGATGGAAACCTGGTTGATTTGTCTTTCAGATGGTCCCAAAAGATCAAAGAGGAGAAAAAAGTATTAGAACATGGAACATATGATTTTCTGACTCCAAACAGTTGGTACCAGTCTAATTCAGCTCATTGGCACTGGCTCTGCTGGTGTAGTCCATAGGGAGTTGTCCTGTTAACCCAAAGGTGGTACATATCTGGTGGTTCAAATCCCCAAGCTGCTCCTTGGGAGAAAGGTGGACAATTTCCTTCTGTGTGACTTACAGCCTTGGAAATCTGCTGGAAGATCAGCTATGCATGAGTTCCAACTTGACAGCAATGGGGGTCAGGCAACCCCAATCTTTAGACCTTCCAATATTTTTTGACAGCTTTCAATTTGCCTAGATTCATAGTTTGCACATTCTAGCTATAAATGGATGTTTGAAGCTGTTCCTCCTCATTTTGAGTCATGTCACATCAACACATGAAGGTCCATATTGGTGAATTACTTAGTCCACTTAAGATAAGAGATGTGGATCCTTCCCTAGTCAAGCCTGCAGATGTGAACACAGCCTGGCTGACACCTGAGTAGCAAACTTGTGAGCAGAGGATCCAGCTCCGCTGTGCCTGGATCCCATAGAAACTGTGAACTAACAGATGAGTGTTTGTGCTCATTTGTTACACATTGATATGTAACTAATCCAAGGAAGAAGACCAATTATGTCTCATGAGGGTACTCAGAATGTTCAATGGTTTAGATGAAATTGTTCCTCTCAATTCTGAAGTCAAATGAATGGTTCAGTGATCTGAACTTCCCTCCTCTGGTGACTGGCCATCCTTCCACTTACTGTTCTCAGTCTGTGGTTCACTGTAACAGAAGCCAGCAAGTTCCACAGTCCTGGGTTTGTATCTTCGTTTTACCACCACTTAGCTTTGAGCAGTTTCCTTAACTGTCCCGATCTCGGTTTCTTTTTCTGTTTGTTTACTATTTTTATTCGTTTGTTTCCAAAGTTCATATACATTGTGTTTCACGCTGTTCTTCATTCACATTGTGCTTCATACAGTCATTCTCATGCATTATGTTTTATAAAGTTAATCACCATTGGACTATGCCCATTATTATCCTGTCTTTTCACCTGGATCCTTTCCATTTACTTCCCCTTCCTCCATATACCCACCAATGTTCATAGCCGTGTTATTCACCATCACAAGAGCAAGGAAACAGCCCAAATGTCCATCCAACCACAACTAAATGGATTGAGAAATTGTGGTATAGTCACACAATGGAATATTATGCAACACTCAGGAGCAATGATTTTAAAAAATACACAGCATGACTTGGGAGAGACTGGCGAGCATTATGCTTAGTGAACAAACACAGTCTCATAAGCAAACACTGCATAAGACCATTATTGTAAAAATAGAAGGATAACTACTAAAACATGTATGGGAACTCAAGGTAGCAGAGGGCTGAAGATAGGTAGGAGCGAAACCACAGAGTTCTCAGTTCTTAAGTAACTAAAGGGGGGGGATGATATTTTTCTGGTACATAGCACCAAACAAAGACTAGCTTCCTTCCTTCTTTTTTTTTCAAAAGGAGATATTGTTTCTCTCAGAAAAATAGAGAGAACGAGTATCCTCAGAGGCATTCTAAGCCTACCTGAAACAGGATAATGACATTAAAGCCTTCACCAGAATAAATGGAGTAAGTTCCTCTTCGTTTTAAAACACTGGACATCTCTTAGTAAGAGAGCCCCCAAGACAGGAGCCTCTGTCCTAGAGCAGCAGTACCTACGCACTCCTACAACAAACTGTACATGGAAGCACACACGGAGATCAATACACCGGGCAAGAGAGACGGGAGCAGACAGGCAGTTTGCCAAAGGCAGAAACCTGTGTGTGGGCTGTTAAGCTGTATTTCTGGCCCAATAAATCAATCTGCCTTGAGCTCCTCCAAGTCCATGACTGTAATTGGAGCTACCTTCCTCAGGGGCTGTTTGTTACCCCCAAGGTCAGGTGACAAACTCTGGCTCTCAGCGTCATGTGCAGCCGCTCTTCACCTGCCTCTGGGGAAAGCTTTCCAATGGCTGGAGAATCACAGCTAAAACCCGTTTTGCTTGCAGGCTGATGAAAAGGTGGAAGAAATGGATTTGGTTAGCCTTTGAATTCTCTTCTTGTCAAATTTCTAAAACTCACTTCAACATTCTCTTTAGGATGCCTCCCCTACAACTAGTGTCATTATTAATTTGTGGTTTTGTTGTTTCTGTTGAATCTTTCTGTCACAGAAGTACCTGGGCACCAGCCCAAGGAAAAAAAAATATCAGGTAATAATAACTGCTACTGAGCCCAGGGTTATGTCGGAACAGCACCACTAAGCATTTCACAGGTACAACGTCACTTTAAAAGGGACCACTGATGGTACAATGGTTAAACACTTGACAGCTAACCAAAAGTCCACCAGGTCAAACCCATTCATGGGTCTGTGGGGAAAAACACTTAGTTAGCTGCTCTCATAAAGGCTGTTGTTGTGTGTCATCAAGTCAGAAGTGACACTTGCTGACCCTCCAGTGGGTTTTGGAAGGCAATAAATGACACAGGATGAGATTGCCCATCCTTCTTCCATGGAGCACCTGGTGGATTTGAAGCCTGTGCCTTTGGACTTGCCATGTAGCGTCTTACCACTAGGACACCAGCTTTGGAAACTCCATAGAACAGTTCTTACTCTGTCCAACAAGACCACTGTGAGTCAGAATCTACTTGATGGCACACAACTTCACTTAAATCTATAACAAACTCAATAATGTGACCCAATCAGAGCTGTCTTTACAGACGAGGAAATAAGCACAGTCAAAGTGACCCTGTCAAGATTTGAACTAAGTTCTTCAGATACAAGAACCTACACTCTGGATCCAGCTGTTAGACAATTGGTTGTATCCCGAAGTTCCACGGATAATGAACCTATTATGTATAATAGGGCTATTTATGAATGTGAGACAATGGTCTCTGGTCACAAAACACAATCTTTGGGAGGGAGACTGAGGGGACAGCATAAACCCCATTTTTATGAACCCCCATTAATACCAGAAGCAGAAGTAGGCCATAAAAATTATTAGCTTAAGACAAAAACAAATGCCCCAGGTAAAGTCTTATCTGTCCTTGCAAAGTAAAAATTAACTAGTGTCTACATGACACAAAAAGAGTGAAGGCTGGCAAAGTAGCCATCCTGTCAAAAGCCGACCCACATGACTGATCCCCTGACCCACCAACCATGATCTCAATCTCCCCGCTGTGACAGTGGCACCCAGCCAAGCCATAAAAGCAACTATGGGGGGGGGGGGACTCAGGGCTTTTCCCCTCACCACCTTCCAAAGGAGGGAGAAAGTCTCCACATGTGGAATAAAGTGCTTATTTGTATTTACAAACATGTGGATTAATTCTTTTGAGGGGCATTTTGTGGGCAGAACAGAGACAAAGCATTCTTAACAATTGTAGTTGTTAGCTACATTCAAGGTCAGTATGTTAGAGACTGACCTGCAAGCCACATTTAATAGGAATGGTCAAATTTGGAGAGAAGACAAGAGAGAGAAGAGAGGAGAGGAGAGGAGAGGAGAGGAGAGGAGAGAGGAGAATGGACTCTCACTGTCCTTGGTTGTTTATGAGAAAGCAAGTGCCATGTTAGGGAGCTCCAAGTGACAACTGCAGCAGCCTCTAGGATCTGAAACTAGCAAAAACTTGAAGCTCTCAGACCTACAGGTGAAGGAACTGAATCTGTCAGCAGCCTGATGAGGAAGGAAGTCAGCCCTTCTCCAGTCAAGGCCCCAGATGAGAATGCAGCCCAGATTACACTTGACACACAACCTTATTTAGACTATGGCTGAACTAATAATGCATGTGTGTTGTTTTCAACTGGTGAGTTTGTGGTAATCTTTTATACAGCAATGGATGATAATACAAGGTAGAAAGCCAGACAGCCAGCCCTATAGTGAATGCTAGCTGAATCCATACAGAACACTCTAGAGGAATTTGCTGGAGAGACAAAGTTCTGAGTTTCTCACTAAGACTGAGCTTGAGGAAGAACTGGACTTGCTGAATGAGAAAGTCTAGTTGGTCCAGGGTATGGTGTGACAAAGGCAGAGAAGTGCGTATAAGCTGAGAGCACATGGTTGGATAAAAAGCAACACAGGTTGTTTTCAGAGCCTGGAGAAGATCATCAAGTTTTGTAAAGGAGAAGGTCAATGAAAC
The DNA here is from genome assembly GCF_000299155.1 of Elephantulus edwardii. Taxonomy (NCBI): domain Eukaryota; kingdom Metazoa; phylum Chordata; class Mammalia; order Macroscelidea; family Macroscelididae; genus Elephantulus; species Elephantulus edwardii. The sequence continues at coordinate 32,814,704 of NW_006399756.1, forward strand.
AATGAAGACATAAAGTGAAATGACTAGAACCAGTGGTTACAACAGTGGTTCAAAATAGCAACAGCGGTGAGGACAGCATAGGACCGGCCGTGTTTACTTCTGGTTTACGTGGAGTCACTGTGAGTCAGATATGATGGCACCTACCAGCAAAACAATGAGCAATGAGGTTGGACAAGAGGTTGAGTAGCTGAGACCATAACATTTGGCTGAAGATTAGTTTCATTCCACAGCTAATGTGGCATTTGTTTGAGGAGACATGTGCTGGACACGGGATTTTACACGTATTGGAGGATGGCTGGTTTAGGTGGCCACATTCACAGAGTAGGCAGAGGTCATCCAAGGCAAGCTTGTGCACTGCCCTCTCACGCCTTCCCTGGGTTTTCTGTAGGGTCTATCCTATAAAGGCCCCCAAATGGCTACAATTGGCCAAATTAGCTGAGATTTATCAGTTTGTTTTCTCTTAGGAAATATGGTTTTCCAATAGACTTGTTTTTTTTCTACTTTCTTCCCCGAATAAGGCAAATTTACCATTCCCCATATTGTTAGCCACTTTGCAGAACTAGATAAACATCAAGCGGCTAATGGGTTTCCCTTCAACTAATCTGCTAACATTTCCCATCAGCCTAGACAGTTCTTACGATGTCAGTCTAGAGGCAAAGATGCGCCTGATCTGGGCCATGATCTTTGCAATTACTTGCTAAGCATCAGTGAGCTGGACGATGACTAAGGATGACAGAAGAAGAATTGATGCCTTTGAAGTATGGTGCTGGAGAAGAGTATTGAACATACCATGGACTAGGAGAACAAACAGGTCTGTCTTGGAGAGGATGAGACCAAGTTTCTCCTTGGAGGCTAGGATTTTGAAGCTCTGGCTCATATACTTTGAGCATGTGGCCAGCAGAGACCAGTCCTTGGAGGAGGACATCATGCTTGTACAGGTGGAGAGACAGCGTTGGAGAGGAAGACCCTGATGAGATGGATTGATACAGTAACTGGGGCAATAGGTAGGTGTGTTGGAGTCAGTGAGACTGATTCAGGATTGGGCAGGGTTCAGAGCTGTTGTGCAGAGTCGCTATGAGTTGCAGGTGACTTGGTGGCACATAACAACAACAACAACATATTGGGAATTGTTTGTGTATGAGGTATAGTCAGCTGCTTTCTGCCATTTTTAGCCCGTCACTGAATTTGTATAGTGTTTCATCTTCCCCCTGCTTAGTAAGTTCCCTGTCCCAATAAACACACATCTTTTAGTTTGTCTCTGGGTCAATATTTTGACCTGTCCGCTAGCATGGCCCTTGATGGACTTTGCTTTTGAGGAACAAGCCCCAACCCCCTCTTACAAGACACCCAAATGAACTATTCAGAAATGGAAGTGTGTTTAGGAATGGGAAGTTTTCACCAAGAGGTGACACATCTTTAAACTACTGTTCTTCATTGTCTGCCCAGGTTGGGAAGTCAGTGTAGTATGTCAGGAGGGCAGTGTGAATTGTTCTCATCTCTGTAAACACATTGTGTTGCCAGCAGCTTCATTGTAAATGCTTCTTTGTTCACCTCTGCTAAAAGAAAGGAAACAGTTCCTGGCCCTGGGCTCTGAGTTTGGGATTCTTTTGATTGATAGCCTAGAACTGGGTCAGTTTCAACTCTTTGGTACACAACAACAACAGCCCAGAATTGATGCCTTTGAGTTGTGATGCTGGAGAAGAATGTTGGACATACTTTGGACCGCCAGGAGAACAAATAAGTCTGTTTTGAAGGGGGTGAAACCAAGCTGCTCCTTAGAGGCAAGGATTTTGAAGCGCCATCTCACATACTTTGGGCATGTTCCCAGGAGGGACCAGTCCTTGGAGAAGGGCATCATGCTTGGAAGAATAGAGGGACAGCGCAGGAAAGGAAGACCCAGGATGAGATGGATTGACTCAGTGACTGGAGAAATGGGATTAGCTCTGTCGGAGACAATGAGTTTGGCTCAGGATAGGGCAAAGTTCAGAGCTTTTGTACATAGGGTCGCAGGCGACTTGACAGCACATAACAACAACAAACCAAACAATATTAGTAAAACTCATAAGTAATACCAGTTAGAGTCTTCTATTCCATCCAAGAACAGTGTGGAAGCCTCTATAGCCTGCATTCACTTTGGGCCCATGGTATAGATCTGTATTTCATCCTAGGATCACAGGAAATGGGAGTCCAGAGACTAGGTTTTAATTAAAGAAGCCAGCAAATCATCTGTACCCAGTATAAACGACAACAGCCCATATTTGGAGATGAGAAGTTTAATAATAGTAAACAAAGTTCCTTGGACAAAAATGACCCAAGTGGGAACTGGTTATTAGGAGAAAACCAAAAGCAAAACACTGCTTTTAGAATAACTCTCTTCCATCTATAATGAGAAAGCCTCTCTCTGTATAGAGCCACCTACCAGCACGAGTCACCCCAAAACCCAGCTCCTGATTGCTGCCCCTCAGCCCAGGAAGCAGAAGCACAATGGGACAGTCAGGTGTAAATTATAGGAGTCTGTCAGGGCAGGAAGCAAGGTGAGCTATAATAGTAGAGTAAATTAATCTCACATAAGTGGCATTAGCAGTTAAATAAATAGCCGTCTCCCCACTAACCCTGACTGGAATGCTGAGTGACCATGCCCAGCCAGGGGACAGACAAAGCTTTCTGCAGAGCAGGAGTCAGGTCACAACAGACCACTCGCCCACTGTTTGGCCAGCTCTCTGGAAATCTGGCCGTATGCAGAAAAATGTTGGTGTTCTTCAAAATAGTCTACGTTGGGAAAAGGAGATGGCTTGACTCCCGTCGGTGGCCCAGTCACCTATTGTGACCAAGTGAGTCAGCCCTGAGTGATGACGAAGGGGTCACCCAGGCCTTGGGGTAAATTGAGTGCACTGTATTCTAAAGATGGCTGATGGAGAGTTTCCGTTCCAGGCTGTGCATGTGCTAGTTTTATTTTTAAATGGCCAGCCTCTTTTTTGTTTGGTTGGTTGGGCTTTTTTGAGGTTTCTGCTGCTTTCACGATTCTGAAGTGACCTCTGTTCAGGTGAGTGGAGGGCAGGGTTCTCTGGGACCTGAGAGGCCACAGAGCATGGTGGGAGACCAGAGTCTGAGGTAAGTCCACACACAGTAGATCTATGAAGTAAAATTAACGTTATTTAGATTAAAACAAAAGTGAAAAGGCCGTTAATTGGAGCCCTGATACACTAAAGTTCCTCTCCTGCAGTGACACCAACCTTTACAAGGTGGATGATAACACAGTGGAGGTGAGTAAGAGAATTCATAGTGGACAACATCCTAAAGAAGGTTCCTGGTAACCTTCAAAAGCAGTTACTGTTGTATCAGCTGTGTGAATCGTCTGGTGTCCGACTAGAACTGGGCTTTATAGGGTTTCACATTGCTTAGGGACCCCAGATCTCTTATGGAGGGAGAACTATTTACCCTGTAGGTAATTCTCGGTAGGGCAGAGGGATGCTTCGTGAGGCTCTCATCCTCACTGTCTGCGTTTGTTCAGAATCTTGACCTTTGTCCCAGTGAATTTGTAATCCCAAACCGCTAAAGCAGGGGAGGGGCCACATCACGTGGGTGAGACCAAGGAACTCCAGCATCTCCACCTATCCTACCCGTCTTCTGAGACTGACTGAGGTACACTTGGGCACTGGGCGAGGTGGGTAAGGATTGTGGAAGAACCAAATGGAGATAACCCTGGTGGCACAGCTTCAAAGCACTGAGCTGCTAGTCAGCAGGTTGGCTGATTCTAGCTTACTCAACAGCTTCTCAGGCAAAGAACTACGTATACGATTTCATAAAGGGTAAAGCCAAGAAAATCCTACAGGGCAGTTCTATTGTGAGTTAAAATTCATTAAACAGCACCCATCAAGAACAGCAAAGTGAACATGTTATATTGAACTTGTTGCTGGTAACATAATGCATTTATTTGTATGAAAAGAGAACCTAATATTATACATTTGATTTCATGTTAGAAATCAATACCCAATGACCTAAAAATAGTAATAACTCTACTAATTTATTATACTAACCTTCAGTGTAGGATGAATGTTATTCAAATAGCACCCACCATGAAGCAATCACCAATGAAGTATCTCCATGCAATAGAGTGGAACCCTGGTTTATAACCCTGATAAATCTTCACACTGCAAGATCTCTCAGCCCTGGGCAAAGGGAGTCAGCTGGTCACCTTACCATTCATGAGCACTCTAAAATGAATATATGAATGAGTCTTAATTTAAAAGCTTCATTTAAGAGATTAATTTGAACTCTAAGAGCATAGTATAGTACCTCTTTCTTTTAACAGTGAGGATGTCTTTTTAATTGCCATCTAGTTGAAACCAACTCAAAGCAGACGCTCCTCTGGGTCCTCAAGGCTGGTAATCACGCAGGAGAAGATTGTACATCTTTCTCCTGAGGACCCACAGGTGGATTGGAACAGCCAGAGAACGACAGCCTTTGTGTTTCCAATGCAGCCCCCTATTGACCATGTCAACTGAAATTCACTAATACGCAAAGTCTATATATTGGATCATTTTATAAGATATATGTGTATATATAAACACTCACTACTTCCTATTCCAGAACAAACCAAAATCACTCATCTGACAGACAAGACATATAATGTGGGCACTAAGAATAACTTACACACATTTTATGAATAACAGGAACTGAAGACCACAACAGCTCAAAACTACTATTGATGAACTCATTGAAAAGCATTCATCCAAACATTGGAGAAATTCCTCTCTGGCAACGCACAACAAGGACCAACAAATCTGAGTCCTCAGGAGACCCGTGGAGATCACCAGTTTTTGCTCCTGAACACCACATTTGGGAGGATTTACTGGAAGGTAGCCTTTAATTGCATATATGAAGAAAAGTCTAACTTGACTTGTGAGTGATTCACACTAGGGAACCATGGGAAGGATTTGCATTCTCAGGTCGTTCTGCTGAAAATTATCCAAAAACGTTTGGAACAATATGTCAATAGAGAGATGCCAAATGTGCAGGCTGGATTTAGAAGAGGTCGTGGTACTAGGGATATTACAGCTAATGTTAGATGGATCTTGGCAGAAAGCAGAGAATACCGAAAGAATGTCTATCTGTGCTTCATTGACTATGCAAAGGCTTTTGACTGTGTGCATCACAACAAGCTGTGGCTGACTCTGAGAAGAATGGGAATCCCAGAACACTTGATTGTGCTAATGTGAAACCTATACTTGGACCAAGAGGAAGTCGTCAGAATAGAGCAGGGAGACACTGGTTGGTTCAAAATCAGGAAGGGGGTCCATCAGGGATGTATTTTGTCTCCATACCTTTTCAATCTGTATGCAGAACACATCATCCTAGATGCTGGACTATACAAAGAGGAATGTGGCATCAGGATTGGTGGAAGAATCATCAACAACCTGCATTATGCGGATGACACAACCCTGCTTGCTGAAACTGAGGAGAACCTGAAGCGCTTGCTGCAGAAGGTCAAGGACTGCAGCCCCCTATATGGATTGAAGCTCAACATCAAGAAAACAAAGATTCTCACCACTGGGCCAATTGACAGCATCAGTATGAATAGTGAAGACATTGAGATAGTTAACAGTTTTAGTTTACTTGATTCCATAGTCAACACTCTTGGTAACAGCAGCCAGGAAATCAGGAGATGAATTGCATTGGGAAAGTCGGCTGTGAGAGACCTCTCAAGAGTACTGAAGAGCAATGACATCAGGCTGGAGACTAAGGTGCGCCTGATCCAGGCTATGGTCTTTGCAATTATGTGCTATGCATCAGAGAGTTGGACAGTGAATAGGATGATAGAAAGAGAATTGATGCCTTTGAGTTGTGGTGCTGGAGAAGAGTGTTGAATATACCATGGACTGCTAGGAGAACAAACAGTTTTGTCCTGGAGAGGGTGAAGCCAGAATGCTCCTTGGAGTCAAGGATTCTGAAGCTTCGTCTGACATACTTTGGGCATGTTGCAAGAAGGGACTGGTCCTTGGAGAGGGACATCATGTTTGGGAGAGTGGAGGGACGGCACAGGAGAGGAAGACCTTCGATGAGATGGATCGATTCTGTGAATGGAGTGGTGGGAATGAGTGTGTTTGAGACGGCGAGGTTGGCACAGGATAGAACGGCCTTTAGAGCCCTTGTACATAGGGTCTCTGTGAGTAGCAAGCAACTCGATGGCACATAACAACAACAACAATAAGAAGTCACTCCCTTCAGACACGTGAAAGAATGACAGCAGGTTAATTCCACCACTCCTTGGGAGAATGTGGAAACAGCCTGTTCTTAGAAAGACTCAGGGCTTTAGAAAGCCTGTGGAGCAGTTTCACTGTGTCCTCTGCGAGTCAGAGTCAAAAGCAACTGAACCTAGTGGGTTGAGTGGCTTGTAGGTACCAATGGGTGGGTGGTCATTCCTCCCTCTCACACTTCTTCATACAACTGCTCCTGTTGTTTGTGGTGTTGTGTACCATCAAGTTGGAACCGACCCATAGCTGACCCCCCAGAGGGTTTCCAGAGGCCATTAATCACACAAGAGGAGATTGCCCGTCCTCCTCCCTGGAGGAACTGGTGGAATTGAACCACCTGCCTTTGGGATTGCAGCACAGCTTCTTGCCACTAGGCCACCAGAGCTCCTTATTTCCTGTAATGCCTCTCTTCATGAAACTGTTTGGGGCAAAAGAAACTGTGGGAGAAGATTATCTATTTCTCTTCATTGTTATCTTTCTTGTCTCTGCAATTGTAGAGAACTCTGGGGTCTCCCTACCTAGAGAAGGCAGATTGTCTTGACTTAGAGGAGGTGGCTGAGAGGGGAGGGAAATGTGGGTCCTGGTTCACACCTCTCCCCTTTCTCCCTTATGATGCTCAGGAAATGAGAGCATGTTCCCGGTCAAGTGCTTTCAGCAGGACGACTTGACATTTTCCTGTCCACACACCATTTGGCAAGGGCAAAAGATTCGATGAGCCATCACGCCCTTTGCTGGTTTTTTTTCTAGGACAAAAGTAAAGAGCTCATCATATTACCAGGGGAAAGGGCCTGCCTCTGCAGAAACGGAGAGGATCATGCATTATCTTGTTTCTGTGTTTAAAGTGTTCTAACAGAAGCTACACAGACACTTGGTTGGGTTACAGACCCTGCTGGGATCTGATGCTTGTGAACTTGTATCCAGAGGAGAGAGTTAGCTTTTGCCAGGACCAGGCAGCATCAACTTCTGCAAGGTCCACCGTGGATAAATATTTGTAATATACATGCTGTGGTTGCAAATGTATACAGTAAATGCATTGATATGTTTATATTAAAATATCTGGGAAATATTCATTATCCCAGGCAGAATTATGAATGCTTTTCTATTGTGTATCTATTTTCTAGGGCTACTACAATAAGAAAGAAAAAATAATGTAATAAAATCTAACAAAAGAAAAGTCAGTCATGGTTCCAGCTCTTGAGCACAAATACTACGTTGATACCTGACAGATAAAGGGAGATAGAGGCAATGCCATTATTTTTAGATCTTTTGTGCCTACCATCACTCAACCCATTTCATGAACAAGCGCTACCCAGTCCCACAACATCTGCACTATGTGTTGTGATTGGAACACTGTGATCTTTTGGGCTTATTTCTTTCTGGGCTGATTTTTGATTGTATATTGCCAGGCCTTTCTTCCTACTCAATCTTTGTCAAGAAACATCACTGAAACCTGTACAATGTCATAGCCACACACTCCACTGACAGACAAGTGGTGACTGCACATTAGAAACACTGGTATGTGAACCCAAGTGTCTTGCAGGAAAGGCAAGAATTCTTCCACTGAATTACTATTGACCAATATTAACTAAAAAACAAAACAAAAACAAAAACAACCACCTCAAAAATCTTAAACTAATTTCTGTTGAGACAAAACTGACTCATAGCTGACACTCTGGAGAGTTTTTGGAAAGCTATACGTTGCACCAGTCAGGCCACGGAATTTTCAGTCACTTGCTATGCACCTGAGAGCTGAACAATGAATAAGGATGACAGAAGAATCAATGCCTTTGAGTTGCAATGTTGAAGAAGAGTACTGAATATCCCATGGACTGCTAAAAGAACAAACAGGTATGCCTTGAAGAAAGTGTAGCCAGACTGGTCTTGAGACAAGGATGGCAAAGCTTTCTCTTTGGGTATGTTGCTGGGGTGGGGCTTTCCTTGGAAAAAGACATCATGCTGGGAAAAGGTCAGTGACAGAGTATATTGACACAGTGGCTGGGTTCAAGTATATCAGAGATGATGAAGATGTCACAGGATAGAACAGGGTTCGGACATGTTGTTCACACGGTGGCTATGAGTCATGCTTGATGGCATCTAGCAAAAACATAAGGCACGCAAGAAGATATTGTCCATGGCATTGAACCACCAGAGACAGGCTGCTTTTGGGTTAGCCACACAACTCTTAATAGACTACACCACCAGAGCTCCCTATGACAAAATTTGGTACAATATGTAATACTCACCTTTTCTTAATTAAAATAAGAATTAAGATAGCTTTTTTGTTAAATGGGTTTTTTCTTGCATTGTTTTTCTTTCTTTTTTTTATGTATGATTTGAGTGAATGTTTATAGTGTATCCTGTGTTTATTTACTACTGTGTCACTTAGTTACAGCAGGCATCTTATTACGTTGTTCCAAACCCTCTCATTTATGAAAATCGTTAGTTAAGAGTCTCACCACAAACGATTCTCACCACTGGGCCAATTGACAACATTATGATAGATGGAGAAGAGATTGAGGTTGTTAATAGTTACAACTTGCTCAGCTCCACAATCAACACTCTTGGCACCAGCAGTCAGGAAATCAAAAGAAAGACAAACTGCACTGGAAAAATCTGCTGTCAGGGACCTCTCCAGAATAGTGAATAGTAACAATGTCAGTCTAGAGACTAAGGTGCACCTGGTCCAAGCCATGGTCTTTACAGTTACTTGTTATGCATCAGAGAGCTGGACAATGACTAAGGATGACAGAAGAGGAATTGATGCATTTGAGTTGTGGTGCTGGAGAGGAGTCTTGAACATACCACGGACCACCAAGAAAACAAATAGCTCTGTCTTGGAGAGGGTGAAACCAAATTTTTCCTTGAGGTGAGGATTTTAAGGTTTTGTCTCACGTACTTTGGCACATGACCAGGAGGTCCTTGGAGAAGAATATCATCCTTGGAAGGATGGAGGAAGACTCCAGATGAAACGGATTGATACAGCAACTGGGGCAATGTAGGTAGGTGTGTTGGAGTCAGTGAGACTGGCTCAGGACTGGGCAAGCTTCAGAACTATTAAACTTAGGGTCATATGAGTTACAGGCGAGTTGACAACACATACAGTCCCTTGAATCAGAACTGAATTTTTTCAGAGGCCATAAATCACATGGGAGGAGATTACAGTCTATTGACTGTCATGGAGCTGGTCCCAACTTGTCCACCAGCTTTCTGAGGCTGTAAATCCTTGTGGAGGAGATTTTTTTTTGGCTTTCTCCTATGGCGTGGCTGGTGGATTTGAACCATGGACTTTTTGGTTAGTAGTTCAGCACATTACACATTATGTCACAGAGCTCTTATTAGGTACATAGGCTCCATTTCCTTAAAAACCCCTACAGTCAGACCTTTCAAAATTTACACTTTTATGATTTATTTACACCACCTTTCTAGTCCACTCATTTTACAAGTAGTGTCACCTCTTTTTATCTCCCTGACTGTTTTTATTAATAAACTTAAGTTACTGTGTTACATATCATGTAGTTATATATGGACTTGTCTTTTCAGTGTTGGATTAATTGAAGTTTTTCTTTAACTTAAAATATTGTAAACAAACATCTCCAGGCGTTTTGTGTCCCGGGATCAAATTAGCTTTGCCCTGGCGGAGAAGCAGTTTACCTTCTGGAAGCTGAGATGAGGTTTGCAGAAATCTGTTACGAGTCAGGATTCTGGTAATGGGTCTGGCCCATAACGTTTGCAACACCTGGTCCTGGGAGGAGGGTGCTCGGTTGCTCACCCCCTCAGGCGCCCACTGACACTCAGGGAACAGAGATCAGCTTGAGTCACAGCTGGTTATTTTTTCAGTGTTCCAATTTAGGCCTGTTTTGCCCCAAACCAATCATGTCACGACCAGGCATTCTTGCTCTTATTTTAAGTTTGTTACTAGCCTTGTTGCTTTCACAGTGATTTGGGAAATCAATTGGTAGGGAGTAAAAGAAACACTGCTACTTCTGCCACCAAAGTTTCATTTTTCTAAAATGCCAGTGCTGTTTTCCAATTGAATCCTGCCTTCTCTTCCCCTGGACAGCAGGCCTGCCTTTCTGCAGGGATGGCAAGAATGGGACAGGAGGCCACATGGGCCCTCATCCTTGCTGACATCACAACATGGTCACTGAGTTCTTGCTGAGGAATCATGGACACAGCTGTCTGACATTGACACCTGAGGTAGAAAAGCACTTCTTGTCCCTGGGCTCAGGGTTGAACATCTCTTCAGACCCTGATAGTCTATAAACCTTCATCCGAATGTTTCCATTTTCTTCTCTCTCAATTAAAATCTGCATTGTATGCTAAGTGAACTAACTCAGTCTCATAAGGACAAATACTGTATAAAATTGTTATTGTAGAACGTGTATGAGGATTCAAGGGGAGCAAGATGGGAGCAGGGTGGTGAGGATGGGGGGTGGTGAGCATAGGGTCATACGATTTGTGGGTGGAAGGAGAGGTGGGTAAAGGAATGGGAAAGATCTAGTGTATAGAAACTTTCAAAGTCAACCAGTCCAAAATATAAATTTTATTCAAAAAAATTAAAAAGAAAATTTAGATTGTGCATGACTGTAAACACAATGTAAGAAGTCTCTGCAATTACTAACACAATGCCTGACCCTGAATCCTGGCACAAAATACTGAACATCCAGTATGTGCAGGAACAATCTGGAGGGTGGAGTAAGAGGGTCAGCAGCACAGGAACAATCAATCCAGACCAGGTGACAGTAGAGACACATCCTCAGCCTTGCTTGCTAAAGATTCCCACCCATCCTTGGGGAGGAGAGATTGCAAATGAACAGGAGAAATCTACGGTGTGTCGGCAGTTCACAGTATGTAATTATTATTATGTTTGCTTTGTAGTAAAGCAGGCATGAATAAGGCTCATTCCAGAGCTGGAGATTCACAGTCTCAAACAACTTTTTTGCTACCTTTCAAAGCCCCAAAACTTTACTGGGAATCATTAAGGTTGCAAATCCACATTGGAAGGAAGGACACACACACACACACACCCCCTCCACCAGGTGACAATAACAATCAAGATTCTTATTCCCAAAGTGAGGAGAGCAGAATTCTTTCCAGAATGCTGCTTGAAAAATGCTTCATTTTAACTAAGGGGAGTGCATGTTACAGCATCATTGGGAGATGTATACACATAGACATTCATCTATTTCACAAACATCTGTGGAGTGCCTGCAGATCCTGGGCTGTGCAATGGTTAACATGCTCCACTGCTAACCAAAATATTGCAAGGTTAAGACCACCCCGTGGCAACTAGGAAGAAAGGCCTGGTGATGTGCTTCTTAAAAAACCCAACTACTAAAAATCCTTTGGAGTGCAATATTACAACGGCACATGTGAGTCAGAGCCAATTGAACAGCAACTGCTGGTGGTGGTGGTGGTGGTGGTGGTGGTGGT
>NW_006399756.1:32827306-32871612 GCF_000299155.1 Elephantulus edwardii
GGTGGTGGTGGTAGTGGTGGTGGTGGTGGTAGTGGTGGTGGTTGTGAGTACCAGCATTAGAGCAGGCCAGGCAGGATGCTAGCTGCTCAGGATACAGAAGAAAATAAAACCAAGTCAGTCTGTAACCGCAAGATGCCTCCTGGGAAGTAAATAAGCAATAGAGATATGAGTAGAAATAAGATTTTAAGAAGACAAGGTCTGGAGTAACCACAAAAGGTCAATTTTGAGAAAGACAAGGAGAAATGGGTAAAAGGACTCAGGTAAGACTAAGCTCATAATGGCATGGACCCGGTCCAAGGCATGTGTATTAAATATTTAGAATAAAGAGATGAGAGAGCTGACCTTCTTGCTTTGTGCTCCAGGAGCATAAATAGCACAAACAGTAAGGTTCTGGAGGATCTGGGTGGATTTGAATGGCGGGATGTCGGGTGACAAGTGCCCTTCAGTGCTGGCAGATGGCTTGAAGTGGGGCATGTGAGGGAGAAGAGGAACTTCCATCCTCCTGGATTAAAGGAGATGGAGCTATTAGGGAGCGACGAGTGACATGCTTGTTTTGGAGTACAGCTGCAGGAAGGACTGCCAACGAGACACCGGCAGGCAATTGAAGGGGGACCTTTTCATCAGCTCCCACCCCAGTGAGATGCCAGGCGCTGAGGGGAAAAGCAGGGGAGCTTGGAGGCCACCCAACTTTGTTAACGCTCAGCCTCGCAGAGTTTAATTGGCAGGAAGGGCTTAGCAGCTGGGTTCTCGGTAAAGAAGACAGAGCTTAAAGGTGTCAGTTTTAAAAATTACATTTACAACGTTGCCCTCGGGCCATTTGGTCGCAGGATGTGCACACAGATAGATATCTAGAGGAGTCTTGCCTATTCACAAGGTTTGACGCTGAGATTAATGGGTAGAGCAAATGCTTGCTTTCTCGAGATGCCCAACCTCTACCCAAACCTCCAGTCCTGCTGCTTATGACTGCTCCTGCTTCCCTCTCACTTTATCCTATTCACCTGGTGTCACTTGCTATGAATGATGATTATCAGACGATTGCTAAGCCCTTCTTGGCGTCCTCTCTTCCCTGTTGTCAACACTCCTCCTCTGCCTCCCTTTCTCCTCACTAGCCAGCTCACCTCCAACTCCCTCATCTCCAATCTTGGATTTCTTTCTCTCATCATCTCATTGGCAACCTGGACAGCATTCAGGCAAGGTGGAGACTTGCTCCTAAGTCAACAGTGAATCTCCTGCACACAGGATACCTTGAACGATGCACTTATCAACTGGTCATAAGATGCCAGGTCAATTGCAAGTCACTTCTGAGATAAATAAGAATAAGGGAAACAAACAAAGAATTCAAATCCATTATTTTTCTGTCTATTGCAACTCACAGTGACCCTAGAGAACAGAGTCACACTGTCTATAGTCAGTAGAACTATCAGAACAGAACAGAGTCAGCTGCCACATAGAGTTTCTTTATAGAAGCAGGTGGCCACATCGTCCTCCCCTGAAACAGCTGGTGGGTTCCAACTTCTGACCTTCCAGTTAACAGCCAAACACCTTAACCACTCTACTACAGGGGCTGCCAAAGGAAGGAATTCATAAAGCTAAGGGTAAAACAGTTTATATTGTTAAAGATGACGTGACTAGAAGAGGATCCTAAAATCTATCCCTGGCCTGTGCGGGAAGCCTGCTGAGAGACAAGACAGGAGCAGAAAGATCCCTTTCAAAACGGAGCAAAATTGCAAGGACTCTGGCACCCAACAAGACAACTGTCCCCTTTTATTTGGGAATAAAGAGGGCACTGAGTTTAAGCACACGCTGTGAGGGTGGGTTAAGGTGAAGTTGGAAATTCCAGCTACATCAGGCTGGCTACAAGTCAGAGGGAGTGTTTGGGGTTGGATGGCCCTTTCCTGTCTATTCCCTGTCCATTCTGTGTGCAGAGAGAGGGGTCAACAAGGCTGTGTGCTGGCCTGGCCTCTGTGGATTCCCCATAGGGAGGCACCGCCCTTGGAGGGTAATTAGGACTCAGGAAGTCAACAGGCAGTGGGGAGACCAGAGCCTGACCCAGGACTGATTTGGACTTGATGCTGTCCGTTTGGGTGATGTAGTAACCCTGTGCACCCAACTTTCATCTGAGTTCCATTCCACCAAACTTGAAAATAACATTCCCCCCCACCCCCGCAAATGATAACTAGTCAATGATTTGCCTCTCAACAGCCAGAGCAGTGGGTCTGAATTTCACTGAGACCTCCTGAATGATTTGAATTCTCCCATTAAAACACACACACACAAAACCACAAAAACTAAACAGCAAAACCAAACCCTGTGTATCAAATGCTTCGCACTGCATTTGCGAGGTTGCAGGCCCCCAGGCGCCTTGGACTCATGACCTACCAAACTAGTTACGGCTTATGATGACCCTAAGTCCCAGAGCAAAGTTGGGTTGGTGACTCAAGAAGCAAGGAAACCTAGCATAGGATGTCGACAAAACAGGGGACTCAGCGGTCCAGAGCAAAGAGCCATCAAGACCAAGCAGAGAGGATACAGGGAAAGTAAACACTGCCGCGGAACAGGGCTGACAAGGCTCTAAACGAAGCTGACACCAATGCCAGGGTGTGCGCATGTGCTGGCTGGAAACAAAGCTTCTGCCGGGGTCTGAGGGCTTTCAAGTACAAGGTTGTTTCCACTCTGAGGCCCCTCACACTTCAGCACCTTCCTTGACATCTGTCTCCTGAGAGCGATCCCATCCATTCCATGTTATTGAAATGTCTTATCTCAGCAAGTCTTTGGGGAGTATACTATTTCTTTCTGATAAGGAAGAGAGGAGGTGTGTTGTTGAGTCTTACTGTTAGGACATTAACTTGATATGCAACCTGATCCAACGTGAGAGGTTACTAGGTAAGGATGTTGTTGTTGTGTACGTTGAGTTGGAACTGACCTGTAGCTGACCCTTCAGCAGCTTTGCAGAGGCAGTTAATTGCGTGGGAGGAGATTGCCCATCTTTCTCTTACTGAGCAGCTGGTGGACACGAACTGTGTTCCTTTGGGTCAGTAGCACAACTCCTTACCACTAAGCCACCAGAGCCCCCGGGGCAAGGAGAAGATGGATTTTATTAACAGATAACAGTTCTAGGACTCATTTTGAAAGAATTATCTTGCACATCTTGATCTGCTGGTCCAGAAGCTCCAGTTAGAAGATTAGCAATTCTCCTTGTTATGATATAAACACAAGGCTATGCTTTTGTGCGTGTCCTGTTAAGTAGTCATTAGGAACCCCAGTTTTATATGGCACATAAAAACAAGGGAAATGAAGTAAGTAGGTTATTTTCAATAGTGGCAAGAAGCAGTGCTGCAATACTGAAGACACAAGGTTCGAGGCCACAAGCTGCTCTGTGGGAGAATCTCCTCCTGTGAGATTAATTGACTCTGAAAACCTGTCAGAGGGTCGGCTATGGATCACTTCTGATTCTATGGTACACGACGACAACAACAGGAAGAAGTCTATTGTCACGAATTCAATTAAGTTACTTTTTAAAGAAAGTGGCAGACACAGAAAAATTTTATGAAACAACATATGAGCAAGAGCCTATGGTGATGAAGGAAGAAGTTCAAGTTGCTTTGAAGAAATCAGCAAAAAATAAGGGTCCAAGAATTGATGGTATACCAAGTGACGTATTTTAACTATCAGATGTTGTCCTCGATGTGCTCACCAAGTTGTGTCAAGAAATCTGGAGGACAACCACTTCGCCAACTGACTGGAAGAGATCTATATTTGTTCCCATTCCAAAGAAAGGTGACCCAACAGAGTGTGGAAATTATCAAACAATATCATTGCTATCACATGCAAGCAAGATTCTGCTGAAGATTATAAAAAAATGACCAGAACAGTACATCAACAGAGAACTGCCAGAATTGCACGCTGGGTTTAGAAGGGGTCATTGTACTAGGAATATTGTACCTAATGTTAGCTGTATCTTGGCTGAAAGCAGGGAGTACCAGAGGAATATGTATCTATGTTCCATTGACTATTCAAAGGTGTTTGACTGTGTGGATCACAACAAACTATGGCTAACTCTGAGAAGAATGGTAATCCCAGAACACTTGATCATGCTAATGCAAAACCTAGACTTGGACCAGGAGGCAGTCATCAGAACAGAGCAAGGCAACACTGCATGGTTCAAAATTGGGAAAGGTATACACCAGGGATGTGTCTTATCTCCATACCTTTTCAACCTATACGCAGAAAAGATTATCTGGGAGGCTGTGCTGTATGAGAAGTATGGCATCAGGATTGGAGAAAGAATGATCAACAATCTGTGTTATGTAGATGACACAACCCTGCTTGCTGAAACTGAGGAGGACCTGAAGCGCTTGTGCAGAAGGCCAAGGACTGCAGCCTTCAATATGGATCAAGACTCAATATTAGAAGACAAAGATTCTTACCACTAGGCCAATTGGCAGCATCAGGATGGATGGTGAAGAGACTGAGATTGTTCACAGCTTTAGTTTGCCACAGTCAGCACTCTTGGCACCAGCAGCCAGGAAATTAAAAGATGTATTGTGATAGGAAAGTCTGTTGCTAGAGACCTCTCCAAAGTACTGAAGAGCAATGGTGTCACTCTGGAGACTAAGGTGTGCCTGCCATAGGCCATGGTCTTTGCAATCACTTGCTATGTATGCATCAGAGAGCCAGACAATGACTAAGGAGGACAGAAGGAGAATTGATGCCTTTGAGCTATGGTGTTGGAGAAGAGTATTGAATATACCATGGACTACTAAGAAAACAAACAGATTAATCCTGGAGAGGGTTAAACCAGGTTGCTCCTTGGAGGCTAGGATTCTGAAGCTTCATCTGACATACTTTGGACATGTTGCAAGGAGGGACCAGTCATTGGAGAAGGATGTCATGCTTGGGAAGGTGGAGGGACAGTGCAGGAGAGGAAGACCCTCTATGAGGTGGATTGATTCCGTTACTGGGGTATTGGGGGTAGCTGTGTCAGAGACAGTGAGATTGGCAGAGTTTAGGGCTATTGTACATAGGGTCGCTATGAGTCGCAGGTGACTTAATGGCACATAACAACAACAACAACAACAACAACAACAACATACATATAGGGTGTTATCAAACACTGTGTTCTATACACTCAACAACAACAAAAAAAGAAACTCACTTGACAGATAACTAAAACTTTTCAAGTTAAATTAGTGTTTCTAGTATTTCATTCATGTTAGTACTATATGAAATACATTCTGAATTGTGTTTGTGTGTGAGTGCAAAACGTATTTTAAAATTAATGTTTGTTGTTGTTGTTGTTAAATGCCATTGAGTCGCAGGCGACTCATAGCGACCCTATGAAGGAGAGTCCTCAACGCTTAGGTGCCTTTCATCCTCTCTCCAGGTTCATAGGGTTTCCGGAGGCAAGCTATCATGGAAGTGGATGCCACTCCTCCTTCCACGCTTGCTTTAATCGGGGAGCTCCACCCCACTCTCTGTCTGCATTGGGTAGCCAACCATTAATACATTTGACACATCTGTCACAGTGTTCAGTCTCACAGCAACCACAAGTGACCACGGTACGGCAACTTGTACACCAGTGCTATATGACCTAGAGGAATGTCTGAACAAAAACAATGAAAGACTTTTGAAGCCGCTGCTGCCTTCAACCCAAGGCCACGCCTGGCTTGCCTGGCTCCTGGAGGCAGAGTAGTCGTTCTCCAGAGACCGCCACACACCTGAGCACACAGCACCACGCTTTCTGGCAAAAGTTAACATTATAAATATTATTATTTACAAAAATTAGAATATGACCTTTTTTCCTGCTCAACAGCTTTAAAACAAACATATGTAGGCAATGATCAAGTCTTAAAATGCCTTTTTAACTCACATTGGAAAGTAGCTGCTGAAGTAATTAATGCGTGCAGTCCTAGAATCCTACAGTCAGATTCTAGCACCTTAAAAAGATCTCTGGAGACTAGATTTTTTTAAAAAGGAGATACTAAAAGAGAAGCTGAAAATACCATCCAAAAAGGCAAACACTAGTATATTTATGTATTTATATAGTATTTATGTTGGTTGTGTGGAATAATATTTTGTAGCATTTTCTTCAGATGAGTCAAATTTTCTGTGATTCAGAAGTAAATTTAAAGATATGACGAATCTCTACCAGTCTTTAACAGGATTATTTACATCATTTCAGAGAAGAGTTTTAAATTTTTAAAAACTCAATTACAAGATTTGCCCAGGATAGGACAGAGTACAGATTGGTGGTTGTTCATAGGATTGCCATGAATCGTACTTGACTCAACGTACCTAACAATAACAACAAAGCAAATACTGACAAATGTTGATTGTCAAGTAGTTAATTGTTACAGAAACATTAGAAAGAAACAATGAAAGATAGAAATCCTTTAGAAATAGTCAGTGCTGGGGATCGATTTTGCATGACCACATGTTACATTGCCATCATTGATACACTTGGATCTTGCTTATAAAGAAGGGTTAAAGGGTAGGATGTTCTTTTAAGCAGATTTTTCTTCTTAAACAATATAGATATATTTGATGATAAATGCATGAAGACATCCAAGAAATTAGTGCAGGCCTGTCCCAGTAACTTCAGAGAAGTGTGATCATTTTCATTATGAAGTGAGAACTAAGTATACAAATTCAGGTTAGACAAATTTGCTCATGTAAGCATGTATTATTGCATAATAGAAGATAAAATATAATGCATATTTCCCAATGAAGTTGCGGTATATATTTTCCTAACTTTAATGATCACATATTACACAACAGAACTCTCATTTTTGTTCCCAAAAAATACCCAGAAACCCTCAGAGTGCAACAATGATTTAAGAAAGATTTTATTCATTCTTTATTATGTGCTGTTTACCAGCTCAATTATGAGGAAATTGTTGAAAAATTTAGAAGAGCAAAGAATAGAAATGAAGAGTTTTAAATTGTAATGTTTTAGGTGCAAAAACAGAAACCAAAAATATTTTGAAAAATATTAAAACAACCCTAAAGAACCCAGAACTGCCACACAAACAGATATATGCACACCCATGTTGATTGCTGCGTTGTTCACAATTGCAAAGAGATGGAAGCAACCCAAGTGCCCATCAACAAATGAATAGATAGAAAAGCTGTGGTCTAGTCACACAATGGAATATTATGCAGCACTGAAAAACAAGGAACTCATAAAATATTATATAAAACAGGTGACCTGGAGGACATTGTTGTTGTTCTTGTTGTTGTTAATTGCCATCGAGTCAAGTACAACTCACAGTAACACTATGAACAAGCAACTTAAAGCACCTCTACAACTATCTACATTTATCAAAGTTCACAGATTTTACTGAGGCATGTTGTTTAGGAAATGAATACCACTCCTGCTTCCAAGGAGGACATTATGCTGAGTGAAATATCTCAATTACAAAAGAACAAATACTGCATAATGTCACCGTTATAAAACAGGACTGATATGGGACTTTGGGGGAAACTAAGAAAAGAGGGGATAAATAGTGTGGTGTGGCTCTGTGCATTCCTGCAGGGCTTGTGAGAGCAGCATTGAAGTGATTTGAGGCCTTGCTCAAATCTTGCACCGTCTACAAAACAAGGTTATAGAAATTTCAAACAGTAGAAGAAGAAGAAAAAAAGAGGGGATAAAGAATGAACACTGCATTGAAACAGATGACGGAAATAACTGTCTAAAGGAAATATATGATTATGTATTATTGGCATGACAACAGAATATGAGGTGCATAGAAAAGTGGACTGGGGGCTGGAAGAGGGAGGAAACTGTACAACAAGAAGCCTTTTAAAGAGAAAAGTGAACTGGGGTGGAAATGTGCAACAGTGCATGAATGGAAATCCAAGTTTTCTGTAAACTTTTGTTAAAATATCAATTAAAAATATTAAAACAATAAAGAACTCTGGTGGTGATCTAGTGGCAAGAAGTTGCACTGCAATCCTAGAGGTATGTGGTTCAAATCCACCAGACACTTTGTTGGAGAAGGAGGGGCAGTCTCCTTCTGTACCAGTCAGATCTGGTTTGACAATACACACACAAAAATAATAAAAAAATTTAAAAGTTAAAACGGTAAGTTATAGGTATATAAAATGCATAAAATGATAATTTGCTGTATGTATTTCCTGATCACCATATTTTCTTTTATGAAATATTTTTTATTTGATCACTTATAAAATTTTTAATAGAGCAAGCATCAAAACAGAAGTATGAACATTTAAAGCAAAACTGGTGAAAGTTACTTTTTCCTTGTGATAGATTAGTAGAATAACCCTGAGATAGTGGGTAGCATTGAGAAGAACAAGATTTCCAGAATGCATAATATTTATGCAGAGTTTGTGTATATACCCAGACAGAAGCAGTCATTTCTAAGGCAATCAGAGGATATTGTATGGTTTAAATAGGAAAAGTATGTGTCAACGTTTGTATCCTTTCCCTGACCTATTCAAACCTTATGCTGAACAAATAATCTGAGATGTTAGACAATTTCAAGAAGAATGTGGCCTCAGAATTGGAGGAAAATTTTTCAAGCTGGTCTTTAACAACTGGAGCAATATGGAGTTGGCACAGCCTTGCTTGCTGGAAGTGAAGAGGATTTGACACACCTTTCTGAAGAGGATCAAAGCCTTTAGTATGGATTCTACCTCAACAGAAAGAAAACATGTCTTCACAGCGAGCCCAGTAAACAACATCATGATAAATGGAGAAGAGGGAACTGGTCAAGAATTTCATTCTAATAGGATGCACCTCAAGACCCCTGGAAGGAATAGTCAGAAAATCAAACAACATATCGCACTGGGCAAATCTGCTGTTAAAAGGCCTCTTTAAAGCGTTAAAGAAAATGGGCTCTACTTCAAAACTAAGACATGTCTGACCAAAGCCATAATAATTTTCAGTTGTTTTATATGCATGTGAAAATTGGACAGCAAACAAGAAAGACCATGGAATTGATGCCTTTGAATTGTGATCTTAGTAGAGAATATCAAATATACTTTTGGACTGAGTGTGTCGGAGACGGTGAGGTTGGCACAGGATGGAACAGGGTTTAGGGTTCTTGTACTTAGGGTCGCTATCAGTCGCAAGTGACTCAACGGCATATAACAACAACAACAACAACAACATCAACATTCCAAAGGAATAAACAAATCTGCTTAGAAGATGTACAACCAGAGTAGTCCTTGAAAGCATGGATGGTGAGCATTCTTCTCACGTACTTTGGACATATCATCAGGAGAAGCCAATCTCTGGAGAAGGCCATCATGCTTGGGAAAGTAGAAAGTCAACAAAAGAGAGGAAGACCCTCAATGAGACAGGCTTACAGATGGATTGTAACAAATGGCACAGCAGAGAGAGTAAGAATGACGCAGAATCGCGCAAGGTTTCATTCTATTGTCACTATTAATTGGAGCAGGCTTGATGGCATCTAATGACAGATACATATGTATGGAAGTAAGTGGCATATCTCATTTGAATTTGTGACTAACCAGAGAAGGTGGTACCACAGATTATCAGAGCTCACAATGCCCTATTCCCACTCTGTCCCATTGTATAACTGTGTTTCATAGGCTTTTCAATGTCTGCCTTTTCAAAGGTAGATTGCTAGGCCTTTCTTCCAGGGCAGCTCTGGGTCAAATCAGATTTCTAACTTGTTGATTAGGAGTTGGGTATGTTAGCCCTTTGCACCATTCAGGGGCTCACCTGGCTTACAGGCTAAAGTCTTAAATCAGCACCAATCCCTTTAGTGATCTGGCCTCGAATACCTCACCAATGTCTCTCCACCACCGTCCCCTGGCTCTGACCATAACCTCTATTTGGCCTTCTTACTGGAGACTCTTTCTTAAGACCCCTGTCAAACCTCCCCTGCTTCCTGTAGTCTTCCCTAACCTGCAGCATACTCGAATGCCCTCCCAGCACCTGCCCTCCAGCACCATGCACATTCACTGGCCACCTGTGTGCCCACGCATGCCCACACCATCTAGAAAGTGAGGCTGACAGGTTTGCTCTGCTCCTCCATGAGCTCCTCCAGGGCCATTTCACCTTTTTCTTCTCTGTGCTAAGCCTGGAGCTTTGTACACAGCACACAGCCAATAAATGTTGGTTAAAATGAATTCAGTGGAAAATTTAAAGCCCCAGGGTCAGGGGAGAGCTAATGGGATCTTGCAGCTCAAATACCGATATGTCAAAGGAAGGGAACAAAATGCTGAGCTCACCGCCACCAGGTCTTTGGTCACATTTGTCAGATGAGGCGTTTGTGCCTCTGCGGGGGCAGGAGTGGAGATGGGGGCTCTGCCAAGTCCAGCACTTCAGTCCATGGAGACTCCATTCTGATCTTGGGTGCAAAGGCCTGAGGGCAGTTTGACCCACACATCTGGTGTGTTCTGGGCTCCCCTGACAGAAGGGGGAGATTGGGTCTGGGAGTGGCTAGGACCGGGTCTCTGTGAGGAGCAACTACTTGGGCTCCATATGACTTCTGCTGGCCTGCAGCCGCGGTGAGGCACACCTCCACTGCCTGGACCCACCACATCCTCCACCCTTCCTCCTTCCATCCTCCTGGGTAAAGATACACTCCTGGTTAAGCCTCGTTCACATGTTAGTATAAATCAAGCCAGTTGTGCTCAAGTAGACTCCTGACTCACGATGTGTGCTATAGAACTGGGCTCTGTAAGGATTTTAGTGGCTGACTTTTCAGATGTAGATCAACAAGCCTTTCCTCGGAGGTACCTCCTTATGAACTAGAACTTCTAACCTTTTAGTCAGCAGTCCAAGTGCTTTCTCTCTTTCCATCCCTCACTGACTCTTAAGCATTTATTATTTTTGTTGGTTTTTTGTTATTGTTATAGACCCTCGATCAGATGGATTGATTCAGTCACTGGGGTAGTGTCGGAGACAATAAGATTGACAAGGGATAGAGCAGCTGGGTTTAGGGCTGTTGTACATAAAATCGCAGGCGACTAGACGGCACATAACAACAACCACCATCAAGTTGGAACTGACTCATAGCTGACCCTTTAGTGGGCTTTCAGAGGCAATAAGTCATATAAGAGAAGATTGTCCATCTTCCTCCTGTGGAGCAGATGGCTGATTTGAACCCTGTACCTTTGAGTTGGCAACTCCTTACCACTAAGCCACCTTAACATTTAATTAATGTAAACCCGTGCTGTTGTTAGATGCCAATAGATGTTAGTGAAGTCAACCATGACTCATAGTGACCCTAAAAACAACAGATTTGAGTCTTGTTCCATCCTGTGCCATCCTCATCATCTCTGATGTGCTGGAGCCCATTATTAGTAAACCAGTTGGCCTAGGCAAACCCCAAACAGCATTTGCCTGCCACTTGGCATTTCTTTCAAGGGTTCATCCTTCCCTGCGATTTAAAATGACACTCTGAAATTGACAAGGTTGGAAGAGGAAAACAGGGAAGGAGCATTATTTCTGAGTATCATTACTGTCTAAACAACAGTGTTAGGTGTGGTCTGAGCCAGTGCATACTTGGTTCTACTTGTTAATACAGGCGCTTTGGTTTCCTAAGGAGCTCAAGAGGGAACATTTTCCTGGGTTCATTACTGGGGTTTAAAAACAAAACCCCAAATGCTGCTGTAGGGTCGTTTCTTCCCAGAGTAACCTCATGGAAGAGACTAGAACTACCCCATGGGGATTCTAAGGCTGTATCTTTATAAAAATCTCTGGGAACATAGATTTTAGCGAGGTGAGGTAAACTCAACCCCAAGGCAGCACCTCTCTGGTGATTCAAATCTATCAGCACTCCCAAGAGAGAAAGATGGACAATCTCTTCCCACATAATTTACAGTCTCAGAAACCCAACGGAGGGTCAACTAGGAGTCAATTCTGACTCGGCCACAGTGAGGTTTTTGTTGGATGGAGTCATTCTCATCTGCCCTATACGGTTGCTATGAGTTGGCATCAACTCACCAGCAGTGGATTTTGAGTCTCCATGGAAGCAGACCGCCAAATATTTTCACCTTTTGGTTAGGAGCCAAGTGTTTTGACCACTGCACCACCAGTGGCTCCTTTACTCACCTGTCGTCATAGGGAATCTTCATGAGTGTCCTCTAAGGAAGGCAGTGCCTTCCTATTTTATAGTTGAGCAAACTGAGGCCCTTTGTGTAAAGCACCCCAGTTAGCATGTGAGCACTGGCATCAGAAACAAGACCTGACTTGCTTGACAGTACAGGGCTGTTTGGCCCATCATTACTCATATGCTATTATTGTTTTATAAAGATGATTAGGCTCCTGTTGTGCTTACACCTTGACTGGTTCCATCCAATCACACTCCTAAGAGTCAAACTGCTGTCATCAAGTTGGAGTTGACTCAAAGCTGACCCTCCAGCAGGTTTCAGTGACTGTAAATTGCACAGGAAGAGATTGCTCATCTGTCTCCTCTGGAGGCCCCGGGAATTTGAACTGCCGGTGAGGCACTGCCTTGAGGTTAGCAGTGACTCTCCTTATGCACTAAGCCACCAGAGCCCCACAGAGCAACACCACTCAAATACCAGCCTTTAGTATTAAATAAAAATTATTACAAATGTAATACGGTCTCAGCATAGGAACTGGATTCCCCATAAGCAAAGCAACCAGAGAAGCTGACCCTCAGATGCAAGGGTAGGGTCATCCCCCCACCACTGCAAGCTTAGGTCAGCTCTTGAGTTCCTCTCTGAACAATTGCTATTTGCTGTATTAAAACGTCCTATTACAAAGACACAACTGCAGGGGGAAATTCTCTCATGAACTTCTCTGTTCCGGAGGTGGTGCTTCCCCTCCAGGGCTCTGTGTCCCTGGGCAATGTTTCTGCTGCTAAAATCCTCCATTTCCCCTTCTGTCAGTAGCATCTTAGTAGAGACCCCCAAATTGTGTTCCAGCCTTAGTCACACCCATGTGCTCTGACAGATCTGGAAACGGTTCCCTATTAGCCTCTCATTATCTCCTTAGTGACTTGGTTGTGACTTGCCCCAGTTCGTCCTTCAAAGCTCTCCAGCATTCTTCCTTCCATCCTGTGGCGTGATGAAGGAAGTACTTACAGGGAAAGCTAGACTCCTTTTTCTCTCTCCCTTCCTTGTTTGCAGACTTCTAATTCTCTTTATTCGTTCTTTCATTTCTTCTGTAATCACAGGTTTCCGTAGCTTGCTTGAATACTTTGCTTCTTGTTTCCCCCACATACCCTTTTTGTTCTTTTAAGACTTTTCCTGGGTACCTCCAATCTCCTGAACCGCTTCTGTCCAGAGCGCATCCTGTGCATATTTTCTGTCATTTTCTTTGTCGTCTTCTCAGCTCCTTCCCAGCAATTCCAGGCAGCAGAGCACTGTGGGATTGATCGCCCACCTTCCTAGCCTCTTATTACTTCCCTCCATCTAGAAAGTGCCCCAGACCCCAAGACCTTTGAGGGATCTATTGAAATTTTTTAAATAAAATTTTTAACTTTTTAAAGTTTTTATTTTATATTGATTTGCTTACAAAGTTCATTCACACTGTGTTTCACACTATTCTTCACTCACATTGTGTTTCATACAGTCATTCCAATGTATTATGTTTCCTAAAATTAATCACTGTTGGACTATGCCCATCATTACCCTGTCTGATTTTTCTTTCACACTATTCTTCATTCACATTGTGTTTCATACAATCATGCTCATGCATTATATTTTATAAAATTAATCACCATTGGACTTTGTCCATCATTACTCTGTCTTTTCACCTAGATCCTTCCCATTTACTTCTCCACCTCCCTCCACGCACCAAACTGTGCTCCTTGTAGTTTTGCCCTTATCCATTCTTACCTCTCTGCTCTCCCATCCCCATCCTTGACTTCCCATACATATCCCACTAGTCATCCTTCCATTTTTACAATAATGGTCTTATGCAGTATTTGTTCTTATGAGATTGCATTTGTTCACTCAGTGTAATGCTCTCCAGCCTCTCCCAAGTTACATAGCAATTTTCAGAATCATTGCTCCTGCGTGCTGCATAGTATTCCATTGTGCAAATTTACCACAATTTCTCAATCCATTCTTTTGTGGTTGCACATTTGGGCTGTTTCCACGTTCTTGTGATGGTGAATAATGCTGTCTGAACATTAGTGTACAAATTTCCTAGTAGTGGAAGTAGTGGAATAGCTGGGTCATGTGGAGTTTCTATGTTCAGCTTTTTGAAGAAATGCCAAACTGTCTTCCAGAGTGGTTGCACCATTACCATTTCAAAGGTCTCATAACAAAAGTTTACAGAATACTCTTGGGCCTCCAGAAGAAAAAGACTGATAATCCAATTACAACATGAGCAAAAGACATGGAAAGACTTTTTACAGAGGAAGACATTCAAGTGGCCAACAGATACATGAAGAAATGCTCAATAATCACTGGCAATAAGAGAGATACAAATCAAAACCTTAGTGAGATATCATCTCACCCCAGTAGCAGTGTCAAAGTTTAGTAGGGCAGCAACCTATAAATGTTGGAGAGGATGTAAAGAGGTGGGAACTCTCATATACTGTTGTTGGGAAAATTTTTTATTTTAATTGTGATTTTAACCAAAGTTTATAGAAAAGTTAGTTTTTCATTGCCTGTGCATTGTGATTTTCAGAAAAAAGCTTTTCTTAATAGGTGTTCTTATTTTCCTTACTTTACAGTAGGC
The DNA here is from genome assembly GCF_000299155.1 of Elephantulus edwardii. NCBI lineage: Eukaryota > Metazoa > Chordata > Mammalia > Macroscelidea > Macroscelididae > Elephantulus > Elephantulus edwardii. Next base: position 32,841,960 of record NW_006399756.1, read on the forward strand.
AAACTTGAGAGTCTGACTGCCTTTGGTTTCCTGGCTAGTGAAAAGCAAGGCAGGAAAGTATGAACTGGGATTCAGATGCACTTGCTCCAGTCATTTCATTAAGTGATCACCAGCATAAGTCTGGGGTCTGTAAGGACTAGGTGGGTGAATGGTCAGTCAGTGTAGGCTTCTATGTTACTATAATACTCAACAGGTTTCAGTGAAGTTTACAGGATAGGATAGACTAGGAAGAAAGACCTGGTAATCACCTTTCATAAATCAATCCCTGAAAACTTTATAGAATCCAGCAGTCAGATTCAGAATAACCAGGCAGCAGTCGTGCATGAGGTCACCATGAATCAGAGGCTAAGTTGACAGCAGCTAACAACAACAGCAGGGATCTCTGGTGGCTTAGTGGTAAGGAATTATGCTATGAACACAAAGGCATGCAGTTCAAATCCACCAGCTGCTCTGCAGGAGAAAGGTGGGCAGATGGGCAGTCTCTTCCAATGTGATTTCCTGCCTCTTAAAACCAGCTGGAGGGTCAGTTATGGGTCTGTTCCAACTCGACAGTACACAACAACTACAATAACAACATATAAAAGCTGGGTTTCTCCCATGGAGACATAACTGTAAACTTCTTCCAAACTGAACTCCTAAAATAAAAATTTCTTTTAACTTATGCCCCCACCCACCATGTTATAAGAGTATCTGTTTTTTTACCTGTACCTGTTCCTTGGAAAGACAGCATTTTATCCACTTGTTCGTCACTGCAGCAAAGCCAGCATGGGGGCCTATAAGTCTTCATGCTAAATTCTTGAGTCGTCGTCTTTTTGGAGACAAATGAAAAAGAAAAAAATAAAGGCTGGAACTAGCTATGAGCTTGTGTGCAAGCAAACCTCCCTGGCGCACTCGGGTTAGGCTGCACTGTCCCACCTCCCTCCCACCTCGTGGAGATCTTCAGATATTCTCTTCCGCCTTTTACAAGCTGCCACCACAGATAGACTTAACCTTTCCCCTCCTAAACATTTTAAATCACTTTCTGTAAGAGTTTCTAGTGAAACTATGAACAACAGAGCTGAGTCTTGTCCTGCCCAGCCCATTCTTAATCATCTTTGAAAAAATGCTTGATCTCATTGTTAGAGTCACTGTGTCAATCCATCTCATTGAGAATTTTCCTTTCTTTTTCTGACCCTCTGCCTTTAGCAGTATGATGTCTCATTCCAAGGACTGGTCCCCTGACAGCATGCCCAAAGTATACATATCTATGAAGCTTCCCCATCCTTGCTCTAAGGAGCACTTTTATTTCTACTTCCTTCAAGACTGACTTGTTTGTTCTTTGGGTGGTCCATGGGATACTCAATATCCTTTGCTGATACCAAGGACATCTCAAACGACTGTACCCCTCACTGCTCTCCCCATCTCCCAATTGCCTATAGTCTCCAGAATCCAGTCCTCATTCTTATCACTGAGTCTATGGAACAAGTATAAATTGTTCATAGTTGATGCTTTTATTCTCAGTTGGAACAGACATGGAACATTTTCAAAACTTCATAGCTTGAGCTCTGCACCTTTCAGAGTTGTTGTTGTTGTTGTTGTTGTTGATTGCCTCCGAGTCAAGCACAACTCATAGCAACCCTATGAACAAAAGGCCTAAAGCCCCTCTACAACTATTGACATTTATCAAATTTCATAGAGGTTTGGATGCATGTTATTTAGGAAGTGGACGCCACTCCTGCTTCCAAACCTGTCATAATATGTTATTATTGATATGTGTCATTGAGTCACCTGCGATACATAGCGACCCTATGTATAGCAGCTCTGAACTCTGCCCTGTCAGGAGCCAGTCTTTCAGAGAGATGATTTTTATTAGGGTGTGCACCCATGGGTCTGGTCCATCCCTATAACCCAAAGCTTGCAGACATCACACAATAGCACCAACAGCAGTGCCTGGTGCCCTATGCTGCCTCCAGGACCAGGCCAAGGTTACCTGAGAGGAGCCCAGCTTAGCAGAGAGTTGTCCCTGAAATAGAGGAGCCCTGGTGGTGTAGTGGATTAAGTGTTGGACTGCTAACTCAGCAGCAACCTGGGAGGAAGATGGAGCCACTGGCTTCTGTAAAGACTGCAGCCTTGAGAACCCTATAAGGCAGTTCTAAAGTCTACTTTGTTAAAGGGTCTTTCTGACTATAAGACACAAATCAACTCAATGACAGTAAGGTTTTCTTGGAGTGAGGAAATGGGCATAGGAAGACATCTAAGAGCAGGGTTACAAAGAAGTGTGTGCTGCAGACTTAAGCAGATGCGGACAGCACTTGAGAGCCACACTGTGTGTGGGAGGAGAGCATCACCAGCAGAGCCCAAGTGTGGGGTTGGGGGGAAATGAGAGGAAGGAACACGGAGTGGGCTCAGGAAGATCCTGCACGTCGTAGCCTCTCACCCACCACCAGGGTGTCACCATCCACAGCAAGCAGCCAGGGTCCCTAGGATCACATACAATTCCAACCGTGACTCCTGCTGTAAACCACTCGCTCTGTAAAAAGTGTTCCAAATTCCTGTCCTTTGTCCTTACTGGTTCTAACAGGACAAAACAGGTAATGATGTGGTCTGTGAGCAAACCCAGCTGGACAGGCCTTGTTGGGCCTTAAGGAAGACTCTCCAGACCAACGGAAATAGGACTTGTTTTACCTCATCACCTACAGACTTCTGGAATACGCCCTATCCAAGCTGTAAACGGCAGTCCCTAATTAACGTTAACCACAATGAAGTCCCTTTCTAGAACATAGAATAGCCAGGCTCGGTCACTAGGCAAAGCAAAAGGTTAACAGCTTGCTGCTAGATAGAAGGTAGAAGGTTTAAGAATACCCAGAGAACATTATGCTGAGTGAAATATCTCAGTCAAAAAAGGACAAATACTGCATGCATAGTGCTACTGTTGTAGAATGGGACTGGCATCAGGGTTGGGGGGAGACTGAGAAAAATTGGATAAATTATACTTCATTGAAACAGATGAGAGAGAGAACTGTTTAAAAGTGATATATGATTGGGTGTTATGGTCATGACAAGAGTCCATAAGGAAGGTTGCATAGTGGAGTGTACTGGGGGTGTGTGTGTGAGGGTAGATTGTATACCAATGAAATAATTTTACTTTTCAAAGAGAAGATAGAACTGCACGGGAGGGGGGCAGGGAGAAAAACGCAACAATGAATGAATGGAAATCCAAAATCTCTGTAAACGTTCATAAAATTAATAAAATTTTTTTAAAAAAGAATACCCAGATTCCCTTCAGACGAAAGGCTTGGCAATCTACTTGCCAAGGAAAATTAGCCATTGAAAACCTTCTGGAGCCCAGTTCTGCTCCGGCCCATAGGAGGTAACTATGCGCCAGAATCACCTTGCGGAGGATAACTGATGCTAACAGTGCTGTGGCCTCCAGAAAGGCACTCGGTGAATTTCCTCCTCTGTGTGTCCCCCTCACAAGGCCAGCGGGTCACCTTTGCTCCCACTTGGCTGTTTGCTGTTGAGATCTTCATCATTACAAACCCCCCACCCCCATTACTTAGGAAACCCTATCAGAATACAGGTGCGGTACTATCAGCTCACCTCATTGTCATCCAATCAGCACCAACTCACAGCCGACCCTCAAGCAGGTGTTCAGAGGCTGAAAATAGCGCTGGGGGAGATTGCCCTTCTTTCTCCCTAGCAGCCCCCGGTGGATTCAAACCTCCTGCCCTGGGGTGGCAGTGGGACTTCTAATTCACCAGGCCACCAGAGCTCCAAGCATTGTTCCATCCTCTCTGTTACTCAGGAAACCCCATCGGGATATAAGTGAGCTGTTATAGCAGGGGTAATTTGAACTATGCTTCATTTACTTTTGTTATTTCATGGTATGATTTATTTACCTTAAGAAAATAAGTTGCAACGGATCACACCTGATCATGACCTTGAAGTTAAGAATGCAACCGCTCCAACCTCATCATTTTCCACGCAGGATGCATCGTATTCTGAAAAGTCAATTGCAAGTGTGTTTGAGACGCCAGCCAGCTGCCTGTGGTCGGGCTCTCTGGTGCAGTCAGCTAGTGTGGCTGCTGGCAAAACATTACTGGTTTTGAAAGGCAGTTTCCACTTGATAAGCAAGAGGACTGCTTTTGTGAGCTGGGGTTTTGGAAGTTGCTTCATGTGGCCATTCATGCAGCCATTACTTAGTTGTAACTTCTCTCCCCCCTTTTTTTGAGGCCACAGCATTTTTATCGTTACATGTTAATCACATTTCCTACTTCCCTCTCCACTAAGCTCAGGCAGTGATGTGTTTAAGACCTCCTTCTCAGCGAGAGGTGAGCAGGCCCGAATTCCTGGTTGACAGCATTCTGCAGATTTGAAAGCTTTTCCTTCTGTTATCCTGGAGCGTGTGGGCTGGTTTGAGGTCAGGATGCGGGAAGTGTATGTGTTGGCCCGACCTGCTGGATCCCTGGGGAGCCATATTTCAACACCAAGAAAAATGCATGGTTCGCGCTCAGAGTTGCAAGGCCAGATGTGCACACTCGGCAGAGGCCGCACGCTGAGAAGTGTTCACGGCCAGCACTCAGGACAGCTGCTCTTCAGAAGTGAGGTCTGCAATCTGGCACAGAGTACCCTCTCCTGCAGGTTGTCTGGAATTGACATCGCCGGGTAGGAGGCTTCGAGAGAAGCTATAAATCTCTGCCTGCCTCTGGCAGGATCTAACAAGCTGGCAACACTCAGGGGACTAGCCTGTGGGCCAACTCAGCTGTAGGGTGCCTCCAGCTGCCCTTCAGGGGGTCACCTCAGGGTGTGAATTATGCTTCCATTGTTACTTGGAAGTTTGGCACCTGGAAAAGCTATGTAGCCTGCAGATATCTGGAAGGTGCATGTGTGAAAAGACAAGACTTGGAAAAGTGGAAATTTTCCAGCAGACAGGTTGATATACTTAGCTGTGGTCCCGAAATCCTCCTGAGAAGAGCAGAGGCTGAGCTTGGTGGAAGAGAAGCTTCCCTTCTTTGAAAAATCATCTAGAGGTAATTAATAGACCAGGGGGAACTTTGGGTTCAAGTCCAGAGACGAGAGGGCTTGCTCGGGTCAGGTGGATTATGTTATGAGTGTTTGTGTTCAAGCATACAGAGTTCTGTCTTTGTTTCACGATGAGAGTAGCTTTCTCAAAAATGTAAGATTTTCTAAGTGTTTTAATGTGTTCCAGATTTGCTATGTAAGACTTCTCAAGTAATCATCAAAATAAGCATAACAATAATAAACAGTGTGTTCCAGTTAATTCTGACTCACAGTGACCCTGTAGGATTGAGAAGGACTCCTCCGAGGGTTTCCGAGGTAAATCTTCGCAGGAGCTGACGGACCTAACTGACTGCTCTTTCTCCTGCAGAGCAGCTGGTGGGTTCAAACCACCGGTCCATGGGTTAGCAGCTGAGCACTTAACCGTTGTGCCACCAAGGCTCCTTAGTCCTGCCCTCTCTCCTAGGGACTATGATCCACACTTTATCAGTGACGACACCAAGACTCACAGAGGGGAAAAAATAACATCCCACGACCCCTCAGCTTGTAAAAGGCAGAACAATCACCCTTTTCTCATTACTATAGAGTCGGAACTAATGCACCGCTGACCCTCCAGAAGGCTTTAAGAGGCTATAAATTGCACAAAATGAGGAGAGAGCCCATCTTTCTCCTGCAGAACAGCTGATGGATTTGAACCACTTGCCTTTGGGTTGGCATGGCCAATGTCTATCCTTGGACCACCAGAGCTCAGGGAAGGCTGCCGATTCCTACTTGATATAGGTCTGTTGAGATAATGCATGAGATACTCATCTACTCAGCAGAGTGTACAGAAGGCAGCTGTCTTCCTTACACTGGGAAGGCCAGTCGGGAAGTGCTGCAATTCAGAGGGAGTGACTGAGGACTGAAGGAGAGATGGGAGTTAAGTGTTAAACCCAAACCCAGTCTCCAGGGGAGAGATAAGGAGACATCCAGTCACAAGCTGCTCTGAGATGGGAGGTGTGTGAAGTTTCCCACAGGGGACCTTTATTGGTGATGGAGAGGATCCTCAAGGAAGCCAAATGGCAAGGGTCTGTCTTCATGTCCTTTTTCTTTCCTTCCACATTCCTTTTTCTTTGTGTTTTTTTGTTGTTGTTGTTGTTGTGTTTTTGTTGTTTATTATTATTTTGTTATTGTTCTTGTGTGGAACTGACTCATAGCTGATCCTCTGGCAGGTTTTCAAAGGTGGTTAATTGCACGAGAGGAGACTGCCCATCCTTCTCCTGTGGAGCAGCTGGTGGCCTTGAACCATCTGCCTCCAGGATTGTAGTGCAGCTTCTTGCCACCAGGCCACCAGAGCTCTCTTTTTAGTCCTTGTTAATTTTTCAGGAGGAGGAGGATGATTTGCTTCCAGTTTTGGTACCAGCAGCTAGGAAATCAAGAAATTAATTGCATTGGGAAAGTCATCTGTGAGGGACCTCTCCAGAGTACTGAAGAGCTACGACGTCAGGCTGGAGACTAAGGTGCGCCTGATCCGGGCTATTGTCTTCGCAATTACGTGCTATGCTTCTGAGAGTTGGACAGTGACTAGGGTTGATAGAAGGAGAATTGATGCCTTTGAGCTGTGATGCTGGAGAAGAGTGTTGAATATACCATGGACTGCTAGGAGAACAAACAGGTTGTCCTGGAGAGGGTGAAGCCAGAATGCTCCTTGGAGTCAAGGATTCTGAGGCTTCATCTGATATACTTTGGGCATGTTGCAAGGAGAGACTGGTCCTTGGAGAGGGACATCATGTTTGGGAGAGTGGAGGGACGGCGCAGGAGAGGAAGACCCTCAATGAGATGGATCGATTCTGTGATTAGGGTGGTGGCAATGAGTGTGTCAGAGATGGTGAGGTTGGCACAGGATAGAGCAGCGACAACACATAACAATAAACAACAACAACCCTATAGTGTAGGATTAGATATGACCACGAAAGTCTCCCACTCCTCTAACATCATAGTTCCTCATTCCTCCTACAATGTCTGTGCCACAACTGCTTCTTAAATCCCTTCCTTGACAAGGAACTCATTACCTCCTGAGCCAACTATTTTCACAATCTTTCTTTGACCAAAAACAATTACCAAAAATCTTCCTGTGACACAAATCACAAGATGTTTGGAACAGACCTTGCCCCTCTCAAAATTCAAAGCCCTTTCTCTTGTCTCATGTCCAGGATTTCCAGCTCTAAGATATATCTTATTTCTATACTAGCTGCAGGTCCTAAATGAATACGTTCCCCAGAATTAAGCCCACTTTACTAGTTCCCTATGTTGCTTCCTTCTGAGTCATAAAGCTGACACTCATCCTCTCCAGAAAGAGATAATGAACAAGGACTATTCACGTGCCAAAAAACCCGTCAAGGCACAAGGAACACAGCTCTCAACGAAACAAACAGGGTTTCTGCACTCATAGAGTCTAGTAGGGCATCCAGATGACAAGCAGGCAAGCAAATAAGAGTTGTCAGGGAGGAAAAAAAACCATGAAATAGTAACACGATCTTTCCCAATCAAACCACACTCCTAAAGTTCAGTGAGCACTGATTGGAGCGAGGCACTTTGCTAATTACAGAATAAACAATCTTAAATGGGAGTGTTAGTTGGTTTTATTCTCACAAGGCCACTGGGTTTGACTACAAACCATTAAGACTCCTAACCTAAAGGTTGATGGTTTGAACCCACCCAGGGAAGGAAGACCTGGAGATCTGCTTCCATAGAGATCACAGCCTCGAATGTCCCATGGAGAAATCCTCTCCTCACAAGAGGTCGCAATAAGTTGGGATCAACTTTTTTGCAATGGGCTTAGGTTGGTTTTCCATATCATTCTCAAGGAGCCCTGGTGACAGAGTGTTAAGTGCTTGGCTATTAACCAAAAGGTTGATGGTTTGAATGCACAAGCTGGCCCACAGGAGAAAGATAGGGCCATCTGCTTCCAGAAAGACTTACAGCCTTGTAATCACTATGGATGGGACAGTTGGCTCTGCTCAGGCCTACAGTGTTGCAATGAGTCACAATAGACTAAATGGTAGCCACATGTTTCATTTGGGCTTTGGTTTTCTGGGATGGAAATCTTTGCCATCTCAGCTTGCGTGTGGTATGTCCGTCTTCCCTGCTACAGCAGTCTGGCTCACTCCCAAACACAAACTTCTTTAAAGTTTTTATAACTGATCGTTGTATTGTATATGTAGAAATAGCTGGCGTGGGTGTTTTATTGCATCTATCTTTGTTAAACAGCAAAAACCAGTTTTATAACTAAACTCCATAATCTGTCATTTAATACCAAATAAAAGTTAAAGAAAGTCTCACTTCAGCAAGAGAGAGTAAGAGACTGTCGCCTGACACCAGAAACCAGAAGCTTTGAATTTGTCACCTCCTGTCTTTACTAGCCCTGCAGAAGGTCATATTTTTGCAGAGTAGCCTGACTTTGGAGAATTAGGTATGGGGTGGGGGGAAGGGGTAAGTTTTAGCTGTGGTATCAAAAGACATGCTACATTGGGGAAATGAGGTGTCAAAGACCTTTCCAAAATACTGGAGAGTAACGACAACCATTTAAAGACTAAAACGCCCCTGATCCAAGCCATGGTCTTTTTCAATTACTTCCTATGCATCTGAAAGTTGGTCAATGAATAAGGATGACAGGTTAAGAATCAATGTCTTTGAGTTGTGGTGTTGGAGAAGAGCACTGGCTATCCCAAGGACTGACAAAAGAATAACTAGGAGAAAGTGAAATCAGGGCATCCCTTAGGGTCAAGGATAATGAAACTTTGTCTTAAATACTTTGGGTATGTTGTCCAAAGGGGCCGGTCCTTGGAAGAGACATCATGCTGGGAAATGTGGAAGGTGAGAAAAAGAGGAAGACCTCAACAAGACGGGCTGGCACAGTGACTGAAACAATGGGCTCGAGTAGATCAGAGATGGTGAGGATGGCACAGGGTAGGGCAAGGTTCAGATCGATTGTTCCTAGGATCGCTATGATTCAGAGCAAGAAGCTATGCTGCAATCCCAAAGGCACGCAGTTCGAATCCACCAGCTGCTCCATGGGAGAAGGATGGGCAATCTCCTCCTGCGCAATTAACTGCCTCTGAAAACCTGCTGGAGGGTCAGCTATGGGTCAGTTCTGACTCAGCAACACAATGACCAGAAGCTGTGGTATAAAAGCCCTGGTAGCACAGTGGTTAAGTGTTGCGCTGCTAACCAGTTGCTCTGCAGAAGAAAGATGGTGTGGACTCGTGTGTGAAGATTTGCAGCCTTGGAAACTGTGGGAGGCAGGGCTCTTCTGTCCTGGAGAGTTGCTCCAAGTCAGACTCAACTGGAAGGCATTGGCATTGGATTTGGGTTTTGAGCTGCAGGGATTTGATCAGGAAGATGACAGGACCCAGGTGCAGCTGAGTGAGTGACTGCCACATACTCACTGGATACTTAGAGCACACTTTTCTGTCACAAGCAGCACATGTTGATCTTAAGATGGCACGAGAGATGAAAGTAGACTGTCAGAGACGATTTCCTGAAGTAAAAATGTAAGCATAGGGAGTCCCACTCAGATCACATTAACTGTCTGTACGGCACTAGATTTGTTTTTGAACTAGCCGCGTGTGGCTAAGCCTCTTCGTCTTATAACAAGTCAAGGACAGACCAGATGCATTTGCTCTCAAATGCTGTCAAGCTCAGAGTTTCACTCCTGTGAATGAAAACTGTAAGAGAGATAAGAAGAAAAAAAGCACTTGTTTTAAAAAAAAAGCGTCTTTAAGGACTCAGATGTTTTCAAATCTTGCTAATTTGCCTTCTTTTTGCATCATGTTTCACAGTTTACAGAGTTACACACATTAGCTCTCTCATTAGATCTGCGCACTGCTGAGGAGTGTCACCTGGTTTCACTGATGCTGCTGTGGCTCTGAGGAGGTGAACCAGGACTTGAACCCGGGATGTGGGATGTGCCGGTGCTAGTTGTCCACTTAGTTTTCTGTCAGTCCTTCATCTCATATGCTCTTAGCATCTTCCTGTGTTAGGTTTCTCTCATTCACTCTGTCTCTGTCTTTCTCATTGCTGTCCAGTTAGAATCAACTCAAAGCAGACCTTGCATTGTTTTTTCAAGGCTGTAAATCACATAGGAGGAGATTGACTGTGTTTTTCCTGAAAAGCCACTGGTGGCTTCAAATCAGAGGCACGGCCTTTGAGTTAGCAAATCACCTCGACAGAAATCCCCTGTATCAGTTCCTAATGCAGCCATAGCAAAAGGACCCGAAATGGATGATCCAAAAGAACTAAAAATTATTTTCCCAGAGTTCTAAAGGCTAAAAGGCCAGATCAGCTTCTTGAGCATACTGGTTCCTCTTCTGGGCCTCTCTCCTAGTTTCTTCCTGGCATCTGCTGGCATTTCTCGGCATTCTTCTGCTTGCAGGTGGGTCCTCATGAAGCGATTCTCCTCCCTCCGTGCCTGTGCCTATTCTGCTCATTTTTCCTAAGACAATACACAGGAGTGATTGAGTTTAGGACCTAGCTAAAGTTATGGGGGAAAGCTAATGTCTCATTAATGTAACAAAACCCTCTGTTTCCAAACAAGGTCATATTTACAGACATAGGGGTTAAGACATCCAGATTGCCTTTGGGGTGGTAGTTGTGGGGAGGCGGGGGCTCACATAATTAAATTCATAACTGTCAAATTCACCTGTCTATCACTCATCTACTCCTGTCCACACGAGACCAGAATTGCTCTCCTTTTGCCAATGTTAAGATCCCTTCTTTAGCTCTATTTGGTCCTCAGCCTTTGTAGTTGCTGTTGTGTACCATTGAACAGAGTCCAACACACAGCAACACGGAGGATTTACTAATAGGAAATCTTCACAGAAGCAGATCACCAGGTCTGTGGAGTTATGGGTGGGTTGGAACCACTGGCCTTTTGTTTAACAGCCAAACCATTGGGCCACCAGGATTGCCTTGTGCTGAGCCTTTGGGTCGAGTTTATCTTTGTTGAGCCAGGCACTCTTCAGCACAGACCCCTAGGCTTGCCCTGTGACTGGTTGATGTGATCAATATCCGGGAGAAAAGCATTCCATGACAGCCCAACAAAAGAATTATGCGCATAAACCAGTAGGGTCTTTCTGCCACATCTCCAAACAGGAAAATCAATTCAACAAATATTTATTGAGCACTTACTCTATGAAAGGTACGGTCGGTATATTAAAAAGAAAAATGGTATGGCCTTGAGGTGGTAGGACAAATAAAAACACGGTTCAACCAATTTGTAAATGTCTGAGAACATGCAGGGAACCAGGTAGGCTCCGTAAGGCGCTTGTCCCATCAGACTAATATCTCCATTTATTCGTGAATAAGAATAATGTCATCTGGAAGAGTATGTCATTCTTTGGACAGCAGTATGACTTCTCTCTCAGAAGACAAACAATGAGCCACTTCAAGAAGAGGTGTAGTGTCTGAGGAGGTGAGTCAGGGCCAGAAAAAAAGGGGTGCTGGGAAGCTGACAGGGATGGAGCAGTCAGGTGTATTACAGCCGAAGTGTCTTCAAGCAGTGAAGGCACAGAATGAATACCAGCTGCCTAGAAAGCTGGTGTTTGGTTCTCCTGGGCCACCTCGTTACTGTCTATTGTTGCTGGCTCCTGTCGAGCTGGCCCCTGTCTCCTGGTGATCCTATCATCAATAGAATCAGGCAGTCACTCACGAGATTTCCACTGGCTAATGTTCAGAAACGCATCTATCTCCTCATCTATCTTGATCTGGGAGCTCTGTCAACACTTGTTCAACCTCACAGCAACATGCCAGTGGCAGACTCCATGACAGACAGGTGTGATGGCTGGACATGGCACCTGGACCTCTTGCAGGGAAGGTAAGAATTCCACTGACCCACAAATGCCCCCTATTAGTTTCCTAGGGCTGGCTTAACAATCACAAATTGGGTGGCTTATGAGGACAGAAATGTACTTCCTCCCTTGTACCGCTGGAGACCAGCAGTCAGAGTGCAGGGTGTGGGCAGGACCTGGTTCTCTCTAGACTCTCAGGGAAGATCTTTTCTTGTTAGCCTGGGCTTCCGTTAACTGTAGGTATCTTCTGGTTTGCACTTGCAGCTTGGCCTAGCTGTCACATGACACCGTTCGTATTAAATCAGTATCTATCCTTCTTTACACAGGGTTTTCAAAGGCCTGTTATTTTGGAGGTGAATGGTCAATCCTTCTCTCTAGTCTTTCTTAATTTGGGTGCTCAGCTTTAGAACAATATACAGATAAGCGTTTTACGCAGAAGAGCTGATGAGAGTGTCAGGTGTTGGTCCCAGAAACCACTCCTTATGCTGTGTATTGTATTCCCACCGACACCCCTTCCCTGCCAGCATCCAGCCCAGATTCAGTGACTGGGGTAACGGAGGTAGGTGGGCCATAGATGATGAAATCGGCTTAAGACAGAGCAGGGTTCAGAGTTGTTATACGTAGGATTACCAAGATTCACAAGCAACTCAATGGCACATAACAATAACAACATCCCACTTTAGTCAGTCCTTATTATAACTGCAACCATTGTCAAAAGGCTCTATTTCCAAACAAGACCACATTCACTAGAATTAGGCCAGGGAAGAAAAGCCTGAAGATTTGCTTCTGTTAAATTGTAGCCAAGAAAATACATGATCCTTTGGGAGACACCAGCCGCCACTTTTGCTGGAGGGTCTCCCTCATCAGTGTTTTACTCACATGTGTGTTATTTTATTCCCACCAAAGACCAGTGTCCATACCTTCTAAGCATGTGAAGCTAAAACATGAACTCCACACGTCTAGAAAAGCATTTTTATTAAGAAGTCCTGATGATGGACTAGGTAAGCAGTTACTGTTAACAGAAAGGTTGGCAGTTGGAACCCACTAGTGGCTACATGGAAAAGATGTGATGGTCTCCTCTTCTAACAATTACAGCCTTAGAAATTCATGGGCTGGCCTACTCTGTTATATAGAGGTGGGAAGACTCAGTGGCACAAAACGACAATTTAAAAGGAAGATATTTGTAACAGATGAGGGAAAGAACAGATTAGAAGTGATATATGATTGAGTATTATGGTTAGCACAGGAATCCAGAATTAAGGTTGCATAGAGAAGTGTACTCGGGATGGGGGGTTGGGGGGAAGGGATGTGGGAATTGTTTACTAATGAAGGAATACTTTTTTTTTCTTTTTCTCTTAGGAGCGGGGAGTGAGCTGGTAGGGAGGGGTGGGCAGGGAGAAAAGTGTGGCAATGAATGAATGGAAATCCAAAACCTCTGTAAATGTCTATTAAAATTAATAATAAAAAAAACCAAAGAAAGGAAGATATTTGTTGCTAGGAATTAGAGGTAGAAATGAAGGAAAGAATAGAGTCACTTGGCACATTGGTGAAAAGCATTCTCAGCAATCAAGCTAAGAAAAATGTCTTCAGGGATATCAGATGGTGTCATAGGCCTGCGGGACCCACAAGGTCCAGGATGCTTCTTTGACATCCCACTTCCGCACAAACATCTGAATTGCCGTTGCTGTCTGTGCCAGCCCACCAGCCATGCCCGGCAGCTCGGCTTATTAGCACACTCTTCCTTAATGACCATTTCCTCCAGCAACTTACACTCAATGATCATTACTTCTGCTCCTTGAAGTCATAATGAACAAGCTTAATTCCTGAATTCTCTGTGCCCAGGCCTCTAATGCAAGATTAAGAGCTCCTGGAGTGTAGGGACAAATTAAACACTTGAGATACTTTTACAATTATGAAAGAAATACAAGCTCCCTGTAAAATTGTCAAACCACACAGAAGCAGTCATAATAATAATATAAAAAAATCCTGTCTTCCTGCACTCTTTCCCCGGAGATACCTTCCATTAACAGTTCAGAGGATATGCATCCAGACTTTTTATTATGTTTATACTAATCAGGGGGTCAAACAGTCCACACCATTGTGACTTGGTTGCTATTCTAAAGATTGGCAGTCTTGGGAGAGGCCTGGTGATGTGCTTTTGTAAAGATTACCTCCACTAAAACCCTAAGGAGTAATTCTACTCTGTAACATAAAGTATAGCCATCAGTCTGTACCAATTGCCTGGCTGGGATGTGTGTGTGTGTGTGTGTGTCTGTCTCTGTATGTCTGTGTGTGTGTGTGTGAAGCTTCCCATCTTTGCCTCCAAGGATCATCCTGGCTTCACTTACTCTGGGCCAGAACTATTTATTCCTCTGGCAGTCCTTGGACTATTCAGGACTCTTCTCCACCATCAAACTCAACTTTGTCTCACATACTTTGGGCATGTTATCAAGAAAGGATGGTCCTTGGGAGGAGGGGGAAACCCACCAAGCTGGAAAAGGTGGGTGGTCAGAGAAAGACAGGAAGATCGTCAACAAGATGAATTGACACAGTGACTGTAAAAACAGGCTCAAACCTGTTGCAGGATAGCCCAAAGTTTAGATCTGTTGTTCATAGGGTGGTTATAAGTTGTAGTCTACTTAATGACACCTAACAACAATGACAATGACATGTGTGGGTGAGGAAGTCAGATTTGCACGTTGAACAAGCTCTCACATGTTGAGGGTGGAGACAGGAGTGGTGAAGCTAAGAATGGAAACAGGAAGTCCACTCAGTCCCAGGGAAAAATAATGGCTGCCCAGAAAAAGGTGGCTGGTGAGGTGAAACCAAGTAGGCAGGGAGGCAGAAGCAGCAAATAAGTGTTGAGTGACTCACTGAACCAATGTTTGAGGTGACCTTCCTTTGCTCAGCTCCTTATTCACCCACATTCTCCCTGGCAACCATCAGAAAGCTTTAAAAATAGTCCACTGAGCTTTCCTTACCTGCCATCTAAGGCACATCCCTGGACAGCAGAGGGAATAGACACTGCCAGTCAAAGACTTTTCCTCTCAAATCCCTATTTTTAAAGACTGAGCATTTACTAGAAAGTGGCCAGCCTTCAAATGTGCATGAATATTTATTTCTTAATGGTTTCCTACCCCAGGGTGGAATTTGAGGAGGCTGGATATTTGGGGAAATAAGCAACTCATACCACCTTCCCGATTGTCCCCAATTTATTTCTGGGGCGTGCACCTATTTCCAAATTTCTTTTTTCTTCCCACTGCTTTTTAAATTGCCGAACCCTCCCTATACATAGCCGGGGAAGAGGCTGGCTCTGCTATGACTGAAAATAGCTGCTTAGAGAAACAGAGCAATTTGGAATAAGCAAAAAATAGCTCTTTGCGGTAACTTGAGTGTCTCATTTTCGCTATTGATTTCCGCGCCCTCTTGAGTGTGGCTTTCTGGAGCCACATGTGCAGGCAGGTGACAACAGCTCCACCTTTGTTTATTTCCTACTCCGCACAGCACTCAGCATATCTCCGCTCACGCAGCTTTAGAAAAGCTGAAATAAACCCAGGGAGCAGCTGTTGTCCCCTGCAGTCATTAAACCTATAGGCTCCACGTTCATCGTAGCCCGTGGACATCTTGTGTTGTATATTCAGCACCACTGAGCATCCCACATTTTTCTATGAATCATAATTCTCACCAGCAGGTGCTGTCTGAAGCCTCTTCCTTTTTCTTTCGTGTTCACTGCCTGGCTGACTTGAAAATTGCCATTACTGTTTCTAGGTGTCGTTGAGTCAATGGCAACTGATAGTGACTCTACGAACAACAGATCTGAACCTAGCCCTATCCCGTGCCATCCTCACCTTCTCAGATATACTTGAACCCATTGTTAACAGTCAATGGGTCAATTTATCTTGTTGAGGCTCTACCTCTCTTTTGCTGACACACACCCCCACCTATCCTAGAATGATGTCTTTTCCAAGGAAGTTCCTCGCTTCTAAGGAGCACTCTGGTTGCACTTCATCTAAGACAGATATGTTTGTTCTTTTGGCCGTACTCTTCTCCAACACCATGATTCAAAGACATTGATCCTTCCCCCTCCCCCCCCCCGCCGTCATCCCTATTCATTGTCCAACCTTCAGATGCACAGAAAGCAATTGATAATACCATGGCTTGGCTCAGGTACACCTTAGTCTTTAAACTGAGATCAATGCTCTTTTGAACTTTGGAGAAATCCTTGACTTGGAAATTAGAATGGGGCAAACAGTTAAACACTCAGCTGCTAGCCTAAAGGTTGGTAGTTAAAATCCACCCAGAGGAACCTGGAAAGAAATGCCTGATAATCGGCTTCCAGAAGACCATGGTCTTGAAAGCCTGAGCTCTGCACTCATGCTGTCACTGGGAGTCAGAATTGACTCAAGGGAAATTAACAACAACTTTAGGGAGCTTGGGTGGCCTACTGGTAAGAAGCTGCCCTGCAATCCCAAAGGCACACGGTTTGAATCCACCAGCTGCTCTGTGGAAGAAAGATGGGCAGTCTCCTCCCATGTGATTTACTGCCTCTACAAACCTCTGGTGGCCAAGAGGCAAGAAGCTGCACTGCAGTCCTGAAGGCATGCAGTTCAAGGCCACCAGATGATCCGCAGGAAAAGGATAGGCAATATCCTCCCCTGCGACTAATTGCCTCTGAAAACCTGCTGGAGAGGGTCAGCCACAAGTTGGTTGTGACTTCCTGATACACAACAACAACAACACAAACCTACTGGAGGGTTAACCATGCGTTGGTTCCAACTCAACGGCACACAGCACCACCAACTTTACAATAAGGATTATCAAACACAATATCCCAGACCTTACAGGTTCTAGAGCCAGGATGTGAACATGTGTAATACGAAAAAACAGCCCACAAAATGCCAGTGTGCACTCCTCATCTGTCCTGGTGGCTTAGAGTTGTTGCACTTGAACTCTGCTGGACACAGGCAGTATCTGAGAGCTCACAGTGAAAAAGCTAGAAACCCCTATCAGTCAGCTACTCAACGGCCTGTCCTCTGTCTCCTGGGAATACTTTGCCCACCATGTCCAGGAGGAAAAAAAGCATTCAAGAAGACAAGCCAGTAACAGATAGAACAGATGCATCACATAATAATGGTGGTGATGAAAGAAGCTAGACCCCAAAAAGGAGTGTATCCTGTATGATTCCATTTATAGAAAATTCTAGAAAATGCCATCTAATCTACACTGACAGGAAGCAGGTCAGCATTTACTGGGGGACCAGGAGAGAGGGGAAGGAATGGATTACAAATGGGCACAGGAAGACTTTGGAGGGTGATGGGTCTATTTGTTCATCATGCTGCCTGTGGTGAGGGTGCCATGGGTGTGTGCAGATGTCAGAGCCCATCAGATGATGCACGTTAACCTTGAAACCATGAAATGGGATGAGTTAAGGCAGTTACAAAAGAATAAATATTCTAGAATCTCACATAATGTGAAACATCTAGAACAGGCAAATGTAGAGAGGCCAAAGTTATTAGTGATTACTAGGAGTGAGGGAGGGGGAGACACATCCACTGCTTAGGGGCTCTACTCTTGCAAATGTGGTGGAAACATTTGCAGATGGATGGTGATGATGTCTATGCAATAAGGTAAATGTATTGTCACTGAGTTGTATATGTAAAAATTACTGAAATTGCAAATGTTTTGTTCTTTTTTCCCCTCCCTATTCACTCATTCACTCGATGCTATCAAGTCAGAACTGACTCCAGTGGGTTTTTGGAGGCTGTGACTGACACTGAGGGAGGTCGCTCAGCTTTCTCTTGTGAAGTCACTAGTGGATTTGAACCGCCAGAGGCATCCCCTCTGAGTTAGCAGCCAAACCATTTACAGACTTCAGCCTCACTATAAAGCACACTCCTATACTTACCTTCAATGCAGATTGGTTTTGTTTTGCTTTGTGTGTGTCTGTTAAACCTCAACAAACTTAAGGGTAAGTAAGGGAGCACAGAAGAGAATTACAAAAAGAATTAGATAAATCCATGGTTATCAAGTTTATTTCACCTCGCAGAGGACTCTTCACTGGGTTTCTGAGGTTGTGTATTATAATGAAGAGAGAGTTCTCATATTTCTCTCACAGAGTGGCTGATGGACTTGAACTGATGATCTTTTGTATAGCAGCTCAACACTTAACCTGTTATGCCACCAGGGCACAATTCCTGTGCTATAGAAAAAGTCCTGGATGACAATGAGAGTCCACCTTCAGCACCATGCTGGGTCCTTTACACACAGGATCACTTTCACCTCTCATTTACAGCTCTGGGAGGAAAGGGTGATGTAGTGTTGATGGTTACTGCTGTTAAGTATTAATGAGTTTGTTCCGACTCATTGCAACTCTGTGTACAGCAGAACAAAACACTTCCTGGTCTCGTGTCCTCCTCTCAATGGTTAAACCCATTGTGCAGCGACTGTATCAATTTCTCTCGCTGTGGGTCTTCCTCTTTCTTCCTGAGCCTTTATGTCCTACTTCAGAGACTGCTCCCTCCTGACAGCATGTTCACACTATGGGCGACAAAATCTTGCCTTCCTTGGCTCTAAGGAGCATTCTAACTTCATTAAACTAAGTCAAGTTTAGTTTGTTCACATTCTCTCAATAAAATAGTGGTGGTGTTAGCACTAGATTCCAAGTCAACACGGCTCTGTAGACCCAGCGCCTAAGCCCGAAGATGTATTTACTTCTGGTTCTGCCACTAAATGGCCATGAGACTGATCTGGTCCCCAGACAAATATCTTTGGGGAGGAGACTGGAACCGTCAAACAAATGCCTCTTTGTAATAAGACTCAGGTTTTTAATCACCAGATGATTGTCCCTTAAATGAAGCAAAATCTGTGGGTCTTATATAAACAGCTAGATGATACCACTTAATTATAATGTTGTTGTTGTTGTTGTTACATGCCGTCAAGTCACAGGCAACTCATGGCGACCCTATGAAGGAGAGTCCTCAATGCTTGGGTGTCTCTTACCATCTCTCCAGGTTCATAGGGTTTCTGGAGGCAAGCTGTTATGGAAGTGGATGCCACTCCTCCTTCCAAGCTTGTTTTAATTGGGGAGCTCCATGCTGCTCTCTGTCCACATTGGGTAACCAACCATTAGTGCATCTGACACATCAGTGTCAACAGAATTCAGCCTCACAGCAACCACAAGTTAGCACTGTACGGCAACTTGTACACCAGGGCTATAAAAATCTCTGAACAAAAACAATGAAAGACGGGCCTGAGGGCCATGGATTAAAAGTCACCCACCTTTGGCTTGGTAGCATCGCTTTCTGTCCACTGGCCCAAGGGATCTCTCTCTATCTTAATGTTATTGTTGTTAAGTGCTATAAAGGTGCTTTTTTAAAAATTATTTTATACCAGTTCACATACAAAGTTTGTCAAGTTCGTATACGTTGTTTATCATACCAGATCTTCCCCCTTCCCTTTACCCATTCCTGCCTGCTCCCATCAAATTGTGTGACCCTGCGATATACTTTTAAAAGGTGGTTGAGTCCTTTGTACCTGGCCCCTCAGTCCTTGATGCCTGCCTATCTAGGAGAACACAGGAAAAACACCACCCACAAAACTGTGCTCCCGATGCTGACCTTCTGAGCCCCACAGAGGAACTGTCCCCCACTTACCAGAAGAGAAAGAACTAGAATTCTTGGGCCCTCTCTTCTCCACATCCCAGGGCTCACTCATGCTGGCAGCTTGAGAAGATTCTATTTCTGTCTTACTGAGTTCAGGACTTGTTTCTAAAAGCCCACATGTTCTCCAAATCTCTGCTTTCCCCATTTGTGGTGTTGTGTACCATCAGGTCAGAAATTACTCATATCAAACCCTCCAGTGGTTTTTTTCAGTGGTAGTAAATCAGATAGGAGGAGATTGCCCATATTTCTCCCAGACCAGCTCGTGGATTTGAATCCCCTAAGCTGGGTTGGCAGCACAACTAACTCACCAACAATTCTGCTGTTAGTTGCCCCCTGAAATGCAAAAAGTAACCCTTAATTGGAATAATGTTCTGACTTTGAGCAAGTCAGTTAAGTCCATTTTGAGGAATAAAAAGATTAATTAGTTGAGTGGCATTAGGTAAGTTTGTACCTCAATTTCCTCACCTGTAAATGGGGTGATCCTGATGATTCCTAACTCATGGGATTTTTATAAGAATTACATGGACTAATAGGTCGAAAGCATTCAGTATTGAGCTGACACACGACCTATAATTGCCAGCTGTCACCAAGTTGTCCTGGGCATTGCAAAGAGCTGTAGGTGCTCATTTGGTCTCAAAAGAGCTTCCCAGTGTTCAGGGGAAGTGGAGGGACTTGTTTGGTGAGTGAGAGCAGAGTTAAGAGTTGAGCCAGGGATTGACCAGATCATGGAAACTGTTCCTTCCACTCCAGCATTCTGCGGTTATTCTTTTTGACATCAGCAATGATA
Organism: Elephantulus edwardii; assembly: GCF_000299155.1. Taxonomy (NCBI): domain Eukaryota; kingdom Metazoa; phylum Chordata; class Mammalia; order Macroscelidea; family Macroscelididae; genus Elephantulus; species Elephantulus edwardii. The sequence continues at coordinate 32,862,233 of NW_006399756.1, forward strand.
GTTTTGAACTACCCTTCCATTAGAGTACTCAAAGCCACTTGTAGCTCTTGGATTGTCGTGGGAATGTGGGAGAAGAGGGGAGTGGACAGGAGAAACCCTTCTGCCCCACCACTTGCCAGCAAGTACAAGTGGCAGGCAAGGGACCTATTTTGCTAACACTGCCCCTTGTTGGGCAGGATCTGGAGGTAAGAGTGGGCAGGGGACTCCCCCTCTGTTACACCACAGACGGTTAGCAGTGGGTTGTTTACCGTAGAGTTGGAATTGACCCATAGCTGACTCTCTGGCTAGTTTTCAGAGGCTGTAACTGCATGGGAGGAGATTGTCCATCCTTCTCCTGCAGAATAGCTGGTGACATCGAACCACATGCCTTTGGCATTGCAGCACAGCTTCTTACCAATTAGGCCACCAGAGCTTCCCAGCTAGAAATGGGTAGCTTCTCTTATTAGCAGTATCTTCTGTCCTTCTGGGTTCCACTATTTCTGCTAAAGGGATTTTTCACTCCCAGAAGCATCCACTGCTAGTGGATATGTGAACATTTTTTACTTAAACTCTAAAGCTATTTGAAACTGGACATAAACTGTCTCTAGCAATCTTGAATCCACAGCAGCCCTGAAGAACATCCCAACACTTGATTTAGAAAAATCTTTGTGAACCAGGCTAAAAATTTAGTCTAGTGATGCCAAAACTATACTTGGGATTCTTATTTATTTACTACTTCAGAATCCCAAGATTTGTCAGGCAATTTCGTGGTCTAGTTAAAAAGACCATTTTTCAAGGACAAAAGTATTGAGCCACATTTGTCTACCAAACTGAGAGAAGGAGTAACTAGTCTTTGCTCCCTGTCAGTGCCTTCATATTCAGAATTCTGGTTTCTTGGTTATAAGAAGTAAAAAAAAATCTCTTGGACTAATTGAAATAAAATAAGTGTGGAAAAGTAAGAGACATCTGAAGGTAATAGGTTTATATATTGCTATTCTTAGTCATCTTCTTAAAAAATAACCTCAACTTATATAAGCTCCAGGTGCCACCAAAGCTGGATCCATTAGCTTCTCTCTGCAGACTGGCCTCCTGTGTGGAATGGCCCATATAGGATGGTGAAAATACTTTGCTGCTGCTGTTGTTGTTGCATTTTCACACATTTTATCGCATTGTAAATATTGATACTGAAGGAGACATTCACCATGGTAGAACATACAAAGCTCACTCTTGGGAGTCAAGTGGGCCTGGGTTCAAATCCAGGCTCCTCTGCTTTCTGGGGGTGTGGCTTTAGGTAAGTTACTTAATCCAGGCTTCTTTAAGTATTAAGTGAGGACAACTCTCTCTCAGATTGTGTTAAGGCTTGATGATATCATATCACCAATACATCCCATTTGCTTACTTCCTGTGGAGCATAAGAAAGACCTTCAGGACTTACCGGGGTCCCTAGACTATACCCTGAGAATCACCTTAAGAGACAGCAAGGCTTCATGGCCAGCCTTAGCTATGACTCTCCAAGTCTGAGATTCTTGTCTTCTGTAATTTCTTTCCTTCACCCTAAAGACATTTTCCTGTCTGTCTTTATTTCCACCAGACATCCCTTAATCTCCTGGCACAAAGTCCAGGCAACATTTTTGACATGCCCGAATTTATTCTTTTCCCCTGAAGACACTTCCCTTCATTTCTCGTGGCTTATAAAGTAGGGAAACCGTGAGGAAAAATGTTCCTCTGTCTTTGCCTGTCTGCGAAGAGGAGCAACACGGTAAGAAATTGGACTGAGATGAATTTTCGAAGGGCTGAACTTAATAGCAAAAAGCCAAATAAATCTCAGGGCGTGTGTACACAAGACACGGGGGCACCCACTTTGGGCCCTTGTCTCTTAGAAGCTGGTTTATCCCAGGAAGAATGTGTCATCTTTTAAAAGCTGGTCTGATGGCGGGGTCGACGATTGTTCCTGTCCTCTCCACCCGTCATTTTTCATGTCGGGCAGGGTGCATCACCCATAATCCACTGTTTCAGAGCCAGCTTCATAATCATCTCCTACCTAATCCTTTACTCTCCTGTCTGTTGCGGTGGGAGGGACAGGAGAGAAGGATGGATCCCTTGGAGTTGTGGGCTCTCACACGAATCGTGCCAAACCCAGGGAGGCAGATGAAGGAAGAAACAGAAGAGACAAATGGCCTAGAAATGGCTGGATTCTGCTCAGTTAACCAGGCCCAGCCTGTCCCAAAGATGCTCTTTAAACCCATCACACTAGGCTGCTCCTTTGAAAAACAGATACCTGGCAGAGTAGTTCAGTAAAAAAGAAATTTGTTTCCCCTTTCCTTCTTGTCACTCAAAGAACTACATAGTCACAATAGAAATTTTTATAAGTAAATGTAAACTAAAAATAGGAACCTGAGAAAGGAAAACCATTTATGAGTCTACTTATGAATATTTTTTCTTAACCTAATGAGAAAGTAACACTGTATCTGATTTTTTTTTTTTTCTTAACCTGTACTTTTCACTTAACCAATCAGTTAACCAGTTCAATCAAGTCAGTTCTGACTTCTGGTGACTAAACATGTGTCGAAGCAGAACTGCACTCAGAAGGTCTGTGATGGCTGGAGTTTTATGATGTTAAGTTCCAGGAATTTCTTCTGAACTCCCTCTGGGTGGACTCAAGCCCCCACTCTTTCAGTGAGCAGCCAAGCCTATCAACTATTTGCACCACCCAGAAACTAGAAAAATCATAAAACATCTTCCCTTCCCATAAACAGTAACTCCCAACCCATCCTCTAGGGACTGCATCCATGTCCCCTAGGACTACAGTTGATTGATGCTCTAAACCATCTGCCTTTAGGTTGGCAGCTCTGGTTGACTATGACTCATAGTGACCTTATAAATAGCAGGTAGAAATCTTGCCCTATCATGCGTCTCTGCTGCGCTCAAGCCCTTTTGTGGCAGTCTGTGTCAACCCATTCTGCTGACTGTCCTCCTCTGTTTTGCTGACCCCTTTGTTTCCCAACACAATATCTTTTCTAAGGACTGGTATCTCCTGAGTGTTGCTGTTAAAGTGCCATCAAGTCGTAGATGACTCAGTGAGCCTACGAATGAAAGAAAGACCTGAACACTTGTACAACTTCCAGAGGCAAGCCACTCCTGCTTCCAAGCGTGTTTACACAATTGGGAAATGTGTGGTCGGATAAAGCCCCTTGGGCAAGAAGCAAAAGCAGGAACATGGAGTGGGCCCTAGTTCAGAAGGTACTGCTAACTCCGCCCTGCTTGGGAAGTGTGTGTTCAAGAAGACCCGGGCTCTGCTGGTGGTTTCTCTTCATGACTTAAAGACCTCAAAAGTCAAGATTTAGCCCATCTTTCTCAGTCTCCCCCTAGCCCTGATGTCAGTCCTGTTTTACAACAGTGGCACTATGCAGTATTTGTCCTTTTGTGACTGAGATACTTCACTCAGCATAATGTCCTCCAGGGTCACCCATTTTGAATAATATTGCATGAGTTCCTTGTTTTTCAATGCAGCATAGTATTCCATTTGTGAATATACCACAGCTTCTCTATCCATTCATTTGTTGATGGGCACTTAGGTTGCTTCCAACTCTTTGCTATTGTGAACAAAGCTGCGATAAACATGGGTGTGCATATATCTGCTTAGGTGGCAGTTATGGTCTCTTTGGGGTATATTCCCAGTAGTGGAATTGCTGGGTCAAATGGTATCTCTATTTGCAAGTTTTTGAGAAAGCGCCATACCGCCTTCCATAGTGGTTGCACCATTTTCCACTTCCACCAACAGTGAATAAAGGTTCCAGTTTCTCCACAACTTCGCCAGCATTTGTTGCTTGCTGTTCTGTTAAATTTTGCTATTCTTACTGGGGTAAGAGGTATCTCATAGTTGTTTTGATTTACATCTCTGATTAGGTATTATTGTCATGACAGGAGTCCAGAACGAAGGCTTCATAGTGGAGTCGACCTGGGGGGCGGGGGTGTTGGGGTGTTGAGGGATTATAAAACAATGGGGGAACTTTTCTTTTACTTTTCAAAGAGAAGAGTGTATTGGGGGAGAGGTGGGCAGAAAGAAGAGTGCAACAATGAATGAATGGAAATCCAAAGTCTCTGTAAATTTTCATTAAAATCAATAAAAAAATGATTAAATTTTTAAAAAGCCAAGATTTACAAAGAAACCAATTTTTCTCTCTCTATCTCTATGGTACCCAACAACAACATCAACATTCATAAAAGCAGGAACTCTGTAGTGATGTAGTTAAGGTACTGACTCTTCAAACCCATTGACTGGCCATTCAAACCTATTAGACCCTCTGCCGGAGAGAGATGAAGCCATGTGCTTCCTTAAAGATTTGCAGTCTCAGGAACCCTGCAGAGAAGTTCTGCTCTCTTCTATACAGAATCAGAACTGACTTGACAGTACTGAGCTGCATGCATAAAAATGACACAAACACAATCTAAAAGGCTTGAAAAGTAAAGAAGTTTACAAAGAAAATTGATCTCTCAGAATTCCACATTCCAGAATTTACCACTATGAACATTTCGGCAAATTTTCTTTCATTCTTTTTTTCTTTGCTTAAATGAGTTTTAGGTAGCTCTGGTAGCCTAGCGGGTAAGGAGTTGCCCTGCCTATCCCTATTTGATCCTCCAGCTGTTTTACAGGTGAAAGATGGGCAGTTTACAGCCTCAGAACCCCCCCCCCCAAAAGGTCAGTTAAGAATCAGTTCCCACTCAACAGCAGTTAGTTTTGTTTGTATGTGTGCTTTATGTGTTGGTGGTGGTGGTGTATGTGCTGTCAAGTTGACTATGACTTATAGCGACCCCTATGCATGGTAGCTCTGAACTCTGCCCTGTCCTGAGCTAATCTCACTGTCTCTGACGCACCTACCTTCATTACCCCAGTTACTGTGTCAATCCATCTCATCCAGTGTCTTCCTCCCCTGTGCTGTCCCTCAATCCATCCAAGCATGATGTCCTTCTCCAAAGACTAGTCCCTCTGGGCTACATGCCCAAAATATGTCAGATGGAGTCTCAAAATCCTTGCCTCCAAGGAGCAGCTTGGTTTCACCATTTCCTGGATAGATCTGTTTGTTCTCTTGGCACTGTATGATATGTTCAAACTCTTCCTCAGCACTGCAACTCAAAGGTATCAATTCTTCTATTCCATTTTATATGGAGTCCCTGGGTGGCACAAACAATTAATGTGCTTGGCTATTAACTGAAAGGTTGGTGGTTCAAATCCTCACAGCAGCACCTCAGAAGAAAGGCCTGGTGATCTACTTCCAAAGAATCTGCCATTAAAACCCTTGTAGAGCATAGATCTGCTGTGGAATGAGTCAAAACCTACTCAGTAGCAACTGCTTTGTTTTTGGTGTAGCCCATTTTGTGGCTGGGTTTTCAGTGTTGCCCTGTTCTGTACCAAGGAGTCTCCTGACCTTCACACACTCGGCGTGACACCTTGCTCATCTCTCCCATTTTTAGGATGCAGACACAGTGAGGCCTGGCTACGGAGTACTCAACCCAGCTCCCAGGGGGAGCGTGCACATCTCACCGAATCCTTCGACCTCCAGCACTGGCCTTTGAAACATTTCTAACTGGGCCTGCCTCTTGCAACAATCTATAAGCCATTAGCTGGGGGTATATTAAATCCAGAAGGGTTCATCCTTAAGACCTCAGCTTTTATCCAGGGTCGATATAATAAACGACCATCTGAAGAATGTTTCTGCATCTTCTGCAAAAGTCTTTGACGAGAACGTCTATTATGTGCCTCACTGTCCCTTCTATTGAGATTCTTATGATAAATTTGGACTCACATTAAGTGTCAGGGAAAAGTTTGGCTCTCCTGACAAATTGCTATACTTCCTTTTATCCAATAACTCATCACATTTCCCCTTTCGCTTTAGCTCAATTTAATGCGCAATTGCAGTAACTATCTTCTGCTGGGGTTCTGGTTTAATCATTTCCTCCCTTCATCCATATGACTTCAGATATTGTCTCTTTAATCGCATTGCCCTGGGACTTATATTTTTTAACCCTCCATCATCTTAAGTTTATTTGGATGTTAGAAGGTATACAAATCACAAATAAATAAGCTTAACCCTGACCCCAAAGCCATCTCTTTAAAGCTATGACCCCTGTCCCTCTTAATAATGAATAGTTCTCTTTATTAATTCAAAGTTCCTTGCTGCTATTTCCAGACATTTGCAATTGGGGAAAGAGCTTGTTGGGTGACACAGTGGTTAAGCACTGAAATACCAACTGAAGGGTTGGTGCTCGAATCCACCCAGAGGTGCCTCATAAGACAGGCTTGATGATCCACTTCCGGTTGTCTCAAAAACCCCAAGGAGCAGTTCTACTCCTTGAGCACATGGGGTTCCCATGGGTTGGAATTGACCCAACAGCATCTGATTTAGTTTTTTGGTTTGTACCACAGAGCAATGGCTCTATAAGATACAACTATGTGTGTTGTGGAAGCAGGAGTGGCATCCACTTCCTAAACAATAGGCCTCTGGAAACTCTATGAACTTTGAGAAGCTATGATAGTTATAGAAAGGCTTCAGGTCTTTTGTTCATAGGGTTGCTATGAGTCATGCTCAACTCAATGGCAATCAACAACAACTACATGTGTGTTACTAAAAGGAATGAGTTTTGTTTTTTTTAAGGAAGGCATTGGTGTCCCTTATTCATTTTCCTACGTGACCAATCTGCCATGATATGAGTCAACACTGACTCAGTAGCAGCGAGTTTGTTTTTTGGCTTTGCTCATTTTGTAGCTGGGATTTTAGTGTTGCCTTGTTCTATACCAAGGAGTCTCCTGACCTTCACATGCTCCTGACCTTCACCTTGCTCATCTCTCCCATTTTCTCCCATAAGCTCTGGCGGCCAAGTAGTAAGAATCTGCACTGGGTATCCTAGGGAGCCATGGGCTGAACACCACTGCTTTGCCTGAACCAGTTCTTTCCCTTAGCATTCCCTTCCCTTCATAGCCTCTACCATGGGCCTTTTATAGTAGTCTCCTCAGACGAGAGAGTCTCTCGTTGGGAACTAGCCCAAATTATTGAAGAGTAACTCCATCAGTTTGAAGACTAAGGTGTACCTGGTTCAGGCCATGTGGTCTTTCAGTCACTTCCTATGCATCTGATAACTGGACAATGACTAAGGATGGCAGAAGAAGAATTGAACTGTGGTGTCAAAGAAGAGGGCTGAAGACCCCAAGGACTGCCAAAAGAACAAACAGATATGTCTTGGAGAAGGAGCAGCCAGAGCGCTCCTTGCAGGCAAAAATGAAGTTTTGTCTCAAATACTTTGGACATGTTGCTAGGACAAGTTACTCCCTGGAGAGGGACATCATGGTTGGGAAGGTGGAGGGGCCATGAAAGAAAAGAAGGCCCTCGAGCAGTGCGTTGACATGGTGACTACAGCAATGGGCTTGTTGGTGTCAGAGATTGTGAGGATGGCAAGGGATAGGACATTGCTCAGATCGGTTGTTTGTACGGTTGCTACAAGTCGTATTCAACGGCACCTACCAACAATGACCTCGAATGAGCATTTGCCACCTTGGTGACCTCTCATTTCCTACGTCAGAATCCGTGCTTTAAGTGGTAGGTTCAATCATAGACCTTAATTCTTCACGCCTTTCTGCAACTACAGTTTAGCTATGGACTTAGACTGAGGAGAATATACTTCCCTGCTCCTTGATGCTATAATAACTTCCGGCTCCATAGAACATAGCATGTTGGGTTGCTGACCCAGAGGTTGGCAGTTTGAATCCATCAGTCACTCAGGGGAAGCAAAATGGACAATCTTCTCCCATTAAGATTTATAGTCTCAGAAACTCGATGAGGGTGGTGGTGTCTCTATGAGTCATAGTTGACTCAGTGGCAGTGGATTACTGTTGTTGATTTTGGATCTGCTTGTGTGACTGGCTTTGGCCGAAGGAATGGCATAAACATGACAGTGTGCTCATTGCCAGCCTGGGGAGGCTTCGTTGACTTCCACTGTTTCGCTGTGCTTCTGCCACAGCCATGAGAAGAGCTTTTCTTGGATTGTTCTGCACCCTTAGCCTAAGTAAGACTCACATGAAACAGAACCTCTCCAGATGATTTGTAGATCTGTGAGCAAAAGTCATGTTCATTGTGGTACGCCACTGAGAAGCTGCAAATGTTACACAGCAGAACTGACTGGTACACCCCAGGCCAGACACTTCCCAGATCCAGTTCCTGCTCTTGTGCTGATTCTTTTGGCTTTGATTCCCCAGATCACCACTGAATTTCAAGGCCTCTGAAAATTCCATTTCATTCCTGTGTATAGCGCCAGCCTGTCCCAAGGATTCCAGCTCAGGTTCGGGTCCTGTATTCCTGTGTTCCAGCTTATTCCTCAGATGTAGGATATCTAGGATGAACTAGATGAGTAGGTACAGAAGATGTGCTTTTCAGTCTCTGGCATTTGAGATTAAGATACCGACGTAGCTAATGTTGACTGAGCGTGCACTCACAACATGACCAGTTCCGCAGCAGGCACTTCCGAGTTATGTCAGATAGTCCTCAGAATTATGTGGTTGCTGTTCTTGTCATTATGTGCCATTGAAACAGAACCAACCCATAGCTGACTTCCAGTGGGTTTTCAGAGGCAGTAAACCACACAAGAGGAAACTGCCTGTCTTCCTCCCACAGAGCAGCTGGTGGATCCGAACCACCTGTGTTTTGGTTGGCAGCACAATCTGGATTGTTCACATAAGCGAGATCTAACAGCATTTGTCCTTTTGTGTCTGACTTACATCACTCTGTATCATGTTTCCGGGGTTCATCCATGTCACAGCATGTGCCAGCATTTCATTTCCCTTCACGGATAAATAGTCTAATTCATCAGTATGTCATATTTTATTCATTCATTTCTTGATGCGCATTAAGATTGCTTCTATCTTGACAATTGGCATCAATGCTACAATGAACATGAGACATCTTGATATATCGAAGTGCATCACTCAAGACTCAGTTTTGTGATAGGAGAATTCCAATCCCGCTGTATCTAGCTGCAGAGATCACACCATATCATTGCTTCAAATTCACCTATGTTATTTGAATCTCTACCAACGATAATAGCAGATAATTCTATTCGTTACAACTAGATTCTCTCCTCATATTTGTACTTGGGGACAGAAATGTAGGTATAGAGCCAGATCTAGGGTTCATGGCAGCTCCTATCTTTTTTATTATTATTATTTAAATAAAAACTTACAAAGCTGATTGGCATTTTGTTTCCTGATTTACTTTTAATACACATTTTGCTCTGTAACGTTCATTGTTCTTGTGGTTATTAATTTGTTGTTGTTGTTATGTGCCGTCGAGTCGTTTGCGACTCATAGCGACCCTATGTACAACAGCCCTAAACCGTGCTCTATCCTGTGCCAA
>NW_006399756.1:32871712-33015801 GCF_000299155.1 Elephantulus edwardii
CCCCCCCCCCCGGATCCTCACACAGGTTCTACCATAACGGGCAGCTCCTGACCTTGCCATTGCTTCCTCCTCCCACCACCATTGCGAGGTGACCCTCTGGACAAGGATCGTCTAGACCGAAGCCTGTCCGGGCCAGACCTGCTGTACTGCATCCTAGCAACGGCCTCATGGAGCTGGAGAACTCAGAAGCAAGTGAACAATGCGATAGTCAGGAAGGCTTTCTTGAGGCTTCGGTGAGGAGCTGTTTGGTTGGAGGACAGCATGGATCACATTAAGGTGAAACTGAGCCCCTCACTGGTTCTGAGAATCACAGGGCCACTGGGTGGGACTTGGAGATAGTCTGAAGGAACAAGAACCAGATCTTCTGGGAAGGACCTGACACAGGAGGTACCAGGCACCTTCTGCTGCATAACATCCAACAGCAAATCTCAGTGATGTTCAACAATAAACATTCCATTGGCTCATGGACCTACAGGTTATCCCAAGAAGCTCTGCTTCGTGTGGGTACCAGACTGAAGGGGGAGCAGCTATCCAAGAGAAACTCTGCTCGGGGCTGAGCAGACCTGGCTATGGTTTCATAGGGAACTTTGTTCCACAGATGGGGATACAGCCCCATTTTCCTACAAGGCCGTATCTATTCCCCAATTCCCAACAATACAAACAAGAGGTCCACTGCTTAAAAAAAAAAAAAAAAGGAGAAGAATGGCATTGCTGGGACAGCAAGTCAGTTTCCTTATTAAGAATTTTATAAGGCACCGTCAGAGCTTAAACTGAGACTCCATCCCTCACTACATGTCTTCCTCCCTCCATACTCATTCACTCAGCTCCAGATGGCACGTAGAGACTGCCACATACCACGCACCATGCTAACGGTGCTGAGCCCCGAAGGATTGAAAGTAATACATCCTCCTTCCTGTACTCCTGCGAAGCTCTGATCTGATGAGATGGGGGTGTTCGTCTCATGAAAATCGGTTCCTTCCCCCTGTGGTCCTCCCCATGCTCAAGCTCCTAGGGACAGAAGAAGTTGTTGTTCCTCCAGCAGGGGCCTCTCTGATGGAAATAGGTTTTGAACAGACATATGCCAGTGTCATGCCGAAGAGAAGGTGTTTCTCATATCTTTGCATTTTCCTTGTTCTTCTGAGCCTTCTTCACCTCCCCACCAAGGGGTCTCACATGATCACTTTCCAAGAGATTTACTCTTAGAACGGCAACCAAGAGATGAGCTATTCCAGGTCAAGAGCATGCCATCTACCTTTTATCAATCTCTTGGGGAAGGAACAAGGTAACTTCATTAGCTTCATTCACCTTAACCTACTCACCTCATTTGACAGCCACTTTCCACCTAGCCAGAGAGCTCTGATAGCCTAGTCCGTAAGGAGTTGCATTGTTAATCCAAAGGTGCCGAGTCTGGTGGTTCAAATCCACTAGCAACTCCAAGGAAGAAAGATGGGCAAGCTCGTCCCATATGATTTACAGCCTCCCAAAACCCACTGGAGGATCAGCTATGAGTCACTTCTACATGGACAACAATCAGTTTGAGTTTTGAGTTTCCCCAACTGGCTGACCATCTGTCTCAGAGAGAGAGGACTGGAGATCAACTCAGAAATGTTCCCAGAACGGAGCCAATAAGTGACACAAATGGTTGTATGCTGGGCTACAACTAAGAGGTTTGAGGTTTAAAACCACCAGAAGCACGTCAGAAGAAAGGCCTGGCAATCCACTTCACAGAGGTCACAGCCTTGAAAATCGTATGGAGCAGTTCTCCTCTGCACATATAATGTCACCCTGAGCTGGAATTGATTAGACAGCAACTAAAAACAACAACAGCAATGTCCCCAGAGGCCTCACAAGCTGTCCCTCAGCAGGGCTTTCATGTCCTCGCTGCCCTTCAGCAGGTTCACAGCGAGGTGACAGCCTAGCAAGTCTCTGTCCGTGGCTTTCTGAGCCGCCGGTGCCTCTCTCACCCCTCTCTGATGGGTGTAAATTGGTTCACAAATCCTGCAATTCGTTTAGCTCACGCTCCGCTGCGTTTCCCCGGCGATTTTCTGGTTTATTGCCCGTTGCCTGGTTGCTAGATTCCTTGTAAATTGCGTTGCCCTCTGCCCCGCTCTGCCATTTGTCCCGGCTCAACGTGGACGCTGCTGTCCCCACATTCGCCATGTGCCAGTTGTGAATCGCTCTGAAGCGACAGCTCACTGGCAGACAAGCCCACCACCTGAATGGCAAGAAGGCGGACAGGAGGAGACAAAAGCCCAAGGGCACAGAGCTAATTTATGCCACCCGGCGGAACTCATCTTCCTCTCCCATCTCTTCCAAAGAAGTAATAGGTGGTAGGGTTGCTGGGGGCTTTGAAACTGCTTCTTGACACATCCCACCACACTCCAGGGACTGCAGATGACTGACAGACAGCCCTCCACTAGCACCAGTAGGCTGTGTTTGCTGTTGTGTTGTTAGGTGCCAGGGAGTCGACCATGACTCAGAGGAACTCTGTGAACAGCAGATCTGAACCTTGCCCTACCCTGTGCCAAACACACACTCAGAAAGGCTCAGGCTTCTTGTTACAGACACTGTGTCAACTCATCTTGTTGACGGGCCTCCTCTCCTTCACTGACTCTCCACCTTTTCCCAATGTGATGAGGTGTTTAGAGGAGATTTAAATTGCAGATTCAAGTCCTATGGCTTAAGTTCAAGTACAAGGTCCACCATTTGTGCACATGTGTCCTTGGGTATGGTACATATGTTTATTGTGCCGTAGCTGTCATTGTTATTCTTAGCTCTTATGTCAATCCACAATTCATGGCCACCCCACACACAACAGCCCCTACAGACTACATCAGCAGGCTCTCACCCTGCCCGGTTGCATGACCAGTTGAGGAAAGACCGGTGTGATCGAAAGGGTTTCTATTGGTTGGTCTGAAGAAGCAGATCACCAGGCCTTTCTTCCTAGTTGGTCTTAGTCTGGCTCTGCTAAAATCTGTTCAGCATCATCGCAGTCTCTACCGACTATGTTCGAGGCTCACTGGCTGATGAAGCTCATAGGAGACAAGCATTCTACACCCGTCCGTTACCTGTTCTGTAAAACAGAGATAACATGGCACCTATTCCATTGGATCGTTGAAGGATTTAAATTAAGTTGGTAGCAATGCAAAGTACTCAATAAATGTTAACTATTACTGCTATTAGAAGCCCTGGTAATGCTGTAGACTAAGCATTCGGTTGCCAATCCTAAGGGCAGTGGTTCAGATCTGCCAGGTGTTCTACAGGAGAACAACTGGGCTGTCTGCTCCTACACAGAGGTATATATAGCCTCAGAAACCCAATGGGTTTCTGGCTTATCAAGTCCCTATGACTCACAAATGACCCAATGGTAGTGAGGTTTGGGTGAAGTGTTACTATTAATGTCAACAACATAATTGCCCCAAAGCAGTACTGCCAGAAGCTGATGAACAACTCTCCTCACGCAGTAGCCCCCTTGATCTGCCGTCTGTCACTGATCTTCCTGTCACACTGGTATTCTGATCATCCATTGAGCTTGGCATCTCTTGCTAGTCCCCCTCCTTTGTCTGTGATACTCCTCAGCTCCCCGCTGGTTAACATAGCAGCTCCATATTCTCTTGAACTCTTTAATTGGAAGAAGCTAGCCACTCATCATAATGAAAAGAGGCATTCCGACAAGCTTTTGCTCCTAGTGTTTCAGAGCCAACTTATAAATTACAACATCACATTTCTGTAGATGTCGTATAGTTCTATAAATGATAGGTAATGCTCTTATAATATATACATGTGACTCTTTGTGTAGAAGAAATCCTCGTATAGGTCCCTGTTGAAAGGATAATGCACATTCTCCTGGCATAGGCCATTTCTCAAATGTTCTCAGCAGCCACCAGAAGCTGATGGAAACATTCCACATTAACCTTCCTTTTAGCTGCCTTTAGAACACAGCAGAATCCTGGGGTTTTAAAAGCCAACAGTGTGGAGTCCTTCGCAGGCAATTGAAGAAGAAGGGGCCTTAGAAAGTCAGTGAGCCTCAACTCTAGCCCAGGAATTTCTTTTCTAAACCCCCAAATCTCTTTCCCAGTCAGTCAAGGGAACCGTCAGTCAAGGGAAACTGAAGATATCCACTGGGGAAGAGCCTGTGCCACGGATGAGTGGCCCAAGACATCAGAATGGAGTTTCTTAAAGGGAACAGAAATGTGCCCCTTTCCAACCTCTTTCTCACTGTCCTTCAGGACTCTGAGCTCGCTCATCCCCTGTACGTGCTCCTGAGCATTTATAAACTCACCAGGAGAGTGTAGTAGTCTGCTGATTCTCATTCAGTGTATCTGGGGTGAAAATGAAATGCAGAATCTTAGCTGGGGCTCAGCGGGAACAAGCCAGTTGGAAGCGTTGTTCCTCGCTGTCCATTCTTCCTTCTTGATTAATACAACATCCATTCTTCACCTCTGATATGTGAAAGGTTCTCCATGCTCTTTTCTCCAGCCTAAAATATCCTGCTGAGATGTAATCCATAGTAAAGGCTATAGCTGTTGATCTTTAAAAAAAAAAATAAATAAAATATCCTACATTCCCTCAAACATTCCAGACCTAGGGTCTTAACTTTTTATTCCATTTTCCTGTGACTCCACCTGCATTCATTAACATTGTTATGTGTCATTGAACCGCCTTTGACTCATAGTGACCCTATGTACAGCTGCCCTAAACCCTGCTCTATCCTGTGCCAATCTTTTGTCTCCGACACACCTATCCCAATTATCCCAGTCACTGAATCAATCCATCTCATAGAGGGTCTTCCTCTCCTGCACTGTCCCTCCACCCTCCCAAGCATGACGTCCTTCTCCAATGACTGGTCCCTCATTACAACATGTCCAAAGTATGTCAGATGAAGCTTCAGAATCCTTGCCTCCAAGGAGCAGCCTGGTTTAACCCTCTCTAGGATGAACCTGTTCATTTTCTAAGAAGTCCATGGTATATTCAATACTCTTCTCCAACACCACAGCTCAAAGGCATCAATTCTCCTTCTTCCTCCCTAGTCATTGTCCAGCTCTCTGATAGATAGCAAGTAATGACAAAGACCATGGCCTGTATCAGGTGCACCTTAGTCTCTAGAGTGACACCATTGCTCATCAGTACTTTAGAGAGGTCTCTAACAGCACGCTTTCCCATTTCAGTACATCTTTTAATTTCCTGGCTTCTGGTGCCAAGACTGTTGACTGTGGAACCAAGCAAACTAAAACTGTTAACTATCTCAATCTCTTCACCATGCATCCTGATGCTGCCAGTTGGCCCAGTGGTGAGAATCTTTGTCTTCTTGATATTGAGCCTCAATTCATATTGGAGGCTGTAGTCCTTGACCTTCTGCAGCACGTGCCTCAGTTTCAGCAAGCAGGGTTGGGTCATCTGCATAATGCAGGTTGTTGATCTGTCTACCTCCAATCCTGATACCACACTTCTCCTTATTCAGCCCAGCCTCCAAGATAATTTGTTCTGCATGTAGGTTGAAAATATATGGAGATAGGACATATCCCTGACATGCACCCTTCCTAATATTGAACCGTGCAGTCTTTCCTTGTTCTGTTCTGATCACTGCCTCCTGCTCCAAGTATAGGTTTCACATTAGCACAATCAAGTATTCTAGGGTTCCCAGTAGTCTCAGAGTCAGCCACAGTTTGTTGTGATCCACACAGTCAAATGCCTTTTGCACTCTTCCTGGATGATACTCTTGACATCCTCCCACAACTCATCTGGTTTTCACTCATTGGTGTTCAAGGCCTCAAACCTGTCCCTGAAATGGTTCTGAAATTCAGGTGGGATAGACTCAGGGTGATATTTTGGTTCCATGGATTTGATTTCATTTTCCTTAGCTTCAGCTTAAACTTGCATATGAGTAGTTGGTGGTCTGTTCCACAATCAGCACCTGGCCTAGTTTTCACAGCTAATATTGAGATTCTCCAGTGGTTCTATCCACATATGTAATCAGTCTGATTCTTATGCATATCATCAGGTGAAATCCATATGTATAACTTGCAGTTATGTTTCTTATAAAACATATTTGCAATAAAGAAGTCATTGATTGTGCAAAATTTAATTATTCTATCTCCAGCTTCATTTCTGTCACTGAGTCCTTGTTCTCCAACTACTGATCCTTCTTCTCTGTTCCCAACTTTTGCCTTCCAGTCACCTAATATTATTTATGCATCTTGATTGCATGATCGATCAATTTCTGACTATAAAAGTTGGTAGAAATCTTCTATTTCCTCTTCTTTGTCTCTGGTCATTGGTGCATATATCTGAATGATAGTGGTATTCACCAGACTTCCTTGTATGCATATGGATATTATTCTGTCACTCACAATATTGTATTTCAAGACATATCTAGAAATGACATTTTTAACTATGAAAGCAACCCCATTTTTCGTCTCCAGAGTAATTGTGATCGTCTGACTCAAAATGCCCCACGTCAGTCCATCTCATCTCGGCAATACCTAATACATCAATATATATGCGTTCCATTTCTTCCTTAACAATATCCAATTTTCCTACATTCATGGTTCTCACATTACATTTTCCAATCACAAATGTCTGCTTACAACTGTTCCTCTTCCTTTGTATTTCCATACTTGAAAGCTCCTCCTCAGTTGCCCATTAACCTCCGTGTGTTCTACTGTACATAGACTTTGCAGAGGCCTGTGACTCGTTAATAAGCTCCTTAAAGTGTCAAGCTGGAAATGGAATACTTTCACACAGAGGTGGTCTGGAGAACTCTAGTGGCATAGTCCATAGGAAGTTGCAATAACAATTCAGTATCTTCAGCTGTTCGAATCCACCAGTGACCGCATCGAAGAAGGACAGTCTCCTTATGCTTTGATTTATAGCCTCAATAACCCAAATGGGGAGTTCCTGTAAGTTGAAACTGATGTAACAGAAGTGAGTTTGAATTTTTTGAGATGTGGTCAGGCCACATCGAGAGTTTGCGTCTGGCCATTCCATAGCGTGGCCCTAAAGTGGTAATTCTGTCCCCTAAGGCTTTGGGGAATCTCGTTTGATAATCAAAACCACTCTCAGATCTCTTTCATAGGAACCAAGGCTAATTCATGGTTATCTCACACTTGCCAAATTGAGTTGTTGGTTTGTTTGAGTTGTTTGTTTGGGGTTTTTTTTTTTTTTTTTTTTTTTTTTTTTTTACAAAAGGACCTAACATTGCATCTGTTCCTTGTGGTCTGGGGCTCAACATCACTGTTTTCTGCACCAAGTGGGGATTCGTGCCATGAGAAGTTTGAATGTGTTTTACCATCACCCAGCACAGTGCTGCATATCAGTGGTAGCACTAAGTGGCTCCAACTCCCCCTTACCTTTCATGCACCATCCTCATAATTATTATGTTTGAACCCACTGATGCGGCCACTTTCTCAATCCATCTTGTTGTGCAGACTAGCAGACATTTAATAATAGCTGACTTTGTATCCAACCTGCTGTATCACCTCTTAAATCTTAAGCTCAAATATGTGATATATGTGAAAGCTCTTTGAAGTTTGTCATGGACTATGCTGTTATCAATTACCATTAATGCTGTTTGCTATTGCTACTAAAAGTTCATTGAGGGAAGGACTCGTATACGCTATTTTTCTCTGTATCTCCATAGCACCTTGTCTGATGTCTTGCACATAGTATGAGCTCCATAAATGCTGTTGCCTGAGTTGAGTTGGAAGATCCTACACAGCATCTTAGACATGGACTTAGAAGAAGAAAGTCCAGACATGGGATGAAAGGCTGAGGCGTAGCAGGAGATGAAGGTCTAGGACAAAAAGGAAAACCAAGAGGACCTGAAAGATGAGAAGGTGGGGCTGTGCCTTATCTGGAATGCATAGTTTCTCGAGGTTTCTACATCTTAGCAGTTAGCTATACAACGGCTGGAGAAGAAATGATACCTTTGAATGGTGGTGCTGGTGAAGAGTGTTGAATTTCCCACAGGCTATCAAAAGAACAAGCAAAAAAAAAAAAAACAAAAAAAAAAAAAAAAGAACAAGCAAACCGGACTTGGAATAAGTGCAACCAGGCTGTCGTTCGAGTCAAGGATGTTGAAACTTTGTCTCACATACTTTGGGCATGTTCTCAGAAGGTTCTAGTCCCTGGGAAAAGACATCATACTGGGAAAAGCAGAGAGGCAAAAGAATGGAAGATCTTCAACAAGATAGATTAACACAGTCACTCAGGGCAGGGTTCAGAGCTGTTGTACACAGGGTCGCTATGAGTTACAAACAACTTGATGGCACATAATACCAACAACTGCAACAATGGGCTTGAACATGGCGAAGATCATAAGGATGGCCCGGGATAAGGTAAGATTTCAATCTGCTGTTTATAGGCTCACTATGCCAAAGCTGACAATAACAGGAGCCAAGAAATCAAAACATGTTCTGTTTTGGAAAAATCTGCTGTCAAGGAGCCACTTCGAAATGCTAAAAAGCAATTATGTCAATTTAAAGACTAAAGTACACCTGAACCAAACTAGGGTATTTTCAATTGTTTTCTGTGCATCTGAAAGTTGGATAGTGTACAAGGATAACAGAAGAAGAACTGATGCTTTTGAGCTGTGATGTTGGTGAAGAGTACTGCATATCCCAAGGATTGACAAAAGAACAAACAAGTCTGTCTTGGAGGAAAGGCGACCAAGGTGTTCCTTAGAGGCAAGGATGATGAAACTTCATCTCACCGGCTATAGGCAAGTTTGCCATGTCCTTGGAAAAAGACGTCATGCTGAGAAAGGTGGAATCCCAAAGGAAGAGAAGAAGACTTTCAACAAGGTAGATTGACACAGTGAGAGTAACAATGGACTCGAGCATATCAGAGATCCTGAGGCTGGTGTCCCCCGGGGCAGAATTTAGATCAGTTGTTCATGGGTCACTACAAGATATATTCAACTCAAAGGGACCTAAAAACAGCAACTCTTGATATGAAGAGAGAGACCTATGGGGAATTTGGAACATTTTAACAGTCCATTTACTCCATTCCTCCTACCTTTCTTCTTTCTACCTTTCTTTTTGTCCGTCCTTTCATCTCTCTGACTATTCATCCATCTGTCTGCCCATCTATCCTTCCATACTTCCAACCATCCATCAGTCAGTCCTTCTTCCCTTCCCTCCAGTGCACACTCACTGAATGCCATCTGGTAGGATGGAACCAGGCTGGTTGCTGGTGACTCGAGCCTGGAGTTTGGAAAGAGCATCTGACTAGAAACACCGTCAATGAAACAGATGAGTAGTTGGGCCGTTCCTGAGCACCGGGGCTGCTCGTGTGGGCACTGCAGCCCCGGCCTCGCTGTGGACACAGAAAAACAGTCTTTGTGAAAAGGTTCTGTTGGTTCTCATTTGCTTTGGTGACCGGGCTGTACCCTAATGCCCAGCATTGCTGCTGCTGCCAGAGCCCCAAACAATTTACGCATTCAGTCAGTCACTGTGCACTGCCACGCCGCATGTCAATCTAGCCCTGGCAAGGACATAAACAACCTGATAGGCCTCTTGAGGACCCAAGGAGCCCTGTAGTTTTAATTGACTGCAGAACTCTCCCAGGGTGACTCAGGACAAGACGGGGACCCGCAGGGCTGGGTGTAGCCCAGCCCGTGCTGAGCTCTTGGCAGGGCACTGTTATAGCTCAGTTTTATGAGCTCTTAAATCTCAACATTTACTAAAATGAGGGAGCCCGGCAGGAAGATTAAGCGCGGCTGGGTCCTTTAAATCATCCGCCCCAGCCATCCTGGGGCTAGATTTGTTTTAGGCCCTGGCATGGTCTCCATGTCACAGACACTGTGGAATGAGCAGTGGTTAGAAGCTTGGGTTCCTTTCCAAGTCCTGCCATTTGCCAGCTGTGCGACCTTGAGCAGGTACTGAACTTCTCTGTGCCTCAGTTTCCTCTTCCATAAGCAGGGTTCTAAGCACTCACTGGAGAGTGCTCCAGGAAGTTCAAGTGCACTGTTACAGAATAAGAGGATCATAGCGATGCTATGAGTCAAGATCCACTCAGTTGGCAGTGGATTTAGCTTTTAGTGAGGGGTTTGTTATAGGATCCAGCTGGCTTCCAGCTCCAGGCGGGGATCCTCATTCCCACCCCATCCTACAATGACTTGGGACAATAGGATGCTAAGACTTGACAGACCTCTATAGAAACCCTCAGCTCTTACATCAGCCAGGGCCAGGTTGAGATGTTTTGCGAAAACCTGCGGTTGACCTTAGAATGCTCTATAATCACTCAAGGTCACCTGGGGGCCACAGGCATGGACGAGACACAGCTTCTATCATGTTGTTCCTGTGCTGGGTACCTCTGGACAAGTCACTTCACCTCCCTGTGCTCCTGACAATTTTACTCCCAGCAACTTTGAGGAAACAAAGAGTGCATAAGGTGTGAAAATCCTTCATTGTTATTACTGTTAGGTGCTATCAATAGACTCTAGCTCATAATAATCCTGTGAACAAGAGATCTGAGCCTCGCCTTACCTGAACCGTCCTCATGCTCTCGAGCCCATTGTTACAGTCACCAGGTCAATCCATCTTGACGAGGGGCTTCCTTCCTTCCTATGACCCTCCACATTTCCCAGATGATGTGGACGTCTGTTTCCAACGACCGGCCCATCCTGAGCTGATTCGCTCATTCGACAAGCATTTGCTGAGCACCATGAACCAAGTACTCTGCCAGGTGCTGAAGAGAGAAAGATGAGAAAGGCCTGGTCCTTGCTCACGAGATGCTAACAGCTGGAGAAGCAGATAGCCAGCAAGCTCCTGTCGTGGGGGCAGGGCTCTCGGAGTGCCTGGAGAGAGGTGCCAGCTGTGACTAGAGTCAGAAAGGCTTTGTGGAAGAGGCAACACAGACCAGAGGGGTTAGCTGGGCAAAAGAGGGCCATGGTGGAGACAGAGCTGCAATATAGCAGAGGCCAGGATAGGGCCACAGAATGAGCCACACGTGGCCTGGAGAGGCCTCAGGCACTTATCATCAATGGGGAGAAAGGGTCAGCTTATAGAGGGCTTTGTGGGCCATGCCTGGGAGGCTGGCATTTGATCTGACTTGTTTTGGTTGTTAGTGGCCTCTAAGTTGGCTCCAACTCGTGGTGACCCCAAATATAAAAGAACAAAGTGCTGCCTGATTGTCCATTGTCTTCAAGACCACTGGTGTTTTTAACTTTGTTCTTGCTGTCATCATGCAGTGCCTTCCGTCCACGGGGTTCATCTTCCAACACCATTTTGAACAATATTCCGTTGGCATCTGTAGGTTTGTTATTGGCTGGCTTTTGGAAGTAGATTGTCAGATCTTTCTTCCTAGTCTATCATCAATCTGGAATCTTTACTGAAAGCTATCCACCCTGCTGGTAAGTGAAATATGGATGACACAGTTTCACAACAACAGGCACACCACCAGAGTAGGACAAACAGACAGGTGGTGCAACTTCCAGGCTGTGGGGTATAGTTAGCAACAGCTGTGGGAGAAGCTGGCTTGCACTCATTTGGAGAGATTGTTGTTATTGTTGTTGTTGTTATGTACCATCAAGCCCAGCCTCTTCTTCGCTCTCCAGCACCCCAGGGGAATATTTCCCCTTGCCTCCCCGCACCACCCTCCCCCAGTCTGCTCATCTCTCTTTCTCTGGGCACTCTGCCCCGCCTTCTCTGTTTTAATTCCCTCTCAGGGCCTGGTAGGGAGCCTGCCAGTAAGCCCTGTCCCCAGAGTATGTGTTGAAATCCTCTTCATTAAACTCCTAATGTGGGGAATTAAAACTATGAGCTTGAAGCTTTTCAGGGCAGCAAATAATATTTACGGTAATACTGTTTTAGAAGATCAAATATTTATAGTAGGTAGACTCCAGCGTGTGGCCCGTTGTCTGGGTTTCTGGGGCTGCAGTGGCTGCATTATGAATGGGCTTGGTCATTAAAATGCTTTCAAAACAATTTGAGCTTCGGGCAGCTCCTTTTGGAGGGCCATGGTGTGGTCCAGGATGAGAAAGTCTGCGCAACACTCAGGAGGCCAGGCCTAACCACTGGGATGTCTGCCCCACCCCTCACTCCTGGTTCCGGGGGAGATGGGCCTACATTGTTCAGACGTTGAGTTTCTATTTGTAGCCTTTGTCATATTTCTTACTGGATTCTCCAGCAAAGACTGTATTCCATAAAAGGGAAGACAATGTCTCCCTTCTCCATGGCTATTCCCCAGGACCTAACGCAATGCCTGTCCCTGAATGAACTCCTTAAACTCAATGTTTTCTTTAAGAGCCAGTGATGGTCCACCAGAAGTGGATTTTGAGAAAGAGAGGGAGACCCTCAACAAAATGGTTTGACATATCAACTGTATCAATGGGCTTGAGCATATCCGAGATCATGAGGTTGGCACAGGGTAGGGCAAGGCTCAGATCTGTTGTTCACAGACTTGCAATGCATCATAGTCGACTCAGTGGCACCTACTAACAGCAGGGTTTTTTCTTCCTACGTGTTTTGTAATACATTTTGCAAAATGTTTTTTCTTTCTGCTTGACTTGACATCACCTTTCTCAAGGTCAGTTGTATCCCTTACAGACTTGATGTTTCTTAACCGTTTCTTTTTCTCCTCATTCTTATAATATTATTATAAGAATTTTATTGTTATTACTATATAATTATTTTTTCATTTCTCTTTTTTTTTTCTCTTCTCTAATAACCAGCCCCTTGGTCTCGCAGAAATTTTCCTGAGCTGTCTCTAATTCGGGGATGCCCATTGATTAGGACAAAGTGATGAAGAGCAGTAATGTCAGTCGAAAGACTAAGGCGCTTTAAACAAGGTAAACTGGGGCAGTAGGGAGGAAAATGTGCAATATTGAATGAATGAATGAATGCATAAAAATCTAACTTTTCTGTAAACTTTCATTAAAAATCACAATTTTTAAAAAATAAGACTTCAATAAAAAAAAGGACTAAGGTGTGCTTGATCTAAACCATAGGATTTTCAGTTGCTTCATAGGCATTTGCAAGTTGGACAATGAATAAGGATGACAGAAGAGCCACGGATGCCTTTGATAATGCTGTTGGAGAAGACGCTGATGGACCCGCCAAGAGAGCAAAGTGATCTGTTTTGGAAAAAGTGCAACCAGGATGCTCCTTAGATGCAAAAATGCTGAGACTTCTCACATACTTTAGGCATGTTGTTATAAAGAGCCAGTCCTTGGAAAAAGACGTTACGCTTGGATAGGTGAAGAATCAGGGAAAGAAAGTGAGACCTTCAGCAAGATGGATTGACATTGACCCAGTAACCGTAACAATGGGCTTGAGAGTATTAGGTGGTGAGGATGGTCCAGGTGAGAACAAGGCTCAGCTCTGTTGTTCCTAAGCTCTCCGTGAGTTATCGTTGACTCAACAGCACCTAACAACAACGATAACACTTGACGAGGGTGTATGCCACACTCTAGCAGTGGCTCAAGGGCAGAGCTGTATTTTCTGGCAGGACATCAAAGTCCCATCTTCTGGAATAGTTGCAGGCTTCTAGGTCCCTATCCTTTGTTCTATTTGATAGTTTATTAAGAGTGGAACTCAAGTCTGGGAGATATTCCAGCATATTCCCTTCTCCTTATTACTTCTTAAGCCAATTGATTTTGTGACGGGTTGCATGATGTTGGGCCTGTGGTCCACGTCAGTGATGTGCCTTCATAACCATCTGCGTGGGTAGGACGGGATGAGCCAGTCAAGGCATACCAGTTGCCATCAAGTCAATTGCAACGCTTGACAATCCTTTATGGGTCAGAACAGCAGTACGCTCTGTCCGGTTTTCAATGGCTGAACTTTCTGCAAGTAGACTGCTAGGCCTTTCTTTCAAAGTATTTCTGGATGGACTCAGATCTCCAACCTTTCTATTAGCTTCCAGGCATTTTAACTGTTTGCACCCCATCAAATTGTGACCACGATATATATTGAGACTGTTTGGACCATGAAATAATGAGACTGAACATCTTGTTTGGCTCTAATGACCAAAAGAGATCTTAAAGAAAAGCTCGTGTCAATTCCGATGGAAATGGAAATGTTGAATAAGGAACTTCAATCCCCCGGCTTGCTTCCATTCTCATGTCGTTTTACCACCACTCAGAGTGCTGATAGATTGGTGACAAATGACTTCTTTGAAACATCCTGCTTATGCATGTGTCCAATGATTTTACCCTTTATTATAGATCAGTGGTTCTCAGACTTGTCCATGTGGCTGAGCACCTGGAAGTTATGGGGCTCTTTGCGGAACACCATGAAATACCGATATATTTAATTCCATTATATGAGCCAGGAACAATTTTACCAG
This sequence comes from Elephantulus edwardii, assembly GCF_000299155.1. Taxonomy (NCBI): domain Eukaryota; kingdom Metazoa; phylum Chordata; class Mammalia; order Macroscelidea; family Macroscelididae; genus Elephantulus; species Elephantulus edwardii. The sequence goes on from NW_006399756.1 coordinate 32,886,002, forward strand.
CAGAAAATATGACTGTATTAATGGGTGCAATATATAATATCACAACCACAAACACACATGTGCTGGGGGGAAAATTATTAAGCTGCCAAGCTGACATTGGCTGGGTCTGAAAACCCTCTTTGGGGATTGTTTGCTGTTTGTTCATCCACTCTGTTAGTTCTCAAGACTACCCAGTAGCCAAGAAGCAGCAGTGGTGGTGACGTGAAGCGGGGCTCATAGCAACCCAGGAGGGAAGAGCAGAACTGCCTGATGGGATTTTTTAGGCTATAATCTAGCCAAGAGCAGATGAGCAGTTTTGTTCTCTCCTGGAGACTCTGAGTGAGTTTGAACTGCCAGTCTTTCAGTCAGCAGCCAAATATGTAGCCATTGTGCTTCCAGAGCTGGTCAAGAATTCCCTTTGTCTCATCTACTCCTTTGCCCTCCTTGGGTCCACAGGTACCACTGTTGAGAAGCGAGTCCAGATTCCTCCTCCTCACGGACTGGTTTCCCAGCTGCGAAGCTTCTGTGTCACCTATAGTTTCAGTTCCATTTCATCCTAAAACCAGCTCATCGGACCTCCAAGAAGGTTTAGGTTTTCACTGGTTTATTTCTTTTGTTTATTTTTTAAAAAATTTGATTTTATACTGGTCTATTTACAAAGATCATCTACATTGTTTTTCACACTGAGTCACAAAATTTGATGGGGGTGAGGATGAAGGAAATGAGAAAGAATTTCTTCTGTTAACACTCTGACCACAAAGAAAGATTTTCACAGGATTGGATCAAAGTTGAGACTTTCTAAGGTCACTGGAGAGTCTAGAACTGTATGTCCCTGAGGAGACTGTCCGCTTGTTGGTAGGTCCAGCTGAGTCGACTTCCATTCATAGAGAGCCTATGAACAACAGATCTGACCTTTGCCCTTTCCTGTGCCAGCCTTGTGGTCTCTGCTAATACCCAAGCCCATTGTTACAGTCTCTGTGTCAACCCATCTTGCTGAGGGTCTATCCTTGCTTTCTCCACCTTTCCCAGCATAACGCCTTTCTCCAAGTGCTGGCCCCTCCTGACAACATGCCTGAAGTATGTGAGACACAGTTTCACCATTCTTGCCTCTAAAGAGCATCCTTAGGGTTTGTTCTTCCTCCAAGGCAGTCTTGTTTGACCTTTTGGCAGTCCATGGAATATTCAGTACTCTTCTCCAACACCACAATTCAAAGGTATCATTTTCCTTCACTCTCTCTTATTCATTGTCCAACTTTCAGATGCACAGGGAGGAACCGAGGATACCGTGGCTTGAAGCAGGTGCACCTTAGTCTTTAAGCTGACTTTCTTAACAGCAGTTGTTTCTCAACACGTTTGATTTTTTGACTTGAGATCGTGAATTTTAAGTTTCTCAAGCAAGATGGAATGAGAGCACCTCCTCCAGAGCTGAAACAGTCAGCCAGCCTCTGCCCCCAAGAAAACTCCCCCTGGGGCTCCAACTTCACCCCATGAGTCTCTTTCTATTTTGCTTCATCCAAAATGCTTGTCATTTGCCAGGAGATTATCATTTCACATGTTGCTTGTCATCAGGCTGTTAAACTCCTCGCTCTTATATATTCATTTTGGCCATTTGGATTTTCCATCTCATTGTCTCTTGTCTGCAGTTCTGAATTGCAAAGGAGGTTCAGCTGTTCGTTCCAGTCTCAACACAGGTTCTTTTTTCTCTTCTTTCTGAAGATAACTATAAATAGGAGCAAAGGGGTGAAACCTGGATCTGGATCCCCCACCTCAGAACCCAGGGCTGAGGGAGAAGTTGCAGGACCCTCAGGGAGTCACCCCACCTCTGGGATAAAGCACAGAACATGCCCTCAGTGCATATTGCCGGGAGCAGGGAGGCAGGAAATCGTGACACTATTACTGGTGTAACTCGGCATCACTTCCTGGCCCGAGTCATTAAGAAATTATCTGTTTCTTTTAATGTCTGTACCTCACCAGGCTGTGAACTCTTCAAGGACAGAGATAATAATAGCACTAATGGCCACCATTTATTCAGCTCTTACTATGTGCCACGCACTGTTCTAAGTATTTAATATACATAACCTCGTCCTTACAGCTCAGTGAGCTGAGAGAGCCGGTGTCGTCAGTGTGAAGATGAGGAAGCTGATGCAGAGAGGTTGCCTGAGTTCTCCAGGAATGAGACTAGACGCCGAGCCCGGTCCGATCAGCTTCAAGGCTGCTGTTCTTCTCTCCAACAACCAAGCATCACGCCCATTGTGCAGTAAGTGTTTCTTAATAAAGTGTGTTTAATGATCAAGTGAACAAATGAATGTCTTTCCCTTGTTGGCCCTGTGTCCCCCAGGTCCAACCTTGCCAGCATTCTCTCCCTCAGCTCTCTGGTAGAGCACCTCTGAAGCTGGCCTCATCCCACCACGTGTTTTCATTTCTGCCTTAAGAACCTAATTCTGGTGCCTTATGTGCTCTTATCCTGTTCCAGCAAGGAGCAAGTGATTCTGGGAAGAGATGAGCAGGACATGGTTGCTGACGGTAAAATGTACAGAGGCCAAGGGGCTAGAGAAATCAAAATTCTTTTGCGGGGACTCTGGGTGCAGTTGTCATAGAAGTACAGTGGGTGATTTGCTTCATTCTATTGTTGTATGCAGTGGAGTCAAGTACAACTCACAGTGACCCTGAACAACAGATCTGAACCCTCTCCTGTCCTGTGCCAGCCTCTTCGTCTCTGACACACTTGAGCCCGTTGCTGCTGTCACTGGGATAATCCATTTCTCTGGGGGTCTTCCTCTCCTTTGTTGATCCTCTACCTTTCCAAGCTTGAGGTCCCTTTCTGGAAATAACCTCTCCTAGTAAAATGCACACAGTGTGTGAGACAAAGCTTTGCCATCCTTGGAAAATGTTCCATCCAAGGAACATTCAGGCTGCACTTTTACCAAGATATATATTTGGTCTTTTGGCAATCCATGTGATATGCAGTATTCTTATCCAAAATCACAATTCAAAGGCATCAATTTTTCTTCTGTCACTCCATTATAGCACATATCTTTTCTTTCACAAATGCAGGTGTCTGTTTCTGCATCTGCCCTGAGGTCTTGACTGCTGAGGACAGAGGTATAAATAGATGTGAGTGGAGGCCTGGTCACCTAGCTGCCCCACTAAGAAGAACACGGTGTGCCTGGATCTTTAAAAGAATCAGAGCTCCGAAAGTAGAAGGGCTCATGAGGGTGTGTGATAGAAGGGGTCTCTTTCCTCTGGGGGGGGGCTTTGGAAAATTCCCTAGAGCTCCCTAGAAAGGTCTACAGGTACATTAGATACAAACATAAAGGTGGAAGGCCAATACATTCATTGAAGACATAAATACAGATATTCCTCAAATTCAGGCAAACACCTTTCAATATTGGTTTTCTGGGTTTGAAAGCTCAGGACCACAGTCTTATGGGACAACTCAGTCAATTGGTATAATGTAATTCATAATAGTCATGATCCGTATCCTAGTGCAGTGATGTGTCTGGAGTCTTAAAAGCCGTGAGCTACCATCTAAGATACAACTGCTGAGCTCTATTCTCCAGGAACAAGTCAGTAAAGAGTGAACCTAAAGCACAGAGAAGAAATGAATCTACAAGAAGCCACAGGCTCATCTCCCCTGAGACCAATACCTCCCAGCTGGTTCTGGCCAGGGTCACAATGGGGCGGGGGGCACATAGAAAGGGGGGGAAAATAAAGCATAACTCTAAATTTTTACTGTTTAAAAAGGAAAGACCGAAAGACAGGAACAGTAGAGAACAGAACAGAGACTTCCTTGAAACGATGGCCCTGACACACTCTTGAAACCTGAATCAACCTATCCCTGAGAAGCAAAACACCAAAGTGGCTTACATAATAAAGGCTATTGAATCTAACAGCAGTGCACTGCTTGAAAACCACCAGGATAAGACCAAAAGGTCAACAATTATTTACAGGCAAAATGAGAAGCTAAGAGGACAAGGAAACTTGAGTACTAAGAAGGGAACACACTGAATGCCATTAAAGAGAACATAGGTGCAGAGCAATTTGTGGGGAAAGTATCAAACAGGAAACCCAACTGGCTGTGTGACATCTCACCAAAACTCAGTGAAATACTGCTTTAAACAACAAGGTGAGAATCATCAGAAATTATGTCTTTTAAGCAAACAAAGAGCTCGATCTTCTGAGAGCAGAAAGGGTCCCTGTCTCACACAAGAAGAACCCAAGGCTCAGGAAGATGAAGAGGGAGGGCTGGGCCTGCATGACTCTGGAGCGATCCTCTCAGCTCATGCCAGGTTATTTCCCAACCAAGGAAAAATGCCACCACACCCAGGAAGGCATTTAATTTTGTCACAGCCCTGGGGCTCTAAAGTAGCTTCCTTGCACTGGCTCTGCTGCGTAAACAGCCTTGTCTACGTGTCACCTCAGAGAAGATATAGTTACAAGGCCAATATTTCGCCATTAAGATGTAAACAATTGCCCACCCATATTTATTCTCCAATTAATGAGTCTGGCCAGCAAACCGGGTGACCTCAGTAGAGATGAAAAAGAAGCCGTGTTGACCAGCCCCGCCCCCAGGTGGAATTAGATGGCGCCTTCTCTGTTGTTTTCCAGTGGGTTCTTTATTAGGATTCAAGTTGCATCAATTCTCCATTGGAAACTGTTCCCCTGCATATATTTATGGAAGCTGTGACCAAACTCAAGTTCCCCAAATGGCTTGTTTGTTCACCTAAGAGATTCCTTCAGCTCAAAGTGCCATACACCAAATCAAACCCACTCCCATCAAGCTGATTCCAACTCAGATGGCTCTCCATCAGGTTTCTAAAGCTGTAAATCTTTACAGAAGGGCCTCCCCATCTTTTTCCCTCAGAGCTGCTCATGGATTCAAACTGCTAGCCTTCAAGTCAACAATGCAATACATCATACACTACACCACCAAGGCTCCATAAATGTGCCATGTTGTTGTTGCCTAAGGAATGGCCTCAGCTATGAAAAATATCCTTTCAAGAAAGCAGTCGAAGCTAAACCCAAGCATTAGTTTTGCCTACAAGAGATCAAAGACAGAAACACTGACAGCCCCAAACGAGAGAAGCTTCGAGATTGTTCTGAAAGAAGATTGTCTACATGAACCTCCCAGGCCTGCCATGCAGCCACTGCAAGGCCCAGATATCCCAAAATGTGTTCCATGGACTATTCCAAGGAAGTGTTACTAGTCCACCAGGGACAATAGGACATTGGATACGGGATTCATCCTCACACAGATAAGTGGAAAGACTATAGACTGAAGAAGAATTAAATCATGCCTTTCCTTCTGAAGCCTTTGGAAATACTTACACAAATACACTTGAAGGAAAGAATTAAAAAAATTTCTCCCCAAGAGTGTATGGATCTGAAGAAGCTCCACTCCCCCATTTCTATGGCATAGATACCAGAAATGTCCTAATTTCCTGTCCAGGAAGCTTCAGAAAACTTTTTAAAGACAATTAAGTTGGTCCCCCAACTCATGGCAACCCCAAGCATAGCAGAAGCACACCACCCATCCCATCTGCAGGGTTGGTGGGGACAGGACCATCACTAGCTACAGGATTTTCCGTAGCTAAGGTTTCATTGTCTTGGAGAAGGTACAATAAGGATCCTCCTTAGAGGCCAAGATGCTGATACATCGTCTCACGTTCTCTAGGCACGTTGTCAAGAGAGGCCTTGGGAAAACACATTATGCTGAGGAAAGTAGAGGATCAGTGAAGGGGAGGAAAACCCTCAACCCGAAGGAACAACATGGAGACCATAACAATGAACTTGAGCACGATGGCAATTGTGAGTATGGTTAGGATAGAGCAAGGCTGTGATCTGTTGCAGTGAGTCAAAGTTGACTTGATGGCACCTAACAACAGTGACACTTCTTAGGAGTAGATTAACAGCATAGTTCCCAGCCTGCGTTAGTCTGGAAGTTCTGCTAAAACCCATTCAGTATCATTGCATCACCCAAGCTTCCATGACAGATGGGGAGGCTGTGCATGAAGCAAAGTGCTAAAAAGTAAAATGTAGCCTTTAGGATGGAAAATGAAGGTTCAACCCTCACCTACCGCTGTCTAGAAAGATAAGGAAGGCTTATCTTTCTTTGCTTTCGCCCTAACACTGGCACACACAGCACCTAGCCTATAAGAGCAATAATAAAAGTTTGTTGAATTTCACTGAATTCAATGGGCTTTTGTCAGCAGCTTTCTAAGGTCTTTGTCCTTGGCATTCTGGAAATAGATTTTAATGCTCTCCCGTGTCTCTGATTTCTTGGAACAATTTTTACTCTTGCATCAATTATATGAAACTTAAATCCCTGAGCAGGATGTTACTGGCTTCTCAGAGCTACTCCTTGGGAAAGGCTGATTAGCTTTGAGGGTCTCAGAAGTCAGCCGGAAATGAGTTCAAGACCCAGCTCCTCCTGTCACTATGTGTGATGTTGGACAAGGCACAGATTCCATTTTCTCATCTGAAACACAAGCTAAATTATTCCCTAAGCCCACAGTGAAGGTTTCTCAAGGAATAAAAATGATGCATGGGGCACATAGTAGGTGCTTATTCTTGCCTTTCGTTCTAACACTTAGAAAAACCTGAATAAGTCAAAGACAAGTTTGGTCTAAAGGGCTATGGGAGGATCCTAGAAGAGGAGAAATACAAAACTTTATCTGACAACAATCACAAATGTCAAGGAAGAGGTCATAGAGGTTGACTCCCCAGACACCAAAGCTTTATATTTCTTTAGAATCCCAGAAGTGAATTCCTGGATGAGCCAGGCCCGCTTCTGCCTGAGGAAAGGCGTTTACACTTAGTTAAAACCACAGAGTGCCTAGTACTTAACCTGAGGTTTCAGCAAATAATTCATGACCCCATCACCCCACTCTGCTTCCCGTTCAGAGCACTTAAGCCCAAGCCGTGTGGTCCGCAGCTCTGGCCAGCCAAGCTCGGTGGATGGGGGTCCAGGGTGTGACGAGCAGTTGACTTTGCCACTCACCAGTTATATGGCTGGGGACAAGCCCGTGCCTTTGAGCCTCAATTTCCTCGCCTGTGAAAACAAGAATCGTGATGGCAGCCTCCTGAGAACATTATAAAGATTACATGCGCAGGAGCAAATAAAAGGAGTGTGTAAACAGTAGTTTGATGTTCTGGCACTATGATGCTATTTCTTGGCAGAAACCCAGGGACGTGGCCAGGCATCAGCATGTCACATGGACTCCTCGGTGGAGACGGCTGGCCCATGTAGGACAGATTCTGCAGTATCGCAGGTGGTTGAGACAGGAGTCAGGTGGCGCAGACAGGTTCCTGTCTTTGGTATTACTAACTCTGTTGTTATGCTGTGAGTGAGATGCCAAAGGAGTGCCTGAGAGGCGAGCACTGTGGGTGTTTGTGGTTTAAGCTACACCCTGTCACTATGGTCTCTCCCCTCAGCTTAGGTTGTAGGAACCGTGCATTCCACTTAGCCTATGTCAGTCCTGGTTACACCTATTGTTAACCGTGGCTCTCTCTAGAAAGTGTCTTCTTTTATTCTCAAGGAATCCTTGTGTGGGACAAAAAATTAGCCCTCCAGGCTACTTACTCATGGAAAAGCTGGAGGGTTAAGTCTCCATTTAAGTGCCTTGGAAGAAAGGCCTGGCAGTCCACTGAGAAATCAGCCACTGAAAACTCTAAAGAGCTCAGTTCTTCTCTGGCATATTTATACGGGGCACCATGATTCAGAATCAACCCCACAGCAATGAGATACTTCCCCCCACTCTCAGAAGCGTCCCAGTTTGAATGATCATTGACATGACCCTCTTACTCAAGACAGTGTCCTGGAGCCACAGCAAAGGAAATCTATTTCCCTCCCAATTCCCTGCCTCATGGGGAAACAATCAGATGTCACAATTGGATGAACCCTTGGAGGCTTGCCAAAGTCCAGCTGGATTCAAGTTGAATAAAGATTAGAGAAAGCATGGGCATCATCCCCAAGTTCACCGAGCTGGAGAGTTCCAAAAGACACTATGATGGTGGTTATCCTCCCATGGTTCAAGTCCAGAGTTAGTGCAAGAGAGATACCACTATGAACCAGAACCAGCAGTAGGGTCAGGAAGTATTAAATAGTGACTAAAGCCACAGAGAAATACTCCCTGAGCCCATTGTCAGCTCTCAATCACCAGGAGCTCTGATGGTGTGGAAACTAGGAAGTTGTGCTGCCAACACAAAGGTGGCCCCTCTGGCTGTTCAAATCCACCAGCAGCTACTTGAGAGAAAGACTGGCAATCTCTTCTCCCCGGAGGATCGGCTATGAGTTGCTTCTGACCCAAGTGCAGTTAAGTTTTTTAGCGACATAAGGAGCTCTGGTGACCTAGTGTGTTCTCTGCAACCAAAAGGTCAAACAAAAGGTCAATCCACCAGCTGCTCTGAGGTAGAAGAGAAGTTGTCTCAGAAAGATAAATAGCCACCTTCTGTAAAGCTTTACAGCCTCAGACGCACAATGGTCACTATGAGCTGGAATTGTCTCTGTGGCTGTGAGCTTTTGGGTTTCACATAAGGAATGAAGAGTCCTGGTAGCACAGTAGTTACACTGAAAATCCAACGTTTGCAGTTCAAGCCCACCCACTGCTCTTCAGGAGTAAGACTGTAGAGTCTGTTTCCACAAAGATTCTAAGTTCATGGGGCAGTTCTACTTTGTTCTGTAAGGTTCTATGAGTTGGAATCACCTTGACACAATGGATTTAGGTTGGTAAATAAAGACTTATTAGCATACTGGCGCCATGAGGCTGATGAATAAGCATGTGACCTGGAGCCTCCTCTGAACTGTTTGCCGGGCTGGATCCCCCAGTGAGGGTGCTGGCCAGATTCCAGAAGTTCTGAGTGTTCTGCCTTTGAGCCTGGTCCGTGGTGCTCTCCCAAGGCATGACTTGAAGGCAGTGTGTGTATGAGACAGGGCTGCCCTCTGAGAAAAGCCAAGGAAAACAGCAGAGTCACAGCCAGACATACCTCCCCGGTAGGGCATCAGGTTCAGGGAAGGGCACAGGCCCTTTGAATGTGCCTGGCAGAGCCTACCCTCTTCAGCTGATTTGGGTGGCCTTTGCCAGGACTCAGCAGATGGAAGCCAGGGCCCTGTCTGACCCCGCCCTGGCCACCTTTCAGCTGGCAGCTTCTATTACCCCCTCTTTGGAGGGTTTGCTGATTTCCAGCCAAGCCCCATTACAAGTAGGGTCTGGTCTCCTCTCTGCTTACAATGAAGCATATTACAGATGCTATACATAGACTATCCTTCTTCTCACACAACCCAACATGTTACATGATAGTGTTCCCATACTACAATTAAGGAGACTAGGGCTCAGGGAGACCACATTGCGGGGAGGGAATTCAAAGGAGGAAAAGTGATCCATTCTCAAGAGGAATCAATATCTGGTAAATGAATGGAAATGAAGACAGGAAATCATCATGAGTGCTAAAGAAGAAAAACAGAATCCTTTAGACTTCCAAATAGGGCTGCTAGCTGAAAGGTGGGAGGTTCACACCCACCCGGGAACACCTTGGAAGAAAGATCTGCTGATCTGCTTCTGAAAATCGGAGAATCACTTGACGCTGCCATCCATGGGGTCACCATGGGGAGCCAACTCATCCTGGGGATGTGTTCCTCGCTGTGACGAGTTCAGTTATGGATTAGTCCTCTGGAGAAGGAGGCGTAGAGGTAACAGAGCTGCGTCAAGTCTGGCTGTGTGCTGAGGGCACATGACTTAACCACTTCACCTCAACGGCAGCTGCCGTTCCCGTGTGCTCTGCCTACACCATCACCAATCCTGGTGGGAGGAGTGGGGATATCTTGATTTTATCATCAAGAAAACAGCTGATCAGAGATACTAAGTGATCTGTCCAGTATCACCCAGCTAGGAAGTGGTGAATCTGAGATTCAAACCTTTGTTTACTGAGTATCATGCCACCTTTTAATTAAAGAACTGCTTGAGTGTATGATCTCCAGTAAAAGGTCTACTTTTACCCCCATGGCATTTCAGTGGTTTGTTCGGGTGTTGTTGTTTTTTTCTCTGAAACAGTAGCACCATAAAGACATTGGGAGCTGAGGGAGGAGACCCCTCCACTCTGCATGAGACCTATGTGGAGCTCCAGAAGGGCACTACCTGCAGCCTGTTTCATCTTACTCATTTCAGAATCCTTCCCAGTAGGACACTTGAAAATGGTTAAAATGACACCTTTTATGTCATCTGGGGTTTTTTTATCTACAATACTAATATAAAAAAGGAATCAATGGATACACAGAAGAATACCAATGAACTTCAAAATAATGGTTGCTGAAAGGAGCCAAGAGCATGTACTGTCTGACTTTATCTATAGTATACCTATTCCTCATTTTTGGAAACAGGAGTGGCATCTACTTCCTAAACAGCATGCCTCTGCCTCTGGAAACTCCGGGACTTTGATAAATGGTGATGGTTGTAGACGGGCTTCAGCCCTTTTGTTCATGGGGTCGCTATGAGTCGTGCTTGATTCAACAACAAACACAAAAAAAATAACAATAATTCTTCACTTATACACCAGGTTAGACTTCAAAGACCAGGTCATTATGTGAAAATTGACACTTTATGACAATAGAGGACATTTTCTACCCTGTTTTTAGATTAGACCATCTATTTGTCTGAATTTTTTTTTTCATTTAAAAATTATTATTATTATAGACATAATGACGGTTGTGTGTATACATTTATGGATGTGTTCATCACTATGTCGAGTTCAGTTATGGACTGTTTCTCTGGAGAAGGAGGTTTAGAGATAACAAAGCCGTATGAAGTCTGACTGAGGGCACACAGCTTAGCCACTTCTCCTTCCTCTGTCCTGGGTCAGAACATCACTCCAGCAGCCTCTTCCAAGGCTCCATTCCCAGCCTGGCAAAGCTTGTGTTCAACATCCTGGAGGATCCTGGAGCCTGCTCTGCACAGCCGGAGGTAGCAAGCCACCAAGGTTCAGGGCTTTCCAACAGGCTCTGGGAGCCTGGCTGTGGACCCATTCCCACCGAGGCAGAGGCGTCAGGCTCAGTTCAAGCTCCCTTCAGAGTATCATTAAACTCACACACATTTCTTCCAAACACTCTCTCTGATGGCTCTTTCTTTCCCTCCTGCCTATCCACAGCAATTCTGAGATAAGGACCTTTGGCTGAATAGGTGCAGGGAGCCTAGATTAAGTGCCCACTGGCTCAGTGCTGCCCATGTGTCAGCCCAGAGGCCATGGCCACAGAGGAACCTGGGCCCTGTGCATCATGTAGATCTAGCACCAACCCCTGCAAGAGGGAGTAGAGCGTAGGAAAAGCACGGCCCAGCTTCCTGGAGGCTGCAAAAGGGACCCTCTTTGTGGAAGGGGATACCCACGGCCATTGCCCACCACCTGCCTCACTCATATGCAAAATTGTCAGATAATAGATATTTTACTATTTTCACAAGGCATCAGATAACAAGACTGTCAACAAGTGAAGAGTAGGTGTAATTCCAGAAACTCAACATAACTCAGCTCATCACCTTCAAGTCAGAACTGACTCAAAGCTGACCCCCCACTGGGTTTCTGAAGCTGTAAATCTCATGAGAGGAGATTGCCTGTTTTCTCCCAAGGAGTGGTGAATCTGAGCCACCAGCGAGGTTCTGTCTTTGGGTTAGTAGTGTAACCTCCCACAGACTGTGCCACCAGAGCTCCCTGGGTTCTAGAATAGACAAGTTCATCTACAGGAATGGAAAGAAGATCAGCGGTTGCCTGGGGGGTTGAGAGGGAGAAACAGTAAAGAGCTATAAGGAAACTTTTTTGGGGGATGGAATAATTATTTTGATTGTGCTGATGGCTTTATAGGTGTATACATCTGTCAAAAGTCACCACATCCACGACTTTAAGTATATATGATGTGTCATGTGTCAATTATATCTCATTAATGCTGGGAAAAAGAATCCTTCCCATGGCAGTCACCTTCTGAGTCACCACAAAGCCCGAGCCAAAGAAGATGGCCTTGGCTTTCTAAACACGCCTGGCTTGGAGGACCTCTGCTCTTCCCTGACTTGCTGACTGCAGACAAATTCTGAATGTGAACTTCTTGCCATCCAACCTAGACAATCTCGCCTCCTTCCATGGAATAACTTTCCCTTTGAAAAGTAGCTCCACACACTCTAAGCCAAACTCCCATCAGTTGTGCTGTGGAGGTTTGTGTATTGCTGGAGTGCTAGCAGCTGTGCTGCCAGTATTTCAAAGTCCATCAGGGCCACTCATGAGGGACAGGCTGCACCAGAGCTCCGAGACTAGGACAGACTAGCAACCTATTTCTGACAAAGAGCCGTGAAACTTTATGGATCAATCTGGGGCAGTAAGATTACGTTCAGGCAGGAGCAACAACCCTGCAAAGCAAGGTGAGAATAGTCACACAATTTGAAGAATGCCCTCAACGTAGCTAACCTGTACATGGAGAAGCTGGCCAATCAGTGTTGGTTTTGCTGTGTATATTTTCCAGACAACCAACAAGCCAATCATATGCAATTATATATATAACAACTCAGGTCATTGGTGTTGAGTCAGAACCAGCTCATAACTGACCCTCCAAGACTGTAAGTTGCATGAGAGGAGATTGTTCATCTTTCTCCCTCAGAGCAGCTGGTGGACCTGAATGACCACAAAGGCATGACCATTGGGCCAACAGTGCAACTTCCTACAGACTTCCCCTCAAAGCTCCCTTATTTACATAAACGTTGTTGTTGTTGTTGTAGTTGTTGTGTACTGTTGAGTCCTTACAGACCCATAGTTCATCCCAGTGAGCTTTCAGAGGCTGTAAATCACATGAGAGGAGATTGCCCATTTTTCTCCCATGAGCAGCTGGAGGATTTGAACTATGTGCTCTTGGATTGGAAGCTCAATTCTTTACCATTAGGCCACCATAGCTCCTTATTTATATATATAGTCTATCTAGATATAAGTATATTATTTTTTAATTTTGAATAATGGACTAGAACGTGCTGGTGATAGTGAGGCTAGAGCAGGATAAGGCAATGTTTCACCCTCTTGTGCATACGATCACCATGAATCAGAGTTGATACAGCACTAACCATGCATCTCTATCTATCGCTAGATAAGTTAACACCCGGTGTGCATAAAGGTATCTTAGCAGGCTGTCAGATGGCCAGGACCCAGCCTGTCCCTCTCTGGGGCCCCTGTTCCTAGCAAAAGGACAAGGCAATTATGTCCTCCAGAGTCCTAGGATCCAGGACAGAAAAATACTCAGAAAAGGTGGAGGCAATTCTATCTGCATAAAATCCTTTTGGAATGAAGTGTTTGCTTGCATGCATTTTTGCTCTTCTGCCTCCATGAGTTCCAAGTATATACAACACAGGACTTTTTTTTCCAAAGTCTTCTCTGTAACCCCAGCAACACCACTAATGAGGCTGTGAAAAAGATAGAGCGTTCTTGTGGTTAAATGAGTAGCTGGGTGTCGCCCCCTTGGGCAGCCCCTAAACCCAGATCGAAAACTGTCTCTGCAATAATATATCTTATAGTCGCTCAATTATTATTATAAGGATTATGTAGCCACAGAAGAAAATGATTCTATAATGGTGAAAAACTCAGAAGAAAATGCCATGTGCCCCGTGGCTCCTGCTGGGGAATTGCACTTCGAGGTCGTTCTAGAGAGGAATGTGGTTGATGGATAGTGGAGTGATAAGTGGATTTTAACATTAAAAAATTGTACGTCAGTGTTAACTGGGTATTATGCGTGGGCGAGCAAAAGCTCTCGTCCAGTGTGTCCGACGTTCCAGAGAAAGCTAGGAAATCTCCTCTAGCAGGATTTCCCAGGAGCTCTGGGGCTACTAGGGCAGGAACGAGGGGGGTTGGCAGGTAAAGGGATTGTGGGACAGAGCAGAGATCTGGGACTGTGGAGTCAGGAAGGTTAAATAAAGCACAGAGAGAGGGTGGGAAGTTGAGGGGGGGTGATGAGGCAGAGGAATCCAGAGTGTCTTCCCAGTGCCACATGTATTTCTGTGGTTTCCAGGCTACTGAGAGCCCCAGGACATTTCTGAGCAGGATAATTGTCCTTGTTCCCTTGAGCTCACTCTGGGGGTGGTCCCTTGGGGAAGAGGGTCTCCCAGTGCCCCTCCTTTGACGGTAGTTTTGAGCCATCTGTCTAAATCCAATGCATGGGCACAGGATGTGTACTGCTAAGGAGTCAGGGCCCAAAACCCTCCTGCTCCTTCCACCCCCACCCTCACCCCCAGCCCTGCATCGCTCCAGCCCAGCTTCCCTAGATGCACCCCGGCTCTGGAGGCATCAGAGCCTCTTTTCTGCAGCTGGTTCAGGGGTGGCCATTAGAGGGCAGGAGAGGGCTGGTAATGGGTGGCCAGACACCCTCTGCCTGGTGCTTGGCTGGCACTCTGGGACCTGGGAGCCTACACTGGGCGAGAGGGTGGAATGGGAGGTGGCTGATGGGTTGATACAGCAGCAAGGCTTACACGATTTTGGGGGACAGATGAGAACCGAGCTGTGTCTGGCAGACCTAGATTGGGTCCAGGCTTATATGCCATGTGAGTTTATAAGCCACTTACAGGCCATGTGAGAACAGGATAATGACAAGAGCTGCTAAATGCCCCATTTCTGTCTCTTTCAGATTTTGCTTCATAAACTATAGGAGTGGGGAGGGTCTGGGTACCCCTTTACTGACTAGGAAGAGGAGGGCTGGGGAGGAGGAGTGGCCTTTCCAGAGAAGCACCTGTCCCTACCCTTTTTGTCTCTCTCCTCTCACCAAGGGTCCAAGGTTCAACTCTCAGTCCCTATGTGACCGTAAGTCATGGAATGATATTCCTATGACTTAGTGTCCATATGGACTGCTAGCTTCTCCCAAAGCCCACACATGAGAACCACATGTTCCATCATCATTCTGCCTTGCTCCTACCCTGAGCCACTTCCTCAGCAGCCCACAGGTTCTTAAAACTAGGGGGCAGAGGTTCCCATTAAAGTCTTTCTTTCCAGGAAAAAACCCACCTGTGTACACTTCTACTCACAAATTTCTGGAGAACACAGAGATCTACCAAAGGTCACTCATAGGGTCTTCTGGATCTGCACCAGCTCCTGGCAGAGCCTTCCTCTCCTGAGGAGTAGGAGACCCACGGTTCTAGTCATACCTCTGCTGTTGGCTCTGCAAACTTAGGCAAATCACTTTGCTTCTGTTGGCTTCATTGTTCTCATCTGTTGGATGGTGAGAGTGACAATAGCACTGCCCACGTTAAGGTCGTGTAAGATCAGAAGTGTGCCAGCTTATTCCTGAGGGGCCACCTCCCTCCTAAGACCTGAGGGGCTTCAAGGCCCTCAACTTTGATAAACTATAGATAAAGGCTCCAGGTAGCTGGGGAAATAAAGGAATGACCACATTCTCCGTCTCATTTCTCCCCACTGGTTCCCTGTCTCAAAGAATATCCGGTTTGTCCAGGCTTGGAGTTGGGCTCCTCTCTGCTCTCAGCATCCCGTATCCACACTTCACAAGGACTCACACTCCGCCCCTTGGACGGCTCTCAGCTCTGTCTTGCTCTCCTCTCTCTTCGGTTTTTTTGTGGGTTGTTTGGGGTTTTTTTCCATTTTATTGAGATTTTAATGAAAGTTTATAGAGAACTTGGATTTCCATTCACTCATTGTTGCACATTTTCCTCCCTGTCCACCCCAACTCCCTAGTTTGCTTCTCTCTTTGAAAAAAAAAATATTTCATTGTTGTACAATTCCCCACCCCCACACCAGTCCACTTTACTATGCAGCTCTTATTCTGGACTGTTGTCATGCAAATAATACCTAATCGTATATTCCTTTTAAGTAGTTCTTTCCCTCATTTGTTTCAATGCAGTGTACATTATTTATTCCCTCTTTTTTTAGTTTCCCCCCCTATACCCCATGTCAGTCTTGTTTTATAACTGTGGCATTATGCATTATTTGTCCCTTTGTGACTGAGATATTTCACTCAGCATAATGCCCTCCAGAGTCACCAATTTTGCATAATATTTCATGAGTTTCTTGCTTTTCAGTGCTGCATAGTATTCCATTATGTGAATATACCACAGCGTCTCTTTTCATTCCTTTGTTGATGGGCACTTGGGTTGTTTCACAGTGGTGCAAGTGCTGGATCAAATGGTATTTCTAACTTTTTGAGAAAGTGCCATACTACCTCCACAGAGTTTGTACATTGCTCTCCTCTCTTGCCTGGATGATGATTATGTAGTCCTCTGTCCAAAGCAGTACCCTCCAACCCATTCTCCAAAGATCATCAGAACATTGTTAGTGGGATTGTAAAATGGTACAACCACTTGAGAAGGTAGTTTGGTGCTTCCTCAAAAAGCTGAACATAAAAATTCCATATGACCCAGCTATTTCACTACTTGGAATAAAACCCGAGAAAATGATAATTAAGGCACAAATGGAGACTTGATGCCAATGTTCAGAGCAGTATTCAGCATTGCAAGAACATTGAAACAGCCTAAATGTCCAACCATAATGGAATGGATTGAGAAACTCTGGTACATCCACACGATGGAATAGTACACAGCACTCTTTTGTAAATTACTACCTAACTTGGGAGGGACAGGAGAGCATTATTCTAAGTGAACTCATAACTCAATCCCATAAGGACAAATGCTGTATAAGACCATTATTGTGGAGTGTGTCTGAGGATCCAAGAAGGGTATGGGGGGGAGGGTGGGGAGCAGAGGGGTGAGAATGGGTGGGGGGGTGTTAATCATTTGGTCACACAATTTGATGGGTAGAGGGAGGAGTGGGTAAAGGAAATGGGAAAGAACCAGTGTGAAAAACAATGTATACAAACTTTGTAAGTAACCCAGAATAAAATAAAAATATTATTTAAATTAAAAAAAGAATGAACATCAAAAATAAAAATGTAGACTATCAGAGAGTCATCCTAAAACATTAATATCATCATGCTACCTCCTAGTTTATCACTCTTCAGCAACTCCCCATTGCACCTCAGGTAAAACTTGCACCCCTTACCCTAGCTACCAGGTCTAGCCCACCTCTCTGGCCTCATCGCTCCAGTCCCTGAGCCTCTGAAGTGCCAGAAGATGTGCTGGCCTCTGGGCCTTTGTACTTGCTGCTGCCCTACCTTAAATGCTTATCCCCAGTGGTCCCTTTTCATGCAACAGCTCCTCCCTGCCCCTTCCCTGGCCAGTTGTCATGTGGTCTTCACTTCTGCTTTGACCTCTGAGTCTCTGAGTCTATGCTTATCTAACTAATCATAACTCACACGTGCATTTATTCATTCATTTGTTCCTTGCTTCATTCAGCAAACTTCTGTGGAGCATCCCTCGACCACAGATCATTCAAATGGCTTATCTGCTTGGCTGCTAACCAGAGAGTGGAAGGTTCAAGTCAACGGATAGGCATCTCAAAGAAAGACCTGTAACCTACTTACTTGCTCCAAAATCAGCCATGGCAAACCCCATAGCTGGCAATTTTCTGATATACGTGGGATTGATCATCTGAGTCAGGCACAGTGGCAGTAACTGGGTTGTTTTGTGGGGTGGTTTTTTTTTCAATCACAAGCCAGATGATAGTCTATGGGTTTGGGCTGCCATGATGCCTGGGCTCAGCCCCTGCCCTCATGGAGCTTTCAAGGTGATGGGTGACAAAGACCCAGTGGGATCAGTGGTTTGACAGAAGAGAGGAGGAGCTGAGGAGTACAGAACAGGGAACCTGGCCGAGGGGTTCTTCCTCCACGTGCGAGCTGGCCAGGAAAGGATAGGGAAGAGGAGTGCAGGTAGAGTAACATATGCACAGAGGCTTGATCAGGATTTCACAGCCAAGATCCCAAAAGCACTCCCTTCAAAGCTGGCTCTAACTACACCCAACTCTGTCCTGCATTCTGCTGTCCTAGGTTGGAACATTGTCACCTGTAATGACCATCAGAGCTGGAGGCTTCAGACCATGCAGACTAGAGGTGCTCAAACAGAGCCCTGGGATTCTGAGTCTTTGGAGACACAGAGGTATGGAGTGGAGTCAGAAAACGGGGTCCTGGTCCCCCTCCTCTACTTCACCCACAGGAACCAGCTGTTGATCTGGTAACCTGTTTCCAGTAATGGAGCTCACGCATGATTTAGTCTGAACAAAGGATTCGGATTGGAACGAAGTCTCCAAAGCCCTGAAATGGGCTCAGGCCCTCCCCAGCGTCCACCCTTCCTCCAAGCTCCAAGCTGCCTCCCTCCACATTAGCGCCCGGCCAGACGGATTCCCTCCTCTTTCCCTTGTTGTCACCTTGCGGATATTTATAGCATTACCGTGTCCACCAGAGAGCGTAATGGGCTTTTTAGGCTAAACCAATTAAACTCTCCTCTCGTAAGTCATGTCTCCTGGATCGCTCTTGCTGCCCTTCTCTGAACTTGTTCTATCTTCATTATCTCGCCTCTTCTGGGTGGGGGGAGACATGGCCTGAGAGTTCACGCGCTGGTTACTGGGGGCTGCCTGCCTCTGTTTCCAGCCCACTGCCTCCTGCTGCCTGGCCACCCCTTTTCCTTCCCCAGACTGACACAGTCATCCAGAGCCTGCATGATGCTGTCCCTACCCGACTCCCTCATCCACTGGGAAGCAGAACACACTCGAGAAAATGCCACCAATCTCTCTTTCCTTTATAATCTTGTAGACGGTTTCCTTCTACCTACAGGAGTCAAACATCTCAGCCGTGGTGAAACATGTCGGACTGGTTGACCCTGTGGCAAGAAGCTGCACTGCAATCCTGAAGGCATACAGTTCAAGTCTACCAACTGCTCTGCAGGAGAAAGATGGTAAATCTCCTCCCTTTGGATGAACTGACTCGGAAAACCCGCCAGAGGGTCAGCTATGGGTCACTTCCGACTCAATGGTACCTTCAAGAGTCAAACTTCTCAGTGACGGTGAAATATGCTGCACTGGGAACACTATGTCTTTCCAGGGTCTGCCCTTAAGGTGCCTACTTGGTAATCAACTAATGCTGATGTCATTGAAGAGTTTCTCAGTGGGTTTTCTCTGATTCTCGAGGGCACATAGAGATATTGCAAGAGGTCCATGTGCTTACTTAAGAACTCTAGTGGTGTCACTGTTGTTATGTACCATTGAGTTGGAACCAACCCTGGCCTGATCATCTAGGGGCTTTTCAGAGGCACCAAAGAGTACAAGAGATTACCCATCTTTCTCCTGCTGAGCAGGTGGTGGCTTTGAACCAAGTGCCTTCAGGCTGCCAGCACAGCTCCTTACCACTAGGCCACCAGAGCTCCCTGGAGATGTAACCACTAAGGGTATATTGCAGAGAAATAAGATCTGTGGCACAGACTAGCACACAAACACTTGAATTTATTGCAGCTTTGTCTACAATAACAAAGAGTTGGAAACAACTTACAGGCCCATCAATGGACAAATGGGTAAAGAAACTGTGGCACATGGCCACAGTGTAATAGTACGCATTCCTGAAAAATGATCAAGACTTTGTATAACGCTGCACAACATGTATTAATCTAAAACAAATTATGCTGAGGGATATGTCCGTCACAAAAGGACAATTATGGTGTAAGGCCACACACACACACACACAAAAAGACAAAAAAAGCAAAGAAAATGTTGTGTATATGATCCATTTTGGAGGCTTAGAGGGGTAAGAATGAAAATTTTAAGAGAGATAAATTGAGTGAGGGAAAGACAATACAATAAGGGATTGATTTGTTGTTGTGTGCCATCGAGTCAAAACCAACTCATAGCTGACACTCCAGCAGGTTTTCAGCTGCTATAAATTGCACAGAAGGAGAATGTCCATCTTTCTCTTGTGGAGCAGCTGGTGGATTTGACCTCATTGCGTCTGGGTTATCAGTGAAACTCTATCATTAGGACACAAAGAGTTGAGTAGACACTGGAAATTAAAGCAATAAAAATGCCCTAACAAAGTATGAAAAAAAAACACAATATTAATTGCAAAACTTTCACAGAAATAAAAAATCTTTTTTAAAAGAGCTTTGGTGGTGCAATGGTTAAGCAGTAGGCTATTAACCTATTCCACTGCTTGGAATATACCCCAAGAAAATAAGAAGTGAAGCACAAAGGAGACTTGTACACCAATGTTCATTGCAGCATTATTCACCATCGCAAGAACATAGAAACAGCCCAGCTGTCCAACCACAATCGAATGGATTAGGAAATTGTGACATATTCACACGACGGAATACTACACAGCACACAGGAGCAATGATTTTGTAAATTACTGCCTAAGTGGGGAGGGACTGGAGAGCACTATGCTGAGTGAAATTAGTCCCATAAGGACAAATACTGTGTAAGACCTTTATTGTAGAGTGAGTATGAGGATCCAAGGGGAGGAGGTGGAAGCAGAGGGGTGAGGATGTGTGTGTGGGGTGAATTAATCACGGGGCCACACAATTTGATGAATGAGGGGTGAGGGAAATGGGAAGAAACTGGTATGAAAAACTGTTTGAATATTGTAAATAAACTAGTAAAATTAAAAAATAAAACAAAACACATACCAAAAAAAAACCCCCAAACCCAACCAGAAGCTCTGCAGGAGAAAGACGTACTAATCTGTAAAGATCACAGCTCAGAAAACCCTATAGGGCAGTTCTACTCTGTCGCACGAGGTCACCAGGCTTTGGAATCCTTCCCTAACAACCACCACCACCGTGTGTTTAAAGGGAACAATACCAGCTGTTCCTATTTGTAAACTATTTACTTCTTCGTTCGGGAGGGGATGAGCACTCAGAAGGCAGGCTACAAGAACGCCCACGGTCACTGAGATCGGTTAAGTGTGCGTGACTGACTCAGTCTCTAGCTGGTTGTTCATATTCAGCTGAACACTGCTGACTACCATGGAGGTTTCTCATCATGCGGTATTAAATTCTTTTTATGTTTAGTCAGACTCGGTTTAATTTATTCTCAGTATGGACCATTGGTTTAAGACAGGAAGCATAAGGCACACTGAGGTGGAAATACAATATCAAGTTAATGAGGAACATTAAAAAAATACAATAATTCTCAAAATTTTCCGAGTACTCCATAAACCAGTGCTAAAAAAAGGGAAAACACAGTGGCAATTATAGCCAATTTGGTTCTTTTATTTATTAAGGATAAAGGTAATCTGCTCCTGTAGTGCATCTTGGGGACCTGCTTGCAAATAGCAGTTTTAAAATTTCTCTTTTATCTCAGCATTTAATGTAAGAAAACACTACACTTTTAAAAAGCCAGTTGATTTTCAAAACATAAAGAAAAAATCAATTATTTTGAATATCAAGTCCTAAAAGCATCTTAATGCTGTAATTTATAATTCTAGACTTCATTTTAAAATACATTTGGCCCCCAAATGAAACTATATCAGATTAGAGTTTGTCAACAGATTACCTTTTGCATAATCAAGTTAAAGTAAATTAAATAGTATTTATCAATGAGTCAACAGAGAAAATTTACAAATTCATCTTTATTCAATATAGATATAACCAAAAAGTAATTAAAATGAGTTTATGGAGCCCTTGTAGTAGAGTGGTTAAAACTACTGCTCTGCTCACCAAAAGCCAGTGTAGTTCAACTCCTCCTGTCCCTCCAGGGGAGAAGGATGTGGAGAGAGGACTCTTTGGATCAGAATCAACTTGATTTAAGGACTGTGGTTTTAGTGATAAAATGGACTCTAAAATACAGTTCTAAGTTTTATACTGATATGAAATAAAATTATTAAACTAAAAAGCACTCTATTACATAAAAATTGCAAAGGGGTTTTAAACCTTCAATTGCTTTATTCTCTAAATGTTTGGGGTTTTTTGGTTTAGTTTTGGTTTTAGTTTTCCTTTCTGGGCCTCAAAGATGTATACTTTTGGGAGTTTCTGAAGGGAAGCTTCTAGTGGCCTCATGGGTAAGGAGTTGTGCTGCTCAATCCAAAGGCAGGCAGTTCAAATCCACCAACTGCACCACGGGTCGCCTGTGCCATTTACAGCCTCTGAAAACTTGCTGGGGGGTGGGGTGGGGGTGGGGCCAGCTATGAGTTGGTTCCAACTCAACAGCATTAATCTTGAGTTTTCATGACTGGATGATTTTTTTTGTGACTAAATTTGGTCAAAGTGTTATGAATAAAAGTAACGTTTTCTATTTCTGGGTCCAATCATTAACTGTCAGTTCCAGGCCCTCTTGAGTTGTCCCTCTGGGATACCAATGAGCAACATTTGTGAAATTTTGGGCTTGTTTGTTATGATGTCTTCATGAAGCCTATTTTGATGGCTACAAATCCTGAGACTATCTATTTGGAGCCACTGACGGATTCAAACCTTAGGAGAGACACATGGGGTAGCCGTGCAACTCATTACAGATTACACCACCATTGCTAACGAAATAATCCCTCTCGGCTGGAATAATGGTGTAGTGGAACAAACGTGGACCTTGAAGACAAACACAGTTATGTTCAAATCCTGGACTAGTCACTAGCTATGAAGCCTTGGGCAGGGACTTAACTTCCCTGAATTTTATTTCCTTGTCTTCAGAAAACAAGCAAAAACAAACAAAACCAACCTTCATTTACTGTCACTATTCCGACTCATGAAGATTTTATGTGTTATAAGAATGTCCCCATTGGGTTTTCTTGGTTAGAAGTTTTGCAAAGTAGATTAAGGTGATAGCCAAGAGCACACTTTTCATAGCACCCAGAGATTTTTATCTTTCAAGGTTAGGTCTATAACATCCACTTTGGATTATTAAAGGAGTTAGGACATTATATATAAGGAGTTAGGACATTATATATAAGACACCCAGATACTTGTAAAGCACATGCTATTCTAGTTTTATAAACTTCCATTATATTTCTGTCATATATTATATTCTGGCTAGGAGCCCTTTCCTACAGCTTCTTCCTTTTGGAGAACTGCTCTTTCCTCTCTAGTCATGGGATTTTAGTGAGTGGCCTATATCTTGGATGAAAAACTGGGCATGTGACGAAGGCCTTGTTAATCCCTCTTCCTATTAACAGTGATTTGTCTAAGACCTAAGCATATGACTCAACTGAGCCAATCATGGACTTCCATGGAATTTTATACAAGGACAATGGGAGAGACAGAGACTCTCTTCTCCATGTGGTGTGCAGTGAGGTGAACCTGGAGCTGTCAGTGGTCTTGCCCTATTCTCTACCACATGGTGAAAACACATCTTGGGTGGAAGAGAATGAAGTCTCTATACAGAGAGAAGAGTCAAGAGCTATAATGGGAAATAGGGGAGGGAGACAGGAAAGAAAAGAGAGGAGGAGAAAGAAAGAGGGAGGAAAAAAGCCCTTACCAATTCTCCCAGGCCAGAGTCTCTCAAAGTGTGACCCCTATAATACCTGAGTCAGAATCCTGAACCCTGTCCCCCAAAAGGCTGCTTGAACAGGCCTGGCATTCTCCTTTTCAGTAAGCTTTGAATGAAGGCCTCAGAAGCACACTTTATCTCATGAGCATCCCTGCCTGGGGTTCTCTGCCTGCTTTCTGGACCACTTCCTTCCCGGACACCAAGCATGGCCCTTCTTCTGCCTAAGTTCTCTCAGCCTCCCAGCCTCTCATTCCCACTATCCTCTTTGACTCTGGACATTTCCTGTTGAACATGTGTCTGAGCCAAGAACACTCAATGACTTGGGCTGGGTTCTGTAGCAAATCAACACTAGTGAAGTATTCAGAGAGAATAGAGGAGATTGTTTTTTCTTTTTTTGAATTTTTTATTTATATTTTAATGAACGTTTACAGAAAACTTGGATTTCCATTCATTCATTGTTGCACATTTTCCTCCCACCCCACAGTTTGCTTTTCTCTTTAAAAAGATCATAAGAGTTCGGAATGAGGGTTGCAGAGTGGAGTATACTTGGGGTGGGGGTGGGGTTGTGCAGGTTGGTTGTGTTTTATTGTGTAAGAATGAAGGAATTTTTCTTTTGCTTTTCAAGGAGAGGAGAGAACTGGGGGTGGGGTCGGTGGGTAGAAAAGTGCAACAATGAATGAATGGAAGTCCAAGATCTCTGTAAATGTTCATTGAAATTAATTTTAAAAATGTTTTAAAAATTTAAAAAAAAAGATTCTTCAATTGTTGCATAATTTCCTCCCTTTCTCCCACCCACCAGTCCACTTTGCTTATGCACTTCTTATTCTGGACAGTTGTCATGCAAATAATACCCAATCTTATATTTCTTTTAGACAGTTCTTTCCCTCATCGATTTAAATGCAGTGTTCATTATTTATCCCCTTTTTTCTTAGTTTCCCTCCAATCCCCATGTCAGTCTTATTTAATAACAGTGGCATTATGCAGTATTTGTCCTTTTTGTGACTGAGGTATTTCACTCAGCATAAGGTCCTCCAGGGTCACCCATTTTGTGTAATATTTTACTAGTTCCTTGTTTCTTGGTGCTGCATAGTATTCCATCATGTGAATATACCACGGCTTTCGTAGCTATTCATTTGTTGATGGGCACTTAGAAAGAGATCTTAAGGATATGGCTTACTTGTTGTTGTTAGGTGCTGTCAAGCTGACTCATAACCACTCCGTTCAACAGAGTGAAACTTCATCGTATTCTGCACCATCAAGTTCATTTGTAGAGGCTGGCAAGTCTCGGGTAGGTCAGACCTCAGCAGGGAGGACTTATGATTCATGTAGCTATGAAGGCTGATGAATCCAAGACAGATAAGGCAGGACACTGGTACAATCTAAAGAGACAGGAGCAGGAAGGCAAATGGCAGGATCCCAATCAAGAAAAAAGCAAGCAAATTTTGCCAGACTTATGTTGTTGTTAATTGCCTTTGAGTTGAGCACAAATTATAGCAACCCTGTGAACAAAAGACCTGAAGGTCCTCTACAACTATCAACATTTATTAAAGTTCATAGAGTTTCCAGATCCATGTTATTTAGGAAATGGATGCCACTCCTGCTTCCAAACCTGTCATACTATGCTATTGTTGTTATGTGCCACTGGGTCACCTGCAATTTATAGTGACCCTGTGTAAAGCAGCTCTGTACCCTTCCCTGTCCTGAGCCAGTCTCACTAATTCCAACACACCAACCCTCATTGCCCCAGTCACTGTATCAATCCATCTTACCTGGGGTCTCCCTCTCCTGTGCTATCCGTCTACCCTTTCGAGCATGATATCATTCTCCAAGGTCCACTCTCTCCTGGCCATGTGCTTAAGGTAAGTGAGACAGAACTTCAAAATCCTAGTCTTTAAGGAGAGACTTGGTTTCACCCTCTCTAAGACAGATCTACTTGTTTTCTTGGCAGTCCATATAAGCCACAGCTCTGGTGAAACTCCCTTTCAACTGATTGGCTGCTCATAGCCCCTCTCATCCTAGAAGTGATCACATTATTTAAGGTCTCATCAAGAAAATTATTATATTACAGCAAATAAATGATTGTGTTACATCAGATCTCTTCAAAGAAATGATCACATAACACTTGTCAAACCAGAGAATCAGGCAGTGATGTTAACAGACAACCTTAACCACCTTACCCATCTTGCCCTATGCTCTGCTCCCCAGGACCTCTGGCCAGTCAACTTCTCATCCCTGTAGTTTGAGGTCTACAGCCAACCTACACTCTATATCACCTCTGCTAAGCACCAGGACTCTGTGATCAGGCAGCCTGCATTTGAATCCTGGCATTGCCTCATACTAGACAAGTGGTTTTCGTTACTCTTTGAGCTTCAGTCTCTTGTGTGGGATTGGAGGTGCTGATAACCGTCTTAGACCTCTGACAAGAGGATTAAATGAAACAATGCATTTTGCAGGACTCCACACACAGCCAGCGATCAATAACTGCTTGCTGATATTACTATTATTATCATGATTACTGTGATTCTTCCTGGCCAGGTGTGATTGGCTTGACAGTCAAGCTCCTGTTCTTTATTAAATAATGATATAAGCCTGCCCCCTGCCTCCTTCCACTTCTGTCCTTCCCTGAGAGAGGTCCCTGCTCCTAATGTCACCACACTTCAGGAAAAGGAAGAGGGCAGAAAGCAATTGCCCCGCCCACCATCTTGGGGGCCGGAAGGGTAAACGTGGCCTGTGCTGACTTTCAGGAGGGAGAGGATTGCGCCCTGCTCCCTCCTCCCACTTCTGCCACTCTGGATAAATCTATTTTTATCGGCTTTGCATTCCCCTAAGCTGAGATGTTTGGTTTCAGGGAACAGCTTCTCGAGGAGGGGGGGATAAAACCCACAACCCAGCGCCTCCAAGCCTCTCTCTAAAATCAATTGCATGAGTGGTTCTGCTGCCCTGGCACCTTCGCGTGCTCCAGCTGGGAGACCAGCTGTCCGTGAGCAAGGCCGCTGAGAACTGGCTGAGGCAGGCCTCATTCTGGGTAGGAGAGGAGAGTGTCTTTTTCCAACCAAGCTGCCGAGAGGTGGTCTGAGAGCTCCAGGCTCTGGGGACAAGGCCAGGTGGACACAACCACACATATGAGCCATCCCCTTACCTGGTACCCGTGGGGTTTTATCAGAAATGTGAGCGGAACCTCAGAACCATCTCTTCCAACTCCTTCATGAAACTGAGGCCTTAGGGAGAGGTGCTGAGACCACCTTGAGGCAAAGCCACAGCTCCTGGCCTTTCTTTGACCTCCCCTGGGGACCACTTCTGGGGCTGCTGTGCCAAGTCAGCAGTTGCCAGAGTAACAGGCACACCTGGCCCAGCCAGCACCCCTCTCCAGCTGCCCAGCTGGCCCCAAGTCCCACTCTGTTTACTGGCAGGGTTGCCTCCTGTTTATTTTCTTACATGAAGAGCCAGAGGGGCCAGGCAGGACCACGGCTATTGAATGGCCCTTCTGAAGAGCAGGCTGTTATTGCAGGAGCTCTGGAATGTCTAGAAGGGTGGAAATGGAGCTGCTGTTTGCAGCGGCAGGCAGTCATCTGTTCTCTCTGCTCCAGCCCAGGATAGTATGGGGTCAGAGTTTTTCAACAACTCCAGGCCCAGGTTCCAAGGCACCGCTACATCGTTTTCCCAATGGCCCTGGGAAATCTGGTCACTGGGCTTCACAGGCGCTCACAGTCTGCAGATGACTGGCTGAGCAGCAGCCGCCCCAACAATGGCACCCACTCTTTCTTTCCTGTAGTAAAGACATAGAAACCAGCTAAGTCCATATTCTTGGCTTCAGACCCAACTGAACTTGGCTTCGTGCGTGTGGAACTTTATGTATGATTCTGCGTATCACGAGATGTATGGTGCAGAAAGTCCCCTGAAATACATGGGGTCCCCAAAGGCTCACCCCAATCTATATGGTATCTTTATGCAATGTTGTGCTGCAGAGGAGAACAAAATTACCTTTCCAAAACAGGCATTGCTTCCAATTGTTGAAAAATTGTCGCAATATATTGATTTTGTTAGTACAAGATACCCGCTTGCTAACTGTCAGGAAACTGTCATAATTCATTTACAAATCTACAATGTTCGAGACGTGACAGGCTTCCTCAGGGTGTGCAATGCATCATTCACACAGCAATGTGGCAGCCTGGACTGGCGGGTGGCTTCGGTCCCTTATCTCAAGTCCCCCCACGGTGCTCTGTCTGACACCTTTCATTCTCCTCTTCCCGTCCTTAGCAGTTGGCTCCGTTTGGGATGGAGAGCCCATGGTCACCGGCAAAACTCAGGAAGCCAACTGACAAAGCCCTGTGCCTAAACTCCAAAGGGTCCTCCTTCCCGCTTAGCACACGGGCAGGTCCTGAGGTCCCAGGTCAGGGCCTGGAGCCCAGGTCAACATTTGACTGGAAAGGAGAGACAAGGAGGAACCTGAGAGTTGCATCTGGTAGTTTAGGAAGATGCTGAGAGGCACGGTGGACTGTGGGGAGGCCAACCAGCTTGAGGGTCTGCTGCTGTTGTTGTTATGTGCCGTTGAGTCAGAATCAACTCACGGCTAAACCTCCGTGGGTTTTCAGAGGTTGTAAATCACAAAGGAGGGGAGCTCTGGTGACTTAGTGGGAAGGAACTGTGCTGTCAACCCAGCGGTAAGGATTCAACCCTGGTGGTTCGAATCCATCAGCTGCTCCACAGGAGAAAGATGGGCAATCTCCTCCTGTGTATCTACTGCCTCTGAAATCCCACTAAAGAACCAACTATGGACCAGCTCCAACTTGAAGATACATGACGACAACAACAAATAACACAGGAGGAGATTGTTCGTCTTTCTCTCTCAGAGCAGTTGATCGATTTGAACCACCAGCATTTGGGTTGAAAGTGCAATTCCTTACCCACTAGGCCTGTAGGAAGAGCATCCAAAATGCCTTGCGACCTTGCCACCACAACCTCTCCGTACATTTCGGAAAGGAAGACCCAGGCTTACGTCTTCTTTAGAGGCTCGAGACAGAGCCTTTCCCTTGGTGGTGGTACTCCTCAACTCTCCTGGACAGAGAAGACGAGAAGCCTCAGACTCTGAGGGTCTTCATTCATTTTCACCTTTCCTCAGGAGCCGGAAAAACAGCTTTGCCCCCACTTCCCCTCAGTCAACCCGCCCCTCCCTCCACATATGGGCCCTCACCCTGGTCACTGACTCTGGGCTCATTATCTGCCCACTGATATTCAGAATGATTTCATTAACGTCATCACAAAGGCAGTCATGGAGAACTTATTAAGGAAGTTTCAACTGGCCAACGCTTCCCGCAAACAGCCAACTTAAATACCAAGCAGAAGATCCATTTACGGTGTCAGAGAAAACCCCAAATGCATATGGTTAGAGAAATATTGCCGCTTTTGGTCAATGCAAAGGGTGCCACTGCAGGAAAATTATTAGCAGTTATTTTGGGGAAGCATGGATTAAAAATAAACAGCCGTAGTTGAGGGCAGACATGTGAGGATGGCGTGAGTGTGAAAGGCGAACACAAGGATATCCAGTCCCACATTTCGAGCCTGAATGATCAAGCTTTATTTGTTCCCTGTACAGTTCATAATTTTAACCTTTTATTATGCAAAGCAGCCAGTTTGCTTTTACATTGCCAAAGGAGGGCTGGCATGATTAACAGATCACATTTGCCAGTCATTTCATCTCCAAAAAGGTGGGAGAGCTTGACAGAGGTTATTGAAGTGATTTTCAAACTCTTGGGACATGGAGCCGTGGGTACCTCCCAAAAGCTGATGAAGAAAAAATTAATGGTGGGCAAGGAAGTGTGTAAGGAAGATAACCCAGCATAAGGCCTGTGTACCCAAGGAATAAACCCTCCCTGAGTATCAGGCTTCCAACTTTCAGAGGCTCGTGATAGGGGCTGAGCTACCAGGTTAGCCTGTGACTCAAAGGATTTTGAGTCTGAGAGTTAGGCGCTCTCCAGGGTCCTGGCCAGCCTCCACTTGAAACTCTGGCCCAGCGGATCTGCAAGCTTTGTGCTGGATCCACAATCTCACTTTTCTAGAATTTTACCCTCCAGATAGACACCAGCGACATCTAATATTAACAGAGTGTCTGGGTTTGTGTTCTCCTTAGTCTTACACATGCCAAAAGTTGTGTAGTATATAGTGAAATCCACCACCACCCGTTCCATTCATTGCCACTGAGTCAACTCCATCTATCTCATGGTGAATCTGGAGAACAGAGTAGAACTGCCCTCTTGGGTCTGCAGCAGTACATTTTAACAGGAGTAGACAACCTCATCTTTCTACTGCAGAGTAACCCAACGCTGACCCCACCACACCACCAAGGCTCCTTGTGATTGACTCTTAATCCTACCACTAATTAGGGAGCTCTGGTGGCTTAGTGGTAAGGAATTGTGCTGCTAACACAAAGGTGTGGGGTTTGAATCCATCAATTGCTTCATGAAAGATGGACAATTTCTTCCAGCACTGCCTCTGGAAACCTCATGGAAGATGAGCTGCGGGGTGGTTCTAACTCAATAGTACACAACAACGACAACAACAAAACTACCACTTACCATGTGTGTGAGGAAAGTTCTATTCCCCCATAGGTCTCAGCTACCTTTGCTATGAGACAATTACATTTACCTTTTTTTATTGTAAATATTCTAAACCCTGATAAATATAAAATACCTAGCTTGTTTCTGATGTTTCATAGGTGCTCAATAACAAAAGGGAGCTCTAGGGACCTAGAGCTAAGACCTAAGAAATTGCACTGCCAACCCAAATGCAGGTGGTTCGAATCCACCAGCTGTTCTGTGGGAGAAAGATGGACAATCCCCCATGCGATGTACAGTCTCTGAAAACCTGCAGGAGGGTCAACTATGAGTTGGTTCCAACTTGTCAGCACAGAACAGCAATAACAATGAGTGTCTGGCATCATGATCCATATTAACCTCAACGTGGTGATGAAACTGTGACACATCATCATATCCCGGATTAGCAATCCTTTTCCCTGTTTGCAATTTAGGCCTCCATGGTTCCAAATAACAGAAATAAACTCAAATGGGCTTAGCTCAGGGGGGGTTGTAAACTGGAAGGAGAAAAATCAGCATCATCTCCCATCTCTCTCCTCTCCTTCCTTCCTGCTGGAGGCCAAGTGTTCCCTCCTTCCATCCACATGCCCAACACAGTTCATTAGCACACATGATATAAGTCTAAACTATACATTGACTGACTCTATGTTCTCCATTCTAGTTTATTGAGAGGTAAAATCCGATTAGGACTGTTTGGATTGAGAGTTCAGACCAGAGTGAGGTCAGATCACCCACTAGAAACATGGATACTTTTTAGGAGCAACCATTCCCCAATAGGACGAACATAGACTCTGATAGTGTCACTTGAGTTTCTAATATAAACCACTTTTAAACTCTGGTTGGTACATAAAAGTTTTTGCACTCTAAGAAATAGAAGACAGATAGATAATTGGCAATAGAGAGATAAGACTTTAGAGGGGATAGAAGAAAAAAACCTCAATCATATCTTTTAAAATGTGTCTTTCTTGCTATCAGATTCACGCAGAATTAAAAACCCACCAAGTCCATTTGATAGTGTTCCCTGTAGTCATCTTATTTTTATTAAATTCCTCCTCAAGGAAACCACTCCAGAGTCCTCCCGCATCCCTGGCAGGAGAGGATGTCCTAGAAGAGAGATCCCACTTGCCAGTTGGGAAGTAGAAATGAGAAATGGAAAAAGTAGTATGAGAAATAGAGGTTCCAAGATGTGAAACTCACAGAATATGCTATAGAAGAACTGGGTCCCTTAGTTGCCAGCCTGTATGCCAAAGCTGTCACGACCCTGGCTGTAATAAAAGGGCTGAGTCCAGAACATGTCCCCTGTTCTAGGACAGATGTTCAACTTTAAAGGGCTTAGCTGCATAACCAATTTATCCATGCTCTTCAGGACCTTCTCTCTCTTTTTCTGCATCCTCTTTTTTTCTACCTAACCGGCCTAGCAACTATACAGCATCTTCTGTTATCTTGCTGGCCAGTTATTCTTAACTCAGCTGCATGTTAGAATCATTTAGAGAATGTTAGACATATAGATCCTTACATGCCCACCCCCAGGGATTCTGTTTTGAAGAATCCTGTCAGGGATAGGAACTTATTTTTTTTAAAGCTTCCCGGTTGATTTTGATTTTACCTCACAAGAGCTCCCCAGAGTAAGGATAATAGAGAAAGGGGCCTTTTATCGACATAAGTCGAGATAGGCTCTATGTTGCACCAGAGGGCAAAGGCTTTAGATGTGGTTTCTAAGAATTGCCTCTGCTTTCATTCTCAGAGGGAAGATGTGGCTTTCCTCTCTTTTGCACTGACAACCTTGCCAGAGAACAATGCCTAGAAAATACCCAAGGCTGGTCAGCAAAACAATTGCATCTAGACTCAAGATGTTGCTCCATTTCCCCAGGAGGCCTCAGAAGAATGATACTCACAAGCCTGCAATTTGAGGAAAAATAGTATCTTGGTAAAAAAGATGGCTAAATCAGCGTTCAAGGTACTGAGAGGCAGGTCTTTGATTATAGGGAGTCACTCTAAGCTAAGCCACTATTTACATACCCCAATAGCCAAGGCTAATTACAAAGGGTATGTTGGCAATGGGAAAGTAAGAGGCCCAATACAAAAAAAACCCCAAAACACCCCAAACCAACCATTGCCATCAAGTTGCTTCCCATTCATAGCAATTCTATAGGACAGAGTAGAACTGCCCCATAGCGTTTCCAAGCCTTTATTGGAAAAGACTATTACGTCTTTCTCCTCCTGAGTGACTCACGTGTGTGAACCACCAGCCCATAGGACCTTAGCAGCTATGCATTTGTTTAAGCACTGAGCCACTGGGCGTTCTTCCCAATGCCCTGAAAGGGGCAAAAAGACTCTGGAGCTGGGTGAGATGGGACATTCAGGGCCCAATCAGAGAAGCAGGACCAGGTATAGAACAAGGAAGAATTTGAGGGGACAAAGAAGCTTAGAGTGTGGGAACAGAGTTAGCTTGAAAGGTTGACTTCTTAGGAAATCTGGGATATTTCTCAGGAAATCTACTGCAGCTGGAAGAGAAGCTACTGGGCGGGAACAAGGTGACTTCAACTGGCCTGTAGAGATGGAATGAGCTCAGCATGGTCCATGGAAAAGCCAGGAGCTCTCCAGAGCCAGATGAACTGGCCTCCACTATGGTCTTGCCACACACCACGTGACCTCAGAAACACTGCTGATCCTCTGAGCTGTGGTTTCAACCGTCAGTAACGTAGTCAGTTGGGAGTATGATCTCTAGGTTCAACACAGCTGTTTTGTGTGTTGGGACCTCCTCGTGGTCTATCTGGGCTCCCCTCATGCACAGAGCTACAATACTGAGGAATGATCCTCCACACTTGGCTGGGAAGAGGCAGAAAGGTACACAAACGAAGATAGCAACCCGGGACGAAGCTACAGGAATCAAGAGCCTGGAGGGGTGTCTCATTGCCATGTGCAGGGAGGAGGGGGGAGGGTAAAAATCCAAAGCCAAACCCATTGTCATCAAGTCAAATCCAATCCACAGTTAATGTGCTAACGGAGTAGGATGGCTCTGTGAGGATTTTCAGGTTGTGACCTTTCAGGAGCAGGTCGCCAGGCCTTTCTTCCAAGGCACCTTTGGGTGGGTCTAAACTGCCAACATTTCAGTTAGTTGTTGAATATCACTATTTGTCCCACCTAGGGACTCCCTAGGGGACAGAGGGGCCTGTAAACTTAAGAAGACCTAAGATCATACCAAGACTCCCATTGTGCCTTTCCTACCTCCACCCTCAGGCTCTCAAGGGACCCTGCAAACAAGTCTCAGTGTTTCCAGAGGCAGAAGAGAGTCTGTAACTTGGCCCCTAATCAGGTTACACAGGCTGACCATCATATCAAGTTTCTTTGCTTTGGGCTGGAATGGCCTCAAAACAATGTGGTAACTGGTAACCCAAGCTGATCAGCTGGCAGCCACCGATGCCTTTGATGGATGAAAAACAGATGGTGAATTACAGCTTCCTTCGTGCAGTCGGCTTGGCAGCCGTGGGGGCTGTATCAGTCAGTGTCTGGTCAGGGAAACAAACCACAGCAGTTATTTTAACAGAGAGAATTTAATCTAGAGAATTGGTTAAACCAGGTCTTGGAGAAGTTTCATAATAACTGCAAGAAGCAGCTACCGCCCCCCGAGGGCAGGAACAAAAGGAAGAGCTGGGGTTATTAGAAGCAGAAAACTTGGAGGAAGGGCTGCAAGGAGCCGGGACTCAGACTTCAGAGGAGGGGGAGTTTCTGAGGGTACGCACTGGGGCTGATTCCAGGAGAGTATGAAGCAGAAACTAGAAAGTAGATTGAGCACTCACAGCAAGGACAAAGGAAGACCTGCCATCGGGTGAGGGTGACAGTAACAAGAAACAAATCCCAGTGGACGTAGTGCTGCCCCCTCTCTGCCATCTCCTGGTCTCCTAACCTTCCACTGGCAGAACCTAACAGGGTTAGCAAAGGAAAATGTGGTTTGCAGCATCCCAGCCCCGCCACCACAAAGCCAAATATAGGATGAGGTTGACTGGAGAGACAATATCCGATGTCAGTTTGGTCTACAGAAAGTAGGGAGAATGGAAGGAGACCCAGGGCTGCAGGGTAAAAATTTAGCTCAAGCGAGTGATGTGATGCTTTGCAACCCATGGAGCATCTGAGGTTCAAGGTGAGACCCAAGCTTTCCTTGACACTGTTCTCCCAGCTGGACGATGCCACCCTAGAGACAGAAATCCAAGACACACCTGTCGGCTCATGCCGTCAGCCAAAGGCTTTCTTCTCCTTCTCTCTTTCTCTAATGAAGGTGCTGTGGGAGGTAACAACCTGTGCTTTCTGCTATGTATCTGTGGAGAGAGAGGGATAACCTGCTCCAGGAAGACCCTCCCCAGGAACTATCCGCAAGGGGCACTGCCTCCCTCTTCCTAGCTTTTGTCTTTGCTTTGCCAAACCCTCTTTCCCATCTGAAAGGAGAATGGATAGGGGCTTCTTGTCTTTCCTTAATGATGTCAACAAAGACAGCACATGCATAAAGCTATCAGCCCATTTCACTAGACATTATTCTGTGGGTGCGCTGAGTCTGGGCAGCACTTGCTTAGCTGACTGAGTTGCAAGGATGATGCCCAGAGCGGCAACCATACCCAGACATAAAGTCCCTCAGCTGTTACTTTTCGGGCACTGCAGCCTGCTCTGCTCAAGTGCATGGAGTGATGGGCTTACTACCCTTCCCTCCAGCCAGAACAGCCTTCAACCAATGCCTGATGATAGATAAAGACCCTAGTTCCCTTACCTCTTAGGACAAATGCTAAGGTTCCAGCTCAACACTATCTCCCAAAGACCTCAGCAGAGTTCAACTCCAGGTGCCCACAGTACCAATGAGTTTGACAGCCCACCCTGCATGGCTCCCTCTCCTTCTTCTCATGTCTCACCTCCCAAATCTTCTAGTGATCATTCACCTGGGATCGTTCACCTATACTAGAAGCTTTGTTTCAGCATCCATGTCTGGGGGGTGACTAAGACACCCAGGAAATGGGGGAAAGGTCAAGAGTACTCATTCAGACAGAGCTAGTATCCAGGGCAGATATGCCCAGGGACACTGCAGTAGGCTCAGCCTCACCATCTGCAGGTGGCCCCACAGGTACCCACAGGAATGTGCCCAAAGCTGAGCTGATCTTTGGAGTGTGATCTGCCTGCTTTTACAGGACTTCAAACAAGTTTGACAGCAAATTCAGAGCAGACTTGGATTTGTAAATTGTCAGTGTACCAGAACAGAAAGAATGACAGTTGGAGCCTTGGACTGGGAGACTCAGAAGAGGATTCTGAGGAGTCACTGGAGTATTGCCAAGCCTAAGGTTAGTGGCACACATTCAAAGCAATGCAGTAGGTCCCCATCTTTGAGCTGGGTCCCCTTAGATCCCATTCTGCTGGTAAAGAGATGCATATACTGCCTTGTTTTCTAAGGAGTGAGACGCAGTTTCAAGCAGGGCTTGTTGTTATGTACCATCAGGTCAGAACTGACTCATAGGTGAACTTCCAGTAAGTTATCAAAGATGATGAAGGGCCTAAGAGGAGACAGCTCATCTTTTTTCCCATGGAGCAGATGGTGGATTCGAACTGCATGCCTTTGGGTTGGCAGCACAGAGCCTTACTAGTAGAGGTGGCCAAAAGAGGCCACCAGAGCTCTCTTTTGAACAGGGTGTTGGCCTGTCATGTTTCCCCATTCTGGTCATCATTCTAGTATCCCCACAGTCTGCAAATTCAGGCCCATTCTGATTTCATTCCATCCCTGGGCCATGACTGAGCTGGGGAGAGCCGGTATGGAGCCCCACACTCGGGCTGAGGTTTTTCTGCCTGAGGCTCCAGCTGCACTTTGGTTTGTGTGTTTTCCCTATGTCCCCGCCACACCCAGATCTACTTGACACCTGGGTCTTTGAGCTCTGAGCATATTTTTGAAAAGGAAAAATCTGGGTCAGGCAGTCACCATTCAAGCAAAGTTTCAAAGGACTTTCCATTCCTAAGCCCTTGCCTTTGAACTTGTCCAAAACTTTCCTCCTGGGCTGATATTTCTTCCTTGGAATGATAGCCCAAAGGTGAAAAATGCAGGGCAGCCTTTACCACAAGTGGGTGGAGTTGTTTTTGAGGCTGATGAGTAAGTGGGGAAAAGTACTGGCAGCCAAAGTCCATGGCATGGCCCGTCCCTCCCAGGATCTCCCAGCTCTGGGTCAAAGCCTCCCCAGTCAACCCTGTGACAAGCTGTCATTAGGAGCCACCACCTTGGACGTTTTTCTGCCTGTCTCCTCAAGTTATACTTTGGTACGTGGGTCAACCCCAGACCTGCCAACTGCAGACTGAGGCTGGAGGTACGGCCAGCATTGACTTCAAACCCTGGGAGCTGAATGCCCAGGGGTCCCTCTTTTGTCTGCATGCCCAGACTCCTGGCTAGGCATTCTATTCTAGTCTAATTTCACTCTGGAGTCATTTTCCCCATAGCAGACTGGAATACTTGCTGGTTGGCAGATAACTTTGTGTCTATGCAGGACATGGAAACATGGGGTAGGCAAGGTGGGCTTGCATTCTCCTACAGTTCCAGGGTAGAAAAGCTCAAAGGAATAATTACGTGTGGATCACACCTCTGTCCCCAGAGTCATTTCAGAGGTAAAGGGTCTTAGAATCTGTTGGTAAGTCCCAAAGGACCCAGAAGAACCCAGACTTCGCTGCTACCCATTACCCCAACTCTGAGGAGGAGGTGAACTATGGGTAGTGTAGAAATTTTTCCAAGAATTAAGGGAATTATCATCCGAAGGACCAATAGCCTAGCTCTGGAGCTTTAAGTAGGTAGGACCTTGTAAGCTTGAAGAGCAGAACGGTAGTGTCTAGGGATGTTGACCCCAAATCACCCTCCTCACATGAAATGTCCCTTCCTGGTGCTGTCAGACCAAACGTGTGCCAGCATGGATGGAGGCTTTCCTTCTAAAGTTGTTACGTAGCTTCTTTTACTTTGGGTGTACAGTTCCCTTGAGGTGTTACTGCACGCAGAGATCCATCCAACTACCATCACGTTCAAAATATGGAAGAGTTCTAGCTCCCTAAAATTGCATGATATCTCATTGTAGACAAACCCTCTCCCTCATTCATAACCCTTGATCTAGTCCATATCACTAGGATTTTGCTTTTCCTCAATGCCATAGAAATGGAATCATACACGATTCAGCCTTTTCCATATCACTAGGATTTTGCTTTTCCTCAATGCCATAGAAATGGAATCATACACGATTCAGCCTTTTGAGATTGGCTTATTTTATTTGTCATGTCTTTGAAAGTCGCCCATCTTGTGTGTATCAATAGTTTATTCCTTTTTCTTGCTAAGTACATAGCATTGTGTAGATACATCACAGTTTATCTATTTACCTACTGAAAGACACATGGATTGTTTTAATCTGTGGGTTAATTATGAGCATAGGTGCTATAAACACATATATACATATTATTGTATGAGCATAAGTTTGTAATACCTAGGAGTGAGTTGAATCATAGGTATATGTTTAACTTGGTAAGAAATTGTTTCCAGAGGATTGCACCTTTCTGCATGCTTACCAGCATATTATCATCTAATACCAAGTCACCTTCCTCTGGAGTGAACATGGAACAAGAGGAAAATGAGAAAGCACAATGAACTCAAATAGAAACTAAGTCCAGGAAGGGATTGACTGGTATACAAGGGCACTGCAAACCATCTGGAGCTTTTTCCAGAATACCAAGTCTGCTAACAAATAGATCTCACCTTGAAGCTTCTTGTGGACACCGTGGGACATCAACATTGGTAGATGAGATAGGCCTGGATCACAAGAGAAGGGGTTTCAGTCTAGACTCAGTTGTTTGAAATTGTGGGCAGGCATTTCTTCTTCTCTGAATCTTGGTTTCTATTGATTCTGAAGGTTTGGTAAGGCCGTGATTGAGAGATTTGCATTGCTACACAGTCCGTCCTTCCATCTTTTAGGAATATACTGAGTCACTGTATCGAAAGGAATTGGAAGACACAGAAGAATTTCATGAAACAACATATGAGCAAGAGCCTATGGTGATGAAAGAAGAAGTTCAGGCTGCTTTGAAGGACATGGCCAAAAATAAGGCTCCAGGAATAGATGGTATACCAATTGATATATTTCAGTTAACAGATGCTGCCCTGGACATGCTCACCAAGTTGTGCCAAGAAATCTGGAGAACGACCACTTGGCCAACTGACTGGAAGAGATCGATATTTGTTCCTATCCCAAAGAAAGGCGACCAAACCGAATGTGGAAACTACAGAACAATTTCACTGATTTCACATGCAAGCAAGATTTTACTGAAAATTATCCAAAAACGACTGGAACAGCACATCAACAGAGAACTACCAGAAGCCCAGGCTGGTTTCAGAAGGGGTCGTGGTACTAGAGATATTGTAGCTGATGTTAGATGGATCTTGGCTGAAGGCAGGGAATATCAGAGGAATGTCTATCTGTGCTTCATTGACTATGCAAAGGCATTTGACTGTGTAGATCATAACAAACTGTGGCTGACTCTGAGAAGAATGGGAATCCCAGAACACTTGATCGTTCTAATGCGAAACTTATACTTGGACCAGGAGGCAGTCATCAGAACAGAGCAAGGGAACACTGCATGGTTCAAAATTGGGAAGGGCGTACGCCAGGGATGCATCCTATCTCCATACCTCTTCAACCTATATGCAGAACAGATTATCCGGGAGGCTGGGCTCTATGAGGAGAAATGTGGGGTCAGGATTGGTGGACGATTTATCAACAATCTGCGTTATGCGGATGACACAACCCTGCTTGCTGAAACTGAGGAGGACCTGAAGCAACCTGCTGCAGAGTGTCAAGGACTGCAGCCTGCAATATGGATTGAGGCGCAATGTCAAGAAGACAAAGATTCTCACCACTGGACCAATCGGCAGCATCAGGATGGATGGTGAAGAGATTGAGATTGTATACAGCTTTAGTTTGCTTGGCTCCATAGTCAACAGTCTTGGCACCAGCAGCCAGGAAATTAAAAGGCGCATTGCCATGGGAAAGTCTGCTGTTAGGGACCTCTCCAAAGTGCTGAAGAGCAGTGGTGTCTCTCTGGAGACTAAGGTGCGTCTGATACAGGCCATGGTCTTCGCAATTACCTGTTATGCATCAGAGAGTTGGACAATGACCAAGGAGGATAGAAGGAGAACTGATGCCTTTGAGCTGTGGTGCTGGAGAAGAGTACTGAGAATACCATGGACTGCTAGGAAAACAAATAGATTTGTCCTGGAGAGGGTTAAACCGGGTGGCTCCTTGGAGGCAAGGATTCTGAGGCTCCGTCTAACTTACTTCAGACATGTAGTGAGGAGAGACCGGTCCTTGGAGAGGGACATCATGCTTGGGAGGGTGGAGGGACGGCGCAGGAGAGGAAGGCCCTCTATGAGGTGGATTGATTCAGTGACTGGGATAATTGGGATGGGAGTGTCAGAGACAGTGCGATTGGCACAGGACAGAGCGGAGTTTAGGGCTGTTGTACATAGGGTCGCTATGAGTCGCAGGCGACTCGACGGCACATAACAACAACAACAACAACACACAGTCCGTCATTGTGGAGAACAGCAGAAGGTCTAACAGCACAGGATACAGTGTCCTGCCTCCAAGCCACGTCCTACTCTATCTCTAGTGTGTGCCCTTTTTAAAATATTGTAGTAAAGATACTCAGCACCATGTCAGGTTTGAAAATGTCTTGCTTCCCTACAGAGAAGTGTCTTACAGCATAGAAACTTAACAGACCAGGGGACAGACTTTACTCAGAAGACAGGCACCCATTCTAGCACAAGGAACTATGTAAATCTGGTATCCTTTCATTTATCTCAACCCTTACTATGCCTTCTTCTTTTCTTCATCTCCCTCGTTTTGGATCTGTAGGATCTAAACTTGCACTTCCCCACTCAACAACAAATAGAAAACTTAAAGCTGGGGCTTTTGAATCCAAGAAGATGTAGTTCAAAGTTGAGCTACATTTCCTGGCTAGCTGAGTTATCTACTATTGTTATTATAGAGATACCACAAGTGAATGGCTTTAACAAACAGAAATGTGTTCTTCTACAGGTAAAATGTCTAGAAGTTCAAATTCAAAGTGTGGGCTTTATGCAAAGGCTTTCTCTTTGTGTGTCTTTTGGTTCTAGGAGTCTCTTGGCACAAGATCCTAGGTCCACCAGATGTGCTCTGCTCCTAAGAGTTTTGTCTTGATAGTACGGAAATTCCTTCTTCTCTGCCTGCTTTTTTCTCTCCTTTCATCTTTCGTGAGGAAGCTCTGGTGGCCTAGTCCATAGAGAGCTATCATGTCAATTCCAAAATCAGGACTCTTTAGGAGTTCCGATTCACCAACAGCTAGTCCGGAGAAAGGTGAGAAATTTCCTGTGTGATTTAGTTTCAGAAATCCGGTGGAGATTCTGCCATGAGTCCCTTCCAACTCTACAGCAGTGAGTTTGAGTTTTGAGTTTTATTGCTTGTGAGATAAAAAGTGTTACAGGCCCCATACCAGGGAAAGGCCCTTTGCAAGGATCAGGACTGTGGTGAAATTAAGGATATTACATCCCACGTGGGATAATTGGGATAGGAGTGTCAGAGACAGTGCGATTGGCACAGGACAGAGCAGAGTTTAGGGCTGTTGTACATAGGGTCGCTATGAGTCGCAGGCGACTCGACGGCACATAACAACAAACAACAAACATCCCACGGTTAATCCCCTTGCAATGGCTTGGCTTAACAGATTATGGGAGATCTTTACAAAACTCCCATATTACAAGAAACTCGAATGGCATAGTCCATGTTGTGCTGTAATAACCCAAACTTCCACATTATATCACTACATGAACATATATTGGAGAATACAATTCAATCCATAAGAGTGACCGACTCAACTTCACTGTGTCTCACTTGCCTCTTTCGTCAAGGGAGGTAACAGCAGGGTCTCTACCTCTAATGGAGGTATTCTGAGGATATAATGAGGTCCCACTCGTGAAATCCATAATTCAGGACTAGGACACAGTACATCTTCAGGAAAGGGTAGTTTTGTTTATTACTTCTTATTTTAATCTTCAGATAAAATACACCACAGGTCTCTAATCCCTCTCTCAACTCAGAGTAAGGTCTACATCATTTATTCTGGAAATCTGAAGTTAGGCCAAATTGATATACTGGGAACACAGGCTACCCGGTGAAGGGCCAGTCCTGGCTCAGTTTCCACCACTCACTCCAAATTGACTAGAGCATCATTTCTACTGATCTTGGAACACCGGAAATTTCACAGCTCTTCATAACTGATAAGAGTCATTTCTGAGAGGCCCAAGGTCAAGATCTTCTTGAAAGTGGAACAAAAGGGCAATAGAGACTAGTGCTTCTTCTGTCTCTACGTGCAGAGATCTTTCTCTCACAGGCTCCTCTCTCTGACGACTGTCAATCTCCAAGTAGAAGTTGCTTCTGGACTTTGCCTTGGCTGTGTGACTTGAAGAAATATACAACCCTCCTCTTTGTAAATGTCCAGACTCATACTTTGCCTCAACAGGTTCCTGAAAATTGCTTAATACAGTGGATTGTGGTAAAATAGCCCACAGTTTCCCATGGGCACAGGGTTATAATTGGTGGCCACTGGCCTGATCAATGGTGACTCACCAGCAAATGTATCATTGGTATACCCAGCAATATCATAAAAGCAAAGACTATATGTCTCCATAATCACTTAACATACTCAAGTTATGCTCTGAGTCCTATCAAATGAGCATAAATATATTAAAGAGTGTTTCTGTAAAGAACACCAATGGCCTATAGGCAATATATGTGTGACAATAAAAAATATGATTGTGTCATAAATTTGAACTAAAATCAACATTCTGGCCTTAATGGACATCAATTAAATATTTCATTAATACCAGCTCCCTCTGCTTGCTTAGAATTGAAAATGAATTTGGGGAGGATGATTTGAGTAGCTCAGGTCTCTTTTTAAAGCTGCCCGGGGAGTTTGAATTGTTACCTTTGTTTTCAGTAACTGAGCATCTTGGAGTGGAGCAGCTGCATTGACTCAGGACGGAAGGTTAATTGTGTGGGCTCGTGGAAGGCTGACGGTTAAGGAGGTGCTCATCTTGCTGGAGATGGTGTTCATCTCACTCTCTTCAGCCTCACCCACCTCCTATTTCTGGTAGCTGAGAGGGCGAGTGCCCAGCTAGTTACCCTTTGAGGCTGGTAGGTGGCATCTGGCTGTTGAGCTAAGGAAATCAACACAGAAATGCTTCAAGGGACTATTGGCATCAGAGTTACTGGAAGCTGGTTAAAATGCTGATGTCTGGGCCTCGCTCTTGCATCCTAATTCAGTATAACTGGAGCCCAGGAATGTGAATTTAATCAGCCTCTCGGTAATTCTGAAGCACTTAGACATTTGGAGATCCTCAACTCTAGGACTCTGTTACTCAATTCACCTTCCTTCTTTCCCCAATCGCAATTTATCCTTACTGATCACCACTGTTCTCCCAACTATAAAGCACAACTGTGCACCATGACCTTCCTCACAGACACTCTGTTTTAGTTATGCAAATACAAGAGAAATGCATATTAGCTACTAGAAAAGGGGGAGGGTGGAAAAAGTGAAATATAAAGCATATTTTCCTTCTTAATATCTTTCCTTCTCCATCTTACTTCCTTCCCCACAGGAAACCTCTGTCAATCATTGGCTGTGCATTTTACAGACTTTAAAAAAAATACATTTGCATACTCAAATCATTTGAGGTTCTTATCATTTACACAAATGGCACCATTTTACATGCATCAGTCTGAACCTTGTTTTTCTCACTTTAGGATTTGGTGGTAAGGGGACCATCAGGACATGTAAATCCATTCTTTTTCTCTGTTGCACAGTGTTTTATAACAGTGTCTGCCATAGGTTATTTAACCACTCCTCCATATTTCAGTAAAAAGCTTTTAAACAATACCCAGACCATTAGCTAAAGCATTAACATCTTTCCCCAT
Source organism: Elephantulus edwardii (assembly GCF_000299155.1). Classification (NCBI taxonomy): domain Eukaryota; kingdom Metazoa; phylum Chordata; class Mammalia; order Macroscelidea; family Macroscelididae; genus Elephantulus; species Elephantulus edwardii. The sequence goes on from NW_006399756.1 coordinate 32,928,879, forward strand.
TGTTGTTGTTATATGCCATCAAGTTACCCACAACTCTTAGCGACTCTTTATATAACAACTCTGAAGCCTGCCCTGTCCTGAGCCAATCTCACTGACTCCGACACACGTACTCCCATTGCCCCAGTTACTCTATCAATCCATCTCATCCGAGGTCTTCCTCTCTTGCGTTGTCCCTCCACCATTCTGAGCATGATGTCCTTCTCCAAGGATTAGTCCCTCCTGGCCACATACCCAAAATATATGAAATGGAGCTTCAAAATCCTAGCCTCCAAGGAGAAACTTGGTTTCACCCTCTGCAAGATAGACTTATTTGTTTTCTTGGTGGTCCATGGTTTTGTTCAAGACTCTTCTCCAGCACAACAACTTAAAAGCATCAATTCTTCTTCTATCATCCTTAGTCATTGTATAAATCTCTGATGAATAGTAAGCAATTGTGAAGACCATGGTCTGGATCAGATGCACCTTAGTCTCTAGAATGACATCATTGCTTCTCAGTACTCTGGAGAAGTCCCTGATAGCAGATTTTCCCAGTACAATCAGTCCTTTGATTTTCTGACTGCCAGTGCTAAGAGTTGTTTGTGGAGCCAAGTAAGCTGAAATTGTTACCAACCACAATCTCTTCTTCATCTATCATGGTGCTGCCAGTTAGACCAGTGGTGAGAATCTTTGTCTTCTTGATAATTTAGTTTCAATCCGTATTGTAGACTTCAGTCCTTGACCTTCTGCAGCAAGTGCTTCAAGTCCTCCTCTATTTCAGCAAGCAAGGTTGTGTCATCTGTATAACGTAGGTTGTTGATGAGTCTTCCTCCAATCCTGATGCCACATTCCTCCTCATAAAGCCCAGCCTCCTGGATGATCCTGTATCTTAGTTGTTGTTGTGCACTGTCCAGTTGGAACTGGACCCTCCAGCAGGTTTTCAGAGGCTGCAAATCACACAAAAGAAGATTGCCCATCTTTCTTCCACAGAGAAGGTGGTAGATTTGAACTGTGTGCCTTTGGGTTGACTGCACAATTCTATCTCCTCCCAAGTGACTCATAGCATGGAGGGTCAACTATGGATCTGTTCTGTCTCAAAGGTGCATCACCACCACTACAACAAGCTACCAGAGCACACTTATATCTTAGTGGAGAGTGTCACTCTTTGGATCCCTGGATGACACAAATGGTTAATGCACTCAGCTTCTAAACAAAAGGGTGGCAGTTCGACTCTACCCACAGGTACCACAGAAAAAAAAATGGCAATCTACTCAGGTAATGCCAGTCACTGATGCCTTCTGAAGCTCAGCTCTACTCTGACACATGGAAGGTTGCCACGAGGCAGAATCAACTCCACAACCACAGGCTTTTAATCACTTCACACCTGGACAACTGGGGCAGCCTGCCAGCTGTTCTCTTCATTCAGGCATCGCCTGTTTGTGCTCCCAAATTGTTCTTCTCAGTGCGTCATTTGAAAACGTCATTCCGTTACTCAACCTGCAATAAGAGACTTCACCCTAATTATGGATGAGATGAGACTGAGAATTCATCATGTCCTTCTCTCTCTGCAGCCACAGTTCAAATCCAGCCTTTTCCTCTGCCCTAGCTCCATTCCATCCCCTCTACGTCAGTGCTTTGCATGCTTTGCAAAATGAGGGACCACTTTGGGAGTCTGATGAAAGCAATGGGCTCATCTCCCTATAAAAGTACATGGGTAGACAATACTGCAATTTGGGTACACCCAAAGCCTCCCTGTAGAAAAGGGGCCCACCATAGCTCTCTGGTACAGAACTCTCACTATGGCTTCATAATAGCCTTTAAGTGGCCATCGAAGGTGAAACTATCTCCCTGTGAAACAAGGAGAAGCAAAGCAAAAAGGTACAGAAGCGATTTGTCCAAAGGACTCATGATCACTTGAACCTCAACTACCACTGCTGATCACTGTAAAAGGATCACATAGAAGGTCTTGAAGAAAGGGGATCCAAAAGTGCAACAAAGCTCAAATCCGTAAAAAGCCAACCTTATTGGTCTGATAGAGACCGGTGGAACTTTTGAGACTAAAGCCTTTAGATACTCTTTGAACCTGGAACAAAATTCATTCCTGTGGCTCATCATTCACCCAAACTCTGGCGGCCTAGTAGGTAGGGGGTTGTGCTGCTCGCCAAAGGGTAGCACGTCTCTGGTGGTTTGAATCCACCAGCGGCTCCAGGAAGAAAGATTTTATTTACAGCCTCTGAAAACCCAGGGGAAAGTCAGCTATGAGTTGATTCCAACTTGCTGACAATGAGCTTTTTAAATTAGGTAAACAATAAGACCAAAAAGGTACTCAGTCCTCAGAACAATCAATCATTCAGATCAAAAGGGCAGAATTTTCTCAAGGATAATGTCTAGAAGCAGGAAGAGGGCTCATTGAAACGAGAATCACTGGGAAGAAGTAAGAGAAGTGTGGTTATATCATGAGTATTGGAATTAATGTAATGCAACAAAACACATAAGAATTGTTGAATAGAACACTGATTTGCTTTGTTAGTTTCCACTCCAACCACAGTTGTTTGTTTGGTTTAAAAAAAAACTGTTTTTAAAGAACCCTTACTTCAGCTCTGGTGGCCTAGTGGTAAGGAGCTGTGCTGCAGTCCCAAAGGCATTCAGTTCAAATCCGCCAGCTGCTCTAAAGGGAAGATGGACAATCTCCTCCCATGCAATGAAGACTGTCTCTGAAAGCCCATTGCGGGGCCCGCTGTGTGTCGGTTCTGACTCGACAGTACCCATCAGTAACAACACTCCAACTCAGTGATTCTCAGCCTTCACTGTGCAGCAAGATCACCTGAGGAGAACTTTAAATGCAGGTGCCCAGGCCCCACTTGCAGAGTCTGATCTAAGGAGTCTGAGAGAGGACTGATGTGGGACTTTTTTACATGTGCGTAAGTTGAAAACCAAGTCAAAATTGGCCCCGTTGCTTTTTACCTGTATTCCACATTTCCTAGGTCCAATCCATCTCTGCTCTTCTGCTGAGCGAGACTCTGGAGCGTCCCTGAGCTCTGTTGCCCACCATGATTAGCTATGGGTGGGCTGCGTGGCTTGGTGTCTGCCCAGGCAGGGTCACCTCTCCTCAATTATCATGCTTAGCAGGGTTCACAGCCCATTTCCAGACCATCTCCCGTGTCTTCTCTGAAAGGGCATCCAGAGCAGTCAGCCCAATCCTTCCCACCTGGGAACAGCTGTATGCGCCATTAACTGGGCCGCTCCTTCCCACTTAGGTTCAGATTAGCAAGAGAGGGAGCTGCTATTCTGTCCTGTCTTCGGAAACGATTAAGATGAAAAAGTACCTCAAGCAACCACATGGAAAGGTCTGCTTCAGCACAGGGTGTTCATATGCCGCCGAGAATTGCAGTGTCAGTGGTAGCATCCCAGGAGGGTGCTTCCACGTTTCCAGAACATGGGACTCTCTAATCAATATGAGGAGACAGCACAGGCGATTGTAATTGATTAAGTGAAGTGCTTAAATAGAATGATCACAGTCTAATTATTGCTCATCGCTGACTCGAGGTCTCCTCTAAAGTTACGAAAAACAATCTGTGGCTTCTTCCTTCTCTTTGAGAGGAACTGAGCAGGAAGCCATCATGCTATAGGTGGAAGGTCAAGGTGATAAGAGAAGCAGTGAAGCAAACCCTTGTCCCTCGTCTGGTTCTGCTGATGCTTCTGTCTACCCAGTATCCTTCCCCTTTAAAAAGCCACCAGCTTCCATCCTGTAGTATGTAAGAATTGTCAAAATGCCCCTTCCACGCACCTGCCCTCTTCAACTCACCCTGAGCAGGACTTAGCTCACCTGGACCTTCTCTGGTCAGGAATTTGAAGTGAATGGGAAGACATGAGGCCGTTTCCCTGGCAACAATTGAAACCAACTGACTTTTCATTCCTGCTAATTACCAAGTCCCCTGAGCTGTTCTCTTAGTGGCCTTTGACCAGACCTAATTAATTAGCTTTCCCTGTGTCCTTCCAACAAATTCCTTTTCATTTAAATGAGCCAAAGTTGGTGTCCACTTTTTCCAAGCAACACATACAAACCGATACTTGTTCATCCAAAAGGGCTCTGTGGGAGGAGGGATTGAGACTTGGCAGGGTTGGCCCTAATAGAGGCATCCATGAAGGTCAAGACATATTAAGTGGGTACAAAGATCTTAGGTAAGGCCAAGTTCCACCCACATGAGGTCCATGAGGTCAATAGACTTCAGGTCTCAGTATTAGTAGCAATGGAGTAATATGGTGATGGAAGAGTTGATATATCTTTGGGGCACTTAGTTCTCTCACATCAGGAGTTTTAACCTATGACTAGTGCCTGGGAAAAAGAACAAACCCCTGCTTGTGCCTCATCAGAATAGAAGGCTGACCAGAAATAAGAAAGGCCTTAATGATCCAGAAAAATAGACTGCATCTTGTGAGACAGAGAGCCAGAAATAGCAAAGGTCTTATTGACTACAAGGTCTGCAGAGTTGGGACTGGGCCAAGAGAAACCTATATTCAGTAGTCAAGGTCACATCACAAGGTCAAAATGTACTACATGTCAAAGATTATGGGTCTGGCTGTCATTGGCTCCAAATCTCATGTTCAGCAGCTTCTTATATCCCGGGGTAGTTAATGTCCCACAGGTAGACCTCTACAATGGAAGACACCAGTAGAGGAAGAATTGGTAGATTAATGTTGCAGTCTCCCATCATGTAAGGGACATTTCTCAGATGCATCTCTTGAAGTCAGTGTCTCCAGTATATAGCAGCCCAGTTATTCATTATGGTAACTAGTTCAACAAGGCATTTTTTTGTTTGCTTTTCTCCCTTGCCTGTCTCATTCTCTTGACGCTTTACTCCTGTTTTCTAAGATCACTTCCAATCATGGGTCAAATTGTATTCCCCCCCAAAATACATGTCAATTTGATAAGCCATCATCCTCAGTGGTTTGTCAGTTATGTGGTCACACAGTTTGGCAGTTAGGCAATTATCTCTCATGCTGTTGTTGTTATTGTATACCATGGAGTCAGAGCCAGCCCACAACTGATCCTCTAGCAGGTTTTCAGAGACAGTAAATCATACGAGAGGAGATGTCCATTCTTCTCCCAAGGAGCAGCTAGTGGGTTTGAATTGTATGTGTTCAGGATTGCAGTGCAGCTTCTTACCACTTGGCCACCAGCGCTCTCTCCTATGCTGTGATCCAGTGTAATTACCCTCCACTTGTACAGTGCTATAAAGGTGACCTCTGTGTGTGAATGAGGTACGCTTAGGTTATATTCATGAAGATTAGGTTATGTTTAGTGTATTGCTGAGGCAGGATTAGGAGGGGATGTAGCACTCTGACTCTGGTCATGTCTATGATCAAACTATATGGAGCTCTACAACGGTTGTCGACCCACAGATGTTAAAAGAAGACAAGGATTTCCACAGAGTCAACAGAGAAAGCTTTCTCATTGAGCTGAAGCCCTGAGTTTGGATTTTATTCTCCTAAACTGTGGGAGAACAAATCTGTTTGTTAAAGCCTGGCTGTGTTTCTACGGCAACATCATTGGATAACTAAGGCACTACCATGTAAAGAACTTGCATCCTAGCGCTAGTCGACCATAGTACCATAGCTGACCCTCTTACGTGTTTTCAGAGGCAATTAATCGAATGGGAGGAGATTGCCCATCCTTCTTCTGCAGAGCAGTTTGTGGATTAGAACAGAGTACCTTTGGGATTGCAGGACAGCTTCTTACCACTAAGCCACTAGAGCCCTCTTTTAGAGAAACCCAAAGCAATTCTATCAACACCAAAAGCAAACTCTCAGGATGTTGTTATTGTTATGTGCTGTCGAATCATTTGCGACTCACAGAGACTCTAGGATGAACCTGTTTGCTCTAGCAGTCCATGCTATATCCAATACTCTTCTCCACCATAGCTCAAAAGCATCAATTCTCCTTCTGTCATCCCTAGTCATTGCCCAACTTTTTGATGTATAACAAGTAACTGCAAAGACTATGGCCTGAATCAGGATAGCATTTCTAAACTGGACCTTTCCCTGGTTCAGACAGCCAACAGATCCCACTGCTGGTACTAGATGGGGTGGTAGAAACACGTGGCACTCCTATATATTAAGACTCTTACCAGTAATGTATCATGATGGCACACAAATGGAAGGGAAAATTACTCATGCAATAACTTTAGTACCTGAATGATATGAGGGCAATGTTTATTATAAGAATTCTGGAATTATAAGTGTTGTTTTATTTGTGCTAACAGTTTTAAAGAAAACAACAGTCTCAGTCAGCTAGCAATTCAAGATGTGTTCTGAAAGCCAGAAGGCCTCCATGGCAGCATTTAAAAAATCTCCTGCAGCCATTGGCAAATTGCTGGAAATTAGGCATAAGGCTTAAGCATCATGAAGCAAAACTGCTAAGGATACAAATACACCATTTCAAAAGGTCTCTTATGCAAAAGCTAGGATCCTAATAGGGCAAGAATGGGCCCAAAATCTAAGATGGCCATGTGGAGAAAGTTTATGAAATCTACAAACATTCAGATTTACCTAAATCATCTGTTGTTGTTGTTGTTAGGTACTGTAATGTCAACTATGACTCAAAGCTGCTCTCTTAAGAACAGATAAAAATCCTGGCCTGCACCATTGAGTAGTCACTGTGGCAACTTGGCTGTTTGATATATTGTGGTGGTTTGTGTGGTGCTGTGACATTGAATGCTAAGCCACTGGTATTTCAAATGTCAACAAGGTCATACACGGTGAAAAGGGTTCAGTAGGACCTTTGGACCAAGGTAGATTAAGACACAAAACTGGTCATCCACTTATGAAACAACAGGCTCTTGAAAACTCTATGAACAGCAGTGGAACATTGATCCTCTCGGCAGGAAAAATCATTCCCTTTCTCTTACTAGAGAAGACAGCATCCTATTGCCTGGATGCTGTTTAATGTCCTCAGCTAAGTTAGATGCTTTGCAAGACAATCAAGACTATGGTTATCCTTCAGGAATGAACCACTACTACTCATTGCCATCAAGTCAGAACCAACTAGTAGATGATGCTCTAGTGGGCTTTTAGGGGTTGTAAGTGTGCAGAAGAAGGTGGCCAGTCTTTCTCATGTGGAACCACTGTGGATTTGAACTGTCAGAGAACAGCCTTTAGGTTAGCACTACAACTCTCTACAGACTACACCATCAGAGCTCCCCTCAGGAAATAAAACAAAGGAAAATATTCTCAGACGAAGGAAAAGTATCTGACTACAGAAACGCTTCTCTATAAGAAATCCCAAAGGAAATTATTCAAGCTAAAGAGAAATGATTATTGCTGTTGTCGTTGTATGTGCCACTGAGTCGCTTGCAACTCATAGCGACTCTATGTACAACAGCCCTAAACCCTGCTCTATTTTGTGCCAATCTTATTGTCTCTGACACACCTACCCCCCCAACCCCAGTCACTGGATCAATCCATTTCATCTAGAGTCTTCCTCTCTTGCATTGTTCCTCCACCTTCCCAAGCATGAAGTCCCTTCTCCAAGGACTGGCCACTCTTTGCAAAATGCCCAGACTATGTCATACAAAGCTTCAGAATCCTTGCCTCCAAGGAGCAGCCTGATTTCACACTCTCTAGGGTAAACCTGTTTGTTCTCCTAGCAGTCCATGGTATATTCAATATTCTTTTCCAGAACCACAGCTCAAAGGCAATTAATTCTCCTTCTATCTCTCCTAGTCATTGTCCAGCTTTCTGATGCATAGCAAGTAACTGCAAAGATCATGACCTATATCAGGCGCACCTTAGTCTCCAGACTGACATCTAAGAGACATGATACATAAAGTCAATTTGGGGCTTTAGGAATGAAGAAAGAGCAGCAAAAAATGACAAATATCTGGGTAAAAAAATTCAAAAGACTATGTTTTTCCTCATGAGTTCATTAAAATGTATAATCTTCAAAAGGAAAAATTCTAACATCCTGGAGCTGTCATATATGTAATCATATATGACAACTATAACACAGAGGTCACTGGGAAGGAGAATAAAGGGACTGATAAAGTTTCAAGTTATCTATATTTTACTTGAAATGGTGTAATATCAATTTAAAGTAGATTGTGAAAGGCTTTGTATGTATATTGCAATCCCTAGGGCAAGCACTAAAAAATAATAACACCATGATAGGATAGCAAATAAAATAAACTAAAATGGAATGCTATAAAGAATTGAATATTTCAAAATTTGGCAGGAAACTGGAAACAAAAGAGCAAAACATAGAGGTCACAAAATAAAAAAACCCCAATATATAGTAATAGGGTGACTTGAATTCAACCAATCAATGACTAAACCTATCAAGTAAAATGCAGGTATTGTCATATTATTTAAAATACACATATGCATCTATGTACATATGCACACACAAAAACTGATTAAATGCTGTCTATAGGAAATTATCTTTAAATGTAAACAAATACATATAGGTCAAAAGTATAAAGATGGAAAAACACATGCCATGCAAACTCTAATTAAACAAAAACTGGAGTGCTGTCTTCATAATAAAGAAAAGAGATTTCAGAACACAGACTGTTTCAAGGGATAAAGACGAACATGATATAATTGCTAAAATTACATGATGATGATGACAAAAGGATGAATTCCTTAAGAAGACATAGTGATTCTAAATAAGTGTGTATATAACAACAGATTATCAAGGTATGTAGAACACAATCTGACAGAAGTGAAAGGAGAAATAAAAAGAATCCAAAATTATAGTCAGAGACTCTGACACTCTTCTACCCTTATTAGGCTATAACATCGCCCTCACTAATGGTGACAGAAAAGGCTGAATAGAGAGCTGAGACTTTCATTTCTACTGGGCAGTTAAAAAAAAAACACCCACACACTGTGGTGTTGGAGAAGAGCACTGAACATCCCAAGATGGCCAGGACTGCAAAGAGATATGTCGTGGAGAGCTTGCAGCCAGAGTGCTCTTCGGAGGCAAAAATGATGTGTCTTCACCTCACATACTTTGGGGATGCTGCTAGGAGAGGCTATTCCTTAGAGAAGGACATAATGCTGAGAACGGTGGAGGGTCAGTGAAGGAGAGGAAAACCCTGAGCCAGGCGGATTGACACGGTGACAGCTGCAGTGGGGTCTAGTGTGTCAGGAGGTGAGGATGGCACAGGATAGAACAGGGTTCAGATCTTTAGCTCATAGGGTCACTATGAGTCATACTTGACAGCACGTAACAACAACAACATTGGGCCGTAATGAGCCCCACTCTTACAATTCCAGTGGATCCTGGAATTCCATGCTTATCCAGCAGTAATAAGGTAAACCTTCCACTCCCTACTAGAGTGATGTCAGAGAAGGTCTCACATAGAGTTAGAATGCTCACTACTGCAGTGTCAATGAAGGTTCTTAGGGGAATAGTGACAAGACACACTTATTCCTACTAACCAGGGAGGCAGTGAAGACCAGAAGAAGAGCAGAGTTCCCACCCTTACCCAGCAGTAAAGGAAAGTTAGACGGGGAGCCTAGACTTCTACCCCCAGCTAGTAGTGATAAGCCATATTCTTCTTCTGATAGAATAGTCTCAGAAGCAAAAAACCAGGAAAAACAAAAGGTTTACATAAGATCCAGAGTCATAATTTCAACAATGTCCAAGTTTGGAGAAAAAAATTAACCATTATATCAACAACCACAGAAAAACTCAAAACAAAATGGGGGTGGGGGAAGTCATCAAATGAAGTAACATTGAGGTGACAGAGGTATTAGGACACATGACAAAACTTCTATAGCATTCATCAGATAAATACTTCAATGAACAACAAATGTGATTAAAACAAATGAAAAAACCCTAGAAACCACCAGAAGAGAAAAACTGATGATATTTGAAAACAACCAAAGCAAATTTTTATCATTATAAAGTATAACCAAAATACAAAGAAGCATAAAACAAACATAAATAATCAAAAAATGAAGCCAAATTCAATGGAAGGGTTCAAGAGCAAAGGGAAAAGGACAGAGAAATGAATCAGTGAGTTTGAAGACAGAACAAAAGAAACTACCTGATCTGAGCAACAAAGAAGAAACAAACTTCCTGAAAATTGAACAGAGCCCAAGGGACCTAATGAACTATAAAATATGTATATATTTGTTGTTATTATTGTTATGTGTCATCGAGTCATGATAACTCTATGAACAATGGCCCTGAAACTTGGCCTATCTTAAGTCAAACTCACTATCTCTGACATACCTGACCCCATTGCCACAGTCACTGTGTCAATCTCTCTTATCCAGGGTCTCCCTCTTCTCTGTTGACCCTCTACCCTTTCAAGCATGGTGTCCTTCTCCAAGGACTGGTCCCTCCTAGCAACATGCTCAAAATATGTGAGATGAAGTTTCAAAATCCTTGCCTCCAACAAGCAACCTGGTTTCACCCTCTCCACAACAGACCTGTTTGTTCTCTTGGCAGTCCATGGTATGGAAATACTCTTGACAGTCCAATACTCTTTTCTAGCACCACAACTCAAAGGCATCGATTCTTTTCCTGTCATCCTTATTCTTATCCAGCTCTCAAAGGCATAGCAAGAAACTCAGAAGAGCAGGGCCTGGATCGGGCATACCTTAGTCTCTAGACTGATGTCATTGCTCTTCAGAACTCTGGAGAGGTCCGTAACAGCAGATTTTTCCAAAGCAACTTGTCTTTTGATTTACTGATTGGTGGTGTCATTATTTATAGATAATGTTCACATCTTTGGAGTCTAGAAAGAAAGAAAGATGGCAGAATAACAACAACAAAATTTAAAAATAATGGCTAAATGTTTTTCCAAATTTGACAAAAGATATAAACACACACACACACACACACACACACACAAAAGATGAATAGTACTCTTAGAGATGCCGCCACCTCAATCAGCTGTCTCATCCAATCTTCTTGCTCCAGCCATGGGCAACCTCACCATGTATTTTTAACAACATGGTTGATCACAAAACTTTGAGTATGTTATTGGGGAAAACTGTGATAGATGTGTTATCTGAATAACAGAGCAAGAACTGGGAAAATACTGTGATTCCCATGGTCTCATGGAAGGTGGGAAACACTGGACTATATCATTGATTAATATTTTGTTTCATCCCTTCTGCAAATGAATCCAAAGGGAATGAGTCATATACTGCTTTGCTGTGGTCCATAAACTTCCACAAGCTCATTTTTAGAAGCAGATTGCCAGGCCTTTCTTCTCAATCTGTCCTAGTCTAGTGGCTCCACTGAAACATGTCCACCATGATTAGTCTGCTGGCATATGAAATGCCAATGGCATAGTGTCCAGCATTACAACAAGCAAGCCACCACAGCATGAAAAACTGCCCATAAACAATAGGGGCTCAAGAAATGATCTGTTGAATGAAGAAATGAATGATCTCACTAAACAAACCTATTTGAGGTCACAGACGTCACTGGGTTTTCTCATTCATGACTTAGATTGAGGGCACAAATTGATCTTTTACTTCTTTGTGTCCCCACAATGCCTAGCACAGTGCTCCTTGTACAAAGATGTCAGATGCATGCCCAAGTATTCAGTCCAGGGCAACACCCAACCTGAATGAGACACATTCACCTATTAACTCTGGTTTGCAAATTCTTGCCAAAGGCATAAGGCATTACACCAAGTTCCCGTCACACCACCCACCACAGTTGCATGAATTCAAAGAGTGCTGGTGGGCAGAAACTTAGGCCTTATTAGCTGGTAATGAGGAAAGGAAATGATTTCCCCTAAGAAGTGAGGTTCAAGCCGATATCTTGGTGGAGTTCCTCCTCTCCCTCGTTGTTTACTAGCACTTGGTGCTAAAAGAAGACATCCTTTATCTATATTTATTTTTTTCCTGGATCATCTAGTCAACACGTTAGAGGTCACGCTGTCCTACAGAAAGTGGTTTTCTGTTAATGGCTAGGAAATGAAGCTCTTCTTGTCCTTTCTGGGCAGTTCCCTTTGTGAACAAATCAGCAACTATGTGGCTGTTTAACTCTTCTGTGGCCTCTGCTGAATCTGAAATGGTCTAGGAAGGAGACTCTCCTCTGAAACTCAGGCTCTACTGTAAGTTATTACAACCAGAAGCAATTCCTATGCAAAGGAGAGAGTAGTCAGAACAGGCCCTCTGGCCTTCCCAGAGCTCATAGCTTCCATGACTCTGCCTGTCAGGGCATCTTCAGGCTTGTGTCCTATACAAACTTGCCTGTTTTATCGAGTCATCTTCAATCTACCAAGCTGAGGCCTTGGAGTCATTTTTTCGTTTCCTCTGTCCTAGGTTATACCAACATCCAATATACCAACAAAAGTCGTGTGTCTTCATGAGAGCTGCCTCCATGAGAAACAGGCCTAGGCTTGTCATCCTAAACATGGGAGCTGGCAAACTGTTCATTTATTCATTTGTCAATTAGTTCATCCATTCATTCATTAGCTGCACAAATATTTGTTAAGTGGGTGCTATACACAGAGCTCTGGTGGCCTAGTGGGAAGAAGCTGCACTGCAATCTCGAAAGCACACAGTTCAAATCCACTACCTGCTCCATAGGAGAAAGATGAACAGTCTCCTCTGTGCCGTTTGTTGCCTTTGAAAACTCACTGGAGGATCAGCTACGGGTCAGTTCTTACTCGATGGCACATAACACACAAAAAGGTACACAATATACAATAAGCAGAGTGTGAAGTGTAGGGTTTCGTGCCCTCAACCTCTCTGGTTCTACTCTAGTGATTATACATCTATCAGAAGTTTCTCTTCAGAAGGTATGTTCACTGTGCAATCTGCCTAATAGAAACCTCAACTACTCTATCAAGGCACACATCTGGCTCCTCATTCTCAAAACTCTGAGTCTCAGTGTTCATGTTCTTTCACTTGGTGCTCTTCAGTCTGCTCTCCTTTGTGCTTTGAACTTGCCTTTCTACCTAATCAATCATTGGAGGTCTCCATGTAGTTTCTATCTTTCCGCATTTCCTATTCACTTTCTTCTGTGCCTGATTCACTCTTTCATAGCTTCAAATGCTATTGGCTTCAGACAAACTTACACTGATACAGAGCTCTAATCGTATAATCTTCAGCATGTTGTGCTGTGAACCGGAAGGGCCATGGCTCTGTGGCAATGTGGACTCACTCATAGCTCTTCAGGATGGGCAGCCTCTTCCTGTTGAGATTTACAGCCCCAAATGTACATTTTCCTCTAGGATTTCAAATTTGTCAGATTCCATTTATTCATATGGCTGTCTGGCCAACTGACTGGAAGAGATCCACATTTGTTCCCATTCCTGAGAAAGGTAAGCCAACAGAATGTGGAAATTAGCAGGAAATATCATCAATATCACATGCAAGCAAAATCTGGCTGAAGATTATCCCAAAACAGCTCAAACAATACATAAACAGAGAACTGCCAGAAGTTCAAGAAGAGGCAGTGGCACCAGGATATCATTGCTGATGTCAGATGGATCTTGACTGAAAGCAGAGAGAGAATAAAGGAAGAATATCTATTTGTGTTTTATTTACAATGCAAAAGCTTTTGATTGTGTGGCTCATTAAGAAACTATGGATAAGACTGAGAAGAATGCGAAACCTATACCTAGACCAAGAGGCTGTTATGTGAACACAGCAAGAGAATGTTGCGTAGTTTAAAATCAAGAGAGTTGTGCATCAGGGCTGTATCCTTTTCCAATAACTATACAACCTGTATGCTGAGCAAATGATTTGAGAGGCTGGACTCAATAAAGAAGACTGTGGCATCAGGATCAAAAGTAGACTCATCAATGATCTGCATTAGGCAGATGACACTACCTTGCTTGCTGAAAATAAGGAGGATTTGAACTGCTTGCTACAGAAGAGTAAAGACTGTAGCCTTCAATATGGATTAAATCTCAACATCAAGAAGACAAAAATCCTCACCACTGGGCTGACAGGCAACATCATGATCGATGGAGAAAAGATTCAAACTGTCAACAATTCCATAGTTCTTTATAGTGTTCTGTTAACTATCCTTTTTATTTTAGTCCTACTTGTTTCACCATCATCCATTTCATTTCTAATTTGAACTGTTGTATCCTATCCTTTTCATTTGTTAGATTTGCTAGTATTTTGTTGATAATATTAATGCTTTCAAAGAATCAGCTTCTAATCTTGTTGAAACTTTCTACTGTTTTTCAGTTTTCCATTTATTTCTGTTTTTACCTTTGTTTTCTGTCTTCTAGAGAGTATAAGGTTTGCTTGTTACTCTTTTTCTAATTGTCAGAGATGTTGAATTAAGGTGTTGGTTATGATGCTTCCTTCTTTTTGATGTGTGTATTTATTACTATAAATTGACCTCTGAATATTGCTTTTGCTGTATTCCAAAGATGTATATTGTTTTCATTTTCATTTGTTGCAAGAAACTCTTTAAATTTGTATTTCTTCTATTACCCAGTAGTGTTTTAACAGTGTTATTTCTTTTCCAAGTACATCATTTGTTGCCCTTGATCTCTCTGTTGTAATTTTATAACATCGTGATCTGAGAAGATGTTTTCTAGTATTTCAGTGTTTTTTAATTTATCTAAACTGTTTTATAGTCTGAAATACAATCTATTCTGAAGAACATTGTATGTGCACGAGGGGAGAATATTGTGCTCTTATTGAGTAAATGTTCTTACATGCTTATGAGGTCAAGTTTGTTAGCTGTGTAACTTAGTTCTGCATTTTTGTTGAGTTGCTTTCTCTACACATTCTGCCCTTTTCCAAAAGTGTTACATTGAAGAATCCTACTGTTATTGTGGAGTTGTCTATTTCTCTCTTCAAATGTGTTAAAGTTTAATTTGTGTATTTTATGGCTCTGTCATTGGGTCCCTAGATATTCACTATAGTTACGTCCTCTTGTTCTATTGACCTTTTAATCATTATATAATCTCTTTAAGCTAATTTTTGCCTGGAAGTCTATTTTATCAGAAATTGATATTGCCATTCTTGCTCTTTTTGTTTGCCATTTGCATGTTATATTTTCCCACCCTTTTATTTTAGTTTTTCTTTATTCTTGTGTCTAACATGTGTCTCTTCTAGACAGCACATTGATAGACCTTATCCATTATATTTTCTTTCCATTCTGCTATTCTTTTTCTCTTGACTAGTATATTTAATCCATTCATATTCAGTGTAATTGTTGATAAAAATAGGATAGAAAATCCTATTCTTGGATGGTATTTTGCATCTACAGGGATTTACAACACTTATTTTGGGAGGCATCATTCAATTGACTACATATATTGCACAATGATCAGCACCTTAGAGAAATAGAAGTTCTTGTAGACATCTAAGTGGGACAAAAGCTACAGCCCTCCCTCCTCATGAAGAGACAAATCCACTAAGGAATGGCTGGGATGCAGAAGACATCCTGATTTCTAAAGACTCAGCACAGCTTATAAGGTGGAGAAGCCTCATAATGCAAGAAGGTCACCTAGAGGCCTGAGGCAATCAGACAGGCCTGGGAGGTCAAGGACAGTATAATATCCACTGGGATCAGATCAAACCCTTTCCAAGGGTGTGATCTAGAGAGGGTTTCTCACATTTCAGCAGGTATTAGGATCACCTGAAGGGCTTGTTAAACACCAAATGCTTGGTACACCCTACCTCTAGATTTTATCAATGGATCTGGGGAAGACCATGAGACTTGGAGAACCCTGGTGGCTTAATGGTAAGGAGTAACACTGCCAATCCAAAGGCAAGTGGTTCATATCCACCAGATTCTCAGAGAGAAAGACAGGCTGTCTCCTCCCATGTGATTTACAGCCTCTGAAAACCCACTGAAGGGTCAGCTAAGAGTTGGTTGCAAATCAATGGCACATACCAACACCTAGCAGGTATCCAGGGATGCTACTGCTAGTCAGGTTGCACTTGGAGAACCTGTGGTCTAGAATGTGTGTTTCCTGGGCCTGCTGCTTAATCTGTCAGCTCTGATCTGCACAGGTTACCAATTCATCCCAGGCTTCTGGTAGGACTCTCTCCCCTGTAACCATTTCCCAACTCCTAATTCACAAAGATTATCACCAACAGCTCCACAACATTCCCCAACTCTCTGGCTTGGTGTTCACTCAGCTCCTGCCTGATCCAGCACTTCCCCTTGACTTCTGTTCTGGCAGGTCACACCTGCCACTATCCCCCACATTCCCAGGTTAGGTCACTGTTATTATTCGGTGCCCTCAAGTCAGCTCTGGCTCACAGTTGACGTAAGAATAACGGATCTGAACTTTGCTCAATTTTGTGTCATCCTCATCATCTCTAACATCTTTAAGTCTATTGATACAGTAACTGTGTCAATCCATCTGATTGGTCAGGGAATCCCCCTCTAGGACAGCCTTGGCTCCTAGAGGCTGAATATTGACTGATTGTATTAAGACCATTAGTATAGAGCAAGCACACGGATCCAAGGAAGGGGGGCTTAATCACAGGGTCACACAATTTGATGGGTGGAGAGAAGGATGAGTAAAGGAAAGGGGAAAGATCCAGCATGAAAAACAATGTATATGAACTTTATGAACTTCTTAAGTAAAGTAGTATAAAATTTAAAAAAAAATTAAAATTAACCCTTTGTTAGCTACAGACTTGAATACTCTTAAAGTACATTCTAAGAGAAGAAGGTCTCGAGTGGGGTCACAAATGGTTTGCACTTGATTGATAACAGAAGGTGTGGAGGTCTAAACCCACCCAGCAGCGTGTTGGAAGAAACTGGCCTCGTGATCTGATTCCATAGATCCAGCCAAAAAAATCCTACACTGAAGTTCTGTCTGTAACACATGGCACCTCCATGTGTTGGAATTGATTCAATGGCACAAGATAACAGCTGCAACTACCAGGAGAGGTAAAGCCAATTGCTCACAAAGAGCCTTTGGAAGGCCTGTGTAAATTCAAATCCAAGAGAATATAGAATGAATCACTCTTGGTAGCTCTCTGCTCTTGAACTCATTCATATTCCCCTCTGACTTTCTCAATTAACTCCAGAGATAATTCTCAAAAAGTTCATCCGTGGCTGGAGGTGACTCTTAAACTATTTTCTCCCCCAATTGTCCTTGAGTCAGTTCTGACTCATGGAAATCCCACGTGCATTAGAGTAAAATCTTGCTCCATAGGGTTTTTAATGGCTGATATTTTTTAAAAGTAGCTCATGCTACTATCTTTGGAGGCACCTCTGGATGAACTTGAACCTCCAGCCTTTTGGTTAGCTAATGGTTAAGAGTGTTAAATGTTTACACCAACTGGAGACTTCCTTCTCCACTTTAACACTCACTGAATAGTCAAGTCAATGATCTTTCCCAAGTGGCTGAGAAGAGGCAAGCCCAGGTGTGAGGAGAGATGTGAGGTTCCCAGGCCAGCCCACTACAGCTTTGTCTGCCTGGAAAATCTAAGGGGAGCAATGCAGTTCCTATATTAGTTGTTTTTAAAAAAGGAAAGCAGCATGGAATAAGAAATGTTTTTTAATTTACCTTGTCTGGTGTTGTTTGAGGAAAAAGAGGTTCAATTACTGGTGGGTGAGAAGGTCAGTGCAGACTCCAGTGTGATTCTGAAGGGGCCTTGGGGGCTTTGCAGTGGGGGGCACTGAGTCTTCATTCTATCTAATTTCCCCACAGAACTTATGGCTTTAATTTACCTGCTTGGAAGCACACCCCTGCATTGCGCCTGGATTGAACTGCCAAGCCAGGGCTGTGAGGGAGTTTGTAGGTGGAACTAGGGAGAGGGGAAAATAGAGAACAGGATGGGGAGATCTTAAGGGAATTGAAGGAGAATTAGAAGGAGAGGGAGAAAGAGAAGGAGAAAGAGAGGGAGAGAGAGGGAAGGGGGAGAGAGAGAAGGGAGGGACAGAGAGAAGGAAAGAGAGGGGGGAGTGAGAGAAGGAAAGAGAGGGGGAGTGAGAGAGAGGGGGAGAGAGAAGGAGAGAGGGAGAAAGAGGCAGGGAGAGGGAGAGAGGGGAGAGAAGAGAGAGAGGGAGGGAGAAGGAGGGGGAGAGGGAGAGAAGGAGAGAGAGAGAGAGAGAGAGAGAAGAGGATCAGGGGGTGGAAGGGGACAGAGTGAGGAAAGAGGTAGGAAGAAATGGTGATGGGGATAATGGTTATGATGACCACAATGAGGAAAAGGAGTTCAAGATAAGAAATCAGGTAATGAGGTGAGAATGTGGAGCTTCATAAGGGGAAAGGAGAAAGGGCTGTGGGGAAGAGAGGATTATGCTCTTAGTATCAAATTGAATTGAAAGTCCAAATGACCATGGGGATTTAAGGAATTAGTACTGGAGATGACTGAGAAGTGGGGGAGGTGTGTAAACCCATTTACTGTCCTCTAGAAGCTTCCAGCCCTACAGGACTAGAAGCTGTTCCTCTCTGTTCTACATTCAGAATTGACTCCTCACCAAGAGATTGTACTTTGTCTTCTGTTCCCCTTTCCTCCCTTTCTCTGTCTTCTCACGTCCCCCAAAAGGTGACCCTGTGAAAGGTTAAATACCAGGCTGTACCAGGGAAGATTAGGATTCCTACAGTCCACCGCTAATCAGCACTAGTAAGCACTCAACTGTTAACCAAAAGGTTGCTAGTTCAAACTCACCCAGCAGCTCCTCAGGTGGCAGACCTAATAATCTCCTTCCATTAAGATGCACAGCTGATCACGCAGGGTCATTATGAGTCAGAATCAAATCCACAGCACCCAATAACAACTCTAATCAAACCTCACTCCAGTCTAGCCACTCATTACTTCTTAGAAACCTTTAGGGGTTCCTCCTGGCCACCAGGTAAGGACCTCACCTAGTCCTATGACTGGGTGGTTCACTGCTTTCTGAACTTAGCTTGTCTAAATAGCTGTTCTCCAAATACACCCTGCACTTGCTGCCTTCTCCACACTGCTCCCTCTTCACGCTCTCTACCTGCCCACAACTTCTATTTGAGTCCAGATCCAATGTCCCAAGCTGAGAGATTCAGCAGTGTCCTGTCCCTCCCAGGACCCACCTCTAAGCCACTATGTCACCTTCACATCACATCCTCTTGCACCCACCCCACCACATACACACGCAGTCTACCTCTATTGCCATCTTCGGAGAGGAAATGGGCCCCTGCTCTTGTTATCTGTGCTCTCAGGGGTATTGCTGTGGGCTTGTCCAATCCACTTTCCCCACCGGACAAGGAGTTTTAAGATGATATGCCCATTAGAGCCTGCCTTGGTTATCCAGTGTTGTGACAACAGAAACACCACAAGCGGATGGCTTCAGGAAATAGAAATCTATATACCTTTCCGCCATGATTTAGGATGCTACTTGGTGTGTGTCCTGGTTCTAGAAGGTCCCCAGGGGGCCCAATCTAGGATGCGCTCTGTCCCTTGCTCTGCTTCCTCAATGGTAGTAGGTTCCTCTAATCTCCATTCACCTACTTCATCTTTCTTATCCCTCAAAAAAGATTGGCTCGAAATATAACAAATCCTGTAGACTGTATCCTGCCTCATTATCATCACGTTGTTGTTGTTGCGTACTGCTGAGTTGGAACTGCACAGGAGAAGATTGCCCATCTTTCTTCCTTGGAGCAAACTGGTGGATTCAAACCATGTGCCCTTGGGTTGGCAGTGCAGCTTCTTACCACTAAGCCACTGGAGCTCCCTATTAACATCATGTTATTGTTGTGATGTGCCATCAAGTCATCTATGACCCTGTGAACAATGGCTCTGAACCTTGCTCTATCCTGAGCCAACCTCACCATCTCTGACGTACCTGACCCCACTGCCACAGTCATCATGTAAATCCATCTCATCCAGGGCTTTCCTCTCCTGTGCTGACCCTCTGTCCCCCCACCTGCTAAGCATGATATCCTTCTCTAAGGACTGGTCCTTCTGGCAATGTGCCCAAAGTATACAAGACAGAGCTTCAAAAATTCTTGCCTCCAAGGAGCAGCTGGGTTTCACCCTTTCCAGAATAGGCTTCTTTGTTCTCTTGGCAGTCCATGGTATGTTCAATACTCTTCTCCAGTAATACAACTCAAAGGTATCAAATATTTTGTCATTTTTATTCATTATCCAGCTCTCAAATACATAGCAAGCAATTAAAAAGACTATGGCCTGGATTAGGCACACCTTAGTCTCCAGAGATTTTCCCAGTGCAACTCATCTTTTGTCTGGCTGCTCATGCCACGGGTATTAATTATGGATTCATGCAAGATTAAATCACATTAATGGCTTTAATCTTTTCTCCATCTATCATGATGCTGCCTATTGGCCCTGTGTTGAGGATCTTTTTTTTCCCCCTTGATGTTAAGATGCAAGCCATCTTGAAGGCTGCAGTTCTTGAACTTCTGTAGCAAATACTTCAAGTTGTCCTCCTCATTTTTGGTGAACAAGATTGTGTTATCTGCATAATGCAGGTTGTTGATGAGTCTTCCTCCAATCCTGATGCCACTTTCTTCTTCATAAAGTCTAGCCTCTGGAATGCTCTGTCCAGCACATAAATTGAAAAGGTACATTCCTGATGCACTCCTTTCTTGATTTTAAATTATGCAGTGTTCCATTGCTCTGTTCAGACAACAGCTTCCTGGTCTAGGTATGGGTTTCATATGAGCACAATCAAGTGGTCTGGGATTCCCATTCTCAAACAATATTACCAATACCATATGTAAGCAAAACCTTATTCAAGATTATCTCAAAATTACTAGACCAGTACATTGGCAGAAAACTGCCAGAAATACAAGCTGTATTTAGAAGAGGCTGTAGCATTAGGGATATTATTGATGCCAGATGCATCTTGGCTGAAAGCTCAGAGCACCACACCAGAAAGATGTCTGTTTGTGTTTTCTTGATTATACAAAGGTGTTGGACTGTATGGATCACAACAAATAACGGCTAACACTGAGAAGATTAACATCATAGAGGTTAGGATTTACAAGACTCAGAATAACTGTTTCAGAGCACAAAAAGGAGGATAATTAGAGATATTGAGAATCACAGCTTAGAAAATTGACTCGTATTTTTGGGGAATACAATTCAGCCCATAACAAAGTCCCAATTCCATTTCCAAACTGTGCTCCCAGAATTCTAGTCCTTTGTTCTAAGTGCATATTTGGCCACCAGAGTGGGCCCCCCGGTAAGAGGGGTCATCACATAGTGTCCATGACAGGTGTGGCCAGAACTTGGTATGTCACAAGCTTACGCAGAAGGCCCCTTACTGTGTGGGATGGAGCAGAGGAAGGGATGAGAAGGAGGTAGGCCACACTGTGAGAGGCAAGCCAGGGGGCAATTGTTTCAGTAATAATCTGTTGCAGCAAAATGTATTTCACACCTGGCTTTGCAGGTCTTTCTGAAGGTGCATCTGTCAAGGGAAGAGGATGGAGCCTGCTTTACTTAACAGTGACTTTTGTTTGATTTATAACCTTAAAATTTTAAAATATGTGATATAAGAGCTCCTTTGACTCTGGCCCTGGGCTGGTAAATGTTGAGGTGGACCTGACCAATACAAATCTGATTGCATAGTGGACAGTTTCAAGAAGCCTTTACAAGATACAAGGAAAAGGGTGACATTGCATTATGACTACTCAACTCCCTAAAATGTCTATTTAAGTAGCTCTGCTCTTCCCCCAAATCCTTTCTCCTTAATCAGCCAGCTCAACCTTTTTTCCTCCCCAGGAACATATCCATAACTCTCTCCGGCTTTGCTAGCGTCACCACCCTCCCTCAACTATCTCTCAAAATCCCTTTAGCTCCTAGCCCCTGCATTCTTAATTACTAAGCATTGCAGTAATACAATTACAACAAAAGGGTGGCTTTAAAGAACAGAAAGATATTTTCTCACAGTTTTACAAGTAAAAAGTTCCAATTGAGTTCTTGACCATGAAGATCCCTCCCTTGGCTTTAGTTTCAGTCATTTCTTGATTCTTTGACATTCCTTGGCTTATAGATAATCCTCCATGATTTCTGGGTTTGTGTGTGTGTTCATGCGTGTGAGAGCAAGCAAGCGAGCATGTGTATGTGCTTAGATTACGTTCATCTCATAATTCAGAAATTATTAGGTTTAGCAGCCACTGTGCTCTGATATGACTCCATTAAAAGAGCATAAGAAAAACTCCAATTTCTAGACAAGGTCATATTTACAGGTTAAAAAAAAAGGTTGGGATTCAATCCTCTGGGAGTAAAACCTGGTTGAATGATGTTGTTTGTTGCCATTGGGTTGGAACTGACTCATAGATGCCACTCCAGTGGTTTTTCAGAGGCTGGAAATCGCATGGGAGGAGATTGCTCATCTTTCTCTCTTGAAATAGTTGGTGGCTTCAAACCACTCACCTTTGGGTTGGCAGTGTAACTCCTTACCGACTAGGCCATCAGAATATTCAGCAAAGGCAAAGTCAAATGGGCTCGTTCCTCTCTTTCTGCACTGTTTTCTGGTAACACAGACCACTTACCACCACAGCTATATGTGTCTTTGAGACAGTGGTCTCACTAGTCACCTGCCTCAGTGTGGTCAACTCCTCCAGGTATGGTCCATGGAGGTTCAGCCCCATGACTCTCCTGAGGCACCCTGTGCTCTGTCAGCGTGCATGCAAGTTTCATGGAGAAACCATGGAAGGCTGGAGTTTGAAATCAGCTTTGGAACATTAGCAATCAAGCAGAAAAGGAAGGATTTCCATGTAGGAGAAACAAGCTGAACAATTCTCTATCCCTTGTGAGCAACAGCGAGCCATGGAGGAACCTTGAGCTAGGGGATGGCAATGCTCTAGAAAGATCAGTCTGTGCAGGATTGAATGAAGCCAGGGATAGATGCAGAGGGAAAAGAAAGAAAAACCTGAGCATCTAGAAATAGCAGATATGTGTTAGCCAGGAATCCACCTCCAGGAGCCCACCATCACCGCCACCTCCCAGGGTGGGGAAAAGAGAAAGAAGTTGAACAGGGAGCATGAACCTCCTCCCAATGAGATAGGTTCAAGTCCATATCCCCCAGTACCTATGAATGTGACCTCTTTGGGAGATAGTGTCTTTTCAAATGTAACTCGGTAACATGAAGCTATACTGCAGTGTTGTTGTTATTGTTATCTGTCATTTAGTTGGAACCAACACACAGATGATCCTCCAGATGTTTTTTGGAGGCAGAAAATGACACAAGAGGAGATTGCCCATCTTTCTCCCTCAGAGCAACTGGCAGAGTCAAACCACCTGCCTTTGGGCTGGCAGAGCAAGTATTACCCACAAGGCCACCAGAATTCCCTGGTGAAGAGAAACAGACATAATATATACAAGGACAAGGTCATGTGACAACGGAGGCAGAGGCTGGAGTGATGCAGCCACAAGCCAAGAAACCCCAAGGATTGCTGGTGGTCTCTCAGCATCCTCAGAACAAATCTACTTGGTTAACACCTGGTTTCATCTTCTAGTCTCCAGTACTGTGAGAAAATACATTTGTGAGATTTAAAGTCACCCCGGGAAGCCAGCACAGGTCTGTTTGCACAGCACAGGCCAAGGTACTGGGTGTCAGAGGCTTCCAGGGACACAAAGGCAGCACAGATGCACGCAGGAGGTGCCTTGCTTGGGGCCACACAATTCAGATGTATCCAAACCAGAACTCAAGCTGTGTCATTTCCTCCATCCTGACTCTCAAAAGCTAGAATTGAGTTGTTGCGGCTGCTAAGGAGAAAGAGATTCGCCTGGCAGAAACAAGCTCACCCCAGGTGTTTCTGGCAACAATCTCAGAGGCCCCAGTTTCCTGCAAGATATGCTGTCTTTCCTGGTAGGGAAGAAAGAACAGGCCTGACTTGAGCCCAGAGGCGGGGTAGTGAGCAGCGTGAGGAGAACCATAGAGAAAAGAGGGTGGTGGTTCGTGCTCCCTGTTCAGCCTCTCGTTTCCCCACCCTGGGGAGCAGAAGGTGATGATGGGTTCCTGAAGGTGGATCATTGCCTAAGTAATGCGGGGAGCTGGGGCAATTCCTGGCAGCTGTACTAGGCTTCATGGCTTCCAAGCATTTTAAAGCTTCATTCATGACCACCCACCTTCTCACCTTTCTGCCTAGTGAAATTACCCTGCAGGACACATCATCAATGCTCAAGTCTTCCTCTCTCATTCGCGCCCAGATTCACACCTCTGATCCTGTTTACCACTCATTACTCCTTGTAGATAACAACTGTGTGACTTCTGCCAAGTTGCTTAACTCCACTGTGCCTCAGTCACTGTCTCTAAACAGGTGGGAAATGAGGAAAGTACAGTTGATGTGGCTTTTGAGAGGAGTAAATGAAACAATACATATGTTAACAGCAACTGCTCCATGACTGTTGGCTGTTGTAAGGATGATTCAGATGTCTCCACCACCATGCTGAGGACTCCTTGAAGACAAGGATCTTATCTAGTTTATTTGTGTCTCCACGGTGCCAGCCTGGGGAGTGACACACAGTAGGCTCACATATTAATTCCCTAGTACTCACTGAGCACTTTTTATAGCCAATAACTGAGAAGGCATCTGGCTTCACAAATCAGTCTGCATGGAATGGGATGCAGATCAGTATGCAGACAGGTAAGGGGCTCGGGGAGGCAGGCATGAAGAAAAGAGGGGGCAGGGCAGTCTCCATCAATGTTTAGTAAGATGAACTGAAAGGGCTCATTTGAACACCATCTCCACCCTTCCATCCTACCCCCCCCCCCAAACTCCAACCCCTGCAATAGTGCTTAAAGGGAGGAGACGGAACTTAAGAGGCTGAGAAGGTCCTGCCATTATGAAGACAAGCTTCTGACTTCTCAAGGGAGGGCTCACTATGAAACCCCTTCAAGTCCACCCCCGCAGCAGCCCTTCAGCCTCAGCGTCTGCCTCTGCCCTGGGTCCTGCAGGTGAAGGGACTTCCGGTCTATTCATTCGGCTCTCCTGGCACCAGCCCCTGGGTTTCAGGGTATTTTTAGTTCTGGGCGGCCAGGCCCCAGTGATTGGCAGCAGGTGGGGCCGCCTTTCTGAGGCCTCGGTGTTATTCCTGGACCTGCATGAGAGGTGGCTGTGCACGGGGAGGGGGCCCAGGCATACCTGGCACCCCGGTCCACAGCTGCCTCATTGTCCCTGGGGGAGGGGTCGAGCGGCCGCTGCTTCCACTGGGCCGAGACTAGGAGCATTCTTTCCTGTTGATTCATCTAAGGGAATGTTTTGGGCTGACTGGGGCGGGGCAGGGGCACTGGGGGGACACAGGCAGCCAAGAGTGGACGGCAGGCTGGCGGGGACAGCAGGATAGTGCGGCCTGGCTGTCACCTAGGTATCAAAAAGGCCCCCCTTGCCATCCTATAGCACCCCCTGCCTGGTGGCAGTGTGGGCCTCCCCCACCAGTCTGGACTGGCCCCTCCTGCTCACCTCCTTCAGCATATAGCACTCCAGCACCAAGTCTAGCATGTAGGAGAAAAATCAATAAAGGCTCCATGAATGAAAGGACTCTTAGAACAATGAGGGAAGAGAGGGATTTTATGCAGCCTGTATGGTCTGAGCCTCAGGAGGAAGCTGGAGTCAGAGGCTCTGCACCCATTTGACAGACAGGTACACTGAGGCACTCAGAAAGACCATGTTGTTGTTGTTGTATGTGTCACTGAGTCCACTACCACTCACAGAGACCCTATGAATAACAGCTCTAATCACTGTCTTATCCTTAGCCAGCTTCACTGTCTCTGACACTTGCCCCTATTGCCACAGTCACTTAGTCAACTCATCTCATCCAAGATCTTCCTCTCCTGCACTGACCCTCCGCTCTCCCAAGCATGATGTCTTTCCACAGGACTGGTTCCTTCTGGTATATGCTCACGGAATGTTTATGGTAGGATCCGGATTCAGGAGCCTGAGTTTTCAGTCTAACTAATGGACCTCCCCCCTCTCTCACCCATTTCTACATTTATTTGATTCTACAGCTCTCCCAACTCCCCAGTCTCACCATCACACTCTCCCTGGCTCTTTAAGGGCTAGAGTTGGCTATTGTCTACGTGGGATTGGAATGCCGGATTTAAGTTCTTCAGGAGCTCTGGCAGCATAGTCTCTAGGGAGTTGCAATACTAACCCAAAGACCATGCCTCTCTACCAGTTCGAATCCACCCAGAGCTCCAAGGGACAAATATAGGTAACCTCCTCCTATGTACCTCTATTATACAATTGATAGCCTCAGAAACCCAGTGGAGGGTGAGCTATGAGTGGATTCAGACTCAATGATAATGAGGTGAGTAGTTGCCTATTGTTGTTATGTACCTGAGTCACTGAGTCAATCCCTCTCATCAGGGGTCTTCCTCTCTTACACTGTCCCTCCACCCATCCAAGCATGAGGTCCCTCTCCAACGACTGGTCCCTCCTTGCAACATGCCCAAAGTATGTCAGATGGAGCTTCAGAATTCTTGCCTCCAAGGAGCAGCCTAGTTTCACCCTCTCCAGGATGAACCAGTTTGTTCTCTTAGCAGTCCATGATACATGCAAGACTCTTCTCCAGCACAATTCAAAGGCATCAAGTCTATCATCCTTAGCCATTGCCCAGTTCTCTCATACATAGCATGTAATTGCAGAGACCATAGCCTGGATCAGGTGCACCTTAGTCTCTAGACTGACACAATTGCTCTTCAGTACTCTGGAGAGGTCTCTGACAGCAGGTTTTCCCAATGAAATTAATCTTTTGATTTCCTGGCTGCTGGTACCAAGAGTGTTGATTGTGGAGCTAAGCAAACTCAAGCTGTTAACAATCTCAATCTATTCTCTGTCTATCATGATGCTGCCATTATTGTTGTAGGAAGGGCCAATATAATGGATTGAGAAATTATGGTACATTCACACAATGGAATACTATGGGGCACCCAGGAACAATTATCTTGTTAGTTACTACCTAACTTGGGAGGGACTGGGGAGCATTATACTGAGATAACTAACTCAGTCATATAAGGACAAATACTATAGAAGGCCATTATTGTAGAATGTGTGTGAAGATCTGGGGGGAGGAGGGAAGAGCAGAGGGGGGAGGACTGAGGATGGGGGAGGGATGTAATCACAGGTTCACACAATTTGATGGGTGGAGGGAGGGGGTGGGTAAAGGAAAGGGGAAAGATCTGGTGTGAAAAACAATGTATTCAAACTTTGTAAGTAAACCAGTATAAAATTTAAAAAACTATTTTAGGAAAAGGTCAGTAATTTGACTCCCCAGTTGCTTTACAGGAGAATGGTGTGTTTGTCTACGTCTGTGAAGATTTAAAGCCTTGAAAACACCATGGGCAGTTATGTTCTACAGGCATCCTGACCTGGGTCAGAATCACCTGGGTTAAGCATTGAATATTATTACCTAAGGGAGCAATTGGTGCCTCTCGGGGCTCAGTGTTCCCATCTGTACAATGGGCGAACAGAAGCCTTGCACTTCCATAGGACTCAGTAAGCTGTAGCAGATCTGGAGAATGGCGAGGTGAACCTGGCTCTCTGCTGACCTCATTTTTACTCAGCCTGGGACAAGGAGGCCCACACTGCCCTGGCTTCGGCCCCACACAGGACAGCAGGAGAGTGCAGGGCTGTGGGCACGGGCTCTGACCTGAACACGACCCGCTGGACATAATTGCCGGGTCACCTCGTTTTGCACAGGAGGAAACTGAGTCTCAGCAAGGGGCTCGAGGTCACACGGAACTACAGGCTGCTGTGGAGTGGTGACCAGTCTGCTGGGCCAAGCCCAAGTCCTCCCCAGGAACTTTGATCCTCCCACCGTCAGCCCGTCCGTCTGTCCTGCTGCAGCGCCAGCCGGCTTCCTCCTCCCGAGGACTTGGAAACAGCTGGCTCCCGCCCCCGCCCTGGGGCTTCCCAGCCCCACGGGGCCTTGGGACACGCTGCCGGTGGGCGCCTGCCCTGGGGACCGGCTTTCCCGGGCGCCCCGCCTTCCCGGCCTGGTCCCCGTGGGGGCGGGGGGCACTGGGGGAGGGAGGGCCGGCCGGCCGGGCGGGGCGCCCGGTTATTCCCGGTCCGCCCGGGGGCGGGGCCTCCTCCGTGTCCTGCTGGGGGGGCTCCCACGGGCGGCAGGCCGATAAAAGGGCCCCAGGGTGCCCCAAGAGGCCCGTTAGCCCTGCACGGCGGAGCCTCGGCCCGGCCCCAGCCCGGGCTGCAGCCCCGGACCTTCCTCGTTCCAGCTGGTGAGCTCCCGCCTGGCCTGGCCCCAGGTCTGCTTCTTACTGCGCTGTCTGTCCTTCTGCCTCTCTGCAGGTCTGTAAGCCCCTAGAAGGATCTTGTCTTGGAGACTGGGAAGGATGGGAGGTCTTAAACGTACAGCCCAGCCAGGCAGTTGCTAACTCCCTAGTCGCTCATTAATCCACTTTTAATTGAGAAAAAAAGACCATATTTGGGAGTGTGCTTAAGGCATGCGGTGGTGCCCCAGCTAAGTGTGTGCTGCTGTCGTGTTTATTACACGTGGATAACCTTTTCTCTGCCTTCTAACCAGGGTCAAAGGGGTCCTGGGAATGAAAGGTGGGCTCAAATGTCACTCCTATGACCTGGGGGGCAAAGAGGCAAGGAAGAGCTGGGACCACCAACTAACCAGGGTGGATTATGTTCTGTGGAGAAACGGGTTTCCTGGAGGGTTCCACACAACACACACACTCTCTCAGAAGCTTGAGCCAGTAGATCTTAGAGCAGGTTTTGGCAGCTGCCTCTAGGCCCGCAGGAGGGACACCCAGGCAGGGAGGGTGTGAGCCATCCAAGCTGGTGCCCACCAGGGCGGCACCTCCAGTGCTTAATGGCCTGATCTCCTTGGGCATTGCCCTCTCCACCCTCCCCGTTTGGGCCAGGTTGAGGGCCAGTGTCTCCTGGCAGCACCTATAGCAGCAGGTGCCTGTCTGCCTCATGCTGCAGGGTCCTGGACCTGTCACTTGGTTGGGCTCAGTGCTGGCACCCGCGCTGGTGCCCTCGCTCTCATCCTGGGTCATAAATCGGCCAGCAGCCGGGTGGAATTTCATTCAGCTCCTGGCTCCCTTCTCACTTCCCCCGCCCCTTCCAGCATCCCAAGTCTCCAGAGGTGAGAGCTCTGGGTGTGCTGCCAGATTGCTGGCTTTGAACCTGGCAGGGCATGTCATTGACATTTTCTGGGGCTCATCTTCTAACTCGTCAAATGGAGAGATATAGCCAGTACTCCAGATGTGGTCATATTATTATTATAAGGAGCGTTGGTGGTACAGTGGTTAAATACTTGGCTATTAACCAAAAAAGGTTAGTGGTTCAAACCCACCAGCCACTCTTTGGGAAAAGTATATAGTGGTCTGCTTCCATACAGATTCACAACCTTGGAATCTCGATGAGGCTTTATATCTGTCTTGTAGGGCCCCTGTAAGTAGAAATCAACATAAGAGCAGTGTATTTGGTTTTATTATTAACCTCTTATTTTAACCCACATCTCCCTTTCACTCCACCTCCTTCATCTTCTCCACCCCTTTCTCCTTTGGGAAGAAAACTGCCACTTTTAAGGCTGCTTCCTTCTCTGGGGAAAGATTTTCAGCCCCTTTTCTTGTGGTCAGTGCTGGAAAAACAGATAGGAGCGGACACAATGCCTTCCCTGGTTGTGGAGACAGGAAGCAAATATGGAAAGTGTGGAGGAGAGACTTCTAAGAGGAAAGGGTGGGCAATCTCCTCTTGTGTGATTTATAGCCTCTGAAAACCCACTGGGGGGGGGCGGGATGTGCCTATGAAATGATACTGATTCATTTGCAGTGAGAGAGAGGAAGAGAGCTAGGAAGGGGGGGACTGGGAGGGCTTAATAGAGGAAGTGGCATTTGAGTCGGATGTTTGTTGAAGATGTGTAATATCTTTCAACAATATAACTAGACTATTCATGTTATTAACTCTGTGAGTTTAACAGTATGAGCTAGAAGGAACAGTGGGAGCAAAGGCTTGGAAACTAAGAAAGCAAGGCAGTTTGGAGCTTGGGGAGAAGACAAGTTTAGTATAAGCAAAGGTGAAGGGGGACCTGCTGGGGACAGGCCTTTCTCTCCATTCACCTCCTATGCAGTGTCATCACTGGGGCTGATATCTCAAATTGTGCCCCACCCTGCTGTGGGATAGGTCAGCACCCTCCATTCCACTCCTCCCCTTTCCCATTGATGGAGGCAGAGACCCTGATTGGCAGGTGACATGGGAGAAGGTGGCAAGTTGCTGCTTTGAGAGGTGGGTGACACCAAATCTCATCATACCACTGTGTGTGGTCCTTCCCCTCACAGTGCCACCTTCCTGCCACCACTGTCGACTCTGGAATCGTTTTGGCCATCCTCTCTGACACTGTCAGGGGTACCATCTCTGGGGCTGGCTTCCCTGGGCTCTCTGAGGGAGCTCTGATACCCTCGTGGTGAGGAACTGCACTGCCAACCTAGAGGTATGAGGTTCTAATCCACTGGATGCTCCATGGGAGATAGTCTCCTCCTGTGTGATTTAGTGCCTCTGGACAATCAGTTATGCCTAAGTTCTGACTCATCAGTACACGATAACAGCAACAATAACAGAGTTGTTGGGGCCCTTCCTTGCCCAGAGAAGTGTCTTAGAGAGCAGGGAGCCTGTGAGTGGATGCTGTCCATGGCCTCTCACAAGAGCTCTGCAGTGCGGTGCAGACCTCAGTCACAAGAGCAGGAGGTGAAGTCTACTTCCATTTCCTCCTTTGTATAGAAGGTGTGGGACCAACTTAGACCAATGACTCGCTGTTGTTGCTCTTGGGTGCCGTCAAGTTGACAGCAACTCCTAGCGATCCTATGAACAATGAGCCCTGCCCTGTCCTGTGCCACTTTCATCATCTGTCTTATACTTGAGCCCATTGTTAAAGTCACTGTGTCATTCCATCACTGTGAGGGTCTTCCTCTTCTATGCTGACTCTCCACCTTTCCAAGCATGATATTCTTTTCCAAGGACTGATCCCTCCTAACCACACATCCAAAACTGTGAGACGAAGTTTCTCCATTCTCGCCCCTAAGGGGCCCCTTGGTTGCACTTTCTCCAAGACTGTCCAATGACTGTAATAGCTCTTATTGTCTCACTCGTTGCTGTTGAAAGAGCAGTGGTAGCTCAGTGGGTAAAGGGGTTGTACCGCCAAACCCAAAGGCACACAGTTCAAATCCATCAGCTACTCTGTGGGAGGAGGGGCAGTTTCCTTCCTACTCATCAGACTGAGCTCCCTTGAGAATCCAGCACTGAACCCGGAAAGGACTCTGGCCTTCTCCATTCCCACTTAGAACCCACTGTTCCAGGCAGTCCTGGAGCCCCACTGGGGGTCTGGGCAGCAAACCTGACTTGGGTGAGCCTGCGGCACTCCCAAGGTCTCCAGCAGCTGTAAACAGCTGTGACCCTATTTCTCTCTCCCATTCCTCTTGTATCAACGCCAAGACTGCTAATGTGAGAGAAAGAGAGAACCAGCCCCCCAGCTCATTCCCTCTAAGCACCTGAAGCACATCTGATGGCAGCCTCCTCCTGTAGGCGGCCCTCTCTGATGCATGTGCAGTACCTAATACCTACCTGCCCAGGCCCCTCCACTCCTGCAGCAGGAGGTCAACCCTCTGTACTTCTGTCCCTCAGTCCCTCTGCCTCTTCACGCTTCTCCAGGCTCCCGACACTGTGGCATGAGACTGCAGGAAGACAGGCTCCCAATTTCCCTCTTTCCTCCTTTGTCATATTGTCCTCTCTACCTGGAATCCCCCTCTTCTTACCTGGGAGAAGTCACTCATCTGACAAAGCCCTGGTTAAGGGCCCTTACTCTGAAAGGCTTCAGTGCGTCTTCTTGAGCTTATGACAGTCGGCACGGTGTTTGACTTTTCCTCCAGCACCTGCCATAATTGCATGAAGTAAATATTAAAAAAATGTTGTTGATGTGTGAGTCATGCACCTAGATGGGCCACGAGGCTGTGGGTAAAGATCCTGGGGGAGGCCAGTATGAGGCAGTACTGTGGGGTAGGTGTTATTGACCTGACAGCACCCTGGACCCTGGAGGCTCCTCCATGATTCAGATGGGAAGCCACCTAGTCTAGTTACAAATAAACCTCTGTAAACAAACAAAAAACCCAAACCAGCTACTGCCAAGTTCATTCTGACTCCTGGAGACCTAAGCATTGTAGAACTGAATTGTATATCCTGTAGGGTTTTCAAGACTGTGATCTTTAAGAAGCCCATCCCCAGGCCTTTCTTCTGACAAGCCTCGGGGTGGGTTCAGACTACCAACCTTTTGCTTAGTGGTCCAGTGATCGATGGTTTGTGCCACTCACAAATAGCTATTTTTAATCAGGTATGGTAATGTGCTAAGCCTGTGCTATGTACTATACGTCTATGGTTTGCTGTTGTTGTTTTAAGATATAAAGATAGATATATTAGAACATTATGTCCCAAAAGACGGAATGGACCTCCCTCCTTAGGAAGTAAATATGCAGGAGGCTTAACGTATATCATTTTATTTAACATTTGTAATGACAATGTGAGGCAGGCATTATCATTCCCATTTTACAGTTGAGAAGATTGAGACTTGGTCTCAAGGTCCTATAGCCAATGAATTGTACATTTGAGCCAAAGCTGCTAACCTGAGAGCACAGGCTGAGTCAGAGACACCCCACATGACACTATAGGAGGAATCCTGCAATTCTTTTTCCTGCAGCTGCCTGGTGGTGTGGAGGTGGTGGGCAGCAGGCCAATAGTGTTATGTTTATTCATTCTCTAGGTGCCTTGGCCCTAGAAGTCACCATGATGTGTTTCCGACAAGTCACCCTTTCCCTGATTCTGCTGCTACTGGGCCAGGCCACACCAAGCAGGCTGCAGTCACTGGGTGCCACAAAGCTACGGCTGGTGGGCCCAGGGAGCAGGCCAGAGGAGGGCCGGCTGGAGGTGCTACACAATGGCCAGTGGGGCACTGTGTGTGATGACAACTTTGCTCTCCAAGAGGCCACGGTGGCCTGCCGCCAGCTGGGCTTTGAATCTGCTTTGACCTGGGCCCACAGTGCCAAATATGGTCAAGGAGAAGGTAAGTGACCAGTGCTGCCCAGGGGGATAAGGAAATGGCAGAAGGCTTTTCTTGGAGACTGGGCTTACAGAGGCCCCACGGAACACACCAAACTCTCCTTCAACCTATAATATTTGTTGTTAAGTGTCGTCAAGTCGTAGAATACTCATAGTGACCCGATGAACGAAAGTCCTAAACATGCGGAACTTTCATCGTTTCTCCAAGTTCATAGAGTTTCTGGAGGCAAGCTATTTCAGAAGTGGATGCCACTCCTGATTCTAAACTTGTTTTAATTTGAGAGCTCCACCAAACACTGTCCACCATGGGTAACCATTATTGCATCTGTCACATCAGCGTCACAGTCATCTTATAATACCCAGCTCAAATAACCTCCTCAGTAAAGCACTTCCCAGGTACCCAGGTGCAAATGACCTTTACTCTGTCTCATTTTCTTTTTTAATGAAGTCAATACCATCACCATCAATAAGCTCTTAAGTTCCGTACACATTATACTTGGCACATGGTGTGTGCTTAGCAAATATTGTTGCATAACAGACAAACAAGTGGGTCTAGTTACGAGGTGGGCATAGGCTAGCATTTTCCAAAAACAGATTCTCTAAGGCTTGATGCCAAGAGGAGGGCTGTGGCACCAAGATCCCAAGAGAACTATTCCCCAGTTCCTATTCAAGTTAGAATAGGAAAGATGACAAGAGTGGGTCCTATGGAAAAGGCAGGGTCCATAACCGGCCTCTTGTAGCTCATCCCCGGGCACCACCTGCCCCTCATCTGCAGGTCCCATCTGGCTGGATAATGTGCGCTGTGTAGGCACTGAGAGCTCCCTGGATCAATGCAGCTCTAATGGCTGGGGCATCAGCGATTGCAGCCACTCAGAGGACATCGGCGTGGTGTGCCACCCCCAGCGCCAGCGCGGCTATGTTTCCGAGAGGGTCTCCAATGCCCTCGGGCCCCAGGTGAGGAGGCTCTTTGGACGTGGCCTGAGCCTAGGGGCTAAAGGACTGGACCAAATATCAGGAACTTCTGGGATGGTGAACCTAGAGGAGGGTGAGAACAGGAGCAGGGCCTGGGGCTCCACTCTTGTCTGAGGCTGAGGCCCCTCTTCCTGCCCAGGAACAGGTGCCTGGATAGAGGGTCCTGACTTGATGTGGGCACAGACTCTAAAGCTGGGCCTGCTGGGAATCTCAGAAGCTGCTCCTTAGATGAGGGGGGCAGGAGGACAAGGGGCTGTCACACCCACAAGGTTCAGCCACAATTGGTGCCTCTTCCCAGCACAAATAACCCCGAGCTAAAAACAGATCAGGCCAAACAACAGGAGTGGGCAGGGCAGCCTCAGGCTCCTGCAGTCTCCTGCCAGGCAAACTCCGGCCTGGGGACATTGACCTAGGAGCACTGAAAGTGACAGGCCATGATGAGGGTATTATATTTGTGCTAGTTCCCCTAGGGTTAGGGTCCTTGCTGTGTATTCCTAACAGCCTCTCTGGTCCCTCAGCTCTCCCCTGGAAGGGAGCTGAACCCCTGATTTCTCCTCAAGGAGAAGGCCCTAGAAAGCCCTAGTCTTTCACCAAGTGACTTTCACAACTCCCCGTCCCCAAGCCCGGGGTCTCAGTTTCCCAGCCTGTCTCTTGAATAGGTTGGGTGGGATGATCATTGGGCTCAGCAGGTCATGGTGCCATGGACAGCTGTGCACTCACAGGGTCGGCGGCTGGAGGAAGTGAGACTCAAGCCCATCCTGGCCAGTGCCAAGCGGCGGAACCCAGTGACCGAGGGGGCTGTGGAGGTCAAGTATGAAGGACAGTGGCGGCAAGTGTGTGACCAGGGCTGGACCATGAACAACAGCAGGGTGGTGTGCGGGATGTTGGGCTTCCCCAGCCAACAGCCCATCAACAGCCACTACTACAGGTAGGAGGGTCAGGGGGATGGGGAGAGTGAGTGAGTGTGTGTTGTGTGAGTGTGACCTTGCAGAATGCTTTATAACTAGGCAGGGTGGGTGTCAATGAGACTCACCTGGATTTACAAACCTCTCAGAATCATTCTGAGAAAATTCTCAGAGAGATAGATGAATACTACAAACCAAACCAGTTAACCAAACCTGACTGCCATCTACTGAGTCCAACTCATAGTGACCCTACATGACAGAGTAGAACTGCCCCTTGGGGTTTCTAAGGCTGTGACTCTTTATAGACACAGACTGCCTCATTTTCCTCCTGTGGAGAAGCTGGTGGGTTCAAGCTGCAAACCTTCTGGTTAACAGCCTTACACTTTGCCCACTATACCACCAAGACTCCTGATGAACCACAAGACCCCGAGAATCTCTAAAAACAGTAGGAAAGGATACATTCTACTTGTCAATCAAGTAACAGGAAGTAGCTTTGGTACAAAACAGCCCTAGCATGAAAAGAATGGAATACACAACTTTGTGTCCCTGATTTAACAACTAGACTGCATTGAGGACACTGATAGTTCGGCCCACAAGCATAAAGGAACTAGGTTCTGGGCTCAACTCTGCCGGTAATTAACTGCTGTGGGGCCTTGAGCAGGGTGTTTGGTCCTTGATTATTCATTCCTCAGACAATGAGCTCAATTCTGGCCCCAACTAGGCTGTGACTTGGTTGTGTGTAAGTAAAGTATAGGGTGAGGCGGGTGGGGAAGAGAGGAGACAAAAATATTGTCAGAATGTGGCAGAGCTGTTGAAAGTCGATGACATCATCCCACAAGTGATGAGCACAGGTGTGCCAGGGAATGCACTGTACGCTTCTTTCCAGGGGAGACACCTCCCACAGCCCCATCTTCCCTCACCTACTCCTCAGCCTTTTCAGTCCTGCTGCATGGAAGGGGTTGGTCTCTGTGTCTGTAACTTAGGCCACCCTGAAGGAGGGGTACCGGACGGCCATGTGGCAGCCACATGGCTGCATCCTTGGGGATGCTGGGCCGTGGGCCCCGGTCTCCTCACTGCCTGGTAATTGCACATCTGGGGCTTGCTGACTCATCCACCAGCCGTAAGGAGAACCGCTCTGATTATAGCCTGGGTGTCTTCTAGGGTGGGCAGTCCTGACAAGCAAGGTCTTCAACTTCCACCTGTCCTGAGAGGACCTTGTCCTTGGGTCTTCCTCCTGGGATTCCTCTAAAAGCTCCCCTTCCCCTGAACTGGAGGGAGGGCGAGCTGAGAGCTGCTCAGCCCAGGGGCCTTGTTAGGTTTTGTTTTCCTTCTCTCTGAAATGGCACTCGTTGCCACTTAACATGGGCTGCTGTGAGGCTCAGCACTGGAGGAAGAACTGTAGACAAGTTTATAGCTGTGACGTCCCGTTCAAACTTAGAGACAGGAGGAGCCGGAGGAGCCCCCGTGGCAAGGGATAGGCTTCTGTACTCACTCCTCCTCTACCTGTTTTCTCCCTGTTCAGGAAGGTCTGGAATTTAAAGATGAAGGATCCCAAGTCTAGGTGAGGAGCAGGGCCCATAAGGGAGGATGTTGAGGGACATGGCGGCGGGGAGCAAGCCAAGGGACACGGCGGGGAGGAAGCTGAGGACAGACCTCCCCTCAGTCTTGAAGCTCTTCCCTCAAACCTCGCCCCCCAACACCCTCTCTTCCAGGCTGAATAGTCTGACTAAGAAGAATTCCTTCTGGGTCCACCGTGTCACTTGTCTGGGGACAGAGCCTCACATGGCCAGCTGCCAGGTGCAAGTGTCTCCAGCCCGGGGCAAGTTGCGGCCAGCCTGCCCCGGAGGCATGCATGCTGTGGTCAGCTGTGTGCCAGGGCCTCGCTTCCGCCCACAAAAGGCAAAGCCCCCACGGCGCAAGGATTCCTGGGCACAGGTAAGCTTTATGGTCACCTCCTGGTCAGGAGGCACAGACACTTTTCAGGAGGTGTCCCAGAAGGAAGGGGGGATAGAGGACCACAGGAGGCAGGGAGGAGTTACCCATCAAGAAGGTGGCTTTGTTTCAGGCTGGGAGGAGGGAAGGAGTCACAGAAAGACAGAGCTGTGGGAGGCCAGAGGACTGACTTTAAAAGGATAGTTTACAGCCCTCAAAGAAGTGGAAAACTGTGTCCCCTGTCAGAAACAGAAGGAAACCATCAAAACTGTAAATAAAGTGTGGCTATGTCCAGCCTCAAGGGAGTTCTAGTGGGTAAGGAGGTGCGCTGCCAACCTGAAGCCACATGGTTTGATTCCACCCGTGAGATTGAACTGTTTCTGAAAGCCCACTGCAGGGTTAGCTATGGGGTGGTTCTGTCTCTACGTACACAGAAACATCATCTAATCTGGGGGGAAAGTCATGAACGTAACCCTTGGTTATAAAAAGGAGGTGAGCTAGTGAGGAAGCTATTGGTATCCAACGAGGACTGTCTCCTTGATGGAGTGGAGGGCATAAAAGAGAACACGGAAATACCTCTCCCTCTCTACTCGGGGAGTCATTTAATCAATACCATGTCCTTGTACTTCCCCACAGATCTCTTTGTGGAATGTTGATGTCAAAGGATAAAACTGAAGCCTAGGCTCAGAGATGGGAAGAGACCAGGCCAGAGTGTGCAGGTAGCAGGGTTGTGACATTGAGAGAGCTAATGTTTAGGGTGCAGTCATTAGCATAGAAAGCTGTTTTTACTGTTACTATTGTGATGGCTGCTATTAAAGTCTTCCACTTTGCCATTGAAAAAATGGGAGGCCCAAGGTCTAGTCAAGGTGGTACCTATGGGAAGTCAGAGGCAGGACTAGAACTTGGGCCTCCCAGCTGCTGATCCTGGGCTCAGCTCAAAGGGGCCTGCCCGGGGCTCCCACTGTGCCAGCCCAGCGCTTGCCTACTGGCTGGCTGGCCGCCCCTGAAGCCACTTTTGTCCAGCAGGAGCCAAAGGTGCGCCTCCGCTCTGGGGCCCAGGTGGGCGAAGGCCGGATAGAAGTACTCATGCACCATCAGTGGGGCACTGTCTGCGATCACAGGTGGGACCTCATCTCTGCCAGTGTCGTGTGCCGGCAGCTCGGCTTTGGCTCTGCTCGGGAAGCCCTCTTTGGGGCCCAGCTGGGCCAAGGTGAGTTGGGAGGGCCTGCATAAGCTACTGGTCTGTTCCTTGGAGCCCCGGACATATTAGGTCCCCTCTGTGGAGGGGAAGCCACAGTGCAGGCTACACAGATAGAACCTCACCCAGCACTTCCTCCTGTAGGACTGGGACCCATCCACCTGAGTGAGGTGCGCTGCAGGGGTTATGAGAGGACCCTCAGTGACTGCCGTGCCCTGGAAGGGTCCCAGAATGGCTGTCAACATGAGAATGATGCTGCTGTCAGATGCAATGTCCCCAGTATGGGTTTCCAGAACCAGGTGAGCTCAGTCTGTCTCAGGCTGGGGGCAGAGGAAGCAGGTTATCTGTGCTATCCCAGGGCATCACTTTCAGCCAGTGGGGAGGGGCCCTGGAGAGGCAGACTGTGCTTCTGCCATGGACCTACTTGGTCCTCGCTTGCAGCCAGCATGGAAACCCTCGCCTCTCCTGTTCCACCTGGCCTGACCTGCATCTCTCCGGACAGGCCTTGAGCTTCCAAAATGTCAGAGGGCCACAGGGGCTGCTCAGGTGGAAGCATGCTTCTGCCACCTCAGGTCACCCAAGACGCTGAGAGAAGATGGTGCACCTGGGGAGGGGCAGTGGCGAGAGTGGGTGGGAGCGAAGTTCTAGTCTCAGTGCTCACATGGCACCGGGCAAGTTACCCCCGCCTCTGACTCTGTCTTATGGAAGGAGGTTAACGGTCTCATGGATCAATGTGAATGAGGTGGTAGTTATGACGGCACTTAAAAGTGCAAGTTATAGGGAGCTCTGGTGGCCTAGTGACAAGAAGCTGCACTGCAATCCCAGAGGTATGTGGTTCAAATCCACCAGATGCTGTACTGGAGAAGGATAGGCAATCTCCTCCTGTACCAGTCACTCACTCACACACACACACACACACACACACACACACGCAATTTTTTAAAAAAATAGTTAAGAAAAAAAAGTGCAAGTTATTCCCTGCGGATTCTGGAGCGGATCAAGGAGGCTACACCAGAGCAGGAGCCCCTGGGCAGGCTCTATGAGTTGGATTCTCCAACAGCAAGGGCATTAGACACCATTCAGCAGACATCCAAAGGGAACCTGGAGCAGGGGACAGTGAGGTCCAGGGCCACATGGAGAGCCATTTTGAGGGTTTCCCTGGCTCAGGCTGTCCCTCCTCTGGTCACTGCAGGTGCGTTTAGCCGGTGGCCGCAGACCCGAGGAGGGAGTGGTGGAGGTGCAGGTGGAGGTGAACGGGATCCGGCGCTGGGGGGCCGTGTGCAGTGACCACTGGGGCCTCACCGAAGCCATGGTGGCCTGCCGGCAACTTGGTCTGGGTTTTGCCAGCCACGCCATCAAGGTAGGTCCCTGTCCCACTCCTTTCTGACCCCTCAGACTTCCAGACTGAGAAGACCAAAGCGCTTTGTGTCCAGGTTGTCCTGGCACAGCTAATGCTGTAGGCTCTTCATCCACTTATCCAGCAAGTAACTGAGGAAGAGGATGGACCAGATGAAATGCTAAGTGATGAAGAGACTGTGGTGAACAAGAAGAGAACCCCTACCTCACAGAATAGTCACGTGAGGGAGGCAGACATTAGTATGTTCACACAACTCAGTTCATAGTCGTGACTATAGAAAAGCTGACTAGCAGTTTGCCTGACAGGGTTGAAGAGGAGTTAAGAGCCCATGCAAAGGCCCAGTGGCCAGTGGAACTTTGAGGAAATATGGGACTAGGGATTGGAGTGTAGCCATCAAGGAGGAAGGTGGTATGAGTCTGCAAAGCCTGTAATCCTTGAAAAGATTTTTTTCCTTCTGGAGAATGGTTGGGGTGCAGGCAGACACACTCAAGCAGCTACTGAACCCCAGCTGAAGAAAGACGGGAGAGGCTAATGGCAGTTCAGATGGACATGAGTGGTGGAGCCAAGATATCAGGGACACACAGTCAAGAGGACAAGGGCACGAGGCAATGGGTGACCTTTAGTAACTGCACTCACTTGTGTGGAACGGTGCCTGGATGGCCAGCCAGGTCCGACCCTAAGCTCAGTGACATATTAGTCTGGACTGTGTGGGAAATGAGAATGACTAGTGAAGAGGAAGGGAATAGGACCCTGCTCTTCAGATAGTTGAGGGCCCCCAAGCAGGCGAGAGCAGGGAGGGCTCAGTGGTACAAGGCAGAGGTAGCTAGACTTCGGTCTCAACACGTTGATAAAAATGTCTAGTCCTCTGAGAGGCCCAAGAGTGGGGTGGATTGTCCTGGGGAGCAGGGGTTTCCACCACAAAGTCTTAGATGGAGCTCCGAGGGAAGTCAGGGAGTTGGCTCCCAGGGCTCTTCTCATCGCTGACTGGATGATGCTGGCTGTTTTCTCAGGACACCTGGTACTGGCAGGGGACGCCAGGGGCTGGTGAGGTGGTGCTGAGTGGGGTGCGCTGCTCGGGGACGGAGCTGGCCCTGCAGCAGTGTCAGCGGCACGGACCTGTGCACTGTTCCCACGGCGCAGGGCGCTTCTCGGCGGGAGTCT
The DNA here is from genome assembly GCF_000299155.1 of Elephantulus edwardii. Classification (NCBI taxonomy): domain Eukaryota; kingdom Metazoa; phylum Chordata; class Mammalia; order Macroscelidea; family Macroscelididae; genus Elephantulus; species Elephantulus edwardii. Next base: position 32,969,313 of record NW_006399756.1, read on the forward strand.
CCTGCACAGACAGTGAGTATCACGAGGAACCCCCAGTCCAGCATGCCCACTCCTCCGTCCCTCAGGGGAAGCTGAGACTTACCTACCTCTGTGGCTGGAGGGAGGGAAGGGAGCGAAGGCTGGTCTTGGAGCGCCAGTCATTTACTGGTAGCATGTGGTCAAGTCATGCATCTTGGGGCACAAGCCCTGTCTGACCTTCCTCATAGAATGACTGGGAGATTGACAAGAGAATATGTGAAAACCAAGGACACAGAACAGAGTTTCAATTTCTGGGTCAGAACCAACAGTTGAAAAGAAATCCCAATACCCTACAATAACACCAAAAACACTAGAGTGCATTACATTCCATCTGAATAGGGGTATTTTTTTCTGGACCACAATGTCTAATCTATTTCTTGCTGCTGACTGTAGTCTAAAGGGAAAAAGTTTGAGCACTACGTGCAGTAGAGGGCATGGAAGTGTTAAGGTGCACGCCCGACCCAGGACACAGGTGTACGTTCCCCTCCTGGGCCGTGTGACTTACCCAGAAACACTAATATGCCCTACAAACCCAGATTCTCAGGGCAGCAGCATATCTGGCCCCTGCCAACCTGGTCTGTGCCAGCATAGCTGTGCCCGGCCCAGCAGCTGACGGTCATCATCACCCGAGTGGCCATGTGACTGTCATTCCAGCCCCACTGCAACCCAGAGCCATTCTTAACTTTGCCGGCTCTGGAGTTTCCCTCAGTGTAGGCACGCCAGGAAGAACTCCAGACCCTGCTCCCACCCCAGTCCTGCTGGGTGATGCAGGGTCAGAGCGGTCTGTCCCAACACCTGGCTTCAGAGCAAGTGGGGGGCTGCTCCCTCCCTGGGAGCCTGGACCTTCCTCTGCTCTGCTGAGTGGCAGCTCTCGTGAACACATCTGACAGTGAGCTGACTGAGCAGCAGAATGAACTAGAGCACAACGCCCAAGCAGGCCTGGTGATGTCCGCTCTCAACTCTCCACTGGTCCCACCACCCGAAGGAATGAAGCCCCATAGAAAAAGAGAACGGCTTAGCTGAGGTAACCAAGCTGGCTGTCAGCACAGCTTACTGAGAGTGGCTGAATTTCAGAAGATCACGAAATCTTTCAAAGCACTTCTGAGCATCCTTGACCTCCAGCTTTTCAGTTTGCAGTCAAGTATGATAATGGTTTGTGCCACTGCCTGGATTTTCTGAGTCCTCCAGAAATCTCCAATGGTAAGGCTGTCCACCACGCCAGAAGCCCTTCTGCCCTGACCACACCCCGCTGTTCCGCAGGTGCTCCAGACCTGGTGATGAACGCCCAGCTCGTGCAGGAGACGGCCTACCTGGAGGACCGGCCGCTCAGCCAGCTGTACTGCGCCCACGAGGAGAACTGCCTCTCCAAGTCCGCTGACCTCATGGACTGGCCCTACGGATACCGGCGCCTGCTGCGCTTCTCCTCACAGATCTACAACCTGGGCCGGGCCGACTTCCGCCCCAAGACAGGGCGTCACAGCTGGATTTGGCACCAGTGTCACATGTGAGTGCCTGCCTTGGCCCTTAGAGGGTTAGGGACAAAAAGGAGTTAGGTCCTGAAAGTGTCTGGTCTTCTGCTGGCTGTGGGCCAGAGTCCCTGAGGCACACAGGTGCTGGTATAAGTCTCCCTTCAGGGAAACTCAATTATACCGCATTGGCTATCTCCATCTTTCTACCCACAGCCCCGCCAGATGTGCCCACGTTGATGGTCCTGGGGGTTCAGAGAGAGCAGTCATCACAAGCAGAGGCAGTCTGTTAGAGGGGTACTTGACAGTGTTTCTAGGTTAGATCTTGTCTTTAGAAGCCTAGTAGGGACTCCTCGGTAACCCGAGAGCCCAAAATAACCACCCCATCAGGTGCTGGTCTTGCAGAGTAAGCTGGCTGGTGTAGCTGCAGCAAGTCAAAACCCTCAAAGAACAGCGTGAGCAGAACAGGACTACAAAGGAGACAATGTGCATTCTTCCCGATTCTTTCCTATCAGGAGCTTCCAGCCCAGACACAGGGAGACAATGCCCGTGACAAAGGCAGAAGGGGGGTGAGGGGTGGGTGTTAAAATTTGTGCTTGCTTCAGGACACAGCAGTGGGTGGGGAAACCTCAAAGGAATGGGCACCAACTTTGGGACTTGGCCCTGTCTGGGATAATAGGCACCTTTCCCTGGACCATGGACAGAGTTGTCATTACAGCTGGGTTGAGAACAATGGTAACAATTTGATCCTAGGCTGGTGGGGAGCACGGTGAGGTCTCCTCCCGGCGGCTCAGCTCTTAGGCTGCTTTCTGGACGCATGCCCCGGCCTTCCACTTCCAGCCTGGACTTCGCAGCTAAGCACCTACTTCCTGGAGACTACCAGGGCACAGTTTTTAGGTCACCTATCCTAAGACCTTAGGGGAGGTGGCAGCTGTACCTTGCTGCCTGGCAGGGGTCTGGGTCATACTAATCTTGGGTTTGGGATGGAGGTGGGCACTGCCCTCCTATCACAGCGTTCCTCCTGGGTAGTGAAGGGGGTAGGACCTCCATCTCCTGCTAGCTGCTCCAGAGAGGAGCCTATCATATTGCTGCTGGGCTAACAGCCTGCTCTCTCCCGCAGGCACTACCACAGCATTGAGGTCTTCACCCACTATGACCTACTCACTGTCAATGGCTCCAAGGTGGCAGAGGGGCACAAAGCCAGCTTCTGTCTAGAGGACACAAATTGCCCTACCGGTATGTGGATTCCTATCAGCATGTCTATGGGAGAAATCCCACCTCTCAGGTTCTACTCCTTAGCCCCCCTGGAATCGGGCTCCCTCTGCCCTGGTCAGCAGCCCCAACACCGAGAAACAGTTGTAATCAATTTCTAAAACAGTAGCTGAAAGATCTCTACTTTTTCTTGAATGCTTGGCATTTCCTATCTTGGCTAATTGTCCTGGCTATGCTAAATTTGTTTCTGCTAAATTCTCTGAGGGCACGGATTGTTGGATTCATATTTGCATACTCACAGTGCCTAGCTCTTTGAAATAGCACGGTAAACACCAGACCTTTAGATGGACGGATGGATGGATAAGTGAATTAGCACAGCAGGGCTGAAACCTTCCAACCACATTTTCAAATAATCTCTTAGTCACAGATGTGGTTTGCTTCAGTGCTGGACTCCTATTTATGAGAACTTCTGGCTCTGATACTCAAAAGCTGGGTGACCTTGGGCAAATGATCTAACTAAACCTCAGCTTTGTCCCTAACCTGTGAAGTAGACACTGACACCTGTACCTTGTGGTGAGGTAAGGTTGGTTGGTGTGAGAATTAAATGATAAAGGGCATGAAAGAGCCAGCAGAGTGCTTAGTTCTGAGTACCCAGTCTGCTCCTCTGTAACCGTCCACACTTCTCACAGGACTGCAGCGGCGCTATGCGTGTGCCAACTTTGGGGAGCAGGGAGTGACGGTAGGCTGCTGGGACACCTACAGGCATGACATCGACTGCCAATGGGTAGATATCACAGATGTGGGCCCTGGAGACTATATCTTCCAGGTAAGGGGATTGGAGCAGGGCTGGGGGACCCCTCCCAAGAACCTCATCTCTTTTAGAAGTTCCAAAAGCTTCTCTGAGGCCAAATGAAGGATTTCCTTCACAGTCTCCAACTAGTCTTCCCCTGGAAGGGCCTGATATAGAGGGGAAAGAATACTCAGTCAGGATCCAGAGGCTCTGGGTTCAAGATTAAGGAGGATTAGAGACACTTTGTAGACGACGCATGTAAAGAATTACTAAGCTACTGTCAACTCACTCAGAAGCCAGATCATCAGTTTCAGTTGTCTCCTGTCATTCCAGGTGGTTGTAAACCCCAAATTTGAGGTGGCAGAGTCAGATTTCTCCAACAACATGATGCAGTGCCGCTGCAAGTATGATGGGCACCGGGTCTGGCTGCACAACTGCCACACAGGTAACCTGGGCCATTGTGGGACCAACAGCGGGCAGCTGGGAGCCTGGAGCCAAGTGTGACACGTGTGTGCATGCGTGTGCAAAAGTATAGGGATGGCTCTCCTTCGCTGTCTTTATAGGGAGATTTCTAGAAAATCTACAAACACCAAGCTCATTTATCAACTACTTTTATATCCTCCTTGCTCTCATCTGCTTCAGACTCTTGCCCATCACCTTATGATGTGAGGATCTTCTCTTCTCTGGTCTGTTGGGGTTTTTTCTCCCTCCTCCTTTTGATAGTGCCTTTCTCAGTTGCCTCTATCCTAAACTGACTGCCTGCCTCACAGGCAAAAGCAGAAGCCCCCACCATCTGTGCCGGCTTCTTCAGCTGTGCCCAGCATTTGCAAGAAGGGGGCCATGGAGAATAGGGCACTAGACATTTATAGCGCTGGTACAATCAGGAAAAGGGAGAGCTGGTTCAGTAGAGGGCACAGTAAGAAGTTCTTGTATATAGAGAGGTGCCAGTGCTTCCATCGTTCAATTTTTAAATGTCTGTATATGCAGTAATACCTACATGAAGGAGTGGTGGGTAAAATTGCTCAGTCAGTCAGCAAATATCAGCAAATATTAAGCCCTATTACTGTGTGGACACTGTGCCAAACACTGTGAATACAGAGATGATACAAGAGCTAAGACATTCACATAGAAACCCACAATACTAGTTGGTGTCAAAACCCAGGCATTGACTGTTAGGTATGTACAGAGGGGAAGCAGTAATCTGGCTGGAAAAGGTTTGACAGAATATGAGATATTTCAGCTGGGTTTCAATAAGGGACAAAATCCATAGAAGGCGGTAGGAAGCACAATCAGGATGGTTTATTGGGTCCTAAACCCAACACTACCACTTTGTATCCTGAGAGACTTCCTCTTCTGCAGTATGGAGTTGAGCCTCTCAAAAGCCATTCAAGTTCTCTGCAGGAACAGTTATCAGAGTTCTTCTAAAAGAATGGAATTTTATCCTGTGGGAATCTGGGAACCATTGAAAAAATTCACTTGAATTAGATTTATGTTTTCCAAAGATAACTCTGGCAACAGATGGGAGACAGAGTAAGAGGAGAAAGAACTAGCCCAAGGATTCTAATTTGTGTGACTGGGTAGATTTTGCTGCCATTAAGTCAGACAGGGATGAGACTCGGGAATCTGGAAGCTGAGACAGGAGAAAGCAGATACTCCACATGCTGGAGCCAAGGCTGCAAGGGAACCAGGAGTGATGAGGGAGAAGAAAACACGTCATTTCCGCAGATCCCTTTACCAACAGTTAAAGAAGAAAAAAACAAAACCAACCCAACCACGCCTGACCTGTTGCCTTGGCAGTGCTGTGGCTAAAGCACCTGGCTGCCAACTGTAAGGCCGGCCAGCAGTTGGAACCCGTGAGCCACTCCACAGAACGATGCAGCAGCCTGCTTTTAGAAAAGGGGCCCGTGGAAAACTCTACGGGAGGCACATCTACTCTGTGCTATTGGGTCCCTATGAGTAGAAGAGATCTCTGTACGTCAGGACCCTTGTAAAAGCAGGAGGCCTAAATAAGTGAGTCTGAAGCTATTTCATGAAAGGACCATTTGGAGAAGGGTGCAGAGGATCAACAAGGGCACTGAGATACTCAGATTCCTAGAACTGCAGGGCCTGAGCAGGGGAGAAATACCCAGCCTCTCTCTTCTAGTCTCTCCTTTCTTGCTGTTGCTTTCCACTGACCTAACCTGATCCGAAACCTGAGGGCCAGGGAGTCAGTCTCCCAGGGCACAGAAAGAACAAAGAGCAGAGAAACCTTCTGGGGAGGGGACAGAGAATAATCAGCACAACTGAGCACCCATTGAACAGTCTGTTCTCAATTTCCCTGAAATGAAATCCCTGTCCTGGGCCTGTTTCTATTGAAATGGTTGATGCTCATGCCAGTGACTGATCTGACGGAAGGGATGAAATGGGCAGGGATGAGCCTGCGGCAGGGTTCCTGACTCTGTTTCCCGTCGGCCCACAGGGGATTCATACCGAGCCAATGCGGAGCTCTCCCTGGAGCAGGAGCAGCGTCTTCGGAACAACCTCATCTGAAGCCATCACTATACTCAGTTGCTGCCCACACACCAGATACCTCAGCTTATTGAAGCCATGCCCTTGACAGAGCCCTAACTCAGAGGGAAAGGGGCTTGTGCCAAGGGGCACCAAGAATCTGCTCAGGAAGCCTTTGGAAGGCGAGATCCTCAAACCAGGCTGCCACTGCTCCCTCGGGATGGTGCTGGGCCTATTCACGAAGGGTCTCTGGCCTATGGCTTCCAGACTTTATTCACTGAGCTTCTCTTCCATAAGGAGTCTGAATCTTTTCTAGATTTTCCCCAAGTTCCCTACTCCAGAAGTGCTCAGTTCTTTAGGGATGGATTGTGGACCAAGTATTCATCTTAATGGCGCTTTGCAGATGGCCTGGAAGAACAAGACAGACGACCAAAATACACAGTTGAGGACCAGCTCTTTGCTCAGACCATCACAACTCGTGCCGAAGTTAACCAGAGGGGAAATTGGTGAATTCAGTCTCTCACTTTCTTTGTCCTCATCCTTCATACTCTAAGTTGGTTCTTTAGGGTTTTCTTCTTTTATCCACCACACACATAGATGTTTTTAATACTGCTGGAAGCTAAGGCCTCAGCCATCTCCCTTATCTTCTCATTGGCTAACACCAGAGGTCAGTGAGTACATGACAAGAGACAAGTTTCACAGAGATGGCTGGGTCAGACCTTCCTCTGCAAGAGAAGGTCAAACAGAAAGACTGCTAGGGTACTATGGACCCAAATCTTTGACAGACTTCTTCTAAGGGGGGTGGGGGGTAATCTGTGATATACACCTGGCAGGCAATCCACTCTCTCTCAGGATCGGCCTGCATCTCAGGACTGGCCTAAAATTTCAGGTCTCTATCAGGTTTGGGGAGTGAACTTTACATTAAATAAATTTTCAAAATGGAAAGATCAAATAAGCTCTGAATCTCTGTGCGAACAGCCCTGTTGAATGAGGAACAGAAGACTATGGAGAAGCCAGAGGGGAAATTTTTTTTCTTCTCATTTTTTTAATTATTATTAAATTTTATTAGTTTTAATGAACATTTACAGAGATTTTGGGTTTTCATTCATTCATTGTTGCATTGTTTTCTCTACCCTCCTACCCAGTTCGTTCTTTCCCCCACCCTTGAATGTGTTTTAATTGTCCAGTTGCCACAGTGCTTTTCAAAGCCAGTTCTGATTAATCTCCTTTGTCAGTGTGTCCTTTGCCATTCCCTATCACTCTTCCCTGAGAGAGACTTCACCCTGATTCATAAGGAAAAGGGGATGGCGTATTCTCTTAGCTACTTCCTGCTGAAAAGGGACGCTGTAGGTTTCAGGGTGAAGATCTTCTCTCACTACTCTAAAGGGCCCCTTTGGCAGTAGGGAACACATAGACTATTACGGAGATTGATTTTGGAATTTAGATGCACTGTTATCAATTGTGCTTAGCGGTACATGTTCATACCCTTGAAGATGTATCATGGAAATGTTGCAACCTAGGAGACACAAATTTAACTAACAAGTTAAAAGTACATGAGTCAAAAATTAAAATGCAATAATATTCCGAGTAGAGGTTCTAATAGTGGCATAAATCAAGTTACAGAGGAAAGGTGGTTCTTACAATAAAAGGCCTATTGACTAGCGCTTTGTCTATTATAGTGTAGAGGTTAGGAACCACAAGATGTAGAGGCTCAGCTATGTCATTTACTGTTCTTAAGTCCTGGAGCACATTCCATCTCCCACTGGGTTGTTTTACAACTCAGAAGTCCGCATGCAAGGCAGAGGTGAAGTAAGGACTGCTTATAAGGTTTCCCATCCATTCCAGCAACTAAGAAATAGTGAGAAGAAGGGGAGCTCTGGTGGCCTAGTGGCAAGAAGCTGTACTGCAATCCCAAAGGTACAGGGTTCGAATCCACCAGATGCTCTGCTGGGGAAGGAGGGACAATTTCCTCCTGTACCAGTCAGATCTGATTTGACAGTACATGCACAAGAAATAATGAAATAAAAATTTAAAAATAAATAAATAAATAGTGAGAAGAGTTGGGACCTCAGAAGGCTTTTAGGAGCAATTAGTAGGCTCTGTGTCCAGGAGAAAACGAATATACTTACCAGTAATGTTATTGCTCACCCACAGCTCTTCTGGGAGGATCTAAATCATTGAAGCGTCCTCCTTTGTTTCCAGCTGGAAGCTGGGGCCTGTCAGTCCTGCTGCCACAAGGACCTGATGTGGGCCACCTTGGCCAGGTGTCCTTCAGAGCCACACTTAAAGCAAGTGAGTGGGAGCTTCCTCTCTACTCCCTTGCCTATCTGTGGCTCTCATCTGTGACACTGTCTACTGAAGTGGCCCAGCTTTCCAAAGCGGAAGCAATTCTGACCTCCTTTATTACCTTTGGGTGGCACTGTATATGAGTAAGACTTCCTTTTCCTGACACAGGCCCTAAACTGGCAGCAATAGCTACCCCAATAATTTTGGCCCAGAGGGGAAATTTTTAATCAACGTTTCCTAAACCTAGGAAAGGGCATCATTCTTGTTTGAGGTGGTCCCGAGGTGCTCTCGCTCAGATAGTATTAAAAGCCATGGTCTTCTTGGAGAGGATCCCAAGTCTGTTCTCCCAAGACACTTGACTGTCAACAAAACCACCCTCTGCGCTGCTCAGAGACCCAGTCTGCTGTGATTAGTTCCCAGCACACTAACTCTACTCCTTTTCTTTTCCTCTGAGTTGGCAGCTAGGACATACATAGTACTTACGTTCTGAGGATTTAAGTCTACTTACTAACATTTACCATGCTCAAGTTCAATGCTAAAACATGAGTTGGAAAGGTTAAAGGATGAAAAGAATAAAAAGGTAAGGTCAAGAATAGTAAAGTAAAGTTTAGTAACTGGAGCTGTAGGGCCAAAGCGACTGTTGGCAGATGGGGGATTTGGAACAGTACTACTCCACTGTACCTCCTACCATCAGAACTACTAGTCCCTCTTCAGGGAGCAAAAGGGACATGCTCTGGGGTATCCTGTGAATACAAAGAAGAGCTTTCTTCCTTCTGGTCAACTCCCTCGTCTTCATTAGGTAGAAGGGGCATTATACTTTGGCATGGCAGTTTAGGTAAACAAGGGAAGGACTGATTTCCTGTTGGATCCAGCAAACATCTCACGAACAGTAACAACATTATACTCACACATGGAGCTAATAGTCTGTGAAAGAATGTGTAGCTAGGAGGGCTGTGTGTGTGTGGTGACTGATGGCTAGATTCAGGCAGGGAAGGTGCCCACCACTTCTTACTGGATCTAGTTTCTGAGAGGGCCCGGAAAAGCAGACCAGGCAGGCAGCCACTGGCTCTGGGGTCAGCCTTGCTTGCCCACATCACACATTTGATGGGTGCAGCCAGTTCTGCTTCTTGGAAAAAGCTATACAAGGGTTGTGCTGTTTTACTGCTGAGCTCAAAAGGGAAGGACATAGGAAGACCAGTGGCTGGCATGACTTTTAACTAGATGAGGAATGTTAGCAGAATATCAACCACCAAATTCCAGACAGAATAAAAAAAATGTCATGACTTTCACCTCAGCATACATTCGTCTCAGAGAAACTAAAGTGCTAGAAACCTTGGCTTACTATTCTGAAGCTTCATATCTGCAGTCTATACAGACCTTCACTCTACAAGGAATACATGAGAACTCATGGGATTGTACCTATCTACTCCAAATTCCAGGTGACCTGAGATTTAGATGATCAACAGAGAGAAAAGAACGCACACACTCGGCAGAGCACATTAGCTGTCTTCCAAGCCATCTAACAGAAAAGCCCATGCTTACTGCTCATCACAGGCACTGTTCTGATGTGGCTAAATATCTGATTCCTCTGTGGGCAAGCTGAATGTGGTCTGTGCTGGACCACAGCAGGCCCTCTTACTTCCACGCAGTCTTCTAAAAAAGAGTTATCATCATCATCGACTACTGGGAAAATACAGTTTAAAAGTACATTCTCTATTAACAGAAGAACTAGCACTTCACAGATGTCACTGTAGGCTGAAACAGAGAGAAATCCTTCCCTAGTGTGGTTAGAAGGGTAATTCTGAAAGTTAGAGGTGGAAACTCTGGGGCTGAAAACCAACCCAACCCACAGAATACCAGCTGACAGATAACATTAGCATGACAATAAAAATTACTCCTTGAAATTATAAGAATGTTAGTTAGCTAAGAAATACTGGGCTATATATCACCATTAGTAATGTTTTTAAAAGTGACAATGTTTTTGAAAAGGGGGAAGCAGCATCAAAAACAAGTGATAAGAGCAAGAATCTCTTTCTGCTTAAGGTTATGGTAGGAAGCTTGGCGGCCCAATGGTTAAGTGCTTTAGCTGCTAAGGAAAGGTTCTGAATGTAAACACACCAACTGTTCCTCAGGAGAAGGATGTGTCAGGAGAAGGATGTGCTAGTCTGCTTCCATAAAGCGATGCACCGCCTTCAACACCCTTCGGGGTAGTTCTACTGTCCTATAAGGTCTAAGTTGTAACTGACTCTACAGCAGTGGGTTGGTTTTTTGTGCCAGGGTCATTTTTAGCTTTGAGGAATCAAAATGGAGCAAACGTATATGCTTCAAAGGTGTACTGGTGCATATGAAGCCTAGCTGTAATTCTCTGCATTTCCTTTCAAATACAGGCCTGGCTATGTGTAACTACAAGCTAAAGAGAGGGCCACTGGACTAAGCAATAGGACAAAAGGGTCAAGAAGACTCATTTAATCTCCCAAACTTTGCAAAGAGGCACCAAACACGAACGAGGGACACTGGCAGAAGTGACCAAGAAAGAAAAAAGCCTTGCTGGGAGGCTGCAAGGGGGCTCTAAGACCAGAATAGCAGCTGGGATTGTAGGGTCAGGACTAAGACTCAAGGTCAGTGTCATCTGAGTAATGTTTGAACAGAGGTTCATTCCACCATGTTCTAGGCAATGCTAATAATCCATCATTGTCAAGGACATTAAATCATTAAAAAATGAGACTGTTGCCCTAGTTGAAAATACAATGAGCCACTGTTTTCTGCTGCCTCAGCATCCTAACGTCTAGCACTACCATCTCCCCAGTGCAGAAATGCTTTCCGAAAATACCGAGAACGCGGCTATGAGATGGGTAACAGCCGGAGTTAATGTCGCGACTTGTTCATGTCCTTTAGGAAATCTCTCTCTGCTCAGCGGTGTTTGTTTTATCCTGGCTGCTCTTCATTGTAACGGATGGTCTGGTACTGCTTGCCAAGTGCCTCTGGCACAGGCTGAGAAGATCATACCAAGAACATGCTGTGTGCCAGATGCTTTCTGCAGGATGTCAGCTCTGATGGAGGTGGGGAGAGGAAAGAGGTGTGGGGTGCAGATGTATATCAAACAATCTCAGGACAGACACTTTGGTACACTCTGAGACAGAAAGATGGCCAGCTTCCTACTCAGAGGGTTTCAATGAAAGCAAAAGATCCATTTAACTCTTGAGCATCATTTTAACAATGATGAAGAGAGGAAAAATTGCTCCTTTATTTCTTTGTGAGAATTAAAAAACTGACAAACACCAGAGTGATAATGAAGTAAAATGGACTTTAATGTCTCCCTCTCACAACATGGTATGACTGCTTGAACTCGAACTGGTGCACAGCTCCCAAGAATGAAGCAGGCATGCCCCCTTGATGTACTACAGCTGAAGAGCCCATGCACTCAGCTCAGTAGGAACTCTGGAGTCCCAACATCCACATATGCTGCACTTCACCAGTTTTGGAGTTCTGGAACTGGCAGCTTACAGTCTGAGTACCAAGTACACGGGATACTGCTTTGTCTCTGTGCTGACAACTTCCCCCACCAATGTTGTTCTCAGCTTTATGAGGTACCAAGGAAAGCCCTCCAGGCCTGTGCAGGCCCTCGGTCTCCCATGGGTGCAGGCTTGAATCCTCTGCTCCATCATGGTTTCCTTAAACCATTCTGGAAGTGTGACCTGGCTAGCGTGACTACCCCAGCCCAGGGGACTTGTGGAAGCCCTATCTTTCATGATTCTTCCAGGTTGTAACTCTCTTCTGTGCCCACAACAGGAAGGCAATTCCAAAGCACTGCCTTCTGGAATGAAGACAGACAGGAATCCATCTTCTTTCTACACCTAGTCAGTGCTTGTCTTGATGGTTTTACTTCTTTCATTAATACGCACATCTGCAAGTATGAAGAGCTCTGGAAGGGTCTTCTTATCTGAAGACTATGGAAACATTTTCTGAATTCATGGAATTATCCTTTTCACTGAGTGTTGTTCAAGCAGCAGACTGTTCTCTGCCTTCCCAGATGTCTTCCCGTTGCTTGGCTTCCAACCGTTTTTTCTCTATAAACAAAGGCAGAGTTAATATGACTGTATATTTCACTTACTCTCCTTTACCCCAAATTACAAAGCAGACCATAATCTGGTGTGCTTCCTCTTACCTGATTCCAAGAGGTAACATCTTTAACTTTACAAGTGTTTTTTAAATAGAAAACACCACCACTCCCTGGTTTTTACATCTACTAATAAACAATAATAAAAGGAAAATATGAGGCTAATAGAAATTTTTTAAAATATGAACTAAAAATAAAAAATATGCACTAGAACAGATGTGGGAAAGGACTGCCTGAAATGAATGTATAATTGGGAATTTTGTCTGACAATTACAACACAGACTGGGGGGTAGAGGAGGGAGGAAAAATGTGCAAATGAACAAATGAAAACCCACCCTTTCTGTAAACTTTCATTAAAGTCACAATTTAAAAAAAAATCTACAAGGATACAGATTTTACTCTTGTTGATATGTATTTTAGAATTTAGGCAGAATTGTATTTTAATTCTACTTTTCAACTGTGTTTATTGCTTACTCTAGTTTATTGATCTTCACAAATATTTCAATAAGGATCAAGAATACAATTCAATTTTTCTCGTCTATCTTCTTAAATGGAAATGGAGCCACAGAACTTTGATGATCGCGTCACACTTAAACCTTACTAAAAAAGTACTCAAAAGTATAAAGAACTTCAAAACAAGGAAATCTCAAAGCACTTTCAGAAGTCAAAATCCACAATTTCAATACAGAAATATGACTAAATAAATCAGAAGAGAAGTAGGGAGTATTTATTTTTTTTAAAAGTACAAATTTCGGTTCTCTGATGTTCAATTTTTAATACGGATGCTCAGTTTTCCAGTTAACACTTCCACCGAGAGCTGGAAAAATGTGAACTACACACAGTGACAAAAGCAGCTCATTAGGTGTCACAAGGACCTACTCCAATCTCCTGGTCAGTCATTCATATATTAGGATAAAACACAGATAAGCCTTGGCACTTCCTTCTAACGCCTATTTTAAATGGATAATAGAAGTAAAAGAGTTTTCAAGTCATAAACCAGAAAGACTACAGAAATCCAGGTGAGTTAGTTAACACTTGCCATTCTGACAAAGCTTTCCAAATCAGAATCTCTTGCAAAATGCCTACATGATACCTGACTGCACTTTAAGGTTAAAGAACTTAATTAGAAAGCTGACTGGCACTTGGAAATATAAGAAGGAGAAATCTGCTGCTATTTGGGCACCATCTTGTGGCATTATCTGAATACAGCAGCAAGGTTACAAGAGGCAAAAGTTGGGGGGGAGGTAAATTCAGATTGAAAGGTTCATCAAGTGCTCTGTGACTCAGCTCTGCATTCCCCAGTAGACATCACCAAGGATAAGTGTCTTTCTGAAGGACTCAGATTACTTCGTGAGGCACTGTGGTTTCAACTTTTACAAAGAGAGAAGGTGGGAAGGAATTTAAAAGGAAACCTTGTTGGAGGAAAGTGCCTAGAAGAACTAGTTCTAGAATCTAAGAAAAAGTAAAAAACAAGAAAAGTATATTTTTAGAAGTAAAAATTTTCAATACATTTAGAAACTTTAATTAAAAAGGTAATAAAGGAAATGGCACAAAAGATAAAGAAATCTAAGAGTACTAGACAAATATGATGACAGGCTAACATCCACAACTCCAAAATAAAAACAGCTTTGAGTTCTAAAAACAAAGTTGTTGCTGTTTTGTGTTACGTGCCCTCTTTATTTTGAGAGGCAAAAGTCATTTGGTGGTAGGCCACGTAGACTGTTTCTGGTCTTGATAGATTGCACTCAGTGAGAATAGTAAAAATATTAATGTTAATGTTTTGATTTTGATCCCAATGGTGGTGTTATGAAGCAGGGGATTTAAAAAACTCAAACAAAAAAATGCAAACTCAATGCCATCAAGTTGGAACAGACTGACATATCACCTTCTAGCGGGTAAATCACACAGGAGATTGCTCATCTTTCTCCCTCTAAATGACTGGTGGATTTGAACTGCCAGGGTTATGACCTTTGGCATCACAACTCCCTATTAGATTAGGCCATCAGAGCTCCCTAAAACTAGCAGAGATACCATCAAACCTTTCCCAAATCTGAAGAGTTGAGAATTTGGAAATCGTTTCACCCCAAATGCCTGTAGATATTTAGAGCATAGTAGAGGAAATTCTGGTGGTAAACCATATGCGGAAACTAGTAAGACTAGAGGGCGTAGTCTGTAGGGAGTTGTATTGCTAAGGCAAAGGCCATGTCTTTCAGTGGTTCAAATCTACCAGTGGCTCCAGAGAAAGATGAGCAATCCCTTCTCCATTTACTGCCTTGGAAAGCTGCTGGCACGTAAATGGTGTGTTGGTTCTGACTTGACAGTAATGAGGTAAGTTTTGGTAAGAGTAGAGAGACAAACTGAGAAATAGTAGAAATCAGAGGCATAAATCTAGAAATGTCAAACATGAAAAGCAAATAAAAATATAGGTTAAAATAGACCGTAAAAATAATTACATCATTTTAAAGATGAGTAAACAGAAACTTTGAGGGGTTAAGTGACTTGGCTAAGGTTATACAATCAGAGAAAGAACTGAAGTTGGAATCCAGGTCTTTAATGATTAAACAAACATATTTATACTATCTTGACATCTTAAAATAGGATCTGAAAATACCTACAAAGAAATGGGGAAATGTACTGACAGAAAGATAAAGAAACATGTCTCTCATTAGATAGAAAGAAAAGCTGATAATAGCTGGAAGAAGCATGAAAAGAATTCCCATTAATTTTTCCTCTAACCATTTAAAAAAGTAAACTAAGTAAAGAGGAAGCCCAAACAGCAGTTATAAGAGCAAGGAATTAAGGAAGAATAGAATTAGTATGAAATGATTAACCTAAAACATTAATATCAGCTGACCCTCAAGACTTTCATTCCCTGGTATAATAAAAAATTGACAGAAGACTGTAATAAACAAATTGAAATCACGGTGTGGTCAGCCACCACTTCTCACTGAGAGAAAAGGAGGTATTAGAAATTGAAAAAAGGCCAGCTTAATGTCATGTTTTAAAAAAAGTAATAAAGAAAAGGGATGATCCTGTAAATTAAAGACTTTCAAACTTTAGTTCTACACCTAAGGAAATAATTGGGGGGAAATAAAAATCCATTTGTAACCACCTACAGAGTAATAATCAACATGCTTTGTTAAGAACAAGTCTGGTCAAACTAATCTAATTGCCTTCTTTTATGGAGTGACACTCCTGCTAGATCAAGGAGAAGTAATAAAAGCAACCTCTTAATATTTAGCAAGGTTTTAGATTTGCCAAACATTCATATAATAATAAGTATACTGGGAAAATATAGTCTGGACCACGTAAGTGTTAAGAGGGCAATTAACTCTGGAGAGTAGAATGTCTATCAATGTACCAGAGTCAATACAACAACTATGTATTATTTAGCTAGAGCTGGTGACTATTCAGCTAATCCTAGTCATCATTTTTGATCTAGTTGAGGAATTTAAATTTATTAAATAGATCACACACACACCCCCACCCACCTCCCACGATAAATATGGTATCTAAGAGAAAAGAAAAGACACAGACACACAATAAAATGTGGTTAGGAATGAAGAGAACACCACACATCAGATGAGAAAAGATAAAAAAAAAATGCCTAAAAGTTCCAGAATTTAGGTCGGTGATGTGTGACTGCCCCTTAACACGTTGCCGCAAATGACAGTAATACATCGGGGGGGGGGGGGGGGGGGGGGAGTGTTTCTAAACACAGTCGTCAATTTAAAAGTGTGCGGCGACGTGTTAAGGACAACAGCCATGACTAAATCTTATTTCAGTTGAGTTTGTACGTCCTATACAAACAATTTTAGTTTTTAGTTCTTGGTGATTTTAATCAGGAAAAGTAGGTAATCAAATTATTTACTTATTCTGCCTTTCAGGCTCATGACTCATAAAACAGTCCTTTAGAAACAGCCAACTAATCACCTATCCTCAAGAGGAAAATGAAAGTCCATTATGAATTAAAGCTATAGTAGGTTTTGAAAATCAAAGAGCAGTTTATTCTGGGGTATAATGTTTATTCTGGGGTGTACCTCCAGTTTTAGGTGGCAACCAAGTAATCTGATGAAAAAAAAAGATTTTCTTTATATTACAGAATGTCTAAATTAGCAAGTGCTGCTATAACAGAAATACTAGTGGGTGACTTAAATTTCTTTTCTCACAGGTTATGAGGTTAAACG
Source organism: Elephantulus edwardii (assembly GCF_000299155.1). NCBI lineage: Eukaryota > Metazoa > Chordata > Mammalia > Macroscelidea > Macroscelididae > Elephantulus > Elephantulus edwardii. The sequence goes on from NW_006399756.1 coordinate 32,985,876, forward strand.
TCTAAATTGAGGGTACTGGCTGTGAGGGAAGGCCTTTGCCTATGTTCCTCCTGGGTGATCTTCATGTGGTCTGGCTCTCTCTTCCCTGTTTCCTAGTGTGCATGTGTAATTTCTTCTAAATCTCAAAAGATGGCTCTTACACTAATCCTGTCTCATTCATGTAACAAGACCAACTCATTACCAAATGGGTTTATAACCACAGACATGTTGTTGTTTTTGTTGTTATGCACCAAAGAGTCAGAACTAACTCACCCTTCGGCAGGTTTTAAAAGACAATTACATGAGAGGAGACTGCCCATCCTTCTGTGAAGCAGCTGGTGGCCTCGAACAGTGTGCCTTTAGGATTACAGGCAGTTTTTTGCCACTAGGTTACAAGAGGTCCCTAATCACAGGCATAGAGGTTAGGATCTATAATGAACAATTTTAAAGGGTCCCACAATGTAATACACAACACTGAATAGGGTGCTTAATATAGTCGAGCATGAATCCATGTTATTACTTATTGTTACTTATTATCCAATCAGAACTGACTGACAGCTACAGCAGGTTTCCCCAGGAAGCAGCTGGTGGATTCGAACTGTGTCTTTGTGTTGGCAGATAAGCTCCTTATCACCAGGCCACCAGAGCTTCCTAGTTAAGTCAAATGAAAAGCACTCCAGAATGATCTATTTTCATTTTCCCCATCTTAGCTGTTATTGTTAGGTGCCATCGAGTACAGTATGACTCACAGTGACTCTATGAACAACAGACCTGTCCTATCCTGTGCCACCCTCACAACTCCCAACACACTAGCTATGCATCTAAGAGCTGGACAATGAAAACAGATGACAAAAGAATTGATACTGAACTGAATTTGAACTGTGGTGTTGGAAAAGAATCCTGAACACCCCATGGACTGTCAAAAGAACAAACAAATATGTCTTAGAGAAAGTGTGGCCAGGTTACTGCATGGAGGCAAAAAATGATAAAGCTTTCCCTCACATACTTTGGGCATATTGCTGTGAGGGTCTATTTCTTGGGTACAGACATGATACTTGGAAAGGTAGAGATTAGTAAAGGAGAGGAAGACCCTCAACCAGGTGGGTTAATATACTGACTGCCACAATGGGCTCTAGTGTGTCAGTTTGACCATGGCCTGAATCAGATGCACCTTAGTCCTCAAACTGACATCATTACTCCTCAATAATCTAGAGAGGTCCCTGACTACAGACTTTCCCAGTGCAATAAATCTCCTGATTTCCTGACTGCTGGTACCAAGAGTGCTGACTATGGATCCAAGCAGGATGAAGCTGTTGACAGTTTCAATCTATTCTGCATCTATGATGATGTAGCCTATGGGTACAGTTGTAAGAATTTTTGTTTTCTTGATGTCGAGATGAAATCCATATTCAAGGCTGTATTCTTTGATCTTCTGCAACAAATGCTTGAAGTCCTCTTCACACTGCTGCAGTTATTATAGCTCAGATCTGTTACAGAATCTGCTGAACTTTCCCTCCACACACAAAAGCTAGACACTATGTGCTCTTCCTCCTCACATATACAGTATAATGTGCTTAGAATTATTTGAATACTTTCCCCCTCGCCCACCCCAATTTTCAGAGCAGCTTTAATTTCTCAATCTCCCTTTTAAGCACTATGGCAGACTTCTCATTAAAAAGGTAAGAAACAAAGTTTCTTACAAAGCCTTGCAAGTATTTGAAACAAAAATCACATATTCTAAATTAATGAATTAGGAGGGTTTCCTAGACACTTTCAACAATTTGGGCTTTACAAAGAAAAAACATGAAAGGCTTTCAAAGCTATGAGTGAAATCAATGGGTGATAAAATTCATGAAGAAAAGATAACATAATCCTATCAGTTTACATGTATTCACTCAATGAACAAATAGTAGGCACCTTTTAGTGCACTAGACACTGTGGCAAACACCATAATTCTTCAAAGGGGAAGAAAAATGCTAGATTATTATATATTATTATTTATAAAAGTAACCACAGGGGGAGATAAGTTTGTGATCTCCATGCTAATTCTGATCAATTGGCAACGGTCATGTCAAAACTAAAAAAGAATTTCTGATTAGCAAAGCCTGACAAAAGTAATGGATAAACGAATAGCAGTACATAATAACAGACACTTGTCATTACTGGCTCATATGACCATGATAAATGCTAAATTTCCAATAGTTATATATCAATAGCATCCTGAATTTGTAAACTACTTCTCTAAACCCTTTTATTTATGTTACTTAATACTGTGCTCACAAATTCCACAGTACATTAGTTAGGTCAAGCATTACTTTCTGTTTACTGAAAACTGGGGCACAAAGAAATCTAAGTGACTTGCCAACAGCCATATAGCTATTTAATGGCAAAACCCTATTAGAGCCCAGACTCCCTCATTTTTAAGTGGTCTTCCCTTGGCTTTATAGTCAAGAGCTGTTAGAACAGAAAGGTATCCAAATGTTCTCTTTTAATCTACTGAGGAAAGAAAAGGAACTGGCTTACACCATCATGCAGATTTAAGTTACATCTAAACAAGGATTTTCCGAGAGAGAGAAAGCAACTAAACACTGACGATAACCAAAAAGAAGTGTGTTAGGTATCATTCTTAGAGACCTTCTTCCTGTGTGATTTACAGCCTCTGAAAACCTACTGGAGGGTCACTTGAGTCAGTTCTGACTTGACTGCAATGGGTTTTTTGTTGAAGAATGAACTGAGGTTAATTATCTAAATTACCGAGGAATTAGGTCATTTACTAAATTCTCTGGGTCTGTTCTAAATGAAAATGAACATCATCAATCACATGGTTATTTTAACACAACAGTATCATAACATGTTACAGAAAGTAGGAGCCCAATAAACAGCAATTTCCTCCCAGTCCCTTTAACAAGAAGAAATGATTTTTTTAATGGTTTTTATTCTTAATCTTAAAAATCCTTTAGAAATAAGGGGGAGACCGTTCTTCTTTTCTCAAGGTAGGAAGTCTTAAAGAGAAGACAAAATCTTGAACTCTTTATTCTCCTAATAGGGAGCTCTGGTGGTCTAGTGGTTAAGGAATGGTGCGGCCAACTCAAAGGCAACCTGTTCATATCCCCTAGCTTCTCTGAGGGAAAAAGATAGGCAATTTTCTCTCTTTCTGTGAGAACCTGCTGGAGTAGATTTCAATTCAATGGTACATAAGAAAGACAACTATTCTCATAATACGGACAATGGTTTGCACTAAGCAGGTAGGTATTCAGTGAACACTAAATTCAACCGGCAGAGTATAGGGATTTTAAAATTTAAAGAGTAGTAACAAAAATAATGCACTAGAATCAGTGCTGGGCTTACCCTGTAAGGTTACTTAATGATAACAACTAATAATAAAAATGTAAGTAGCTAATATTTATCACATACTTATCACAGGCCTTTAGAAAACAAAAGAACAAAATTCCTATGGTTCTGAAGATGATTAAGTATCTTTTGTGAATGATCTCACTTGATTTCTATCTATAGATGAGGAAACAGAGTCTGGATAGACTAAGCACTCTGTCTTAAATCTCAAAGCCAGTAAATGCTGGTGTTAAGATTCAGACTCAGCACCACAACAAGATAAAGGTAAATAATCCAATAGAAAAATGGGCACAGGATATGAACAGGCACTTCACCGAAGACGACATTCAGATGGCTAACAAGCACATGAAGAAATGCTCAAAATCCCTAGCCCTAAGAGAGATGCAAATTAAAACAACTATGAGATATCATTTCACCCCAGTCAAAATAGCAAAATTTAACAGAACAGCAAGCAACAAATGCTGGCGAGGTTGTGGAGAAACTGGAACCCTGATTCACTGTTGGTGGGAGTGTAAAATGGTGCAACCCCTGTGGAAAGCAGTATGGCGCTTTCTCAAAAAGTTGCAAATAGAGATACCATTTGACCCAGCAATTCCACTACTGGGAATATACCCTGAAGAGACCATAGCTGATATCCAAGCAGATATGTGCACACCCATGTTTATTGCAGCTTTGTTCACAATAGCAAGGAGTTGGAAACAACCTAAGTGCCCATCAACAAACGAATGGCTAGAGAAGCTGTGGTATATTCGCACAATGGAATACTATGCTGCATTAAAAAACAAGGAACTCATGCAATATTATTCAAAATGGTTGACTCTGGAGAACATTATGCTGAGTGAAAGATCCCAGTCACAAAAGGACAAATATTACATGATGCCACTGTTGTAGAATGGGACTGTCCTTGGGGTTGGGGAGAGACTGAGTAAGATGGGTTCAATAATGTATACTGCACTGAAACAGAGGAGGGAGAAAACTGTTTAAAAGAGATATATAACTAGGTATTTCTGTCATCACAGGAGACTAGAGCGAGGGCTACATGGTGGAGGGGACCTGGGGGAGGGTTTGTAAAACAATGAAAGAATCTTTTCTTTTACTTTTCCATAATTTTTGACTCATGTACTTATAACTTGTTAGTCAAATTTGTGTCTTCTAGGTTGCAACACCCCCATGATACATCTTCAAGGATATGAACATGTACGGCCAACCACAATCAATAAGAGTGCATCTAAATTCCAAAATCAATCTCCATAATAGTCTATGTGTTTCCTACTGCCAAAGGGGCCCTTTAGAGTAGTGAGAGAAGATCTTCACCCTGAAGCCCACAGCGACCCTTTTCAGCAGGAAGTAGCTAAGAGAATACGCCATCCCCTTTTCCTTATGACTCAGGGTGAAGTCTCTCTCAGGGAGGAGTGATAGGGAATGGCAAAGGACACACTGACAAAGAAGATTAATCAGAACTGGCTTTGACAAGCACTGTGGCATTTGGACAAGAACAAACTGGGAGGAGGGTAGAGAGAATAGTGCAACAATGAATGAATGGAAACCCAAAATCTCTGTAAATGTTTATGAAAATTAATAAAATACAATTATAGAAAAAAAAAAAAGGAAAAAAAAAGATTCAGACTCAGGCAGCCTACTATGCTGTGATGATCTCTCACTGCACTGGAAGAAAATATCTGGAACAAAAATATTTGTTCTGCCTAACATCAAGTACTACATTTAATATCAACATAATAGAATCTTGATGTGACAAACGTCAGACTCTATATAGGCAAGTACAAAAGTATCTGCTTAGTACAGAAAGAGATACAGCAGGAATTTTCCCACAGGCTTTCTCTCAGATATGAAGAATAGGTGAGCTCTGAGGCATAATAATGTCAGTGTCCTACCAAATCTGCACAACCTCAGCACCATTAGGTAGGAAGAACTTACCACAGCAGGTCACCAACAGAGGCCTTCTTTTAAAAAGTCCTTTACAGAGTACCCTCTAACTCAGACTCCTTACTTAACATCGTTGAAGTGAGCATTGTACAGGGGGGCACTGAAAACAAATATTGCAAGAGGAGCTGCAGGCTGATGTTGCTTTGGTGTTTTTTGTTTTTAAAGAGGGGTTTACATGATGCCCATGTAAACCAGTTGCTGCATTATCTTCTGAGAGACATGTGGTATCTCTCCCATAAGGAATCATGATGCATTACGAACGGAGTCACATTTCCCTTTTACATACTACTATTATCCATCTTCTATTGATTTGGCGGGCTAGTCCTTAGGGTGTGGTGCTGCTAACCAAAAGACTTCACCTTTGGTGGTTTGAATTCAGTTTGCTTCTCTGTGAGAGAAAGACAGGCAGTCTCCTACTCTTACAATATATGGACTCAGAAACTCAATGGAGGGTTGGAATGTAACTTGATGGCAGTGAGTTTTTCAATCTTTTAGAGAAATTCTTCTTTTCTCAGAGAAAATAAATTAATTAAAGGTTAAGAACATCACGTTCTATAATTCTAGAATCTAGTTCTATAACTACAATCTATAAAAAACTGAGCAATTATCTGTTTTGAATAATCTGTAAGAGACTTCTGAATTGAGAAAAAAATCAAAATAGCCTCATTATAATAATAAGAAAAAAATCAAAATAGCCTCATTATAATAATAAAGATTTCAAACACTAGCTGGGTTCAACTCTGTAACTTCAGCCCCTGCCATGACGCACTCTGTCACTAGTTATCTGGATGGTACAGCTGAGAGTCTGAGAGCTGCCTGCCATCACCAAAGCAGAGTGGACAGAAGTATTAATGGCCTTGTAAGATCAGCTATCAACAAGGAGTTTGAAACTTCAATTAATTTAATGGAAAAATTAAGTCACTTTTTTGGTAAGTAGATTGTCTGAAGATTCATAAAAAATACTTAAGTGCTAAGACTGAATTTAAAGCCTGAAATACAGTAGCCTACAAAACAGAGAGATCTCAACTTTAACTCCAAACTATGGTGAAATAAAAATTCTGCTTGTAGTTCAGCGGAAATATTTTCTGAGAACTAACTGATAGATTCTAATAAATAATGAAAAGACAGTGAAATTTAGATGTACTCTAATGGAGTCAAAACAAAAACCACCACAAACAACCCCAACACACAACAAAAAACTAAACACTTCCATCTATTATTATCAGTTGTTGGCTTTTCTGTCTTCAAACTAAAATCTAAACCATTTGACAGATTCATGGCCATCATGGTGCAGTAAAACCAAAGAAAATAATGGCTTCCATCACAAGATAAACAACCCAACTGAAAAATGGGCACAGGATATGGACACTTCACAAAAGACGACATTCAGATGGCAAACAAACACATGAAGAAATGTTTAAAATCCCTAGCTCTAAGAGAGATGCAAATCAAAACAACTATGAGAGATCATCTCACCCCAGAAAGAATAGCAAAATTTAACAGAACAGCAAACAATAAATGATGGTGAGGTTGGGGAGGAACTGGAACCCTTATTCGCTGTTGGCAGAAGTGTAAAATGGTGCAATCACTATGGAAGGCAGTATGGCACTTTCTCAAAAAGGTAAAAATAGAAATACCATTTGATCCAGCAATTCCACTACTGGGAATAGAAACCGTAATAACAGAAACCCAAAGAAACCATAACTGCCACCCAAGCAGATATATGCATACCCATATTTATTTGAGGCTTTGTTCACAATAGCAAAGAGTTGTAGACAACCCAAGTGCCCATAAACAAACAAATGGACAGAGAAGCTGTGGTATATTCACACAACAGAATACTATACTGCTGTGAAAAGCAAGGAACTCATGAACTATTATACAAAATGGATGAGCCTGGAGGACATTATGCTCAGTGAGTTATCTCAGTCACAAAAGGACACATACTGCAGAGTGCCACTGTTGTAAATCAGGACTGACATCAGGGTTGGGGAGAGACTGAGAAAGACAGGATAAGCTGTGTATACTGCATTGAAGCAGAAAGGGAGAGAACTGTTTAGAGGGGATATATGATTGGGTATTATTGTCATGACAGGAGTCCAGAATGAAGGCTGCACAGTGGAGTAGACTTAAGAAGGGGACTGTAAAACAATGAAAGAATTTTCTTTTACTTTTCAAAGAGAAGAGTGAACTGGGGAGGAGGGGTGGGCAGGGAGAAAGGTGCAGCTATGAATGACTGGAAATCCAAAATCTCTGTAAACTTCCATTAAAATTATTAATAATTTAAAGAAGGATAAAAAAAGAAATAGAACAATTGAACATGTAAACTCTAAACTGGTACATTAAAAAAAGAAAAAGAATGAAAAGAAAATAATGGCATCTTTTTAAGAGGATATTAGGTCTTCACAAGTCTTTTGTTTCAGAATTAGGAGCAAAAACCATACAAAAACTTATAGATAAGATGAGCTGACCAAATCTATCTCCTAGAAAGCATGGATTAGGATACCTTAGTGTGAGGACCAGGTGGCAAGAAAACAGAGGCTTTCAGAAAATGGAAATGACAAAATGGGGTGGGCTTCAGTCACTTTCCCCAGCCCCCAAGCCTGCCTTATAGTGAATTTTGACCGAACAAGAGAAGGCAATTCCTTAACTCACCTCGGGCTTCTTGCAGTTTCTTAAGCTCAGCTTCCCGCTCAGCTTTACTCTGCTTACTTCGAACTCCAAGGGCACTGATGACTAACCTTCTGGCTAAGGCTGCCGAAGTCTCAGGACGCTCCTTTGCTGGCTGGAGGAATTCTGAACGGGAGAAAAGGAGGCAGCGGGAGGGAGTAAGGAAGAGAAAGCATTCTAGCTCCAAGTGATTTAACTCGGTAATTAACATACAAAATAGACTAACGAGGGCTGCATCAGCAGTAATTAATACAAGCCTGGCTTCATTATCTGCATTAACACAGTTTCTTACAGTGACTATCACACAGCTCAATATAATTCCACCTATAACAAGCATTCATCAAAGATATGAGGGGAAAAGGTAAACTTGGTTGAAATACCATCAGAAACTGGTTCCTACATTGCAGGCAGCTAGTATCTCCCACTTTAAGTGGCTGCTCAGACACCATTTCAAAGATGGCTTTTTGCCTTTGGTTAGAAACATACTTTCTTTACTTATACAACTAAAAGTAGTAAGTCTCTAGAACTTTGGATGCTGCAACTGTGGGAAAGATAACATCATCATCAACAAGGAAAAAAGCCCAGGGATTACTAGCTCACCAGCATAAGCTCTGGCTTTGGCCTTGGCTGCTCTAGTGGCCTGTGACAAAGGGCGGGTCTTCACCATCGGATGTTTATTACTCAGAGCATCACGAGCTGCAGAGAGAAATGAACATGTGGAAGTAGCAGACATCAAAGTAGAGCAGTGCAAAGGAAAATGTAGAGCCATCTCTTAGAGAGTACTTCTTCCTAAAAAAGGTAGGGAGCTTTTGGTCTGCTTTCAAGGCAAACAAAAGTATGATCACTTTAGAAAATCCATAAAAGGCAACTTGGCAGTGATTATTTTAGACCCAAGGTTAGCAAACCAAGTTGCTAAGATAAAACGCAGCCAGTCACTGGCTTTTATAAAGAAACTTTTACTGAACCAGAGCCACACTCATTGGTCTATATCCTGTCAAAGGCTGCTTTCCTGCCACAGTCACAGAATTTAGTGGCACAGGAGACCTTATTGTCCTCAAAGCCTAAAAGCCTAAAATGGTCCTTTTCAGAAAGAGATTGCAGACTTGTATTCCAGATTGTTCAAACAGGAATCAACATCTCTAATTTCTTTGAATCCTTCTACATTACTTCTATGATGAAGCCCAATGATATATGTGAAAAGGCCCAATAATCATATATTCAAAGAGAGATAACTACATTCTCTTACTGTACAGGCAAAAGGCCTATTTCAAATTCATTCATTTGAAAGGGAAAAAACTTAGCCTCACTGGGTTCTTAAATCTCTTATTCTCTTTATGTAGTAAATAGCTCACAGTTATAAGTGCAAATACCCTAGAAAGGAGTCGAGTATCCCTCCAAATACCATTGGATCAACGTGAAAGAGAGGGAAGAAGCTTGTGGAAACCAAAGTACAATGAGTCCAAAAAATGCAATCTGTCAGTTACCTAACACTGGTTGAATAAAATGCCACCTGGGGAACAGGAAGGGAACAAGGTCAAATAACAAGATAAAATGGATATTAAGAAAATATCCACTGAAATCCACTGGGTGCATACCTGTAATTGGACTGGAGAATATTCCTAGGGCATGCGTGTCATCCACCCATTTAATATCAAATCCTTTCTTTCTGAAACAAAAGAAAACAATTTTATTTCTTAAAGTAAAATTTACTTATGTGAAACATCTCTCCAATAGAGCTCATAAAGCATTTTGTGATGAGACAGGAAACACTCAAAAAGTGCACAGGTGGAATGGCAGGGATAACGACACAAAAACCAGCTTGGAGGACAGAAAAATCACTTAATTTTAAATGCAGTAATACCAACATAAAGAAGTACTTGGGAGTATTTTACATTGCCAGCCATTTTATAGACATCAACTAATTAATCCTCACAAGTCCCTTGAGGAGGTAAAGAACTTAATGCACTATTTACAAGAGATCTTCTTATGGTCAGGGAACAGAAAAGGTGGAAAGAAGACACAGAGGAGGGGCAGAGGAATATCAGAGCAGGAGACAGGCAAGGAAGGTCATCTGGATCCACGCAGATGTAGACTCAAGGACAAAGAGGGAAAGATGTTACACAGAAAGTAACGGAGGAAAAAATTCAAGTATAATCAGTCTGATCTATTCTTTGAAAATAAGAAAGACTTATGGCAAAGTCAGGAAACTTTTTTAAAAACTAACTTTTTAAAACTAAAGTTGAAACTGTAGAATAAAAGAAATGAGACAAATATTAGGCAAGAATGTTGTTATTCTTAATAGCAACATTCATCAAGATTACTCATGAAGATGGTGACTAAAACATAAAGGTGCTGCTGTTAGGCACTCCCACTCTGTGCCATCCTCTTCATCCTCCGTGATACACTGGAGCCCACTGTTCTTCTAGTCATTATGTTAATCCACCTTGTTGAGGGTCTTCTCTTTAAATGAACCTCCATCCTTCCAAGCCTGATGTCCTCCAAGGACTGGCCCCTCCTAATTTGAAGCAGACTCTAATATGTGACTCTCAGGGCTTATTTTGGGCTTCTGAATCATGGTTTTTTAAAAAGTAAGTAATTGTTAAAAACCATTAACTGCTAAAATATCATCCCCATCTAATTACCAATCAAGAAAAAAAAATTTTTCTCTGGGTGAGGAGGAAAGGAGATTAGTCAAAAAAAGGACAAACACTGTGTAACACCCTGTTATAAAATAGGACACACATGGCGGGGGGTTAGGAGGAGAATGGGAAAGAGTGGATAGATCATAACACTACATTAGACGAGATGAAGAACTGTCTGAAAGGAATACATGATTAGGCATTATATGCATGAAAACAATCTGGAACAACGGGTGTAATATGGGAAAGCTGGAAAAAGAGGGAAGAAAATGTTCAGCAATGAAAAAGAATTAAAACATTTCTGTGTTAAAATAATAAAGGTGGTTAGTTAAAAAATTTCCTGCATGTAAGGGTAAGCTGGCCATGGTACAAAATGATCAGAGTTTAGAGCCTTGAAAATGTTCAACACAGATATCTCTACAAGAAGACAGTTAACAAAAAGGATAGAAAAATACCTAGATGGTCTCTGCTATGCTTTGTAATGTTGTAATTCTTTAAAATGCTTACTTTTTATAGTAACATTAAAAATAATCTTAAAAGTACAATTAGGATGAAACAAAGCTGAAAATAGTTCATAATTTATAAGATTAACAAATCTTCAGGAAATTCTAGAGATCAATAAAACTGATGATTATTTTTTTAAAGAAGGAGCTTTATTAACAATGACTATCTAAGGTAAAGCAGAGAGTACCAGAGAAATGTCTATCTGTGTTTCATTGACTATGCAAAGGCATTTGAGTGTGTGGATCACAACAAAATGGCTAATTCAGAGAAGAATGGGAATCCCTGCGAAATCTATACATGGACCAGGAGGGAGTCTTCAGAACAGAGCAAGGAAACAATGCATGATTCAAAATGGAGAGGGGGTATGTCAAGGATGTGTCCTATCTCCACATCTTTTCAATCTAAATGTGCAACAGATTATCTGGGAGGCTGGGCTCTATGAGAAGTGTGGCATTAGGATTGGAGATACATTCATCAACAATTTGCGTTATGCAAATGACATAACCCTGCTTGCTGAAACTGAGGAGGACCTGAAGTGGTTGCTGCAGGTCAAGGACTGCAGCCTTCAATCTGGACTAAAGCTCACCATCAAGAAACAAAGATTCTCACCACTAGGCTGATGGGCAGCATCATGACAGATAGTGACAAGATTGAGATTATTGACAGCTTCAATATGCTTTGCTCTATAATCAACACTCTTGGTACTAGCAGCTAGGAAATTAAAAGACAAATTGCATTGAGAAAGTCTGCTGTCAGAGACCTCTCCAAAGTACTGACGAGCAATGATGTCAGTCTGGAGACTAAGGTGCACTTAATATAGGCCACAGTCTTTGCAATTACTTGCTATGCATCAATGACTAGGGATGATAGGAGAGTTGATGCCTTTGAGCTGTGGTGTTGGAGAAGAGTACTGAATATACCATGGACTGCTAGGAGAATAAACAAGTTCGTCCTGGAGAGGGTGAAGCCAGACTGCTCCTTGGAAGTAAGGATTCTGGGGCTTCGTCTGACATACTTTGGACATGTTATAAGGCGGAATCAGTCATGCTTGGGAGGGTGGAGGACAATGCAGGAGATGAAGACTCTTGATGAGATGGATTGATTCAGTCACTGGGGTAAAGAGACAAAGATTGGCAAGGGATAGAGCAGGGTTTAGGGCTACTGAACATAGGGCCACTATGAGTCGCAGGTGACTCGAAGGCACATAACAGCAACTATAACATCTATGGTAGTTCCAGGGAGTCTGGATAGCAAAGGGTGCACCATGTTGATCTACTTATCAAAAGGTTGTCAGTTAGAATCCACCAGCCACATTCCACAGGAGAAAGATGGGCACTCTCAAAGATTTATAGCTTCAAAAACCCAGTGTAGGGTCACTAGGCATGGAAACTGTTGATGACAGTAGGTCAAGAATTTGAGTTGAAATGTAATCCCAATATAAATGCTCCCCCCCCAATCAATAAGAGTGCATTTAAATTCCAAAATCAATCTCCATAATAGTCTATGTGTTTCCTACTGCCAAAGGGGCCCTTTAGAGTAGTGAGAGAAGATCTTCACCCTGAAACCCACAGCGTCCCTTTTCAGCAGGAAGTAGCTAAGAGAATACGCCATCCCCTTTTCCTTATGACTCAGGGTGAAGTCCCTCTCAGGGAGGAGTGATAGGGAATGGCAAAGGACACACTGACGAAGATTAATCAGAATTGGCTTTGACAAGCACTGTGGCATTTGGACAAGAACAAACTGGGAGGAGGGTAGAGAGAATAGTGCAACAATGAATGAATGGAAACCCAAAATCTCTGTAAATGTTTATGAAAATTAATAAAATATAGAAAAAAAATGCTTTTATAAATCTATTATGAATTTTATATGCAACAGGGTCTAAAATGAAAGTTAAGATAATTCTAATGGGTTAGATTGACTAATGTGCATTATAAAATCTATGGCTGTCCCACAGGATCCATTCTCCCCCTTCTTTCCTTTATAGAAATAATAGCTCTCCCAAGAAATTAAAGTGAACTACGTGGCTGCTAACTGGTTTTGCCCATTCTCCTTGAAAAGGAATCTCATGGTCAAAAAGGTTTAGGGCCAGAAAAACTCCCAAGAAGACTCCCAACAAGATGGAATGATGTAGTTACTGCAGCAATGGGCTCAAGTAGATCAGAGATGAAGAGGATGGCAAAGGACAGGATAGGGTTCAGGTCTCTTGCTGTTCATAGACTTCCTATGAGATGTACATGACTCAACAGTACCTACCAATAACAACAACAACAGAGCTTTATATAAAAACTATGGTGACCTTTTAATTTTAATATTACTTCTACTCACTGCTGTCAAGCTGGAACCCCATTCACAGCTGACTCTTCAGAGGGTTTTCTGAGGCTGGTAAGCTGCATAGAAGGACATGGCCCATCTTTCTCTTCTGCAGCCAGTGGTGAATTTGAACTACCAGAAAGGTGCCATCTTTGGATTGGCAACACAACTCCTACTCACAGGCCACCAGAGCATATAGCCATACCCATCTGTTCACATAGTATTGCTTTTGCACAAAAATAGCAGAGCTGCCTAAAATTTGCTACCAAGTCCTTTAAGAAAAAGTAAGAGCCTATACCACAAATGATAAAGAACCAAACAAATTAAAGATAACTGAATTTTTTATTTGGTTTTGTAGTATTACACAACAGATTTGGTTAATTTTTAAAATCAGGATCAAAGTGCTAATACTCTTTCTTGATATGAACTTGTCTCCAGGCACTCAAAACATAACTTTCTTTCAGTATTATCGTTATTTCTGGAGCAAATTCTCTACTATGTTCAAGTTAAACTTCTCACTTCTATATTTTCCTTCAGAGTAGACAGATTTGTTCATCTTATATAGTTCAACTATACAGCTGACTCTTCACAGGTAAACTTTATATAAGCTAGTACTTTCTAGTTCATCTGTAAAATATACATACTAATGTTTGTGGGAGCTCTGGTAGCCCAGTGGTAAGGAGCCAGTGCTGTTACCCAAAGGCAAACAGTCAGAATCCACCAGCTGCTCCAGGGGAGAAAGAGGCAACTTATTGCCTCTGAAAACCCACTGGAGGGTCAGCTATGAGTCAGTTACAACAACATTCATGGCATACTGTACAACTTGGAGCTAGTAGTACATATAACAGCTGGCTCCCATAACGTGAACTATACACATACTAAGAGTTAGTGCTGTTGTTCTCAAATCTACTTCTGTTAGTTTTACTGAATATTTAAATTACACAGTTTAATTAAATAAAATCAAACATACAAATGTAAAAAAGCAGAGTTGTGTCTGTGAAAATTTAGTTGAGTCATTTTGGAGACTTCTTGTCGTTAGTGCCACTTAGCTGGAACCATCTCATAACTGACCCTCCAATGGGTTATCAGATTGCCCATCCTTCTACCACAGAGCAGCTAGCAGATAAGAATCTGCCTCTGGGATTGCAGCAGTTTCTTACCACTAAGCCACCAGCTGGAGCAATGTAGACGAGAGAAAGATAAAGCCATTAGGAAAGGGGGAAAAGCCAAAACACGAAAACAAAACAACCAAAATCTCTAACTATTGTCAATCATGTTTGGGCAAGACAATTATAAAAGACAGAAAATATTTCAACTTATGTGGAACATGTACTCTGACCGTATTATAATGGTTAAGAAGCTCTCTGTGCTGTAACTGGTAATCAAACCCAACTCACTGTCAGTGAGTCAGACCAATCCTTCACTGTGTTGTCTAAGTCTGTAAACTGTATGGAAGGCAGCTGGCCGTCTTTCTCTTAACAAGCAGGTGTTGGGAGAAAACTGTTAAAAGTGACTTAGAGAGTTTGGATTTTATTAAGTCAGGATTATATTTCTTCTAACTTACAAAATAAAACACAAACTCTGTTAAGTTTCCATAACAAATTTTTTCAGTGTGATCTAATATTCAAGAAATTACTGTCATGACAAGAGACCAGAAAGAAAGTTGCATAGTGGAGTGGACTGGCGGGTGGGCGGGATTGTATAACAATGGAAGAATTATTTTTTTTTTTTTGTGGGCAGGGGGGAAGTATACAACAATGAATGAACGGAAATCCAAAGTCTCTGTAAACATTCATTAAAATTAAAAAAAAATGTATTTTGAACAGGTATTAGACTTCAACCTAAGAATAGATGTGTGATTTGTTATGATTCTATTAAAATTTGTAAATGGAAAAGAAAAAAAAAATAAGAACAAACTCTTTAGGTACACAAACAATTAAAGAGCTTCAGAGTGTTTATTCATAGATGCTGCAAAATTATAAGTTAATTTCTGGGTGTACTGACACTTTTGGAGCTTTGGTGACCTAGTGGGTAAAAGGGTTGTGCTGCCAACCCACAGGCCCATGGTTCAAATCTACCCAGGTGCTTTATAGTAGAAAGAAGAGCAATCTCCTTCTGCATGATTTATAGTCACTGAAAAACTGCTGCAGGATGAGCTATGAGTCAATTACAATTTGATGGCACTGACTGAATTACACTAAGAAATGAAAATAAAATTCCTTAAAATGTTTGAAAATAGGGTAAAAATATTAATATTAAAAAGTGAGACACATATTTTATAATTTCTGAAGTAAACACCAAAGAATACAAAGAGTATAATATTTTCAAAAATAAAACTATTAATCAATACAAAGTCAATAAAGCAATAATTAGAATAAATACAAATGAAGTACACGCCCTTGAGGCAGTCTACAGGGAACTATTCTGCTAATTGAAACGCGACACCAGCTCTGTGGGAAGGACGCCAGCAGTCTCCTCCTGTGTGATATACAGCGTTAGAATCCCAATGGAGGATAAGCTAAGTCAGTTTCCACTCTACAGCAATGAGAGACTGAGAAATGCCCAATGAAGACACATTCAAAAGTCACTAATGAGATGTTCTTGAATGATAAAACTGGGCCTATGAAGACTATTTGGCATTTTAAAGAAACTTTGACTAAGAATAGTTTGATGAGAAAGATTTCTATTAGGCTTGGAGGAGACAATCAACATGCCAAAGTCAACAATAGAGATTATAAAAACAAAATAAAAAGGAACAGATATATTTTTAGAAGACACTATGAAACTTCATCTCACCTTCCCTAAAGTCCTCAAATCATTTACAAATACTTACTGATAACTGCAGAAAATCCGGAGGAGGTCTTCAGTACGAAATTCTTGGGGAAAGTCATAAATTTCAATTACATGTGGAAATTCACAATCACTGAGGTCAATGTCAGGAACTTCATGGTTATAACAATCAAATCTAGGTTCCTGGATGCTTTCTCTCTTCTTCATGTTCCCAAATAACTGGTGAAGAAGCACATGAGTGACTGTTACACCAGCCAGGTCATTAAAAAGTTTATCCCACATGTCAATAATCCTCCTCCCTGTCTCCATGGCTCTATTCTTTAACACTAGCTCTGTGTTAAAACTATTCATATATACTATGATGGGTAAGTTTCCTCACATAGTTTATATTACACATTAGGAGTGCTCAAAAAGGCATTGAAATTCCTGCAACGACTGGCGCTACATAAAACTTAACTTGTACCTATCAACTAGTAAGTGAGAAAACAGACTGATTAATGTGGAGAGCTACAAATGGCCTATCTTGGAAAACAAAACTTAAGACAACAGCTAAGAAAGACATTAACACATTTATTTGTGCTTACTGATCAGGCTTGTATCATAATTTCTTTTCTGGAACAGAATAAAAATAGTTTTAAAAACTTGTTCATCTCCTCGCTTTGTTTAATGCCTTAAAAGGTAAGGAGAGGCATATGTAAGCGCTACACTTAAAAGTTCCTAGTATGAGAGCTATCTAAAGGAATTAGTACATAGCAAACAAGTTAAAGGAATTAATAAAAAAAAACACTTAAAATCTGTTTACACACTCACTCTCTTTGAGAGTTATTATTTTGTACTAGGAGTAAAAGAGGAAGAAAAAGTAGAAAGTGGCTGCAAACCCATGACATAGGCTGCCTTATTTTTGTCATTCTCATTTTAACAACTAGGAGCCACTAACGCCTCTAGATCCTGAAAGTACCCTCTCTGAGTTAATAAGTTCTAGTAGGATCTCTTCAAGCTTTCTCTCTTTCATACTGTGCCTTTTATTTCGGTCAAATGTAGAAAAGGAGAACTTAAATTGCCAAAGACATGTATCTCTTCTTGGAGAAGCTAACAATGGATTCTGAGAGGTTTTTTCCCTTTTATTTCAGGTGGGGGAACGATGAAAAGGGAAAGTGATTTAAGTAACATCAATAAAAAATGTTTGTTTATTGCTGGGCTTTTAGGGGTTTTTTTCCCCATTAAGCATTAGTTTCACAAAGGACTCCTATGCAACCATCATTGCTGTCTCTCTTCAAAACCTTTTCACCCTCTACCCACAAAATGGAAGAACACCACCAACATCTCACGGAAAGGTGTATTAAATAAGATGATGTAGTAGGTGTTTAGAATACTGCTTTACACATGATGACATTGTTCTGTGCTGCTGAGTCAGAGTCAACTCAAATATAACCCTCCAACAGGGTTTTTTTTATTTTTAAAATAATGATTTATTTACAAGATTCAAATACAGTGTTTTTCACACAAGATCCTTCCCATTTCTTCCACCCCCACCTACCTACCAAATTGTGTGACACTATGATTAACAAACACACAACACCATCAACCCTCTGCTTCCTCCCTTCTTCTTCCTTGAATCCTCACACTCATTCTACAATAATGGTTTTATATAGTATTTGTCCTTATGGGACTGAGTTAGTTCACTCAGTATAATGCTCTCCAATCCCTCCCAAGTTAGGTAGTAATTTACAAAATCATTGTTCCTGAGTTCCAGCAGGTTTTAAGAGGCTGTGAACCTCATGGGAGGAGACTGCCATCTTTTTCCTATGGAGCAGTCGGTGGATTCGAATCACATGCCTTTGGATTACCAGCACAGCTCCTTACCCTCTAAGCCACTGCTGCTGTCATGTACCTTTGAGTCAACTACAACTCATAGTGACCCTATGCACAACAGCTTTAAACAGTGCCCTATTCTAAGCCAATCTTACTCTCTCTGTTAACACCTGTCCTCATCACAATTACTATGTCAGTCCATTTCATCCAGTGCCTTCCTCTCCTGTGCTGTACCCTCTACCCTTCCAAGCATGATATTCTCCTCCAATGACTGGTCCTTCCTGGCAGCATGCCCAACATATGTGAAGACCTCAAAATCCTTGCCTCCAAGAAGCATTTTGGTTTCACCCTCTCCAAGACAAAGCTGTTTGTTTTTAAGTAGTCTATGGTATGTTCAATACTCTTCTTCAGCATCACAACTCAAATTCATCAATCTTCTTTTGTCATCTTTGGTCATTCTCCTGCTCTCTGATGCATAGCAAGTATTTGTGAAGAACATAACTTGGATCAGGCGCACCTTAGTTGCTCTTCAGCACTCTGGAGAAGCCCTTGACAGTAGATTTTCCCAGTGAATTAGTCTTTTGATTTCCTGACTGCTAGTTCCAAGAGTGCTGATTGGGTAACAGAACAAACTGAAATTATTCAAAATCTCAATCTCTTCTCCATCTATCATGGTGCTATCAATTGGCCCAGTTCTGAGAATCTTTGTTTACTTGATGTTGAGTTTCAATCTGTATTGCAGACTACAGTTCTTGAACTTCTACAGCAAATGCTTCAGGCTCTCCTCAGTTTCACCAAGTAAGGTATATCATCTGCATAATGCAGGTTGTTGATGACTTGTCCTCCAATTCTGCTGCCACATTCCTCCTCATAAAGTCTAGCCTGCACATGACACACTCAATGAATTAAACTTTCCTTTGGGTTGGCAGTGTAATTTCTTACCCACTAGGTCACCAGAGCTCCAAATAAAGGGAAGAAATGATTAAGAAGAAAAGCTGAACAGGATTATTTCAAAGAACAGAACAAGAAGACAAAGGAAAATATGATTGTGAAATGTGCAAATATCTAGAGTTAGAAAATCAAAAAGGAAGAATATGCTCTGAATTTCTCAAGCTGAAAGAACTGAAGAACAAATTCAATCCTCTAAATGCAATACTGAAGGATTCTATGGGCAAAGTCATGAATGATACAGGAAGCATCAAAAGAAGGTGGTAGGAATAGACAAAGTCATTGTACCATATGGTCATTGGTTAACTTTCTCTCACATAATTGGACATGTTACAAGAAGTGACTAATCTTTGGAACAGGACATCATGGTTAGAAAGGTAGGTGGTGTCAGAAGTGGAGAGGAAACCTCCAACGAGATGATGTAAGCACAGCAGAGATTGTGAGGAGGGTGCAGATCAGGCAGGTGGTTCTATCTATCATACATAAGGACGTCATGAGTGAGAGCCAAGTAGACGGCACCTAACAAAAAAACAAAGTAACTTTTTGGATCCTGGTGCCACAATGGCTAAAGAACTGGACTGCTAACCTAAAGAATGGCAGCTCAAACTCATCAGCTACTCTGCAGGAAAAGGATGGGGCAGTGTGCCTCTGTAAAGATGCACAGCACTGGAAACCACAGGGACAAGTTAATCCATCCTACAAGGGTCCTACAGGTCAGGACTGACTTGATCGCAGTGGGTTTGACTGATATGGTACCTCTCTGTTAGCATAAGGACTGTTCCATTTTATATTTCCATCAGCAATGTATGAGAATTCCAATTAATCCATACCCTTGCCAACACTTATTACTGTTCATCTTTTTTATTATAAGCATTCATTTTTAGAAGCAGATCAATAGGTCTTTCCTCCAAAGGACCTCTCTTTAGGTGGATTCAAACAGCCAGTACTTTGGTTTAGCAGTCAAGCACTGAATCATTCGTACCATTCAGGTACTACAGAAGTGCGTGAGAGATAGAAATCATTGTCAGAGAGCTTGGATGTCAGGCTCAATTAGCCACAGCTGATCTGAAGATAAAAAGGCGCCATAGGCATTCTCTGAAGTTGAAAAACTCAACTTTCTGAAAAACTTCCAGAAAAAAACCAATAAACTGATTCCAGTTATGTGTTTTAAAGTTCTCAAACTCCCAGGATGAATGAGCAGAGGCACCTCAGAGCACATCCCAATTGCCAAAGCACCTCCTACTCCACCATCTTTCCCCTCCTTCCCCTCCTCCTGGCTCATGTATTCACCCAGGAGCTGTACAGTCTTTCATTCCTGGTACAGAACATGTACCTTAATTTATGCCCATGGTACCTGCTGGCCCAGGATGTTTGCTGGCTCCTATCTCTGGGTGGTGGCAGTGGCAGCTGTACTTGATGAGGAAGTGGCTGCACCAATAGAGCAGTGGTAGCGAGGATCATCAATGTCAGCTTCACCCCACAAACCTGCTCTGTGTATTGTCCTTGCAACTCTCTCTCTGCATTAACCCTCAGTCCCCTCTGTATTACCCCAACCTGTACCACTTCATCACCCCCTCCCTCTACATGTGAAAAGTCCCCAGCACTGCCCCTGCCCAGCCCAACCACACACCAGCGAAGTTGGCCTTCTGTATCTAATGGATATAGTTCTTGGGATCTGTCCAGTGGGTTCATAAGGCTTTAATACAATAATCTTACAGGGATTTATCTCTGGACTATATAATATGGTGCTCACACAACATCCAAATCACATAAAGTCCTATATCACAGGACATAATGTGGACATTAAGCACTGCATACACGTATTACACCTTTCTGGCTTTATCTCATTATTCTTTAAAATATGCTACATTCCAACTAAATAGCAACATTCACTATATCTAAACACATCTTTTCCCTCCCTGTTCACTATTTTGGTTGTATTAATTCTTTTGCAAGTATGTACAGTGCAGTCAGTTTACACATCTCAAAACAGCACACCATTTTCCAAGGAGATGCTTAAATATGACCTACTCTATGAATCCTCTCCTAATTACACTTCTAGTCTATCGACTTGTCATAGTGTGGTGGTTTATATGCTGCTATGATGCTGAAAGTATACCACTGATATTTCAAATATCAGCAGAACCATCCACACTGCAGGTTTCAGCAGTGTTCAGAATAAAAGCAGACTAGGAGGAAAGACCTGATGACATACTTCCGAAAAGAAGTTAATGATGAAAAGCTTACCAATGACAACAGAATATTATCTGATACAGTGCTGGAAGATGAGTTCTCAGAGTTGGGCGACACTCAAAATACACAGTGGCCTCAGCAATGGTCAAGAGCTACCAACAATTGTGAAGATGATGTAGAAACTGGCCATATTTCACTCTGCTGTACACCATGAGTTGGACAGACACAACAGCAAATAATAACAACTATACCAAATCATATCTAGTCTGATTGTCCCTCTGTACTTCTACAGGAGTTAACTTTATTTGTACTATTTTTATAATCCTAATTAAACAAAATCTTATTTAACAGCTATACCTTTCTCTTCCTTCAACCCTATCCCGATCACCTAGCCATTTATCCAAATAGCATTTACTATATGCTTAGCATGCATTAGAAAAGTAAGCAAAAACATATTAAAAGAATATAATTATATCAACATAAGAAAATTGTAAGAACGAAGAAAGCAAGTTAAGTAATCCACAGAGAAAGATACAATAGGTAAAAGGAAAACAGTGTGCAAAAGGACATAAATCTGGAGTAGTACAGTGTTTACAGTATGGGTGTGTCTGTGTGTGTGTGTGTGTGTGTGTGTGTGTGTGTGTGTGTGTGTACATATGTAATATATAAAGTATGAGTACTGAACAGAAGTCTTGGTGATACAAACAAGCACTTGGCTGCTATCTACAAGGTTGACAGTTTGAACACAACCAGATGCTCAGTAAGACAAAGACCTGGCATTTGCTTTCATAAAGATGATAATCCTACTCTATTGTATGGGGTTGCTAGGAGTCGAAATCAACTCAACAGCATCCAGAAATTTCACAGATAATGGGAAGACTTGAGAGGGTAAGACTGGACAGAAAGACTGGAGCCCGTACTTTTCCTCAGCATTCAGACCTGCAATTCAGATATGAAGAGCATGCCATATCTATTCCTCAATTACACCATTGTACTCACCCAAAATAGGCATTCAATAAATATTTATTTAATGAATAAAACACATTTGCCACAAATTAATCTGTTAAACTGCACACACAGCACAGTCTCTACAGTCCTCATCAATAATGATTTAATTTATTGGAACATTATTTAAAGGATGATTTTTAAGTGGAATTCAGAAATTTTGGGGGCAAAGGGAACTTCTCTTCACCAAAACCTTCATTTCCTTGGCTTTAATTATGCAGAAAATTAGAATTTTAAAAAACTGAATGGAAAAGAGTAATAAGATTTCAAAACTGTAAACAATGAAAACTAAAAACTCTAATGACAAATTTGGAGTTAAACTCTGGTTGGTTTTTTGTTTTTTAACTAGTTATTCTCACAGGATGGAAAGTCTTTTCGGCTCAAGATCTTTCCTCTCTTTTAAGACCCAGATTCAATAATCTTCTTAAAGCTTCCTCTATTGATTCCAATTTGGTGGTCTCTCCCTTCCCTGCAGTGCTCTTAACAGGCGGTGATATACTATATATTTTATAAATTTGAAGGTATGATTTTATTTTATTATTTTTTTTTTGCATTTTAACATCCTTGAAATCAAGCTGCATCTCACAATCATGTACCTTGTCACTGCTTGCCTGTCCATTCAGAAACATCAAAAGCACCAGTGCAAAAAACAGCTTAAAGGCAAGGCATCAGTGTGGAAGAAAACTTCAGATACAAGAGCAGAGCACTATTTTACAAAAGGTTGTAAGGAAAGGTGCTGAAAACACATTTAGCAACAATGACTTCTGGTTCTCTTATATATTCTTTTAAAAATGCTGCATCATTAAAGTTATTGATGAAGGATACAAGCACAGAGGATCATATTAGATAGAAAAACATGTGTATCTGTGACTAAGGCAGAAAGTTATTAAGAAGTGTGAACTATAAAAAAAAAAGAAGTGTGAACTATGAATTAAGGTTGGACTAAGTTATACAAGTGTTCAGGTCTTTTGTTCATAGGGTCACTATGAGTCATCCATGACTCGACAGCACTTAACAACAATAACATAGAGAGCTCCTGTTGGCCTAGTGGACAGAGAGTTATACTACCAAGCCCAAGGTGGGTGATTTTAATCTGCGGCACTCAGGCCTGGTTTTAAATGTTTTGGTCAAACATTCTTCTAAGTGGTATAGCACTGGTCTGTCCATGTGCTGTGTGTCAAATATGATAATGGTTACCCATGGTGGACATTGTTTGGTGGAGCTTCCCGATTAAAACAAGCTTGGAAGCAGGAGTGGCATCCACTTCCAAATGGCTTGCCTCCAGAAACTGTATGAACATGGAGGAAAAAGCCAAAGTTATACAAGAGTTCAGGTCTTTTGTTCATAGGGTCCCTAGGAGTTGACTACAACTCGATGGCACTTAACAACAACATGGACAAAGGTTAGGAAAATGTTAACCAATGTAATTTCAAGGACATTTTCCATTTTATGTAGGTAAAAGAATGATAAATATTTGTCTAATTAAGCCTGAGAGTTTTCAATGTATTGTTGTTGTTGTTATGTGCCGTCGAGTCGTTTGCAACTCATAGCAACCCTATGTACAACAGTCCTAAACCCTGCTCTATCCTGTGCTAATCATACTGCCTCTGACACACTCATCCCGATTACCCCAGTCACTGAATCAATCCACCTCATAGAGGGTTTTCCCCTCCTGCGCTGTCCCTCCACTCTACCCAGCATGATGTCCCTCTCTAAAGACCTGTCTCTCCTTACAACATGTCCAAAGTATGTCAGACGGAGCCCCAGAATCCTTGCCTCCAAGGAGTAGCCTGGTTTAAACCTCTCCAAGATGCATCTGTTCGTTTTCTTGGCAGTCCATGGTACATTCAATACTCTTTTCCAGCACCATAGCTCAAAGGCATCAATTCTCCTTCTATCCTCCCTAGTCATTGTCCAACTCTCTGATGCATAACAAGTGATTGCAAAAACCATGGCCTGTATGAGGTGCACCTTAGTCTCCAGAGAGACACCGTTGCTCTTGAGTACTTTAGAGGGGTCCCTAAAAGCAGACTTCCCCATCGCAATACGTTTTTTTTTTTTTTTTGCAATACGTTTTTTTTTATTTCCTTCTTTACCAACTGTGCCATCAGATAGCATCTGGTGGAGCTCAACCAAACAAAAGCACTGCCCAGGACAGAGAAAGGCACATGAAGCATGAATGCCTCCTTCAAACAACAGTCTTGCTAGAAAAGCCTCCCTTGTAGCCAATGTGAAAAATAGTACATGAACTCTGTATGTAAACCAATATAAAATAAAAACTTTATTTAGACCCAATACAGGTCCAGAACCGTTTGTATTTGTTTAGTTGAAAATGGACTGGAAAGTAAAATACTGCTGACCTGAATGCTGATTCAGAGAGATAAAAAACATTAAGCAACAAATTTAACAGAGCTCTCTATTTTAGGAGTTACCTGGTTAAAAACAAATAACAATGTTTTTGTTATTAATCTCTGATTTTGGATCTACACAATGTATCTTCTGTTACAAATAAAATGCATATTAAAAAATATTAACATTTTGAATGAAAAACCAATTTGCTTTGTAAACATTCAATAAATCACAGTAATAAAAAGGTCTTCCTTATAGGACTGCTAATTAACAATTACATTCCCTCTGTCCTAAATCTAGGTCTTACTGCATACTTATAACTCCCTATACTTCAATGCCACACTCATCACAACAAAAGTAAGCTTGCATTTAAAAATGTAATCCTGAATTAAAAATAATATAAGGCAACACTAATTTTAGGATTAAATTAAGTGTTCACTCCACTTTCTGGGTGAACCAAAGGTATGATAATTACCCACTAGTGGACTAGAGAATAAACAGTAGATATAATTCAATCAAATTTTTCACTGAAGGCACCAAACTGACTGCATTAGAATATACAGCAGCTGCAAGATAAATCTATAAATCTCCACTTAGGCAGTCAATAACACATCAAATCAGAGACTTCTGAAAAAATATTAATTACAAATCTGTTAAAATGAGCAGAGATGAATGAAAAATAATATAAAAGTAGAAACTAGCATTATTTTTTTAAAAAAATAGCAAGGATAAACATTTAGGAACAATAGACAATACTGTGGGTAGGTATTGTAACCTCTTCTAAGGCTACAACCAACAGTATCATCAGCCAGTTTAACCCTGGATGAGACAAGCTTTTTTAAAAAGCCATTGTCCCTATTACTCACAATCAAAAATACAGCCTTAAGACATTTCATATATGACTATTTGGTAAAATATTTGATAGTATTTACCTCTGATATTATTAGATTTCTAGTAGTATATTTATGATAAAGAAAACACTGTAACTGTTGAGGACTTCATCTTACTTAGAATCATATTCAATATACTTGAAACTAGCAGTTAAAGACTTCTCTTAATTATTGAGAAGCAATAATGTCACTTTTAAGACCAAGTGCCCCTGATTCAGGTGGTCTTTTCTGTCACTGGTTTCTCATCTGAGAACATGACAATGATTAAGGATGACGGAAGAATTCATGCCTTTGAGTTGTGGTGCTGGAGAAGAGTACTGAATACCTATGAACTGCCAGAGGATCAAAACAAACAGCTGTGTCTTGAAGAAGGTGCAACATGGCAAAGGTTCCTCTCACTCTGGGCATGCTGCTTGGAGACGTTATTCCTTGGAGAAGGACAACATGTTTATAAAGGTGGAGGAATGATGAAAGAGAGGAAGACTCTCAAGGTGGATTGGCAGTGACTGTAGAAATGGGCTTGAATATGTCAGAGATTATGAGGATGGCAAAGGATAGTACAGGGTCCAGATCTGTTCATAGGGCTGCTATGAGTAGTTCTCAACTAGTCGGCACTTAACAACAAGCATTCAATAAACAAGTAACCATCATATCTTCCCTTTCAACTCACATGAAAGGAATTTAGAACAGAAAATTGACATGTAACAGTAATGATAATAACTATTAATTTGTATCTATTTCTATTCATTAAGTAGTAAACTCTTAAGTGCTCAGTACTTGCTATTTACTTGGATCTACAATCAACATTCATGGTAGCAGCAGTCAGGAAATCAGCAGGGGTGTTGCACTGGGCAAATCTGCTCTGAAGGACCTCTCTAAAATGCTAAAGAGCAAAGATGTCAGCTTAAAGACTAAGTCATATGCATATAAATGTTGAACAATGAATAAAGAAGACTGAAAAAGAATTGATGCCTTTGAATTGTGTGTCTATATCCATGTGAACAGTATACTGACTATACAGTGGACTGCCAAAAAAAAAACCCCAAATCTATTTTGGAGGAACCAAAGTGCTCCTTAGAAGGAAGGCATCCAATACCATGGCTTCAAGAATTTAAGTGAAATCTTTTTGAGACCCATCAAAACTTGTAGTATAATCAAGAGCTGTGTACCTATGCTCTTTAACTCCCTCAGGCAGATTGAGAGGTTTGACTATCCCAGGAAATTGCCTCATACGCCCTTCACCATCACACCCTACTCTATGCATACCTCCCAACCTACTATCTCCATGAAAGTCCCTACCAACAAAAAAACAGGCCAATTGGAAAAATAGCCAAAAATACTGGGCTGGAAAGTTTTCAAGATAGGCAGACATTACGGTTTAGTATCTAATAAATTGTGCTTACAGCAACATAAATAATAAATTAACGATAATAGTCGTCAAAGGACTATTAATGTTATTGGACTTGTGACATCTTTTAATAACACTATTAGTATTATATCTTCTAAAACCTAAAGCAAAAGGGATCATCATTCTCTACAGCTGAATACGCTACCTGCCATTCTCAATCTATCTCTGTATTCCCTGCTCTTATTCATCCTCAACCCTCAATATACTCCTTACTCCTCTCTCAAGTAGGGTATAGGAGGAAGTGTAATCAAGGTGCTCTTTTGAGACAAAGATGGAGAAACTTAAGTCTCGCACTTCGGATATGTGACAGGAGGGGCCAGTCCTTAAAAAACACAGCATGCTGAAAAAGTGGAGGTCAAAGAAAGAAAGGAAGACCTGCAACAAGATGGACTAACAAAGTGACCGGACTTGAGCATATCAGAAGCAGTGAGGATAGTGCAGGACAAGTTTCAGATCTGTTGCTCACAGCAGAAGGCCTGATAGCACCTAACAACCAGCACCTCTCGAATAACTCCAAAAATAATCCAAACACAACATGTTGGCTCTTGCCCTATAGTTTAGATCACTGTATCTTCTGTTGTCACTGGTGTGTCCCCTCAAGTTAGAACAGACTCATAGCTGATTCTCTAGTGGGTGTTCAGAAGTTGTAAAATGCATGGCAGGAGACTGTCCATCTTTCTCCCATGGAGTAGATGATTCAAACCTCTCCCTCTGGGCTGGCAACGCAACTCCTTATCCATTAGGCCAAGGAAGCTCTTTAACTTCTAACTTCTCTAGCTGTTTGCTGTCAAGCTGGAACTGACTTCTAGCTGACCCTCTAGTGAGTTTTCAGAAGCAGTTAAACACACAGGAGCCTACTTATCCTTCTTCAAGAATCATGTGCCTTTAGGACTGCAGTGCAGATTCTTACCACTAGGCCACCAGAGCTCTCTTAACTTCTCTAGGGTCACCTAAATTTTCCCATTATTTGTATTTCTCAAACTGAATTGGGTGTCAAACCCTCAAAACGCCACTGAATATTAGTCAAGCCATGGTCTTTTCAATTACTTGCTATGCATCTGAAAGCAGGATAACAAGGATGACAGAAGAATCTCTATTACTGGGTTGTGGTACTGGAGAAGAGTACTGAATATCCCATGGACGGCCAAAAGAACAAAAACTTATGTCTTGGAGAAAGTACTACTGGGTGTTCCTTCTTTGTCTCATATTTTGAGTATGCTATTTGGAGGGGCCTTGGAAAGGACTATCATGTTTGTAAAGGTGAAGGGTCAGTGAAGGAGAGGAAGACTTTCAATCAGGAGGACTGATAGTAACTATAACAAGAGCTCAAGTATTTCAGAAATGATGGGATGGTGGAGTCAAGCGAATTGCAACCCACAATGACTCTCCATCAACTGCTCAAGGCAAATGTTCATGATGGATGGAGCCTGACTCATCTTCCTCCAGTGGGCGCAGCTGGTAAATTTAAACTGCTGACCTTTTGCCACCAAGACTCCTAATTACACCATCATTCACTCATTGCTGGTGAGTCAGAATCAACTCGTAGCTGATCCTCCAGTGAGTTTCCAATGCTGTAAACTGAACAAGAAGAGATGGGCCATCTTACTCCTTTGGAGCCACTGGTGGATTGAAATGCCAGAGAGGAGCAGCCTGTGAATTAGCACAACTTCCTACAGACTATAGCAACTATACCATCCAGGCTCCCCAAATCCTGGATAAAGCATTTTCTTTTTCTTTTTAAATTAATCTTAATGAAAGTTTACAGAGACTTTGGGTTTCCAGTTATTCATTCTTGCACTTTTCTTCCTATCCATCCCCACCCCCCATTCACTCTTCTCCTTCAAAAGAAAAACTCTTTCATTGTTATGTAATCCCTCCTCCCAAGTCCACTCCACTATGCAGCCTTCACTCTGAACTTCTGTAATGACAGAACACCCATTCATTCATATGTCCCTTTTAAACAGTTCTCTCCCTCATCTGTTTCAATGCAATATACATCATTCCTTTTTTGTCTTCCCTCAACCCTGATGTCATCCCGTTTTACAACCGTGGCCCTAGAGCATTTTTATTATCCTAAGAAAATGAAAAACGGAGCTAAGTAACTTTTAAGATGCTCTGAGGGGAGCTCTGGTGGCCTAGTGGCAAGAAGCTGCACTGCAATCCCAGAGGCGCATGGTTCAAATCCACCAGATGCTCTGCCAAGAAAGGCGGGACAATCTCCTCCTGTACCAGTCAGATCTGATTTGACGGTACACAGACACACAAAATAATAAAAAATAAAAAAATTAAGATGCTCTGAAAAATCCAGCATATCTAAAGTCTAACTGGCCAATATGCCATTATTTATTTATATTTGTTACTTTCCCTCTCCCATTTCCATATCTTGTTGATAATGTCTAGCAACATTCCAACATCTACTGCAATAACAAAATAAATAATAACACTCAATAGTAATTCTCCTTTCCGTATGGGCTATATCTTGTCAACAAAGCAAAGACCCTTTTAAGAAATTTCCCTCTGTATTTCAACAAAATCCACTTAATCAATCTCTAGTCTACTCAAGAAAATTTCCCAGAACTTAGCTATTATATATAGATCTCAATTCTACATGCTTTATTGTTCCCAAGGTCTACAATACTTTAAGCTTAGTTTGTTTTGTAGAATCCTTGAAATTGGATGTAATAAGAAAGAATGTGCAGATGTCTCTAAGAATTACAGCAGGTTCCCTACGTCTAGAAAATTCCTAAGCTTCAAGTAATTTCATCTGAGCATACCTCTTGTAGAAGACGTGGATCCAAGCAGTCACCATCATCATTAAACATAGACTCCCAGCTCTCTTCAGTATCAATACTTCCTTCCAAGTGAGAGGTTTCAGTTCTTTTTGGTTCCATGGATGTTTCCATAGTTACTGCTCCCATATCAGGTAAGGATAGAGCACATTTTATATTCTCTGAGTCATCCTCCTCTTTTGTTTTAAATTTTTCAGCAGTTCTTAGTTCATTCAATTTTTCTGTGATGTCTCCAATACAATCCAGATCACTGCCCAAGGCACTCTGTGCAAGTACTTTTGTCCCATTTAACAAACTGAGTTCAGAGTCCAAAAAAGTATAATTACTGCCAGCAATCTTCT
The DNA here is from genome assembly GCF_000299155.1 of Elephantulus edwardii. Classification (NCBI taxonomy): domain Eukaryota; kingdom Metazoa; phylum Chordata; class Mammalia; order Macroscelidea; family Macroscelididae; genus Elephantulus; species Elephantulus edwardii. The sequence goes on from NW_006399756.1 coordinate 33,015,798, forward strand.
TTAT